>NC_086380.1:65732179-66958270 GCF_036588685.1 Mytilus trossulus | reverse complement strand
AAAGTGTTGATGATCTGAAAAAAAAATATTTAAGGGTAGTATGGGTTTTTTTTTTCTTCAAAACTATAGTATTTGCATTTGATATGTTTCTTTGTATTGAACTCGAATGTAGAATGATATCAAATTATTTAACAACATAATTAAAATTCAAAATAGCTTTCAAAGCGATGTTCATGGAATGAGAAAAGCTCTGTTAAAATTATCAACAGCAATTATCGGTGAAATTTCAATTAAAATCTTTGAATTATTATTACGCAACAGATTATTCTAAAACGCTTTAAAAATATTAGCTTCTTTTTAAGCAGTTTTACTTTTAATCCTCCTTTCTGTCGCTATCTATAATTGAATTTGCCGCTTTGAGAAAATACAGTGTTCGGTTACATTGAATCCTTTAGAGTACCAATAATATACTTAGTGTTTATTGTTCCAATCTCCTCTTCTGATTAATATAAGTTATAAAAAAAAAAGATGCGGTATGATTGCCAATGAGACCACTCTCCACAAGAGACTAAAATGACACAGAAATTAACATCTTGGTCACCGTACACCTTTAAACAATGAGCAAAACCCATACCGCATAGTCAGCTATAAAAGGTCTTGAGATCGAGATGACAATGTAAAACAATTTAAACGAGAAATTAACGGTCTTATTCGTGTAGTTTCTTTTATGTGGTTATCTTGTCCAAGGACATAATATATCCGACTGCATTTACACAAAATGGGTTAAAAAAATAAATGCAAACATATATTTTGTTATTTAATTCGTTGTAAGAAAAAAATCTCCTTTTTTTCATTTTTTTTTTTACATAAAATTATATAACAATATGGACTATCTATACTTTCTTAAGATTCTTTAAACAATGAGATCGTTTCTTTCTGATTTCAGGGATATAGAATAACAACCAATTCAAAACAGTCACCGTTTTCTTTATCTACAACCAAAACAAGCCTTGATTTATATATGGAAGAATATGTAGGTGCTCAGCACTTATGATTCAAACACCTCGTTATCGATGGTTGCTGTCAATTTTGTCCCGTTTACTCGGTAAAATCACGTCCACGTGGTCAAATCGCGTGAACATCTCAAAACGCTGCGGAAGTGTGAAAAATATTGGTTTAAACAGTTCTGCTAACGGCAATAAGAATACCAAATGGTTCAAGAAAATCTTATCTGTATCAGTTTTCACTCATTTTTATAATACCCATAGACATGTTGCATAACACTTCAAATTTAATCAGCGAGGATATCATGAGGAGGCAAAACATGGGATTCCTCTCCCAAAACACAACACAATTATGAAAATTAAAGAGAAATCTAGTAAAAATTATATTTTTAATAAAATGAAAAAGTAGTTTAGAAAAAGGTAGGTGGATGTTCCAACTAAAGCCTATTCAATTTTAAAAGGTTTCCAAATTTTAGTAAATATATACAGTTTTACAACTTTCACGACATTTTGGGCTCTGGTAACATCACATCATCTGAAAATGTAACTAACCGTTTTATCCAAAATGAAAAGATAAAAAAGCGCACTTCAATTGCTTTGGTAGATACGCCGAATAACATTGTTTTTAGTTGTATCTCACCCCCCCCCCCCCCCCCCCCCAAAAAAAGACAAGAATTCAGATAGGACATTGAAATGAAATTGAGAACAGAAACTGGGAATGTGTCGAACAGCCAAAAACCCGACCAAAGACCAGAAAACAAACGGAGAAAAAAATCACGTTGTAAACGAAAGATTTTAAGTTACTATGTTATCATATCAGTTTATACTCGTATCCCTGCAAATACGTGTTTCGTGATTTTGTTATCTACTAGTACGTAGATGCTTGCTTTCAATACAAGAAATCTATTGAACTATGAGTTCCTATTTGGTATCTTCGAGAGTTTTTAACGGATTGGGTTGGTATTGATTATCTGTGCCACACACCCGGGACACCGATACGTTCCAATGTCGTCGTCCCCACAATCTAGTCCTTTTTTTCAATTATAGGATCACACTATGCAATTTATCCTCGAATGTTCTCACCGGGAGCATCATAACGGATGCCACTAGAAGAACAGGGTCTGCCTATCCTTCCATAGTGCATGATATGGGGTTTGTGTTCTCACTCTTGTTTTTCTATTTAGTAGTATGTGGACTGTTTGATGTCTGCTTTTCTTAGACCATGTTAAAAATAAAACACACACACACAGGTACACAAACAGACATACAAACACACATAGTATATGCTAAAATAATGTACATTGATTAATCGTGTATATCGCGTGTGTGTGCTTGATGAAAATGCTGAGCATAACATGATCACAGTTCTCTCTCAGGTTCAGTTAGGAACGTAGAGGGTTAGAAAAAATGGTTTAGCATAAAATAATTAAAAATATATATATCATTGGGGACGATGCCCCGACTTTTATTGAACCCTGGCTCTAACATGAATATAACTGCTATCTTTATAAAATTTTCATAGTACGAAGATGTGGTATATCCATGACACAACAAAGGTACATGCTAGGCAAAATAAAAACTAAACAAAAAAAATACTATTATTGCTATTCTTCATATCAAAGTCACAGTGAGGCCTTCAATGTAGTTTACATTAAAAAAAACATTTTTACGGCATTGTGTAAAAAGATAATATTACCGTGCAAAATAAAATTTGTAGATGAACTTTAAACCAAAACGAATGCCATTATTTAGAACGGCTCAATTATTATACCGAATACGGAAGTAGACTCCTAGATAGGAGTTTAAAACATTTCCAGTATTTCATCTTTGATATACAAATATGTCTGTATCTTTTTTTCTCTGTACTTTAATTAATGGATGATTATCCTGTCAGTAGCTTTAGTTGTCATCGTCAAAAACCTTTTGAAATTCATTTAAATATATAGACAAATTGAACTTGGCACCACTCTGAGTGACAATATTATTTCAACATATGAACTCAGGGGCGGATCCAGCCATTTGAAAAAGGGGGAATCCTGACCCAGGACAAAAGGAAGGGGGTTCCAATTACATGTCCTAATTCAAATGCATTGATCGTCCAAAAAAGGGGGGTTCCAACCCCCGGAACCCTCCCTCTGGATCCGCGCCTGGAACTAGTAATGGGAAGTTTTGAAAATTACTATACTTAAATCATTTTAATGCTAAAAGTATAGTCTTATCATAGAAGAACGTGGTTCAACATTGATAGTAAAACAAATATCCGATAAAACAACAAAACTTTGAATGCAAACAATTATTTATATATGATCCTATGAAATGGTTCAGCATTGACAGTAAAAAAATTATATCCGATAGAAAGTGTTGAATGCAAACGATATATGTACCTACGAAGTCTTATGTTTTGGCACTAGCTTTATTACAGCAGTAGAAGTATACAAGGCCTATAAGACGGTTGCAACAAAGCAATCGACACTCAAGAAGTATGTAAGATTAACAAAAGCAAAGAGCATGCCTTACAAGTCATTTATAAAAATTAACAAGAATACCAGCAAAAAAATCTCGTAAAGAATGCATTTCTATAACTACTTCCCTAAATGATCCCCTATTTAACACCCCGGATAAAAGAAAAACGGCAAGTGTGAAAATTAGAAAGCAGTTCCCTGCGGCAGAACGTTTAACTTTTGATTAAACATATCATATCTGAAATCTATAAAAGAAAATAATTAAATTTCAGTTGAAATTAGCACCTTCCGTTATAATTAACATCCAAATATGAATGATATGAACACGCCTTAATGTACATTTCTTAATGTAGAAATGGATATTTTGTTTTGGAATTAAGTTTCAATGATTTCTTAAGCATTTTATGTCATTGTAAATAGAATCCTATACGATATTATCGATGAGAACAATTTTTCAAGACGTTATAATTGACAAAACACTTTTTGAATTAATTTTTGTAATATTAATCTTCTTTTATGAATGTTGTGCTATTGTTTTCATGATTTTGGGTAAAAAAAAGTTTGAAAAAGAGTAATTTTTGCGAAGAGAAAAGTATTTCCACTGTTGATTTTATCGTTTTTTATTTTTCATGGGAGGGGGCACCGATTTTTTTTTTAAATTCAACAGGACAATAGTAAGATTATTTTTTTTAAAGAAAATTGAGAATTGAAATGGGGAATGGAAATGGGAATGTGTCAAAGAGACAACAACCCGACCATAGAAAAAACAACAGCAGAAGGTCACGAACAGGTCTTCAAATAGTATACATGTGCTTTCCGTACTCCAAGGTTCGAAATAAAATATAAAAAAATTAACAGAAAATAAGCATGCTTCTCAAAATTAAAATGATTATAAATATTTAACCATTTTACTGTTCTGCTTCATGAAATTGAAATAGTATAGATATTTGTTAATATCAAAATAGACTTAAAACAATATTTGTTACGTGTTTGATCTGATTCTACATTCAAGACACATGTTCCTAAACTAAATCTATTGCCATTATTATTATGTTTTATACCACATTTTAACGTTCTCCAAGTTGCAGGTCTAATTTTTGAAAGTTTCAATATTTAATTATAAGCTACACCCCATCTGACGTTAACAAATTGTGCAAATGTATACAAATAATTATTAAACGCTCAGACTCTTCTCGAGTTTCTGCTTTGGTTTTTTCATAAATTTTTATACGTCTCTATACCATTGTACTTTGGTTTACGGGAATAAAGAATTATATACTAGTATACTATTCAAACACGTATGTCAACATGAGCATGTCAGAGCTGGTACAGTATAATAACAAATACAAAATTGTCTTTTATCAGCACCTTCCTTTCTCCTATAGTCTGTGGCATATGTCCGACCCGCATGCTTTCAGGAAATACTCTAAATGAAATTTACTATCTTTGTTCGAACATCTAATAGTTTCAAATTTCAGCTTCATCTGTATTTTAGAAATTGGAATGTATGAGAGAGTCAATATTTATGTTTCCCGTGGTACTACTTTGCAGATTTTTATTTTAAACTACCCACGATTTAACAGATGGATATAAATTGTTCTTTACTAAGTCTTGATATCATTGCTTTAGTGCTGGTTGAACCGCATTGGACGAGATGAGACAAATACTTTTTATACATTTGTCTCGTTACCTAAATGTGCATAAAGTTAAAAATACGCCAGTAAGTTAGACAAAAAAAATTGTCATTAAGAAAGTAGTGGTATTTAAGCATTGATGATAATAATTATTTCTGGAGTGGGTACACTTTTTCCAAATAAGTGTTATAAACACTAAAATTGCTATCCCATGGTTTGCTTTAAATAAATAATTATACACATAGAGTAAAAGTTCTGAAAACAAATAATGATCAGAAATAGAACCAAGACTGTTGGTTGTTATTCTAAAGAATCCAAACTAACATACTTTATTTGGTCCTACAAAACAATTTCAAAAGATACCACTTCTAAATTTGTGTAATTATGCTCCTCTTCAGTCTCGGAGTTCACTTTCGGTATTCAATGAAATGCATTTGTAAATTAAATGAACCAATCTAAATGAAAGTTAATTTCCAGTGTGGTCTATCCGCAAAATACTATTCAAAACATAAAAAGCCGACATGCCGAAATGTCATCAATTGTCATGATTAGTTTTTTTTTTATTCTGATAAGTAAAATCTGCAATTATATTATGTTTTTATCTTAAATTTTTCTGATTTAAAGTTTCCGATTTTTTATCAACATTTTTGTTATCATTACACGTTTAATCGTTTGGAACTTCCGTTCAGCACGCGACATGGTGACATTTGGCACGCGCTGTTGAAACTGATATAGCTACTCCGCCTCCCGTTTGAAGAGTGAATAAAAGAAGGATAATTATTTGAGACTAAATAATCCCAGAACAGTTATTTATTATTTAAGAATGATAAGATGACTATATAATTGTAGTTTAATGAATAATTTTACTGTTAGAAGTCAATTTAAAATTGACATGGACATGAAAAATTATTAATGAAAGTGAGTCAGTTAAAATGTATCTGTAACAGTCCGTCCGTTATCACAATATGTCAAGAAATTTATAATTTTTATATTAATAATTATATTTAAAAATATTCTGCGTCGATTGTGTGTTTATTAATAAAATTGAGAATTTATACTGGATATAAGTATACATCAATAGAAAATTATGTTATATTTAACTCGTTCAAACTCAAGTAAAAAGCTCAAATTGTTTATCGTTTGAATATTCATCTTACGTTAATATTGCCATTAGTTGATCTTGAAATATATACTAGTAGTGTGTTTAATGAGAGATTATAGGATGCCTTACAATGCCAAAATATAGACGAATACCATTTCTTATTCAATTGTATGAAACAACTTCTGCATCCTAAAGAAATCATATCAATAACGTGATTTCATAAAAATCAAGTTACCAATATCACAGCCGTGTCCAGAGCTATTATAGGTTATAGCTTTTAATGGTACTTGAATTGGCAAGAACACAGATAACAATCTGAATGTGATTGTTATAAACATAAAAATAAAGTATAAAATATACATAATATACAATTCAGAATATGTAGTAGGATTGCAAATGAGACAACAACTTTTCATCCTAGACCAAATGAGGTAGAAGAATACAAATATATAGGTCAACGTATGCCTTTAACAATGAGCAACATTAATACAACATTTGGGATGGTTTTATACTACAGAAGCTGCAGATATGACATATTTTTAGTGATTATTTACGCAAGTTTTAGGGGTGTAATAACGCAGGACGATGCATCCTCAGCCTCTAAAAATTTCTTTAAACAAGTTGTCTCAAGATACGGCATTTGACTTTTACCTAAGATTTATAATGAACAGGGCTGCGAAATGATTATCTAAATGTCCTGCACGTGCGCTTTTGATATACTAGTCGAAACGAGTCTTAGAAAGGAATACTGTCTGTAAAACCCAGAAATTATAGGCCATGCGTGTGTTCGCGGGCTTTTATTTATCAGCAGATCTTTCTCAATAACTCTAAAGATACATTCTGGGGAGAAAAAAAAAACCAAGATCTAAATATGATTGCCAACGAGATAACAATCTACCAAAGACCAAAGGACCAGAAGAGGTTAACAACTAAAAGACACTATATACGTTCAAAAATCAATACCCATATGATACGCTATAGAGGGCCTCTTAGTTTGATTAAAAATAGCATTACTATATATAAAGCATGGGTTTTGCTGACTGTTGATTGTTGTACGGTGACCTATATATTTGTTTCTTCTTTGTCATTTGGTCTCCGTTGGAGAGTTGTCTCACGTGCAATCGAACCATATCTTTTTATTTTTATATTAACATATATGTAAAGATAAGGAGATGTGATATGATTGCCAATGAGACAACTATATCCACTGAAGATCAATTGAAGTGGATTGTAAGCTTCTAGGCAACCGTACGGCTTTTAACTTAAGATATGCTGGAACATTATTTAACCCATTACAGAATTACAGCATCATAAAAAATACTGTATGAATATTTTTGATATGAATATAATGAACTGTCAAATGTTTTATTGCAAATATGTAAATTTTGTGATAAACCAATTAGTTTCTTGCATGTAAGATCAAAATATATCAAGTACTTTCGTGCCTTTCTTAATCAAATCTTTCAATAATCCGTTATTTTCCAGTTCCAATAAAATTTCTGTCCGATCATATACGTTTATATATCTGTATATTTTACAAAATCTGTCAAATTTGGTTAAATCTATATTAACGCGTTCCCATCACGCCAGAACGTGTCCCTTAACACTACCGTTCGTGTCGACGTCTATACGTCGTGTTCAGTATTTCAATCGAAGGCGCGAAGCCGTTCCCACCTATCTTTATATTAAAACGGCAAAAGTAATAAAGAAATATTACTTCTGGTGAAGAAAGATGAAAAGGCTTGTCAATTTTTCACGTTAGCTGAAAACGACGAGAGTTGTAGCGAACAAAATGTAAATGTTCTCGCGAGAAATTAAATTTACTTTGCCAAGTTTGGTGTAACTTCAAATCTATTTCTCTCGATGTCGAGGTCAAATGATGACATTTTTACACGTCCATTTCAGTGTCTATATATCTATAATCATTACCTAGACTATTTTATGGTGATTGTTTTATTGATATTTTTGGTATCTTTACTTACGGAAGATATACAAATAAGTTGCATTAAACTAATATATACGAATGTGAGGAGATTTGGTATGATTGCGAATGTGACAACAACCCATCAGACTACAAATGAGGTGGATGTTAGTAATTGTAGGCCCTCGTACGGCCTTCAATAATGAAAAAAACATAAGAATGGCTTTTAATAAATTTATACAGCTTTTGCTTTCAAACTTTCAGGATTTAAGGTGGTACCCAACACCTTGACTAAAATTAGTTTGGCTCGTTTAATATTCATAAAATTTTGAATAAATATTTACTTTGACCATCTGACAAAAATATAAAAATTTCAAAAAATTTGAACCAAGCATTTTATCAGAAAAATTACACTGGTTATATAGCAGTTTGGGAAACACTAATTTTGATCATTGAAAAGCTTTTTATTCCCTTACAACACAACCTCATTGAAACGTTTAGCTGATATTACAGAGTTATCTCCCTGTAGTGTTAGGTACCACCTTAAGTGTTCCTGATGAAAGACCACTCGGCCCAGAATAGCACACAGGATGCTTTAAAGTAATATGAAGTTGTATTTGCATATACTTGCCACTGGATGTTAAGCAATCAACAATCCATCTATCATTTACAGTGTACTATAGGTTATGGGGTACTGGAAATATATTTAACATAAGGAAGATGCTGATGGTATTTACAGAATTCCTATAGGTTTGATAAGTATACCAAGCCGCGAAACAAATGGATTTTTTGCCAAATAGCAGGAAAATCAAAACATGAAGATCTTGTGGTTACTACAGTGAATTCAACAGTACGAATGTTTTATAAGAATCAAGATTTGGCACACATCTAATATGATAAAAAGACAATATGAGATTAAATAAGTGAATGTATACAAGTTTATGACATTTAAAGTGACTTTGTGTCTGCATTAAATTCTGCCATTAGGTAATCATATTTATTCATCAATAAAATTAGCATAAATAAATTTATTTATTAATTTTCAATCTGTTTAGTACAATGCACGTTTTAGTTTAAAGGTTTCCGCTTGCTTAGTACGAAACTACAAAGTAGAGTTTTCTAACTTTCAAATTTTAAATCATTTATGTATAACCTTTTGTCATATTTAACATTGTTTTCATGTTTTTTAAAACTCTTTCGTAACTTCTGTGAATATCGTTTCACTCTTACAGGTTCTAAACTTCGAACATTGAAAAAAAGTTGAAGGCAATTTTTTTTTATTCATTTTTTTAATTTCTTCAATTTAAAAAAAAGCAAATTTCCTCTCGACTGATTTTTATAGTTATGATCCGAGCTTTAAATACCCCTTCTCCTCAGAATGGGATCACTTGTGCATGCTCTAAAGCCATCAGTTGCTACATCTAAATAAAAGCCTTCTTCATCAATAAAGCAAACATTTTACCAATTATGGTATCATTTTTCTCTGCATGTGGTAGTTAATATGATGATAACGGTATATTACTCGCTTAATAGAACACTACATTGATGCTGCGGTCGGGATAGGTATTCAATAATTCAGCTCGACCATATGCTCACAACAGCACGCGGTGGCTTGTATGTCCAGATGAGTTGGGCTGATACGGCTTCTTGTCATGAAGTATATGTTTCAGTGTTTGATATGCTGATATGTTTGAGTCTACGAGAATCAAAAAGATTTTTTTCTGATATATGCATCCTCCTACAAAACAAGATTTAACAGTATTTTTGCAACAATTTTTCTCGTTTATTGTTATTGTAGATGATTTCTTTATTTATATTCGAGTATTTCTTGTGTTTATGTTTAAAAGTCGACAATTTTCAGGGTTCATATTTTAATGAGCCTTATTATATCTTTATTATTTTAATTTATATGTATATATTTATTATTAAAATTAGAAACGTTTACGGTCCACGTTAACATTTACAAGTTCTGTAGTCTATAAGTTCTCTTCGTCATGGACTGTTCATTCAATATATCTAGTGGAACCACTTCCAACGATCATGTATAAATAACAGTATTCAGAATTCTGTTCTAAAATTGATTTATTATAGAGTCTTTGACACTTTGTAATTGACTCCGCTACAAAGATCCCTAAACATTCCCGTTAGGCTTTAATTACAAGAAATTAATTTCTAATTGATATGGGATGAAACCGCCATATTTTCAAAGAGTTTATAGGACTCGGAAACAAGGTCATGGTAGGAAACGATCTTGAAAGTCAGTGCCATCTGTTTGAAGAAGATGGAATAGTACTGAATATGAATGAAATATTTGTCACTGGACGTTAAAGCAAACGGCAGTCGATTATAGCGTTTAAATGAATAAAAGTAAAATTCGGCAAAATTATATGAGAGAAATGCGCCAATAATTCGTCATTTTGCGCCACAACTTTTTCTCTTACTCTGCGTTTGCGTCACTTGTTTTTAATTTACATAGTTTCATTTGCGCCAAAAATAAAATATACGATTACGCCAATTAATCGGGAAATGACTTCCTTCTTCCTTCATTTTAATTCATTTAATAAAATACTTTAGAAAAAATATATTTATCTACAGTCGAATTTAAAGGCTGGAATTTGTAACTCGTTGCACACAGAATGTCTCTGCGGCTGAGTTCTCCTACATATTTTGACAATTTCGAGCGAGAAATATTCCCTTAACTGAAACGTCCTCTTTCAACTGCTGAATCAAGGGTACTTGACTTACTAGTGTTATTACATTTTATTTGACAGAAATTATAATAAAGAACTACAAAAAAAGTATTATTAACTGCAAACTCGTTTTCTGTCAAATTCAAACAAGTAGTATTCTATTTTTCTTCTTAAATATTACAACCCGTAATCTTTTTATCGAACGATGAACGTGTACATTTAGTTTTCGTTGTTTCAATCGCTTGTAACAAGTTATATTTTTTTTTGTCAATCTTTACATATTAATTTTGTTTATTTGTTTTTGTTGATATTAATTTTTATTTATCTTATCTTTTATCTTTTCTATTTTTTTATTTTTATTTTTTCACATCATAGTTTTGTCTTAGTGTTTTACAAAAGGGAAATTAATTGATGAGATGTTTTTACAGCACTTTAAGTTCCTCTTTACTAAAATGGTAAGACAAACTCTGGCAGACAGATGTGTGCACGTGGCTTCTTTACTGTATTAAAATTTTATAACAAAAAAAACAATCTACTCAAATTTAAAAAATAAAAGCGAGCAATTTTACACATATGATAATTGTTTTAAGTACTATTTCCTCAGACTTTAATTTTGTTGTTTTAATCCAATTAATAATGTATAAGAATATAATAAGCAAGACTGGCCATGTTTTTACAAAAATCATAATTAAGGTCAAATACAACGAGACGATCGAGAACGAGACTAACGAGTATTAGTCCGTCTACCTCGGACTCGTGTCCGCTATCTCGGATTAACGTAAGGTCGTTAACGAGTTGTACTTTCTATAATTAAAACATTAAAGGTAACCGCGGTTGAATTTGTGAAATTTTACTAAATGGGATATAAAAGAGTAAATTGATGATATTATATTTTGGAGAATTACTAAATAAATTAAAAAGTATAATTCTCAACCCAGACGTCTGAGGATCATTCCTCTAGACATTCATATTAGCATCAGAAATCAGTTAATAATCTTAATGCAAATGATATAGAAATACACTTTATTTATATACATTTTTTAATTTTAAAACTAATAAAAAAAAAATTGAGCATACACCAAGTTATTTGTGTAGACACTTCTCCTTGAGGTTATAATTCATTTTGTTGAACATATTCTCGCTTTATCTCTTTGTTTTCAAGTAATGAATCTGATTCTGCCTCTTTTTCAAATAATGAATATGTTTCTGTTTCTCTCTCTCCGTCTCTCTGTTTTCAAATAATGAATCTGATTCTGTATCTCTCTTTCCGTCTCTCTGTTTCTCAATAATGAATATTTTTTTCTCTCTGTCTCTCTCTCTCCGTCTCTCTGTTTCCAGATAATGAATCTGATTCTGTTTCTCTCTTTCCGTCTCTCTGATTCAAAATAATGAAAAAAAATTTTCTCTCTCTCTCTGTCTCTCTCTCTCCGTCTCTTTGTTTTCAAATAATGAATACAATTCTCTCTCTCTCTCTCTCTGTTTTCTGTTTCCAAATAATGATTTTTCTCTCTGTTTTAAAATAATGAATACAATTCTCTCTCCAAAGATAAAAAGCAGCAAAATGCAACAACTTTTGTGAGTCTAATCATACCGAATCATTACGTATGCACGTACTACAGAACATCTTATTATCTTGATACAGATCATCACTGATTTCTTAACAAATTAACAACGAACTATTGATATAATCATCTCCCTTTTTCATTAATTTTCGATTTTTAGATATCAAAGTGTTGACAGATCTGTATGATAATTAATTAGTAAAAGGCAAACTTGTTAAATCTGGGGTTCTATCAATGATAAAACTGGTACCCGAGGTGGTGATGACGACAGAACATGTTTTGCCATCAGGCTAGGAATTATGTGTATTGGATGAAAAACAAATAGAAAACCTAGGGAGGGAATATTTAGGGGAGGGAGATTAACGCCCTTGTAAGAGATCAGCCTCCAAAAACTGAAGAGCAGCTTTTGCATATATTTTTTTGCAGCTTGGTATAAATATTGGTTATTTTTAAAAGACATCTGATTTATTATGAAACAAATGTTCTCCACAGTTTATACGTCTAGTTTATTTATTTCAATTTAATTTTGTTTTCGTAACTGTATCCATGTAGCCGTGTATCGATTTGAAGCAGAGGTTTGGACTGGGTCCCTGGCTATCATTCCAGAAGCAGCTTAGCATGTTTACTACATGTCTCCAAATAAAATAAAGTTGTCGCTTAATTTGCTCATATATATATAAGGAAAATTGTCATTTCTGGCCTGTTTATGTTATTGGGTTCGTGTCTCTTTGTTATATACCCAAACCTTTTTGTACGTATTCTATTAAATGGTACAACTTGAACAAATAATTCGAATGTTTTGCCTGGTAAGTCTAAAATAGTGTTTTGAGGCTGCCATTTTTTAGTCCTTATGTCTAAAACAGGTCAGACATCAAGCGAGGAGATGCAGAGTCCACATTTCTTTCTTCTTTTTTTATCAAAGCTTAGACAAATAAATTAAATGTAGTTTAGTCCCTAAATAGTGTCATATATACAGGTGTTTGCAGTCTTAAAACAAAAGTCACTGTCTCCTTCGTCCAAAGAGAAATGATATTTTCACATGACGGCCAGAACACTCCTGTATACCCTAAACGGCATTTAAATCACGGACAATTGACCACCCTTGTTATTTCCGGGTCGTAATGAAATTATCCTTAAACGGACTTAGTTCAGTTTTCAACCTCCTTTCTAAGTGATCAAAGCTTAAATTTGACTAAAGATTTACTCGTAAAATTAACGTTAAAATTGACATTTAAAGCCATAGTGGTCGGATTTTAAAGCAGGTATCCAGATGTAATAAGCATTAAGACAACTTGACTCCATTGAAATAAAGTTCCCATCTTTAAAGGGAAATAAAAAGACTGATGGGTTTTTAATTGCTCATTTTTGGTCAAGAAATTGCTTTAAATTTTATGGTAAGTAATCTGTTAAGGTTTGTTTATTTGTATAAGTAAGCTTTTAAACAAGAAAAGTCATCAGACTAGTATCAGCATTTGTATATATGCAGTCAGTGGATGCATAGATACGTAATCTATATATTTAGCAACAAAATAAATGAAACAAAAGATTGCCCAAAGAATTGTTAAATGGATAAGTTGGTAGAATAAATCAATTGAAAAAATAGCCTAAAAGTAAAGAATGAAAAAATGAAGGTCCCCTTTTCACCAATACTCTCAGCATATTTTGAAAGACGCAAAAGCTATGCATAAAAGTCCTTCTCCTTTTTTGGCAGACTCCAATATAACACAGCAATCTAAAAAATAGAGAATCATGCATTCCATGATATTCTTTAGTTTCCGCATATTTGGTATTTATATTCCTCGATTATATCTCATTCGGTATAAGTAAGTAAGTAAGTATTTTTTATTGGTTTAAAATCCAAAATTACAGGATTGATACCAAGACAATACAAATTTGTTATACACAAACATACAAACATATATATATATATCATACCAAATTTATAAACATTATATGAGGAGGTGGTACCACAAAGTTATTTAGTGCTTAATAAAGCATTTCTAGAAATGTACATGTCGCTTATAAATTTAACAATAATTCTAATTATATCAGTCTCGGTATAAGCAATCTTACAACGCACCAATTCTAGAAATTTATCCGGAAATATTCTGACAATATTCAGAAATGTTGTCCTGAATCTAAAGGCTTGTTTGACATTATAATTTGAATTCTAATAAAGATTGTATATAATGTTTTGCGTCTAAATGTCAATTTATCTCTTTTTAATCTTCAATTATTATTCAAAATTCCTTCACAGAATTCATGCAATGTATATAATATCTTTTACACGAAAACTCTTTTTACAATCAAAATTATTAAAATAATCTAATTGGTTTTTAATTTATTTAACAAAATCTACAAGCAAATCTTTTTATCTTTATTGATAATTTAACCCGTTACCTATCAACAAAAATATAGATAAACATCATCCCCCGCGGAAATTTGACTAAAAAGCGGAAATAAGTCTGTATCAGGTGAGATATCTCACTTGTTCGAGTCTTTGACGATAATTTGTTAACAAGGGGTTGTCCATGATACACATTTAGAAAGGAGACACTTTTCCGAATATCCGTAATAAAATTAGCAAATAAAAATAATAATATTCTATTAAACGAACTGTTACGTATATTATACTTTAGATGTGATTTTTCATAAATTAGATTTTAAACTACCATATTAACGGAATATAAAACAAAACCAAACTCCCATTCTCTACAATTTATTAAGAAAAAAATACAAGATGAAAGAAACAATATATATATTACTGTTTCTAAGAATGCATTTTATAAGCATTGTGTACTGTCGCAGCTTTACTTGTAAAATCAAAGCTTAGCATACTGCTTTTCTATGTTTTCTTCTAATTAATTTTTCTCTTTATTTAGAGTGCCCTTTTTTATTGTATTTTTTTCTTATCTCGAATAGTACAGCCTTTGTGTACAAGGAATATACATAAAAATACATTTGCATAAATATGCACAATGAAGATTGCATATTCTCCATTTAAGAAGAAGGTTTTCGGCAAAACAAAAACAAAAAAAAAAGTTACAAAATAATTAGTTTTTTCATGAAATAAAAAATATATGAAAATAGCACATGCGGTTTTGTTCTTCGCCATTTCAAGTTATATTACCCCAAAAAAAAACACCACACGAACCAATAAATAAACCCAAGAGTAGATCATTGAAAAAGAAAACAAACTTTTTTAAATGTGTATTCCTCATAGAATGACAGTTTTAAAGGATTCTTTCCGTCAGCATCAGGGATGTTCCAAAGTTCGTCATATATTACGGATTCTAGAAAAACGGAGGCGGAGCCAGAAACAATGCGGAACAAAACACCGTGTTTGACTTATCGGAAAGCTTTAGCACCGAGATTGTTAAAATTGATAAGCAATAGTCACTCTGAACAAAAATCTTCTCAGAAAAGTGTATTTAAATTTGTTAAAATTTACTCTTCCATTGTTTGAAGCTTCGCACTTTTCAACTGGAAATTTTTACAAGTTTTGAAGAAAGGAAGAGTTAATTCGTTTTAAAGTGTGAAAGTTGTGTTGGTAGAAATAACAGAAGATTCCTAAGGTAATATCAATATTTGTATGGTAAATAATTTGTATAAAATATTTGGGATATTTTAGTTTGATATAGATATATTTATTTATTTATTTTTATTAATGTTTAAAAATGTCATTTAGAATAATTAAAGAAAATATAAAATGATAACAATTTCACATTTTCTCAAAATGCCATTTTTTACTCAAAATTCAAAATGATTTATTTTGATTAAAATTTTACTTTGACTAATAAGTAAAAAAGTAGTTATGGTTAATTAAAAACTCGTTTTTGTAAGCGTGTATGTTTTCTCCAAGTACTCAAAAACTTGATGGGGTAGCTTGGCCACGCCTACTAATTGTCCAAGCCAACAGGTAAATTCGAAATGGCAATTTTTACCTTTTGCGCAGACGATAATTGCACCTTACTGGGTGATTGACAGCTGATTGACAAAAACATTTCAAAAAGAACAAAGGGACTACTCAAACTATCAAGGAAATAAGTAATTCTGGGATGCTTAGAAAAACATTCAAATCGAATATTAAGGACAGTCCGACATAACTTCAAGTATTCTGTTTTCGACTAAGGTGCAAGCAACTTCACCATACCTGAGAAAACTATTTAGTGTTTAGATACGGATATTTTACCAGACTTGTGATATTTTACTCTTGGACTTTTGTGTTACAACAGTATGCTCCTGTTACAGGGTAACCACTACTCTACACCGACTTCAGCAGCACCCTCCAGTATGTACGAGGATGACTTCATGAGCCAGAGAGCCAGACACTTTCCTCTTGGACACCCTGGACTTATGCCATCGCCACAAGCTTTTTCTTTTGGATTTCCCGTCCATCCAGCACATGACCCAATGGGTCTTTCTAGTAAGTATTCCATTACTATGCAAATTATTAAAATAAAATAGAGAGAGATAACGAAATAATTGGGGAAAAAATAGTTAAATGGTTAAGTAACAATATATGAAGATTTCTAGAATAAGAATCTTAGTGAATTGTTTGAAGTTAAATATGTTTGCTTAAATATTTCCGTATTTCGTTATTGTGTTTGCTAATAATTGCAATTCGAACTGTGATGAACGCTTTCAATCAATGTTAATATGAACACGAAATTTAAGATGAATTAATGATATTTAGGTAAAATTATTGGAAGTTATACATAATAAATAATTGGAAATTTGGGGTTGACAGGTTTTATATTTCACTCTTTGAATTGTCTAACAGTCTTAAATAGATAAATACAAAAGATGTCAGTAGCACATCTATCAGAAATCAATTTCAATCATTTTCGAGCAAATTTGGTAACTTTCCTGTGGTTTTCATCAAATATTAATTATGCTATTTTTTAATTATATATCAAACGAATTCAGAATTTGAGAATCTATATATTTAGAAATATAAATATTTTGTCAATGTCCTTCTATTTCTAATGATAGTTTTTTTTCTTCGACATTTAGATGTTTCTTTATATTTAATTTAAAGATGTATTTATTTCAAATTATTTGCAATACACATTGCAATTTAATAATTTACTTAATTATGAGTTATATTTTACACACAACTAATTATGGGTTGGAGTTGAAGAAAATGAGGTTGTAATTAGTAATTAAAGTAATAATAAGCTCGTATTAAACTACTCGTCGTCTGCTTTGCACGTGGCCAGCAGACGAGAGTAATTGTTATCAAAACCAAAGTCTAAACACTTTCACCACTAGACGAGACATTGTTTTTGTAACAATTTATTAATAAACATCTTCATATTATTTACATGATTAACCGTGTCATGACATGTAAAAAATGAAATTAAAAGAAAAGAGATTCTTTTGATGATCAAAAGAGAAGTTATTTTTAGATTTTCATAATTTACCGCAATTTCCAAGTTATGTTTTTTGAATATTTTGTTGATCCAAATTTCGGACCTTTATATGTATCTATTTGTCATAGTTACTTATATATATAAAACATATGTTTTTCAGTTATTTAAAGCAAACTGAAAAAAGTTTATTGTATAAATTTGGTATTATAAATTACAAACTGAAAGTGAATAAATTCACAGCAAAATAAGCCATCAAATAAATTTTAAGTATTTTATATACTTAAAGGTGACATACAAATTATTGTTTCCATTTCAACTCTTGTGAAAAGTATTAATTTTCTGTTTTATTTAGAAGGAAATTGCGAATATATTGTTCACTTTTATGTTTAATTCTATACGTACGGTTTAAACTCAAGAAGGCTATAATTTGACAATCTTGTATTAAAATACCATAATAACAAGTTTATCTTTCGGAAAGTTACGACGTTGTTAAAGCACCAATACATTGGTTTTATTTAACAAGGTATAAGACAGTTAAAAATCTTTTCGTAAATTAAAATAGTTCAACGTTCGTAAAGGCTGAATACTACAGATTTCAGTAAAAATCTTCAAGTTGTTGCAATAAATGACCAAATATAATATACTTTTATTTACGAAACAGCAATATTTCAGAGTTTATTTGAAATATGAGAAGTTTTCTGACAATTAAATTTCGAAGAGATCTATGTAATTAGTTGCCATCAAATAATTTCAAACACAAATGTTCTTTACTATGGAAAACATGCATATAGTTTTAAGATTATAACCTCTCTCTTTTAGTTGTAAATTATTTCATATTATGTTTGTTTCATATATTTAAACTTGAAATTTATAATTTAGGCCAGAGCCAACAGTTTGGTGGTTATCCCTCACTCGGCTCCCACTCGGACCACAAACGTATGTTGGGCGGACCAGGACAGAACGAGACTTCAGACAAGAACATCAAGATCACATTGGAAAACCGTGACCTCTGGCAAAAGTTCCACAACATTGGTACAGAAATGATCATCACTAAAACTGGAAGGTATGAATTTTTATTTATTTATTTTCTATTCAAAATTTGCTTATTCAAAATCGTATGCAATACATTTTAACGTTTCACACGCCAAGGATTGTTTTAATTTTTATTATTCTAATTTATTAAATATCAAAACTTCAAAGTAATTACAAGATAATTAAAAAAGAAATTACAACTTTTTTGACAATTGTTTTATTTTTCTCTTGTCTAGAAGTATGAATTTTCCCACGGTAGTGAAATTTTGTGTCAATCATTAATTGTAAACAAAAAAGTCGGCGTTAACAATAGAAATATTAACACCAATTGTTTAAGAATATAATCCGACTTTTGAGAATTAATAATCGGCCTGCGTTATTATTTACAAGTTTATTTTCTATTGACCTGTAAATATGTATAATTTCTCACGTTTCGTAGTATAGGGAGAAATTATTGTATATACGGTACTAGCGTAGTAATTTTATAAGTTTTAGTCACTAGGTATAAGACACGTGACTAATTTTATAGCGGGAAATTTTTTCCCCTGATATAATCACTTTCTAGCCCGCTGCAGACAGGGCAACATTCAAGTATGGACACCGGAATATCTAGTTCAATTAAAGACGCCATTTCGCTTGAAGTGAAGAATGCCGTTTCTAACCTTCAACAAGACATATTGAATAGCATTTCTTCTATCATGGATTCCAGATTATCGTCTTTCCAATCCAACATAAGACAATCTCAACAGGACATTTCACAGTCTCAAATGTACAAAATCGAGCAGACCGTTACTGACAATTACTCATTCAAGAGAAAAGGCAATGAGAACCAGTTCAAACATGAATCCAGGGTACTTTCCAAGCTGAAAGAAGCAGACGTTAACTTAGAAGGGCCAGATTTGAGCGTCGATTCCGTACAAACAGCTAAAGCAAAGATAGTAG
Source organism: Mytilus trossulus (assembly GCF_036588685.1). Taxonomy (NCBI): domain Eukaryota; kingdom Metazoa; phylum Mollusca; class Bivalvia; order Mytilida; family Mytilidae; genus Mytilus; species Mytilus trossulus. The sequence goes on along the minus strand of NC_086380.1, from coordinate 66,938,606 downwards.
AAGGTATGGAATTAGTGAAAGAAAGACAAAAACTGATTAAAATGGCAGATTCCTCGGAACTGGGTTGGAAAGTTGTGAGTGAATATGTGACAAATCCTATCGCCGACGATTCGGAAGATGAGAAGAAAATAATCAGGGCACAAAACAGAGCAGAAAGAAAACAGAAAGCAGAGAAATCTAAGAAAATTGTCCCAAGAAAAGCACCATACACAAGAGAGAAGGCAGAGAATACCAACTCTTCTTGGAAACCTGGCAGGTGTTTCAACTGTGGATTGAGAGGCCATTGGACGGACAATTGTCCGGATAAGAAGAAGATAAGTACTTTTAAAACTTTATTTAATTTGCCAATCTTGACTAATAGTATTTGTTCAAATTTAAATGATACTGAACATAGTTCAATAGAAACTGATGGTCACATGACAGTTTATTGCAATAATAAGGTCAGTTTTAAATCGCCGTTAAATGTCACGGTTGATCAGTCTTCAGGTATTTTCTCACCTGTTGGGCAGTTAAAATCCAAATTACCTGAATGGAAATCAATTACAAGCAATACACATATTTTGGATGTTATCGAAAACGGATACAAGATACCTTTCAAGACAGAACCAAAATCAGAATTGTTGAAGAATAACAGATCTTCACTTGATAATCCAAAATTTGTTAAAGATGAAATAAGAAAATTAATCGAGAAAAAATGTATTTCAGAAGTTAAAGAAAGACCTTTTGTTGTAAACCCTCTTACAGTTGCTTACAATAAGAACAAACCTAGGCTGGTTTTAGATTGTCGGCATTTGAACCCACATCTATTTAAATTTAGATTTAAGTACGAAGATACAGAAAACGCACGAGACCTTTTTAAAAAGGGTGATTTTCTATTTAGCTATGATTTGAAATCGGCATATCACCATATTGAGATCACAGATATACACAGGTCTTTTCTTGGTTTTGCATTTGTTTTTGACGGTATTATGCGTTATTTTGTGTTTAATGTATTGCCATTTGGTATTGCAACAGCCGGGTATATATTTACCAAAGTGCTAAGAGAAGTTGTCAAACACATGAGGGCAGAAGGTAAACGTGTCATCATGTTTTTAGATGACGGTCTCGGAGGGGACAATGATTTTGAAAATTGTATGAATAGTAGTTATGAAGTTAAAAATACACTCGAAAGATTAGGATTTTTAATAGCTCATGAAAAATGTCATTGGTTACCTAATCAGAGTATGGATTGGTTAGGTTACACATGGGATACCATAATAGGTAGAGTTTTTATTAAGGAAGAGAGAATTGAGAAAGCCGAAAATAGTATTCGCAAATTATGCAGAGAAGCTACAAACGGTAGATTGTTATTCAGTGCTAGATTTTTAGCCAGTATTTTGGGTCAAATCATTTCCATGATTATTGTTATTGGTGACAAGGTGAGATTGCACACCAGATACTTGTATGATTGTATCATGGGACGAGCAAGTTGGGATGCTCCTGTAAAGATGAACACAGATGCTCTTACAGAAATTTTATTCTGGGAAAGCTCGCTCAGAAAATTAAATGAGCAGGGTGTTGACATTTGCAGAGTTGATCATGATTTTGTGTCAGATTTTGACATTTTTTGTGACGCCTCAGATGTAGGCTTCGGTGGTTATTTATCCACTCAGTTTAGCGTTGTTACTTGTGTTGACAACAGTGAAATGTCAGGTAATTGGACAAGTGATGAAAAGTTGGAGAGTTCAACGTGGCGCGAATTAGAATGCGCAAGACGAGTATTATGTACTTATGAGAGTAAATTTAGCTTAGATAACAAGTCGGTTAGCATTAATTCGGACAATAAAAACGTCCCACATATACTAAAGGTCGGCAGTAAGAAAAGCATATTGCAAAACATAGCAGTAGATATTCACAATATTTGTTCAGAGAAGAACATTACTTTAAATTCTAAATGGCTACCAAGGGCAGACAATCAATATGCAGACAAATTGAGCAGAAACACTGATAACGATGATTGGGGTATCCATGGCGAATTGTTTAATTATTTCAATGGTACATGGGGACCATATAACATTGACAGGTTCGCTACTCATTATAATACACAATGCACACGTTTCAACTCAAAGCATTGGTGTCCAGGTTCAGAAGGCATAGACGCATTCTCTCAAAATTGGGGTAAAGACACAAACTGGTTAGTTCCACCACCATCTCTTGTTCCTATGGTTTTACAAAAAATTCAGCATGACAAGGCTGCATGTACCTTAGTTATTCCTGAATGGAAATCGGCCCCTTTTTGGCCGTTGATTTACACATCAAAAGGTATAGCACATTATATACAAGACATAGAATATTTGTCGGGAAAAAGGGTGATAGTAAAAGGAGCAGGCAAAAACGGAGTTTTCGCAAAGTTGCCAATGAAATTTAGAATGCTAGCTTTGAGAATAGTTTTTTAATAATACAATTGTTACAATGTATTTGCAGGTGTGAACCTTAGACGAAATGTTGAAGCTGCTTTGGTAGAGAGTGGCGTTTCAGAGAACTGTAACATTTACAACTTAGCTGGAAAGATGACTACATTCCTTGTTGATTCGAGAAGTGAGAATACCTGTAAAAAGTACTATTCAAGTTTTAATAGATGGAAGAAATTCGCAATCGAAAACAGTTTAAATGAATTGCCTGCCGAGCCTGTTCATATAGCACTTTACATTACAAAATTGATAGATGAACAATGTTCTCCAAGTGTTGTAAATTCAGCTGTATATTCAATCAAATGGGCACATGATATTAACGGTTTTAATGATCCGACAGAAAATTCATTTGTAAAATATCTTTTAGAATCCGCCAAAAGACGTAATGGAAGGCCTGTAAACAAAAAGGATCCAGTTAACAATGACATGTTGATTGATTTATGCTCTATGTACACCGATAGTTCAGATTTACTTATAGTTAGGGATCTCTCTATGATTTTGTTGTCTTATTCGGGTTTTCTTAGGTTCGATGAGATTAGTAAATTAAGATGCAAAGATGTTAGTATTTTCGAAGATCATTTAAAACTTTTTATTTCTCATAGCAAAACTGATCAATACAGACAAGGGAACGAAATTCTTATTTCTAAAGGTATTTCTATCGCTTGTCCAGTTAACATGTATTTAAGATATTTGTCTTTAGCTGGTTTAGACGAACAATCTGAACAATTCATATTTAAACCTATATTTAGATCCAAAGGCGTAGCCAAACTTATATATAAGAATAAACCTCTTAGCTACACTGCAGCTAAAGAAAACATTGTAAAGAGACTAAAGCTGGTAGCCCCAAGTCTAAATCTTGGTCTTCATTCTTTACGTTCGGGTGGTGCAACTGCAGCTGCTAAGTCCAATGTAAATGAAAGATGCATAAAGCGACATGGGAGGTGGAAGACAGATTTTTCCAAAGATGGTTATATCGAAGATACTTTAGAAAAGAGAATTTCAGTCTCACAAAAATTGGGTCTTTGATATATATATTTATTATTTTTACTACACTCCCGCCCTTTCTTTGGTATTTCTATGCTTGCTGGGCTATCGGCAATACTATATATTGTATTCATTTATGCCTTATAATAGATATGAGCGTATAGGTTATACGTATAATTTCTCACGTTTCGTAGTATAGGGAGAAATTATTGTATATACGGTACTAGCGTAGTAATTTTATAAGTTTTAGTCACTAGGTATAAGACACGTGACTAATTTTATAGCGGGAAATTTTTTCCCTGATATAATCACTTTCTAGCCCGCTGCAGACAGGGCAACATTCAAGTTCCAATAAAATTGTGTATATAATTTGATACATGCATTTATATATATTTTCAAAACAATATATTCGTCTGAGTATGTCTCGTGAGATGGCTTGTCGCATAAGGTCGGACCCAGGTTTCCAGTTTATCCCATTAATGGGTTTTGTTTGGTTGTTCCTGGCTGGCGAGGTCGTTGATGATCGAGTTATTTATGTATGTATTTAGTTACATGTTTACATTCATGTCGGCTATATTTTAGCTCTCGTTGATACAAGGTTTACTTTTTCTAGCTAAGTTGTACCTAACAGGATATTTCAAGGTTTTTTGTTATTAGGAGTCATTGTGGTTATTTGTTGTTTTCAGATGTTTTTATATATATATATATTAAGATACATGTATGTAAATAAATTAATAAATTCCGTTGTCCACTATGCTTGCTGGGCTATCGGCAATACTATATATTGTATTCATTTATGCCTTATAATAGATATGAGCGTATAGGTTATACAAGATTAACAGTTGACATTACATGTCGCTGTGACCTATTTAAATCCATGATTGATGCACAATGCATGCTTATATTCTGTATTTATCGCTTCATGAACTATTTATGACCAGTGTGGGAAAGTTATTTTTTCTACTTATTTTTATTTGTGATCACAGCATATTAATTATTATGTTTTTCATAGGTATTAATTGTTTTGAATAATTTCATCAGTTTAGATAATACATTTTAAATTTATCAGCAGAAGCAAATACCTTTGTTGAAGGTATCAGAAAATTTTAACTTGTTCATGAATAAAAGATAGAAGTTAAATTCACGGGTACCATCATGAATCTAAAATAAATAATCCAATTTCAATATCATTTTACTAATCTAGAAAACAGATTTAATTTAACCAATCAAGTTTCAAAGATTATAACACCTCCTCTGCAACCAAATCTCTGTTTTATTTTCGATCTATAGAAACGAAATCTTATATAAAAATACAACAAATTGCCAACATTCTTCATATTGCGTCAGCATAGATAACACGGTCTTTTTTATGACAATAGGTTAGAATTATATAAATTCTATAAAAGAAAGATTTTTTTCCTTAGGAGACGTAAAGTCTGATACCGCCTACTATTATTCCGTAGAAATTAATTAATCAGAAATATTATCAATAGAGGGTAGTTTACAGACTGGTAATTGAAAATATTCCTGTTTTTCTTGACTTTTCAAAAAAATATTTATTTTGTTCCAATGGCCCTCAATTTACATGACACGCGCCAGACATTGCAAATCTTTTTGCGACTATCGAAATGTAACACCAAAATTTCTAAATAATTTGTTTGAAATCCGCTATAATTTTTGAAAGGTGAATATTTGAAATTGAAAGTGTGAAGACAACACGATTTAGCTTCTAATTAACTATTATAAAAGATGACCGCTTCTTTAAATTGTGGTCAGCTGTTGCCTTATTCGGGGCTTAAATCCAGCAATTTGACTGGAAGTATTAAAGTCCATCTGCCGCACGCGACCTCAGCGGTATTCACGGAATTGCGTCAAGTTACATTTTGGCCACCAATTTGTTTGGATCCCTACAGCGCCAGTTAAAATGGTGTTGATTTTCACCGGAATAAATCCTTTTCTTTTCCTGTCTTTTCAAAGATTATTTAGTTGTCCAATTAGTGGAATTACATTCAAGTGATATTAAATTAGTTAAGTAAAATAGAATAAGTATGTTTAAGTGAGGACATCAAATCATGTATATATTTGTCAAAAAACTAGTTATTTTTTATATGTCGGTTGGTGGAGTTAGCTTTAATGTCATGTTCAGTGCTTTCGTCATTCGTATTATTTGTCTATTATTGGAAATGTCTTTAGATTTATAAAAATAATACTTTTACTTTTGTGAAGAGTTTTTTATCGCTTACATAATTATATTAATGCAATATAATTGTTTTTAATGTGCAATTTTATGTGTAAATTGCCAAAACAGGAGTAATTTTTAAATAAAGCATCCAGCAGGTTAAATAGTGTTAATTTTCACTCAGGGAAGGGGTCAACAACCACTTATGTTCGGATCAAAGACTCATAACTCTTTGCATTTTAATAAATACTATTGAAAGTATGTAAATTGCCAATTGACAAAATCGTCACTTAATTAAGTACTAACTAAGGACAAATGTCTTGTATTGTAATAGAAAAGCATGTCTTTTCATTCGACAAATTTATCACCTTAATTCAATTTGAAAATCTAATTTCTCACCACAAGGGTTCTTGATAATTTGAACAAGTTGTTATAACACCTTTTCCTTTCTGCAGAAGCATACTTGGAGGAATTATCGTTCTTTACCGGGGGCCGCAAGCAACATCAACAAAACACTTCAGTCTTAAAACACAATAGAATTTGTTTTTATAGAAATAATATATTTATGCAAGGTGTTTATTGAATCAGGTTACGTGTAATATTGTTTTGAAGATAAGATCTTTTTAAAAAGTGATGACACTTACAAGCAGTTACATAAAAATCACACTTACAAATAAAAATATTAGTCCAATTTGTTAATCCTATTGACTTCAAACATTCCATATTGTTAAGGTTATTCAGGTCCTCGGAGAGTTGAAAAATTGATACAATGAATTAAATTTTAAAATTTAAGTATAATATTTTTTAATTAAAATAATTAATTAGCAAACGTATTTATTCCACGAATAAATATTGCTACTAAAAAATCCATTGCGGTGTGATAGATTGTGAAAGAAAAGAAAACAGTTTCTGTATCATCATTTATATTTTCAAAATAAATTTTGGAAAAATCTTTCTACATCTGTATAATTGTCAACTTTTTTCCAGGCGTATGTTTCCAACACTTAAGGTTGCCATGGAAGGTTTAGATCCTCACTCAAAGTATATTTTATTGGTCGACATCGTACCCGTAGATGACTGTCGCTACAAGTACCACAACTCAGAATGGGTTGTCACCGGTAAAGCTGAACCCCACATGCCTGGTAGACTGTATATCCACCCAGACTCTCCAGCTTCTGGTTCCCACTGGATGAAACAGCCGCTTACGTTCCACAAACTCAAATTGACCAACAACAACCTTGATCAAAATGGACATGTAAGTTTATTTATTTTATTTATATTAATATCAATTTTCCCTCGAATTAACCCAACATTTATCATGTTTGGAAATTGTCAGCAAATATTTTCTATATTTCTTAGTTTTTTAGTTAGTTTTGTCAATATTGAAACAATATAGCTCAATTCCTTGTTTCTATTGCTAAACTTTTCATGTTCAAATTCATTAACTACAAGCATTTAAGATACGAAATCTATCAATGTCGCATACGTAATTGAAAAAGATGGAAAAATTTATTAGCAAGTCAAAGAACGCGAGGAACTTCTCGTGAATAAGAAACAAATTGCCACGAATTCTTTTATAATTATCATATTTCTATTCAAAGTTTTTCAAATTGGTGAATAACGTTTAAAAGAAATATCTGTTTTTCGCTTCATAATAGGATAGTTGTTGATTTTCTCTGGTCCCTATGGGGTCGCGATTTATGTTAGAAGATCACTTTTTATAATTGCATGTATTAAACGCATGAAAGGAACGCTACTAGCTAATAGATTTTAGTTCCCAAATGAATTAGTTATTGCAGAAAGGGAGTTTCATATAAACAACACACGGATCTTTGTTTTTACTCTGTCGTAAATTATTAAGAAACCACTCAATAATGCCCGAAATGGACATCTATTTTCTATGAAAAATGTTTATTTATTGGAAATTGAAATATCTCAATTTCTGATTATCTCATTTTGTTTCTTTTTTTATCAGGATAGGATCAGAATCGTTTTACACTTTTATCCCACCCCCGGCACTTTCATTCTGAACAACTTAATTGGTTTTAATTGCCTTATCATTTATCAAATCTTTTACGCCATTTAGCGGTCTAAAAAGAGGCTATCGAACAACACAGAAAGCTTCCGATAAACATCTAACAGCTATTGAGAAAATGGCTAATTGTGTCTTAATTAATTTTCTGATCAGATATTTAATTTCAAAAACCATTTTATAATTGAAATGAACATCTTCTGATGTAACATACCAATTTTGTTCGATTCCTCGTGAAACAAAAAGTTCAAAACGATCCGTGCTGAAAACATACTATAAACGAATGTTGTGAACAGATGGGTTATAAAAAAGTACAAAGAACGTGTGTTTTACTAATTACAAATATAACAAAACAACTATTATCATGTGATGAAATCTAATTTTCTTTCGGACAGATTTACATGTTTTTCGTTCTATTTATGACCAATTTTCCTTGAAACGGATATCACCGTACCCGCAAAAAAGAACATAAAATTTCTATAAAAAGTAAATTCATATTTGATTTGGCGAATTTCAGATATATTGCTATGGTAAAATGTTGACAGCTATAGGTACGAAAACAGACAATAAATGAAATAAGATGTATGTTATGTTGTTCCAAAGGGAACTATTTTGTCATTAGTTTCGCGTTATTAGGCGTAACATGTAATATGTACATAAATCATTTACAATCCTAACTTCATAAATATTTAAAAAGAACTTAACAAAAGTCTGGACTCTTGTGGTTATTAGCTATACAATTTATAGTGTCTCTATTCTTATTGGTTTCGCAAAATTCGGAAGAAACGAATTTTCACAGATTTTCAGTTGTTCAATTTATGTTTAGCTTTTTATAGCCTCTTTGATTTAATTAAATTTTACGACATTTGACCATTTTTTCTCAACTGTTCCTTTATATTGCAGATCATCTTAAACTCCATGCACAAGTATCAACCACGTGTTCACATAGTTCAAGCAAACGACATTTTTACCATGAGATGGAACTCGTTCAACACCTATGCCTTTGAAGAGACAACCTTCATTGCAGTGACAGCTTATCAGAACGAACAGGTAATGAGTCTTTTTATTTGTACACCTTAAGAAAAAAATCTTAACCAATTCTGACCAATTTGGTATCGAAAATTTGCGGGAAATATAAATATGCAATGGATAAACGACGTAAAAACTATGAATGGGAGTCTAATGCAATCTTAAATAATTCTGAACAGTTGATTTATTTCATTCAGATTTTAAAATTTATTTGTATAACTACTTAAACGTGCTGGCAAAATATTTTATATCATTTGTTTCTCTTACAGATCACACAGTTGAAAATTGACTACAATCCATTTGCTAAAGGGTTCAGAGACAACGGAATGGGCAGGAGGTGAGTTGCTATTCCATTAAAGCAAAGCTGTTTTATTTTGTTTTTTAATTTTTAAGTTTCAAATTTAAGTTATTATTATTATTACAGATCAATCTTGCGTTGGATCCTTAGATAGTATTATAATATAATTGAGGGGAAAACATTTTCTATTACTGTTCTTCATCTTAAAGTCACAATGGAGACGACACCTAGCTTTGGTAAAGCAATATAATTAAACTTGATTCAAGCATTTTGTTAGTGTTTGGTTTTCAATATATCTTGAAGCCGATTTCAGATTGTTTTGTTTTCGATATGCATTAAATTTTAATAGTTCTTCTTTCAGGGACCATCGACTGAGCGTTAAAAGACCAGCATCTGACGACATCTCAGAAAAAGGTGAGAAACAGATTTGTTTTGATTTCCTTTCCTCGCCATTTTTTACGCTGAATCGTTACATTATTGTTCAATTTTCTGTCTGTTTAAATAATTGTCTGTCGAAATATAACTCACTTTTTCATCTGAAATCTGCTAGCAGGGCAAATCGTAACACTATTCTAGCACCCCATTTAGACAGATTTGGCGCGTTTATTGCTATTCGGAACGCCATTTTTTACCGGAGGTGTATTTAGTTCTGTCACCTTGTCCGATGCGATCAGTAAAGAGACGAGGGAATTCGATCACAAAGTATTCTTGATCAAATTAGCTTCGCTATGCCATATATTGATGACGGTAGCAAATTAGATAAGCAAAGTGTTTGCTGAAATACCATCGAAACTTTTCGCACCTTCCGCTACTGTAATTATATTAACGTTTGACTGCCGTCTTGCAACACCTGCTTTTATCGAAAGCTCTAGAGATGCTTAAGATCACGTGCTTTAGTTCAAACAGCAGCCAATCATTTCAGTTCTTTCTTGTGTAGTAATTAAATAATGGTTAATTGACATAACAGAAGAGTACAAAAACCACAACTTTATTCGATTGATTTCCATTTGTAAAAGTAAAGTAAAGAATTGGAATATGATCGCCATGTTTGTTTGATGAATCGGTTTCTTTAATTAATAACTAAGCGATATCGATCCCCAAAACGCCTCTGAAAATTACTGTTTTGTCTGCATCGGTTGTATGTTTTATAACTACCATACATTTTGCGAAATCTAATGCGATTCGAACTTACGTAGGTGATATCTCTATTCATCGCTGTCAAACTTAACCATACGTTATGTGGTTGTTTTTCTTATGCATCTTGTGACATCAAACACATAATTTGTCAGTTATGTGCGCAATAAATGCGCGTTATGCATTCTTTTACATTCCATGAATATTAAGTGAACAAAATAACTTCTATTTCTGTAAAAACAACTTTTGTGAAATTACAGACTACGGGTAATTAAATAAAGTTATTTGCCATCTTTTTATTCTTGGTGGAGTTAGTTTCACCACTCTGTTTCGCATTAAACCAAATTAATGTCAACACGGTTTAAATGCTATATACTTGGTATATCAATCAAAATGTTAACTATATATACTTAGATATACTTATATAGATATACACTACTAACAAGGTGTCATTTTCTGTTTTTAAAAAATCTCGATGGAAATTAAATTATATACATTATCAATCTTTTTTATAATAATTTTCTTGTTTTATAGATTCTCCAACTTCAAAGAAAGTGAAATCTGAAGATGAAACAACACCGGAAAGGGTTACCATGCCAGCAACTAATGTCTCACGTGCCAAATCAGATGATGACAACGACTCTGTTTCTGAAGCTAGTCACGAGGGTAATCACGACAACGATCTTACAGCATGCCGCATTAAAGACACAAGTATTCCACTCAACAAGACAAGCAGCCCACAACAACAACAAAGTGCTATCAGCCCGAATTCCTGTGACTTTATGAGTTCTGCATTAAAACCTTATTCTAGTCATACATTTTCCAGTGTCGGCGACCAATCATACTACCCTCACCATCCATCAATCAACAGATCTCCGACATCGTTCATGCCAGTCTCATCATCCTCATCAAGTTTGTTACAACCATCATCGTCAGGTTTAGGTCTGCACAATATCAGCCATCAACAGATGCAAGCATGTCGTCTTTCCGGTCAAACTAGCGATTGCGCATTACGTCAACCATCCGGGCACTTGTCATCAATCAACCACAGCTATGGTATCAGGACATCACCGCCTCAGCATCCATCTCTACCATCATGTACTTACATGCAGCCGTCTCAGCCGTACCCAACACACCTTGCACCAAATGTACACATGATGAATATGAACTTTCCAGGGTCAATGTCTTGAACAAGTGTATAAAAAAACGTTACGATAATTCTGCATGAACAGTTAGGGCCTCGACCCAAATCCAGATTGTGCTGACCATGAAGGTCATGTCATTGACCCGTATCAAGATTGTGCTGACCATGAAGGTCAGGTTTTTGTTGTTTGTGACAATCAAAATAATATACGGATATTCAGAGATATTTCTAAAACTTTGTTAGATGTATGAAACATGTGACCTTGTTTTGTTTTGAGTTATTAGTTGTACCTCATGTTTGGTCAGCCATCTTGAATTCCTAATTGTATTTATATATGTCCGGGAAATGGACGGATACTTATCCCTACACATTCTTTGTATAGTATGGGTTGAATATTCATATATGTAAATAGAAAAAAGAGATTTTATTATTATTATGAACTACTGCAAAAAATGTGGTGTATTGATAGAGTGGAGATTAGAACGGTGCTAATAATAATTCACAATTAATTGTTAAAATGTTGTTTTGTATTATAAATGCTTCTTTTTTGGTATCTTGACAGATCCAAATAAAATATTCAAAAGTACTGACGTTTTCTTTTTTATTCTTAAAAGGTGATATATATAGAGGTCAACATATTAGTGTCTAAAAAAGATAGAATACAATATCAACGTAAATAGTAAAGACTACAAGAACATGTAAAGAGAAACAAAATATCAAACAAATAAAAGTAAACAAACTGACAAACGAAATAGACGAACATACAAACAGTCTACAATCACAACCCCGTAAAACTGAAGGCCGAACAACACGAACCACTAAAATCCGGGTTAATCTCAGGTGCTCCGGAAACTTAGGCAGATCCTGCTCCCCTGTGGCACAATAGGTGTCCATACCAAATGTCATATAACTGACTCATAGAAGTATCGACAAAAGGAATAGAAAAAAGATTGCACAAAACAACAATATAAGAAACAAAAACAAACTAGTCAAACATCCAGAGTACATATCATCCAAAATAATAGACATGCGTAGAACAGCCATGAACTTTATCACTGAACTAGTATATATTTGTTTAGGGGACAGCTGAAGGACGCCTCCTGTTGCGGGAATTTCTCGCTACATTGAAGACCTGTTGGTGACCGTCTGCTGTTGTTTTTTCTATGGTCTGGTTGTTGTCTCTTTGACACATTCCCCTTTTCCATTCTCAATTTTATTACTTGCACTGAAAAAAATGTCCTACTTAAATCTATTTAAAAAATACAATCAACTACTTGAATCTATTTAAAAAATACAATCAACTGAGGTCGCTTTTGTCAGTAGTTTAATAAAAATGAGCCTGTAATTCAGTGGTTGTCGTTTGTGTATGTGTTACATATTTGTTTTTCGTTCATTTTTTGTACATAAATAAGGCCGTTAGTTTTTCTCTTTTGAATTGTTTTATATTGTCATTTCGGGATTTTTATAGCTGACTATGTTGTATAGGCTTTGCTCATTGTTGAAGGCTTTCAGTGACATATAGTTGTTTATTTCTCTATCATTTAGGTCTCTTGTTGAGAGTTGTCTCATTGGCAATCATACCACATCTTTTGTATATTATGAAATATATTTTTTAAGCTATTATGAACTGTAGAAGGTCGAAAAAAACCTAAGTAAGGACGAAAAAATGAACTCGAAAAATCTTTTTTTCCACACTTGTCAAAGCTTAAGACTGAAAGGGTCTGGGACAGAAAAAAAACCTAAGTCTGAATAAACTCATCATATATACCAGGATTAATTTTGTAAATACGTCAGACGAGCTTTTCGTCTACAAAAGACTCATCAGTGACGCTCAAATAATTAAAAAAAAAGTTACAGATACAGATTTGATGGAGGGAGTTGATATTGATTAAAGGATATAAAGAACGGAAAAAACGCGAGCACAATTCGTTCGTATATGGGGCAACCGTCCTGCAAGACCAATATGTATATCCAAGTTACGAATATGTAGCAAATATATGTTCACATCTCGACTCTAAATTAGGCAATCTTGCTTCAGACCGAGAGTAAAGATGGCACAAAGGAGTTAAACGTCATTGGTAGCATATTTTTTTTAATGAAATGTCAGTTTAATTAGATATTTCAAAAAAAAGTTTTGTTGGTTAACTGGCTTAGCATAATCAAAGGTTTAAGGACAATATGAAGCATTCAGGTTTTGTGATAGATAACACTAAAACAATCAATTATTCAAAGATACTATTGCATGTCTGTTTAAAAAAAACAAATTTTAGAATGGCGCTAATGATCTTCCAACCCATTCTTAAAAGATGAGACACGGCCTCTTGTATTTGGGATTTGTATGTAATTAAGTCGCTGTCGCACTAATGTATGTATGTTGTAATACATCTGCTAGATTTGTTTTTAAAATACATATGTATGTTAAAAACATTTTCAATAAATTTGTAGACTTAATTGTATTCTATTTGAGGGGAGACTTAATTGTTTTATATTTACGGGGAGACTTAATTGTATTATATTTGCGGGGACTAAATGAAGTTAATAGCACTAGAAACCACAAAATGTTACTATGCATATTTGATATCGCGAAAATAATATTTTCAGGGGGCACTCTTGCTTTTCCGTATTACGTATTACGACATTCGGAACATGATTATATATAAATATACTTGGTAGGCTGGTCCTCTCCCTATTATTAACATTATAAAAGATATCTTATATATTTAATAAGATATCTTATAAATTAATAGAGATATATCTTATATTTAAAAAAAGATATCTTATATATTTAATAAGATATCTTTATAAACATTTTAATATATAAGATATCTCTATTTGTATTTAAGATATCTCTTTTAATATATAAGATATCTCTATTAGTTTATAAGATATCTCTATTAATAATTAAGATATCTTATTTAACTAAATAAGATATCTCGAAATTGAATAAATATAATAACGGCGTGCCATACAGTCTTGCTTTTCCGTATTACGCATTACAACACTCGGAACATGATTATATACTTAGTAGGCTGGGGTGGTGTTCTCGAAAGTATCCTAAGATTCGTCCTAAGTCATAGATAAGACCAATTTTAGGAAGGACTCAAGATCAACTTAGGACACTCTTAAGTTGTGTCTCGAAGCTATCTCAGACGAATCTTATGTTAGGACGTCCTAAACATATCCTAAGTCGAAATTTTAAATCTTTAAAGATATTTGTTGATAAAACATTTATTAATGACGAAAATATTTAATAAAATTATTTACGAATTTTATCATAACATGTACAGAATAAATTGCATAATTACCAATGTAATTATATTAAAAAAGATTGTTATTTAAACTGGAAAACAATTTGTTTTGAAAAGAGAATTAAATTTTTAGTATAATCGTATCGTGAAACACGAAGTTCAAAGTTTGAAATCATGCACCTTTTCTTTATGTACGAGTTAATAACCGATGGTGCGTTTCATTTCACGTTCATTTTCACGTAAAATAATGAGCAAAAAGCTAAATCCAAACTTTATTACACTAGGATGAAGATAGGATGCTCTTAAGACACCTTGTTGGGTGTCCTAAAGTTAGGACGAAAAATGGGATTTATTATAAGTTAAGAGAGCTTCGAGAACACGACTTAGGACAAAGACTTGTCATAAGATAGACTTAGGACACGTCTTAATCCTAAGATAGCTTCGAGAACACCACCCCTGGTCCTCTCCCTTGCAACATATGGGTATATCAGAGCCAAACTGATAAACTGATAAAGGACGAAGAACCAGTCTACTTGTTTGTGTATCTTTATGTGTCGTTGGGTTGCTGTCGCACTGACGTATGTATACCCATATCTCCTTTAATCTTATTCAAGGAAATATACTAGATGCGTTTTTTAAATACTTATGTATACTGCTATATACATTTTTTAATGACGTTATACACTGTTTACTACACGACCACGTGTCTTTTATGTTGTGGATTTGTCAATGAATGAAAAGATTTGAAAGTCACCGACAGTAATAAATTAAAATTAAACAGATAGCAATGAAATATCAGTATTTTGTTAAACATTTAAGACCACACAGGTAATTCTACATTTAAAGCGGTTTCTGAAACTAGAGACGTCAAAATCTTCTTTGATGAACGTTGTTAAGTCAATTATTGGTCTAATAAAGTTTCATTTTAGTGGGGAACCAAAAGGTGGTACAACACCTAACTACATTTGCTGCAATCCATAACAACTAATCTACAGGTGTTATTCTAAGTCCACATCAATACTATTGAAATAATGATGAAGATTTTCTTCTTTTCTTTAATTATCAATAATGATAATAATAATTCATTAAAAAATAGATAATTTCACAAACAAATAAATATATTTGGAAAACGCAATCTTGAGACATATATACAACCAGCAAAAATACTACTTAATAAAAAAAGAGCTGTCCTTAATCATGCAAGTACTATTTGCCACTTGAAATTCAGCAACCAACAACCGACCAATCAATCAAAATAAAATATATAATGATAGAATTGAAAAAGCAACAGTCTATCAGGATTTTTAGTTTAGATCAAAGCCAATGATTATTCTATATGTTAGGTTGGTATCATCTCGAATAAAAGCAAAGTTTAATTTGTTAAGAACTGATAAATGTCTTTACCCGTTCATCTGAACGCATTTATCCGCCGTGTCCACCTAATGACGAGAATCAGGCTTCCCAAGTGATTCTCTTTTATGTGTACCTCAAGTACAGACTTAAAGATTTTTACTGCGAAACAATCTTGTATAGTATCACGGATTATTTGGCTTATATGAAAGCAGTGTTTAACCATTCTTTATAGACCTGTCCCACGCCAGGTGTATGTAATTCAGTTGTTGTCGTTGTTGCAGCCTGTTATATTTCTTTTTCGTGTGTAGTTGGGGGTTTTCAGACATCAGCATGTTTTTTTCCTTTTGCATAGTTTTATATTTTGTCATGTCAGAGTCATTTAAAGCTCACTATGTGGTTTGGGTTTTGCTGATTCTGACAGGCCGCACGACGACATATACTTCTCGCGTCTTTTAACATTTGGGGTGTAAAAGCGTTGATCGTGCGCACATTTTAAGAATGAAGCGCGGAAATGTTCTTCGATCAACGCTTTTACACCTCAATGAAGTTACAAAAAGAAGCATTCAATTCTTGAATAAAAAAATAAAAATTCATCAGTTGAATTAGATAAAAATTGAGAAAACAAACTAAGATATTTGAATGTTGTTCAAATTAACTGTTCGGCACCTCCCTCATAGATCAACATGCTGGCAGACGATAAACACATTTCAGAGCCAAATAAAAAGACGCACGTGACATCCTATACTGAATACTTAAACTAACCATATGTTAGAAGTAAACCAGTCTTTTTATTACAGAGTAATTTGAATGTATAAATTTCAGCAAATTTGAATATCTCTGCAAATAACCATAATTGTAAAGTCATTTTAGCAAGATAAATTGATTAAAAATTGACAACAAGTATTTAGTATCGCTCACTTCGTATCATGTTTTAGTTAATCGCGATTTAGAATTTTAAAATGGATACTTCTGTTGAATTCATTAAAAATATAACTTCTTCCACGTCATTTAGTTGGTTACGATATTAATCCATTCGAGAACAGTGAAATTCGAAAATTGAATTATCATGATAGGATTGATACTGTATTCAATAGAGTAAATTGGTAGAATATTTTCCCGATAATAATGGTTAAAAGGAAGGTACCAAGCGTCATTTTAAAGAAACATACCAAATGTGATGGTCCGAATAGATATGGCTGGAAATTTCGCGCGACTAATTTAACCAACGTGTTGTGCATCAAAATGTATTGAACTTGTTAGAACCTGTTTTAATACAGAAATAATTTTATTGCATCAAAAGAAACCAGTTATTATAGAAATACAAAGCAGAATATCTATACAACATGATATAAACTTATATCTCATCAATTCATTATATGTATACATTTAATTGACAAATGCGGACCGCTTTTTCTCAGTACTACAGCTGGCGTTATATAGTTATAGTTATTTGACTGTCCCTTTGGTATCTTTTGTCCCTCTTTTAATAACAATGGACAGAATAAATCAGCAGGAACTAAATTCAAAATTTGAGCGACTTTTCTTATATTATCAATTAAAAACAATACTTTACAAAATGGATGCACATATCAACAATAAAGTAATATATATATATTTTATTTAGAAAACTACCCCTTTACATCGGGGGCACCAGTCATCAGGGTAGAAGTGATGGTGCGTCTATACTATATTATTTACAATTATATACATTATAGTTAATGGTTTCATTATAAAATGTCTTTGTAACAATAACATACATGGCACATTAATAAGACAAAAATAGAGATTTCTTAAATACATAATCATAATTAAAAAATATTTATAGAATGTTAAAATATACATGTAATTTAAAACACTCATAGACAAATATGACCATGCATAGATATAGGAAGATGTGGTGTGAGTGCCAATGAGACAACTCTCCATCCAAATAACAATTTAAAAAGTAAACCATTATAGGTTAAAGTACGGCCTTCAACACG
Organism: Mytilus trossulus; assembly: GCF_036588685.1. Taxonomy (NCBI): domain Eukaryota; kingdom Metazoa; phylum Mollusca; class Bivalvia; order Mytilida; family Mytilidae; genus Mytilus; species Mytilus trossulus. The sequence continues at coordinate 66,920,773 of NC_086380.1, read as the reverse complement.
GAGCCTTGGCTCACACCGAACAACAAGCTATAAAGGGCCCCAAAATTACTAGTGTAAAACCATTCAAAGGGGAAAACCAACGGTCTAATCTATATAAACAAAACTAGAAACGAGAAACACGTATATATTACATAAACAAACGACAACTACTGTACATCAGATTCCTGACTTAGGACAGGTGTAAAATTTGCAGCGGGATTAGTTTTAATGCAGCATGTATAAAGCATAAAAACTAAGATCAATCAATATATAATAGTACATACGAGTAAGTAACTCAAAGTAAAATATAAAAAAATTGGTACACAACAATTAAAAGATAATCATCTATACATGCAATGTGAAAAACATGGTATTTCCATTTATTAGACGAAACAAACAAAACATTTTAATACGCAATAATAACTTTACAATATGAAAATAACCCCAATACTTTAAGCTGAGATGTGTATTTTGGCATACTATAAAGGCACTAGTATACAGGTTTCTCTTATTGGTGCTATGTTTGCTAGCATATACACAAAAACAATGACCCCCGCAACGACTGTGTTCGAATCACACTTCTTGAAAATGTCCGAGACCACGTTAGTCTGTTACACATAGAGATTTAAATGGTTTTGAAGTCAAGCGCTGGTGATATAAAAAAATCAACGCGGAAGACACAAGTCAAGCAAATGAGAATAAACTACAGCGCTAAAGATGTAAAGTTTTAAGCTGAGGATATATTCTCTAGCACTGATGGTTGTATCTGTTGGAACAAAATCAAGCAATTCAGATAAACTACATATCTAGCACTGACTGTGAAATCAACCGCTGAAAATTTAATGCGATGCGCTGAATATTCAAAGTCCTGCGCTCAGAATGTCAACTTTAGCGCTTCAGATCTAAACCAAAGAGCTGAAGTCCAGCACAAGAGATGTAAACCCAATTTCATCAATATAAATTCAAGTGATGCCCATTTAAATCAATCCCTTGGGACATCTACAAATCTAATACTCAAGAACCTGTTAACTTCACGAAAAAAAAAAATATTCATGCACTTAAGATTAAAATACCATCGTAGGAGATGTAAAGTCAAAGGTGGCAAGTGTTCGAGACCACATACAACTAGCAATATATATATACAATATATTCAATTTGATAACGCATCATTAGACTGACAATGTCTCCTTGAGTTTATCCCAGAATACAACATCCCCGTACTCGTCGTTCGGATACTCTATGTACGATTTTGATTGGATAAGTTCCAAAATATTCAATGGTAGATCATTTGGTGACATTTGTTCAAGGAACACGAGTAATATGATGTTTTCTTTACTTCTTGAGTAGATACTCTCCATTTTTGCCATATTAAATTCAAATAGACACCAATCAGATTGTAGAAAATGTTGCGACAATATTACGACCGTTTTACGGCTGTTATGAATGGCGGATGTTATATTAGTTGCGATATCATTTCCGGCCAAGAAGTCTCTTTTGTGAATACAACAACGTATGTTTCGGTCATCCTCTAAATGTTTAATGAATTTTGTATGAACAAATGTGCAATCTTCGTCAGCATAAGAAACGAATGCATCGTACTGAAAATTATCATCTAGTCCAACAGGATTGATTTGTCCATGATGTTTTCCTTTCACCATATAATAAGCATAACGAAGTTTCCATCTATACCGATATACAAAGCCAGCAATTATGACAATAGCAAACATAGCTACCCATGATCCTACAGCGATAATTGTTGTCGTATAAGAGGAACATGTCTTCTTTAAATAGTCATAAATGACCTTTGAACTATTCAGAGGCATTAAGTGAAATCGACAATCTTGGTGCAACACGTTTTGAACATGAACCTTTGTTGTTGACAACCAATGAAAAAAATCAATTGTTTCGCATATACATTTAATGGGATTACCCGATAACTCAACAGTCAAGTCAGGAACAGTTTCTGAAAGGTGATCTAATTGTTTTGTGAAAAATGTATCCAGAACGGAAAGTCTATTATTTGATAAGTCTAAATGTGAAAGTTTTGTCATATGTTTTATCTCGAATGTAGCAGTTTCAAGCATATTCCCGCCCAAATTTAACGTTCGTAATTGTGATTGGGCATTAAAGAAGACTGATGGCAAGCTTGGAATTCTATTGTCAGCCAAATCAAGCACTTGTAGATTAACAAGTGGTGCTAGTATTTCTCCGTTTTTATCGCTCGGTATTACAAATCCTAATAAGTTGCTTTGTACTAAAAGGGTTGTAAGGTTTGGCATACCGGTAAAGAACTCAGGAGAGACTTTGGAACAGAAGTTATTCGATAAGTTAAAGAATTTTAGTTGATATAGATTCCCTAGTGGACCTTGCCAGTCAAAAAAGGTGTTTGAAGAAAAATCAACATAGTCCAGCATGTTATTTGAAAAGATAATCTCAGGCAGATAGTATCGTAACTTGCATTCCCTCAAGTGAATTTTCCTCAGTTCAAATGGAATATACACAATATCATGATCAAACAAGGTAAACAGGGAGTTGTTCGTACCACTGTTTAATTCATGTCGTTCAATCACATCATTTTTGTATGTATCGGGGCAATAATTGCAAGGTGAAGGAGTTATGAGCGTATGATCACATGATTCATCAGGGTTCTTCAAATAATGTGACATCCCAATAAACGATATATTAACTTCATGAAGGGTAGATTTAATTATATCTTTAATGTACTCTCCAGAAAAACTAAATTCGTTATCCGCTACTGATAATATTTTTAAAGTTCTAGGGAAAAATTCAATTGCACCCTTCTCGAATAACTGCAGCCGATTGCTGTTAAGGTATATCTGTGTTATATTAGTACTTTTGAGAGGCCTCAGAACACACTTAGTCATAACAGTATTCAGATCAAAAGTTTGATGGATTTTGTTAATTCGTAAAATGTCTAATGAGGTTGATGGGAGATCATATGTGACATTTGCAAGTCCTCTAAATTTAAGGCATCTGTTGTAAGATAAATCCAGATATTTCAAATGAACTAAACGTTTAAAGGTTCCACTTAAAATTGCATTAATGCCACACTTGCTTAAATCTAGCCGTTCGACATAAGGAATATATTTAAATGTATCTGGTGTAACAACTTTTATTTTACAGTATCCCGTAAATCCAGAGATGTCCACGTCTTGTAGGAAACGTAGATTTTCATATTCAACACCAAATGGATGAGTACTAGGAGGTATAACATCAACTCTTATAGTATGAAGCTTCAACAATGGCGACACATTTAGCGTAAACTGGTCGGGGTACCCCCAATTAAATTTTAGCGATAGGTGTAATAAGGCTTTTAATGGCTTGAAAATATCTGTCGAAAAAACGGTAAAGCTAGCACGGTTATTACTGAAAATCAATGTCTCCAGTTTCGAAAGACCTAGAAAGGATCTTGAATGCAGTCTATGAATGCGATTGTCGGACAAGTCTAAATGAAGAAGACGTACGTTTGCCTCAAATATGCCATTGTCAACCAATTCAATATTGTTTCCTGCAAACGATATGTTTATCACATTTGAAGGAATTTTTGGAATTTTATCGAGAGCCTCTTTAGAACAGTCAGCTTTAATCATATTTTGCTTTGTTAATGAACATACACAATCATCGTCAAACTCGCAAGGAAAAGTTCTGTTTGAAGTCCCAATCGTCTCTTTTTCAACAAAACAAAGAGTGATGCAATAAAATATAACTTTGTTCGTCATTCTTCCACCAGGGCCAATAAAATGATAAAGATACACCTGAAAACAAATAAATTTAAATATCATATTTTAAAATTGCAATTTATTTTTTAATCTGGTCAGATTGAAGGTTTCCTTTCATTACAATAGGCAACAGGACTGTTTCTATTGAAACATTTTTTTGAACGCATGATTTAAGGTTTAAACACTTTGGTTCGTCGTTGTAAATTTGTCGTTGACAATTTGTGATCACCTAATATGATGAAAATCACATCTCTGTTGCTGAAGACAGTATGTTGACCATAAGGTATCTTTTGCTAATTCATTATAAATATCCACACTTACTTTATTCAGCTATCCAGATTATGATACATTGAAATGAACAAAATCATCCTAGTATTTGCTGAAAATGTTTTCATTTTCACAATCAGGTCTCATTTTGTACGCTGAAATTCGTATAAAAAATGACGTATTTCACAAGGAAAATGAAACAGCTTAATTTAAACCTAATAAGATTTATATGTGAAGATAACAATGCATTGTTTCCTGTAATGAGATTAAAGCTTTTACTTTTTTCGATATTTGTTTGCATTCCCATATTAGGCGGAAAAGAAGTTTTAAAGGTTTGTTAATGTGCAAAAGGTTATCCATGTTAATCTAATATCATAAGTTTTTAAAATTCATGTCGTGGTCTTACATGACACTAACATACACATTATTAGTTACATAGTGTGCGAGTGACCTAATACGATATATATGAGGTTAGTAAATTCAATATGGGATGAGAGCGAATTTATCTCACCGACTATCTTAACATATTGTATTTATACTAGTGGTATATCACAGTAATCAAGTCTTTAATGCCGTTACTATTAAGAACCTATTTCCATTGGTCTATACAAAAAACAAAGGCCAATAATAATAGCTTGCTAGCTTAAATGTGTTTTTTAGCATTTATTTCAATCGTTCAGATTTTTGTTCAAAACCGTATTGTTTTAATAAAGGGACGTTACTCCATTACCAACTGTGTATTGAAATACGCCCGCTTATTTAAACAAGATGGAATATACACGTTCTCCACGCGGTTGCTTTTAACCAATCGTGTTCCTAGAAATGTATAGGAGGTAAGATAAATCATTACATACGATAATATACAAATCAAGAAACACTTTTCGTTCATCTTCAATTTAACATTTTATTCTACCAGATCACCAATGCAACACAAGTTAGTTTACCGCCAAGGGGTGTTACTTCCTATATTTTTAGTGGTATGAGTGAGCCGCAAAACAGGATCCCCTTTTCATGCCCTGCTGGTTAGAACAGGGGCCCTTTTTTATGATCTGCTGGTTAGAACAGGATCGCTTTGTCGTGCCCTGCTGGTGAGTACAGTTTTTTTACAAAGTATTTGTCTAGTACAGGATCGCTTATTTAACTAAGATACAGTGTAGAACCCGGGTCTAGAACAGCATCGATTTTATACCGTCTAGAACAGGGTATACATTTTCTGAGCGTGTCTAGAACAGGATGTGTTTTTAATATTTGTTTAGAACAGGGTATGTTTTTTAATGTTTTCTGGTTAGAACAGGTATGATTTGGCAAGTGATGTCGGCACAGTGTCGGTACTTACTTATCCCCGCAGACAAAGCCCCAAATAACATCGTTTTTGTCTGTAAAAGTCATTACATTAATTGCTTGATAAACGAATTAGGTATAGACAATTCACTTGGAATCTCAACATATACCCTCAAGACACTTACCAAAGAGGAAATCCTGGATAATCATAGGTCTGTTCTTTGTTCCTTTTGGTATTTCAAAGTTGAAGAACTGGATCTTCCATCACTGTATTTGATACCTAAACTACATAAGTTTCCTTACAAACAACGGTATATTTCTGGGTCTTCCAAGTGCTCCACGAAACCCATTTCTAAATCTATTTTATCAGCAATCAAAGACGGGCTTCAAAGTTGTTGTGAAACTGCATATTCTAGAGGTGGCGTGAATCAGATGTGGATACTTAAAAATTCCAAAGATCATTTAGAGTACATACAATCTAACTCTCTTTCATCTTGTAACAGTATTAAAACATTTGACTTTTCTACTCTTTACACAAATAGTCCACATTCCAAACTAAAAGACAAATTAAAAGAGTTGGTATTACTTTGCTTCATAAAAAAGAATTGCAAACGTAGATACAAGTATCTTGTCTTAGGGAGGGATAAATCCTACTTTGTAAAGAATCACTTTGATTCAAACAAAAAATTCTCTGAAACCGATATTATCAAGATGCTTGATTTCTTGATTTACAACATATTTGTTACGTTCGGAGGACGTGTTTTTCAACAGACTGTCGGCATCCCAATGGGAAAAAACTGTGCCCCTCTACTTGCCAACTTGTTTCTTTATTACTATGAGGCTGACTTCATGCAGGAACTTCTCAAGAAGAAAGATAAGAAGTTGTCAATTTCCTTTAACTCTACTTTCCGCTATATAGATGACGTTCTTTCACTAAACAATTCAAGATTTGGTGACTGTGGAACGCATCTATCCCATCGAATTGGAAATAAAGGACTCTACGGATACAGTTAAGTCGGCTTCATATCTTGACTTACATCTAGAAATTGACAATGAGGGTCGGTTGAAGACAAAACTTTGCGACAAAAGAGATGATTTCAGCTTTCCATTCTTAGTAGCAACATTCCAGCAGCACCTGCATACGGGGTATATATCTCCCAATTGATACGATATTCCCAAGCTTGCATTTCCTATCATGATTTTCTTGATAGAGAGTTACTGCTCACAAGGAAACTATTAAACCAAGAGTTCCAAATGGTGAAGTTGAAATCATCCCTAAAAAATTTACGGACGCCATCACGAGTTGGTTGACCGTTATGGAATAACCGTTTCACAAATGATATCGGATATGTTCCTTACGTCGTAACTACAATCCTCTTCCCTTTCATGAATTTGACCTATACCGAATTAGACTATTTACCGGATTTGTAAACACATAAGCAACACGATGGGTGCCGCATGTGGAGCAGGATCTGCTTACCCTTCCGGAGCACCTGAGATCACCCCTAGTGTTTGTTGGGGTTCGTGTTGTTTATTCTTTAGTTTTCTATGTTGTGTCATGTGTACTATTGTTTTTCTGTTTGTCTTTTTCATTTTTAGCCATGGCGGTGTCAGTTTGTTTTAGATTTATGAGTTTGACTGTCCCTTTGGTATCTCTCGTCCCTCTTTTATACATCTTCGGATTTCAAATGTTTGGCTTTGAGCGTTCCTGATGAAGGTAAATCCAGACAAGCGCTTCGGACGCAAGAAATCATTAAACGTGTTGTTCCATTTTTTTACATCATGGGGTCGATACCTCTGCTGGTGGACTATCAGTCCCCGAAGGTATCATCAGCTCAGTAGTCAGTACTTCGGTACCGACATAATTTAACAAAATTTACTTAAATTGTCCGTTTATAAATTTTGAAATTATTAAGAAACTAAGGTTTCAACTCCTTCTGGCAAAGTTGGCTTTAGATGAATTTGGCTATCTAGTTTTAGGTATTTTTTTTTACATATAGCTCTTCAACGGTTTCGGTTCTGATACATCTTCGGACTTCACATGTTTGGCTTTGAACGTTTCAGATGAAGGTAAATCCAGAAAAGTGCTTCGGTCACAAGAAATATTTAAACGTGTTGTTCCATTTTTTTTTATACCAAAAAGGATAGTCCGTAACCCCCCGGGTTGACCGATACACTGTGTCAATATCTAAATGCACTAGCGGCAAGGTTTCTCTGACTTAGATCTTCATTTACAAGGAAAGTCGTTTTGTCTGTAATTTTATCGTAAACTTATTTGTCTGCAAAACACTCATCAGTTTCTCTCGAATAAAGAAAGTTAAAAAGCCAAATGAAATACGAAATGGAACAGCTTTAACAACCAAAAGTTTCGAAAGATACTGCTTAATACAGCTACGGTGATCTATTCCTGTAGTAGAAAATACTTTATTTTTTTTAAACTATTATTTTGTTCAATTCTTGGCTTTGACATTTTTAACTAGGTATGAGAACACATGGCCAGTAAAAAGTAGAATCACAAAAAGTACTGAACTCCGAGGAAAATTCAAAACGGAAAGTTCCTAATAAAATGGCAATATCAAAGGCCCAAACACATCAAACGGATGGATAACAACTGTCACATTCCTGACTTGGTACAGACATTTTCTTATGTAGAAAATGGTGTATTGAACCTGGTTTTATACCTAACTAAACCTCTCACTAGTATGACAATCGCATACAATTCCAATGTATTGACAACGATGCGTGAACAAAACAAACATACATAATAGGTAAAACTGTCAATAGTATAGCAGACAGCATAGCGTTATAATCCTAATCATTAAAATCAAATTTTTGTTCACCGATTTGATTCAAATTTTCATATTCTATTTATAACAATGTAATCATTTATCCAAAATACATACATAGCAGGAGAACCTTCCCTGAAGAAACATATAGTCTCAACTCTCTTTAGACGTTACTGTATGCGATTCCTTTGGTTTTAGAGAGCTATCTTTAATTGGATCTTTTTAATCGATTTATGAGATTTGAACATCGTTAACTATTGTTACCTAAATCTAAGTTTTCCGTTCGCAAAACGGATATACACAAATACTCATGTTAATATAATTAAAGATTGCACTTTATACACAATACTGAAACAAAGTACAAGGATTTTTACAAAGGAAGTTTTACAGACAAAACCAGATAACGTAAAATACGAAAGCATAACAGTGATTGATATTTTTTAACAAGTGGCAACACCTTTCTTGTTGTTAGATATTGACAAGTTCGAAAAGGTGTAGAACCAATGGCTCTTTGCGCCAAAAAAAATTACGACTCAAATGTGTTTGTATTGCAACTCTTGACCTATGAGTATTTGTTGCTCGTAAGATTTGTTTTTATGAGTGGTGGTTTACTTAGTATTAAAACAAAATCCATCTGTTTTAACCAAAATGAAAGAATTTGTACATTGAAAGATAAAACATATATCAACTTCCCTATTGGATATTTATGTTAACTAAACATGACCCTCTTATCATTTTTTTATTGAACATTTTGTCAAAATTTATTGACATTGTTTTACTATGACATCTTTCACCATTTATGGTCGCATATTCGTAAATACGCCTTAAAAACTTTCGAACCACATGCATTTGTAGTTTTGTGCATTTAATTATAGAGATTAAAAGACTTAAAAAATGTCCCTCGTGGGAAATGAATGACATTAAAATTGACCTTTCACTAAATGTAAAAAGGAAATAGGAAGATATCTAATGCAAGAACTGAGCTTTCATTTTCATATACAGTCTGTTAATAACATTGCATGTATGTTTTATTATAATACGTTATTATACCCCACGCAACCAAGTTGCGGAGGGTATACACATTTTTGACCCGTCCGTCCATCAGTCCTGTTTCTTGTCATCGCAACTCCTCTCAAACCACACAACAGAATTTCACGAAACCTTTTTAGATGAAAAGGACATATTATGTAGTTGTGCATATCGACAGGAAATTACGATTCATTTTTTTTCTAGGAGTTACGTCCCTTTGAACTTATTTTCTTCAATGTACTGCTGCAACAGTTTGTCATCGCAACTCCTCTGAAACTACACAACAGAATTTTATGAAACCTTTTTAGATAATAAGAACATACTATGTAGATGTGCATATCGAAAGGAAATTACGATTCATTTTTTTCTAGGAGCTACGCCCCTTTGAACTTATTTACTTAAATGTACTGCTGCAATAGTTGTCAACGCAACTCCTCTGAAACCACACAACAGAATTTTATGAAATTTTGTAGATAATAAGGACGTACTATGTAGATGTGCATATTGACAGGAAATTATATGTCATTATTTTTTCTTGTACAGTTTTTTTTTACTTATTTAATTTCTCCAATGACAATGTGGGGACGTGGGGTACGTGAGCTTGCTCACTAAGATTCTTCAATTCTGATTAGCTAACTTCAATATCGCGTTATTCCTTAATCAACTTCATTACTCAAATCCAACCATTCAATATAAGGCATATATTTAAATGTAGCTGGTGATATAACTGTTAGAGTACAGTATCCAGTTAATCCAGAAACATCCAATACTGCAGAAAACGCAGTTTTGCATATCCAACACCAAATGGTTCATTTCCATGAGATACAACATCCATTTTGAAAGTTCGTAGGGTTACCAACGATGACACATGGAGCGAAAACGGATCTTTGACATTCTGTTGAATCGCAAGGTGCATCAGAGATACTAATGGCTTAGTTAATATTAACTGAAATAGCGGTATGATTGATAGAGTTATTACTGATAATTAATGTCTTCAATTTCGAAAGACCCTCAAAAGATCTTTGATACAGTTTACTAATGTTGTTGTTTGACTAATCCAAGCATATGAGGGCATGATTCATTCGAAAGATCCCGTTTTTAATGCTGCGAATATTGTTATGAGCGAACGATATATTTGCCACATTTGTAGGAATTATTGGATTATTAAGAAGACCTTCCCAAGCACAGTCGGCGGTCAACCTTTCGCATGTATATGAACACAAACATCTATAGTCAAACTGACAAGGAAACGTTTCCACCAAAGCATTGATTACTTTTACAGCGATTACTAAGATAGTAATGAAGCACAGCATACATTTTTTTGGCATTCTGTCAATGAAATGTCGGTAAAGCAATATACAATGACCTAAAAATATAATTGTTGAGTACTAGTATTGTTAAATTTGTAAATCTTCAATAAATAAATATTTTGAAAATATAGTGTAGATGTAAGTCATGCATGTTAAGCTTTGACAAACATATTTGGTACTTAGTACTTTCGTGTGGTAAATAGATGATATTTTTTTAATATATGTAATTGGCTGTATGGCATCATTTTTATAGCACTAGGTAGGCTGGTTCTTCCAGATGTTGTCGACAGGTCTGTAGTGGGGGCTTCATCGAGGACATTATTTAAAACAAAACGACTAAAAGTTTCTGTTGATAAAATTAGAATAAAAAAAGAAGCAACAGTTCTTTCTCTTTCAAGCAAAGTCTATCAATCACAATTGCTATTCTCTTACGATTCATACGTTTCCAAAAGTTTTAAAACATAAATTCGGTTTGAAAGCTGGTGCTTATTTTATCATAATGTCCATACGATGTACTTACGTTTATTAATTTTCCAAATTATGATTCACAAAAGTAAACTAACCATATATCTTGCTGAATTGGTTTGAGTTCTATTATATATATCACATGATTGTAATCAAAAAGAAAAATTGATCACGGAAAACGAAAGTAATTGAAATCAAAGCTAAATTGTTTTGATATAATGATGAAAGAGCATTGTATCCGGTAACGACAAATAGTCGTTTGCTTTTTTCTATGTTTGTTTTCAGTTCCTGATTTAGCATTGTCATAACGCAAATTATTATTTGAAGCTTATTTGACCATTTATGATTGATTGAGGCTTATTTTGACCATTTATGGTTTTTAGTATTTTCAAATTAAATATGTATTTGTCAATCAGATAAACCGTGGGAGTCGGGAATAGACCCTCCTTTTACGATCAATGTATTTGAGTGGGGACATATGGTTGGAACCCCCCTTTATCCTAGTTTGGAAACCTTCTCTTACAAACTGCTGGATCTCTCCCTTTAAAACATTTTGTTGCATTGTTTTCTTTAGCTTTTTACTGTAATTATTTAGTTATTCAATTATTCAAATCCTTATTTGTTATTTAGTAACCCGCTTAATTAACAAAGCATTAGCGAATCACATCAAACATTATGCATCCATCAATGTATTGGACAGTTAGAGTTCCATTTTGATATAAAAAGGAAAGTTATTGAATGGGAAATGTCATCAGTCATAAATAACAGCATCAATTAGAGTATATTAAATAATATGAACTATTCATATATAAAGCACATATATAAATTCTAGGAACTTCTTATTTTTTTTTTATTGTTATCCCATTTGCATACTTAATTTCCCATATAGCACGACAGGTACATGCTTCAATCAAATGCATCTGCGGTTCTACATTCAGGCATAGAACGGCAAAGCTGCCTATGATAACAATAAACAAATCACTAAGGGTTGAGATATAACGAGAGGCAAATAATATTACGACATTTGACTCTATCAATTAACCATATCACTAACTTGAAGATAAATTTATATACCATAAAGACGTTTTGATATATTATGGAAGTCCTTTTTATACAATTCTCTTATTTTATTCTGTCAGATATGTTAGTTTATATTATGACAACATCTTAAGATATAACATTGAGCTACCTTTTAAACTGATATGTAATTTGTTATACTATTATGTGATATTGCTATATCATACAGATACATTTATACTATACATCTTTAAATATAACATTGTGCAACTTTTTCACAGAATAGTATAAAAGTTAACTCCATGTATATCAAAACATCTTTATAGTCTATGCATGTATCTTAATGGTATAGTCGATTGACACAGTAGTATACTTTAGTAATCAAATTTTGTAGTAGTATAGAATTGTTATCAAATGTAACAGGATTATAATTTAGTACGCCAGACGCGCGTTTCGTCTACACAAGACTCATAAGTGACGCTCAAATCAAAAAGATTTATAAAGCCAAACAAATACAAAGTTGAAGAGCATTGAGAATCCAAAATTCCAAAAGGTTGTGCCAAATACGGCTAAAGTAATATATGCCTGGGATGAGAAAATCCTTAGTTTTTTCGAAAAATTCAAAGTTTTGTAAACAGGAAATTTATAAAAAAAATAATGACCTCATTATTGATATTCATGTCAACACCGAAGTGTTGACTACTTGGCTGGTTATATAGAAAAGTTGTTATATTTCATCCCTGAATGATATGATTATTGTTATGTTAGGGTAGCTGTAGCGTTCCATAGTCCGATTTTAAACGGATTCCATTACTTGAAAATACTGCAATATATTCATATAAATTGACACACAAACTACAAAAGTTGCAGAAATGAGTAAGTGGAATCGGTAAGCGCCTCCTGTTATGCCTGTTTCTACAGTTATGTAATTTCAGGCAACCAAAATCTCACGATTGACAGTGAGACGAAATCGGTGAATAAATAGATTAGATCAAGACTATTTTGGCAATTTAAGATCTAACATTTTATGGATTGCGACACAGATTTATCGTATCAGGTCGTGATGTGTAGTGTTTTGTACAGGATACCCATTTTTTCTTAAGAAATACCCCTGAATTTATGAAGTCAAGTATGTAAATGAAATTATTTACTATGTATATATATTCCTTCTGACTGGTTGCAATAATTCACCAGGTTTATGCATTCTGATTGGAATACATGAAATATGCAGAAAGAAAAAATGTTCTTCTTGTATATAAGGTCCGTTTACCATGTTGACAAATGGAGTTCGTCTTTTTGCTAAATATACCAGTAGTGTACTGTAAACCCAATTATTTTATATATATATATATATCATACTCAACAATCATGACAATATAGAGTTATATTTAGTAGGTATTTCTCAATGAGGTAATATCTATATTTAAACATTCGATTTCAAACAATATTTTTAATTTTGTAATTCAAATATGATCCTTTGTATTGATTTAGATAACCTGGTTCTTAAAAGTATGAAATTTTAAAGATTGACAAAGGTGTATAGATATTTTTATGAATATTTTGTTTTGTTTTAATATGGTGTATTTTTTTTCCTTCTTCTTTTTTTTTTTTTTAGATTTTTTCAGTCTTAATGTGTTGTACCTTGACCTGGATATTTCGAATACTCACAAAGCCACTAAAGTTCAATATTTCAAACACTGCATATTAGATTTCAGTTTTTCTTTCATGGAATAAATGCAAAAGTTTGTGAAGGTAAAATTGAAAGATGAACCAAACCATAGCAGCTTGAGAAAACTGAATGCAATTTCTAAAAGTTTTGTTAATGCACAAAAATACAAAATGTTTTTATGGCAGAAAAAAACTATGTATCGGAAAGTGTATGTAGCCAAATCAATTATGAAACATTAATGTTTTTCTTGTCTAAGTACGTTTCTTGTAGTCTTTTAATATTGACAATTGACAAACAATCTAGCAATACATGGAAGAAAATATATAGAACCTTAATACTTTGAAACCATTTAATTTGATTACACGCTATGTATTTTGAGATTCTTTTCCAGTATAAAGCAAATTTAACATAATTTTAAAATGAAAACAGGATAGTCAAAATATTGTACCTAGCAAAAATGTTTCAATGTATGCTTCACTAATATTATTAAGATTGTTTTTTTTTGAGTATTTTGTTCATGAAGTATGGTTCATTTTGAATTGTTTATCACTGTTATTTATAAAGGATGATTTATACTGGTAACTTTTCAATTTCAAAATTCTACATTTGTTTTTAAATGACTCATATGTTATATCTTAGTTTATTATGTCATGTATGTATTAATTAAATAGTACATTATGTGATAACTTACTATTGACATACATTATTAGTTTAAAAATATTGTCGTCATACTAGACTGCACCTGTTAAAAGCGTGGTTTATAATTTTATAAATAGATATTGTCTCAAAAGGAAAACATTTCTTCTCACAAGATGTTCTAAATGAAATCAATATGGATCAATTTAATGGTTTAATTGATATCTTCATTACAATACATTTATTTTCCTTTCGTGTTTAACATTGATGACTTATTATTACCTTAATCATTGTAATATGATTAATAAGTTTTTTATGGGTCGTGTTATTTTGTAAAATAGAATATTCTAGTCTAATCTAAAAATACTCATGGTGTTTTTCAATCTATTTTGACATTTAAATGTTACTATTATCTGATTGTGCGTTTACAGAAATTTTCATTTACCTTGAATGACTACCTTGTACTTGAATTAAGATCTGATGTCATACAATTCTGCGTAAGAATAGTTATTACGTTCGAAACGCTTTATACGTATTGTTTAACAAAGACTTGAGCAAGGAAGTTTGTATTATTGTTATAGTATATTTTCACAAAATGGCGACAAAAAGGTTGAACAAGGTAAGTGTTAGAATCAGTGATGTGCAAGTGAACATATCAATAAGACAGCAACCGATCTACATAAATAACCCTAAAGACTATCATGTTTGTACTAAGTCAGGAATATGATAGTTGTTATCCATTTTGTGATGTGTTTGAGCTTTTGATTTTGCCATTTAATTAAGGACTTTCCGTTCAGTTTTTTTGTGATTTTTCTTTTCATATACAGGTCAACATACAATACAGCCTGTAACATTAATTAGTTGTCAATTCAATATGTGATGGTTAAGGACTCAGGTTAAGGAGAATAAACGCTACGAATATTATCATTATTATTAGAAAAAAAAGGGTAACCAAAAAGGAAAAATAAAATCATTTTAATTTAAGATATTTGAAATTAACAATTTGAAACGGTTTCGCTTTAACCAAAGAGTATATCTTAAAAAATATTTTGAAAATCGCAATTTTTATGTAAAATGTGAGTAAGTGACAATTTCTTGAAAATATAGAGGGATAGATGTAAACATGATAACAGATGTAGAAAAAATAAAATATGTAATTATTGTAATTTTAATGAGGTTGTAGATGAAAACCTCATTTTCTTAAGATTAATAAATCTTCACGTGATCATCTTGAAAATGACATAAATAATATTTGACCAGATCGCAAATTCTTTAAATTGTCTGAAATAAATATATTGAAATTACTTCTATCTTTATTTGATATTAAGCAATTTACTGTTCCGTTCATCAAAAAGTCAGCTGCACTGAGGAGAGAGGACACAACACCTGCATACATATTATTATTTTGTCCTACAAATGTTTAATATGTTTTTCTTGCATTGTGTATATTTTTGCATTTATACATATAACATAGAAGATATAGATAAAATATTTGTCTAGTTGGTCTAGTTGAATGTTTTGTCTATCGAGATGTTTTTTTTGTCGAATTCTTTCTAATTGAAATGACATTACGTAAAATTTGATATTGATAAGCGGAAACATATTATTATGCAAAACGATGCATACCGATTTGATACCATTTAGATAAAAAAAAAATGCTCAACCTGTAGTTAAAAGAAATGATCATGATTTACAGGAAAAGTATGCATGACGATTTACCCGAAATTTGATACCTTCTTTTTCATTAAGCTCAAGGTCCTCATAAACCTGCTAACGGAAGTAATTTGTTCAATTAAAACTAACAATTGAGTATATTGCATGTAAATGGCAAACCAAAAACAAAGTACAGTTTTTAAGTCACTGGTTCAATATTGTTGTTTGGTTGACATTCATTCCCAAATATTTCATGCATGATCAAGACTAGAGCAAAATAACAATAGATACAATATGTAGGACCTGTCATAGAGGTCGGGGAAATTCCAACTTCCAATTGAAAATAGTGTATACTGGATAAGGATAGAAATTTTGTCTTGCAACAGGCCACATACGGACCCCTTAGCACGTTGTTACAAGAGTTATTAACCTGCAGACAGCGTGCCGCTCCCTCTTAAAACATTTTTGATATGAGCATCACTGATGAGTCTTCTGTACACGAAACGCGCGTCTGGCGTGCTAAATTGTAATCCTGGTACCTTTGATCAACTATCTTTACACAAGGCATCGGATTTGACGGTATAATCTTGACCGATTTGTGTTCGTACTATATTTGGGTTTTTAAATCTTGTTACCTTTTTTATTCTACCGTAACTAATGAATCTTTTGTAAAACAAACACGAGCGTTTGGGGTAAACATTTTTATCCTAGTTACTAGGATGAATTTTATTTGTGTTACTTAAATTAATGTAAATTTTTACTTTTCAGGAACTTATAGACATTTCTAAATGTCCTCCACCAGGTATTTCTGCAGGTCCAATAAACGATGACAGTAAGTTTTTTTAAACTCATTTTTTTTAGATATCGTGTGTAACACAGGCACTTGTCTCAGAATTAGTTTACCTAAAGACCTTAATATTACGTGTTATATTAACGTATTTAGGGGGAAATTTCTGAGACAAGTGCCTATGGTGTTGAAGTATCACAATGAACTTCAAACTAATGTCATCACGACTAAAAATAAGATAATGACGAAATGTTAAACAAATCAAATTACCAATCTGGTCCAATAACGGAGTTTTTGCAAAATGAAATGACGTTATACTAGAACCCATACCAGACTTTACAAAGTCAAAGCATGACAAACATTTTGTGGAAAAGTGAAATCAAATGTTTGTTAATCTTTGAAGACAATAGATAATAAAAAAAATCCACAACAACATAACATGTATACATATATGTAGAATTGTCTTTAATTTTTAGGTACAAATAGATATAGGAAGATGTGGTGTTAGTGACAATGAGACAACTCTCCATCAAAGTCGCAAGCACCTTTCTGTTTTGTGTATGATTTCTGTAACAAAAGATACATGAATAAATCCACTATTTTTTAAGAGGCTTTGGTAGACATTAGAGTGGGTTAGTGAGGGGTGCAATCTTCTCCAAGTGACAGACAAACAAATACTAGAAAACAAAAAAACAAAAAAACCTAGAGTTAGTAAATGTCCACTTTCATGGAAGGTCGACTAGAAAGACGAGTTGGAAATTTCGACTGTCATTTGAACAAAAATGATTTGTTCAATTGCAGAAGTTGTATATTGTAGAAAACAACCAACAAATATTTCAAAAAAGTGTTTCAATTGTTTTTCAGCTTGCTAAGAGCGTGCCAATTCTGATCGGACGAAGTTATTTACTAGGTATACACCTCGCAGAGTCGGAAAGTGAAACATTGATAAAGCAATGACATTATTATCTCCTAAGTTATAAGAAACAATTAAATACATTTAAAAAAGTATAACTATAAATACACATATTTTTTCCCCTACGTGTTGATGGCATAACTGTAACTTTGAGATGAATCCCTTTGCTAATAGTGTTTTTTACTGTGCATGTACTGATTGTGTGCCATGGATTAATACAGCAAATTTTTTTTGTCAATAAAATTACTTATAAGAAATCATAAACCTGTATGTTTTGTATTTTTCAGTGTTCACTTGGGAGGGCATGATATCAGGACCAGTAAGTATATGTACAATGCAGGAAGAGTCAGAAAAAAGTAAAATTGTCTTAATAACACGATATTCACTGCGTGTACATAAGATAGATCAGAAAATGTGTATGAATAAATGTATTTCATAACGTAATATGAACCGAAATTTTAAAAAGACTTTCTTCATTTCATCATTATTTTTTTGGTTTGATTTGTCTCATTGTAACAATTTACTAGATTTGAATATAGGTAGACTACCTTTGCATTATTGCGTTACTGATACCAAAGGAACAGAACAGAAGTTTCTCGAAACTGTGTGTCTTCTGTCTGATTGTATTAATATAATTCAATGTACTTACGTCTATACGTATCTTTCAGTTGAAGTAAAAATACGGGAGTGTGTGCTTTTTCATCTTTTTATCATTGAAGGCTATCGTCTAATCAAAATATGAAAGTAAGATGAATATTGAATAACCCTATGTATATTATCGACCCAAAGCAGACTGTAGTTGTTTTTCACGTATTTGTGCTGTTAAAATGTTCAATTAAAGATGTTCGTGGAAGCTACGATTGCTTTGTCTCGGCATTGTGACAATCATTTGTTTCAACAAAAATGAGATATGGTTAACAACAATGATAATGATGTTTTTATGTTTCAGGACAAAAGTCCATACGCTGGAGGGGTATTTTTCGTACGAATAATGTTTCCAAGTGATTACCCTTTCAAACCCCCAAAGGTATGTTTTATTTGTAACAATATTATTTTGTAGATTTAACCAAGGGTTTATATTGTCTTACTATACAAAAAATAAAAAGTTTAAGAAAACTAGCATAAAAATGGTGAATAGTCTTACTATACAAATCCTTGATTTAACATATCCGGGTCACTTTTGTAAATATTTAGATTAGTATTATACCAGTTGACTAAATTCAAATAATAAAAATGGTAATGATTTCCAGATATCAGTTATTAGCACGAATTGTGTTTTGTGACTTACAACGTGCTCATTGTTGATATTTAAATACAATTCATATGTTGTTGAGACGTCGTATTTTGTACTTGCTCTTTTTTTATCAAATATTTATCTTGAAAATCAAACTAGAATCGATATTATTCAACATGTAAACACAATACATATATATTTTGGTAATACAATAACAGATTAACAGCCCGCCAGTAGAGAATGTGATCAAGGCTTAGTAAATTCTTGGTGATTTCATTCAATCCGATCGGACATTTTTCAATCCAAAATTAGGCCATTATAAAAATAATCCTTGAATTTCGTCCTTTTTTTTGAAGTTCGAAAGTTGTCTTTTATTATTGACTATGTCCTTCCATGTTTCTATAGATTATAACAAAAATGGTAAAACTATATAATTGACTCCTCTCCAAATCCCCTTCTTCGACCCACCGTTTAAAAAAAAAATATGATAAAGTGGTACTTGTTTTATAATGACTTTTGGAAAACAAGAGGTCAATCAAAAACATAAAGTATTATTAACATTAGAAACAAAAATTAAAGTATAGAACTAGCATAATTATTACTGCCTTCAAAAATAGGGGCAATAATGCAACAGCTGCAGAGTTGCTTCTCATTATATTTTTAGTATTGTAAAACATTTGTTATCTCTGATATGGACTGTTGCATGGCATGTTTATTTACTGTATTTGATGTATTTTTATGACTTTCAGGTAAAATTTACCACAAAAATATACCATCCAAATATTAATGGAAATTCAGGAGAAATCTGTTTAGATTTACTGCGGTCACAGTGGTCGCCAGCTTTAACTATATCAAAATGTAAGATTGTGTTTATTGTTTAACTTATAATATATCTTGTAAAACAATAATATAGTTAAAAGCCAATTAAAAATGTTAAAATAAAGTCGCAAATGTCAAGGGAACCAGCAGGATTTCGAAAACAAAATACATTCATTTTTTGGGGGAATCGATTTCTTTCCCATTACGCGTCGTTTAAAAATACAACTCTACTAGTACTTAATGTCATATCTCTTTGATTGAACCATTTGCCATTGATTCGTGGTGAAAACAAAATAAAGTTGCTTTTGTACGTTAAAGAGGAGAAAGACCTCACCCAAAGGGCTTTTCATATTCATAAATTGAATAAAAATTTAGCATTACCAAAAAAAGATGTAGAATTTAAAAATAACACTATCAGCAGTCGAAAAAACGATACAGAGAAGGACAAACAGTACCTCTTATAATACCGCCATAAATATCAATTTTAAAAAGAAATCATTAGTTCATAGCCGATTGCAATGGAGCGAGAAATCTGGAGTTAATATGTTGCAAAGCTAAGTACCAATACATATTATGTTTGATGGCACCCACACTCCACTAACCTGGGACAGTGAATATATTTTTTTCAAGAACGCTCAACCCTAAACAGTGGAAAGCCAAGGTTGAATAGAAACGTACACATTGAGCACCAATATGAACGACCAAAAAGACATATACTGAATAGCAAAATACATTTAATGTCAACTTTGCCTGGAAAAAGTTAAAAACTTATTTTTTTTAATAATTGCCAAATGTTTACCTGTATATTTTACCAATACACGTATATGTATATCTAAGGCATGCAATATGTATCTGAAATATAGAAATGCAATTTCTATTTTAATATATATATGTAATTGTTTTTTTATTTCAGTATTACTTTGTATAACATCTTTATTAACAAGTCCAAATCCTGACGACCCGCTAGTTCCCGAAGCTGCAAAACTTTATAAATTAGATGTGAAAAAATACAACAAAACTGCAATGGAATGGACACGAAAATATGCCACGTAATGTGGTCAACTGAAATGTTATATATATAAACTTTTCTGTATGACGAAAACTTTATTATTTTGCTGTTGTTTATAAAAGAACGTTTTATATTGTTAAATTACACCGTTTTTAAAGGAATAAATGCTCGTTAACGAAGATATTATAGACTTATTTATTTGTTTTGTGTGTTTGAAATAGAAATTGTGATACAATCAAGCAGACATCCTTAATTTTCACAAAACTCGCCGTCTTCTTTTTCTTCGGTCTTTTGATTGAATTCAATAAGAATATGTATGTATATTTATATTTATTTGATTGTTGATGGTAAATGCCTCTTTTATCCACTATAACGTGGCTGCAAGTTTTTATTAGTGGAATAAAAAAATCTTCAAAGATACCAGGATTAAAATTGTTCATGCCAGACGCGCGTTTCGTTGCAGAAAACTTTCAACGACGCTCGAATCATCTGGTTTATAAAGGTACCAAATAAATAATCAGAACAATTTTGCCAAATGCAGTTAACATAATCTATTTCCGAGGTAGAATAATCCAGATGGCAAAATAAAACATCAATAGTCGGCCGGAAAAAATGGCAATCCTCTTAGATTAAGATCAACGTCAAATGCACCTGAGTGAGGGGTTCTAACCCACAACCTCAGTGCTGACAGGTAGGTGATCGTTGTATATAAAGTTTTCAACCAACTCGGCCACCGAGGCTCCTGTTCTGTTAATTCACATGTTGTTCACTGTAGGCATTTTAAAACTGCAATTATAATTAACATGTCATGGTAAGTAGATGATAATTCTTACAAGGAAAACAATTAAATTACCGTGCATCTTTGATATCAATAAAAAGCAATCTGCGCAAATGCAGATATGAAGGACACCTTCAGGATATCTAAGAAACAACAATTTGATATTCGGCCGTGAAGGGAGGAGTAAAAATATACGTTTGTTTGTGGGGAGAACGGAATATTCACCCACTTTGGTGCTAGCTTTGTTTATTTTTTGCCGGCAAAAATTTATTTAAGCTTTTATGTATATCTGCTCCCTCCTTTATGTGGCCATACTATTCATTACCATCATGTATGAGGTTATCGTTGGGGAGGGGGTCCTCTTTTTTTGTATTCATTTGTTTAATTCCTTTTTTCTCTATGCTTTACATTTTTTGTCCTTTTTATTATTAATATATAAGCAACTCATTAATCTCGATTCTTTCTTTGTTTGGTCCATTTGCTCTATGCTTTATATTTTTGCCAATTACTCTCTGTTCCATAAACCTTTATCCCACGTCCTCCTGTATTTTTTTTCTATCAGGATCTACTATTAAGTTCAAAAATTGTTGAACTTGGTAAATGCAAAAGAAGACACCACCAACACCAATAGCATTACAGCGTATTATTGAAATAAAAAATAAGTTATTTGTGAGTCATTATTGATAGGTTGTAATTATCATACTTAGCACCAGAAAAACACAACTGGAAACGTCCTTAAATCTAAGTACTTAATATGAGTATTTGTGACGTAAAAGACATATCAGAATTTACTATGGTTGTCAATTGTTATTTTCATAATTGCATACAAAATTAATTTGTAAATAAATGCAACATACCCGATTTCGAGAAAATCCTGAAAATTCGTTCCTTTAATATTAAATAGATATATAAGAACAATAACGTACAACGTAAGCAATATTTCATGGTCTATCAAGCAATCTATGCACGGTTCGCTTAACATCCATTTTTTTTCTTCAATATATCAATTTGATTAATTGAAAAAATGTTATATAACATTTATGTATTCTAAATATAATACCGATTCTGATCTTTCAATTATTTTTCTTCATATGTGTTGCGTCATTCTTATGACTTAGTTACCGAAAATATTTACAAATGGCGGAGAGTCGATTGAAAAAGGTAATTGATTAAACATAGTTAACGAAACCTGATGCATATGTATACAATGAAACTTACATAGTGTAACCTACATGTAAAAGACACCAAGCAAACTATATGTCAGTTTCATTAGACACCGTGGATTGCATTGACATACAACAATCACAAGACATTTTATTAATATAGGTCATTTCCTAATATATAATGACAAGGCTAAATAACGTTACGGTAATTTCTTATGTCTAAAAATTGATAATTGATTAAGACAGGAAGTAATTTTGATTTGGACATCAAAATCTACGTTCTACCTCCCATTTCCAACATTTGCATATTATCTCAAAACATTCAATGGAAAGACAAAATCTCTTTTTTTTAAACAGAAAGGGTCGTAAACTTAAGAATTAGAAAAAAATGTGAATATGACCTAAACCTTCGAAGGACTACTTATAGGTGTATTTTTAACTGTTTTTTTTTAGTTTTGTCCATAATATCGAAGCTGTTTCTGTATTGTTTCTTTTATATATGTGAGGTTAGGTGTATTTGACCAGATACTTGATGAGTCGAGTGCCAATACAGCTGATCGAGAATCTTTAACAATATAGAAACAGCCAGTGCATATCACTTGTATCTAATTGTTCTAATTCTAATTCAGAAACTTACCCTGAAAAAAATACAGGAATTCAAATTTAGTCTTTTCTTTCGCAGTCACGCTGCATTTGTTGCCAAAATAGATCAGATTTCTGATTTGTGGTCTCAGGATTTAATCTATGTTAATTTAATTCAGCTAATCAAACAAAGTACGAAGTATATGGGACGAATACATCAGACATTTTAGCCATTCTTACTCAGGCAAAAACTCTTAAACAACAGTAAATATCAACAATACAAATTATTCAGACATGCTTAATGACCTAAACGTTTACTATTAGAAGTTTCCTTGCCATCAAATGACGATTCTTTATATAATGATAACTAGGTTGCTCATTTATTTATACAGTGTTTCTAACTGTTTACATATATTGATATACTTTTTTTGCATTAACAAGATGTGCAAATATTCTTTCAGGAACTTTTCGACATTTCAAGATTTCCTCCTCCAGGTTGCTCGGCAGGAATCGTCGGCGAGGATAGTAAGCTAGATTTCTAATAATTAACTATTATCGCTACTGTGAATTCATTATTATTCGTTGGATATCAACTTCCGTGGGTTTCATTAGAACAGTTGAGCCACGAATTGAAATGTTCAACGAATTACACATTTTCTATAGGCTTTGTATGCAGAGATTTTCGAATCCACGAAATCAATTATCCACAAAAATATAAATTTTCTCAATCCAGGAAAATTTATACCCACGAAAATAGATGAATTGACAGTTTTTACGAAATGTTCCTTTGATCTTACTGACTTTCCTTTCACAGCGCAGAGGAGTGAAATGAAACATTCTCGCTAAAACTAAGGGTGCACATCAATGAAATGAACAATGTTTTCATAGGAGAAAAAGCGATAAACAGATTAAATAAACCTTTTTGAGATGACCAACGACAATCTTATCAATATTATTCAGAGGTTGCATATATAGACAAGGTTGAGCCAATGACTGTTATGAAAGTTTAAAAAAAACGCCATTTACAAACTTTTTTTAAAACTTTGTGTGTGTTCCGATATCAGAACTGTTTCGCCCTAAACGATTAGATTTATTTATCTCATAAATTCCTCAATTATAACGTATAAATTGTCTACCTTCTGGCTTATTTGTATTGAATAAAGATAACATACAGTTTGCATATAACATGTATAAGGGAACTGTGTTTTGATGTGTTTTATCATCTGATTTTGCCATTTGACTAAGAATCCCCTTTTCAAATTTTCCTCGGAGTTCAGTATTTTTGTGATTTAACTTTTTCAATGAAACTTGTACATAAAGGTAAAAATATAGGAGACAGGGTAAAAGTAATTACCATGAATAAAATGATATTTTTGTGTACACGTCAATGAGACATGAACCCAACGACAAAATATAAAACCTGTATTTTGTATTTTCAGTATGCACGTGGCAAGGATCGATAGCGGGACCAGTGAGTAAAGCCATTATCATATATAAGTTTGATCTTAAATGATTTATTGGTAAAGGAAATAAACATGATAAACTCATCAAAGAAACCAGAATTGACATTTGGTATTTGTGGCAGACGCGCATTTCGTCTTCAAAAGACTCATACGTGGCGTTAGAATGGGACAAAATCAAAATAGGAAGTTGAAGAGCATTGAGGACCAGCAATTCTCTTTTCTCTTTTTTAGTTTTGCCAAATTCAGCTACGATAATCTATTCCTGAAGTAAAAAAAGCATTTGTTAAGTATTTCAAAAATTCAAAGTTTTTCTAACATTTAGTTCATATTTTTTACCATATCAGTGATAATTCATGTCAACATAGAAGTGCTGATTACTTGGCTGGTGATACACTAGACGAATAAAAACTCCACCATTAGTGGCATCGACCCAGTTTTAATTTATTGTTACAGGATGAAAGTCCATACTATGGAGGAGTATTCTTCTTACTTATATTGATTCCTCGTGGTTATCCTATGAAACCACCAAATGTAAGATTGCTTATTCTACTCTTATTTATTTAATGAATGTAGATGTCTTTTTAATATGATATTTAACTTGCATTTTCCAATATTAAAGTGGTTTGCTTACATGTATTAGAAAATATCAAAATGACAAATTTTAATAAAAACTGCCTTTTATTATGGTAACAATACACATGTATTGTGAAAATTATAAAAGATATGCTACCTTTAGTTTTTAGTAAAAGTTCTTTAAATTGTCTGGTATCTTCTTTTTCTGATTGTAGGTGAAATTTACCACAAAAATTTATCATCCAAATATTGATCGAAACTCAGGAGAAGTATATTTGGATATACTGCATTCTTATTGGTCACCAGCTATAAGTATATCAGCAAGTAAGATATAAAATTAGAATAATGTAAAATGAATAAATTTGGTGTATTTACTGTCTTCTGATTGGTTAAAATTATTAGTTTTATTTTCAATGTTGTCAATTTTTATGGCGACACGCCCACACTGACGTTATGTATTCATACGCCAACATGTGTGTACGTTGTTATTGTTGACATAAATAATGTGAAAAGTTCTTTGAGCTTTATTTTTGATAGAAATTTTTTATAATGAATGGCAATAAATTTTTTTGATTTTATGGTTCAATAAATTCAAAATAGATAATAGCCATTCATTAAATGATTGCCAATGCAACACTAGCAAACAGGATCCCAATTAAACAAATTTAAACAACTATAATGTTGCCGTACGGCCGTCAGAAACGAGCAAATCCAATATCTTATAGTCAGCTAAAGACACCTACGTAACAGTTATGTTTATGAATTTAAACGAGAAAAACAACAACAACCTAATCTATGAAAAAGTTATAAAAGAAATACAAATATGAAAGGCAGCAACCAACGGCAACCACTAAGAGTACAGGGTATTGACGTTGGAATGTCACATATAGAATATGGTGGGTTTTTACATGTTGATTGAGTTTCAACATAGGAAACACATCTTTTTTAATAAATTTGTATCATTCCATTGCATACTAATATATGATTTCTACTTTACGATGAATACATTTTTTTGAAACAACATATTGGATAAATTTTACGCTTAACATTTTACATGATTACATATCACAACACAGAAATTATTTAACGAAATGTCACATTATACATATGTGTATCCAATAACCAAAGAAAAACGAAATTAAAAGTCGAGTGTTATTTGCGAAACGACATCTAGTGCCGTTAGTGGAACAGGACTCACTGCTTACCCTATCGGATCATTTTTGGTGTGTTTAAATGTGCTTCGTTTTACTCTTGTAATCAGTTCTGTATTTTGTACTCTTATTTGAAAATGCTAATGTTTCTACTGGTATTAGTTCTAACACACATCTTAAACTCCCTATTTGGCCAGGTTTCGGGTTTAAGAAAGTACTTATGTCCATGAGTAAGGGTTAAACGAATTAGACATGACCATTCATAAATAAGGTATTTTTCTTATGATCCTATGGTTTCCTTCGCCTCTCTTCTACTGGTGTGACTCATCAATGTATTGACCAAAAGTTTCACGGCGGGTGTATCTAGTGCAGCAGTCCCTGTTCTGCTGGGCGTCAGGGTGCTCCATGAATTTGTTACTATGTAATGTTTTGTTCTCTCTCTCTCTCTCTCTCTCTCTCTCTCTCTCTCTCTCTCTCTCTCTCTCTCTCTCTCTCTCTCTCTCTCTCTCTCTCTCTCTCTCTCTCTCTCATTTTGTGCTTATTAAAAACACGACTTTGTTAACATAGGGAAATAAGGACGTCATACTTCGAAATTGTATCAATACATTTAATAACTTGTATAAATTATAATATTGAATAGTCCTCTTGATAAATGTTAAACCAAAATGCTAGTAACTTCAACTTGGAATATAACTAAAATACAGTATTTGTTTAACATTTCATTCATGATTTCACTTTTTATTTCAGTATTACTAAGTATAACAGCTTTAATGAGTTCTCCCTTTCCTTATAATTCACATGAATCAGAAGCTGCACGTTTATATATATCAGATAGGAAAACATACGATGAAACAGCAGCGGAATGGACACGAGTATATGCTATGTAATATGATCAACAGTTTTTCTTTTATATACATCGTTTAAGTTTCATTTTGTAAAACGAAACTTAGACAAGTCTTACTTTTTTATAAGTGGTGTAATACGTTAAAAACCTTAGTATTCATTTTTGTTATCTTGTTGATGTTATGATATTGTAATGATTATGTTTATTTATGTTGGCCTAATTTGTGTTGAATGGCCTGATAGTTGTTTACCAAATAATTATATAACTGTGCAGTTTATGAATCACTGGAACAATCACAGAATGATTGGAACTTTCTAGAATGATCCTTATAAAAGATGCGTAATTTAAACTTCTACGTTATTCCAGAAACTTCCGTTATAACTTTCCAGGATTTTCCACAATGTTCCATTATAGAGTGTTCTAGAACTTTCCATGACAACACTATATATACAGACACTAAAGTTAAACTCTCATAATTAAACTTGGACATAGACATTGATAGACATTAGTATTCACAGCATTTGGATTGACACTTTTATTCTACAAACAACTTCATACTAGATTGTCACCTTAGTAGTGAACATAATATTCAGATTGGATTCCGAAAGATTTCCGGATACAGATAAAAGAGTGGACTCATATTTTGACAGTTAAGTTAACATTTATATTTGTAAAATACTTCTTGTAAACTTTTGTATAATAAATATTGTTAAATTTTACTATTGATTTGTGTCTTTTGTTGGCTACAATTTAAAGGCGATTTCTGGCCGTAACAGAAATTGGGGGCTCGTCCGGGATACTGAACATATTTTATTCAAAATTTGTTTAATATTTTTATTATAACTAGCCAACAAAATTCTACAAAATGGCATTTGATGCTGGTAAATTTTTGAAAACGCCAGACCTGGAGAGTTTTGATAATTTAAAGAAAGAGGAACTAGTGTTGCTTGCTAAACAACTGAAATTAGTTTTTAAAGTATCTATGAGAAAACAAATTATAAAAAATTTGGTTATAGACAAATTAGTTGACGAAGAAATTCTAGGTGAAGAGGCTCTTGATCTTAAGGTTGAAAATGTTGACGCCTTTAAGTTAAAACAGCTTGAATTAGAACATGAACTTAAATTAAAAGAAATGGAAATGAAGGAGATGGAGAAAAGAAAAGAAGATGAATTTAAATTAAAACAGGCAGAACTGGAAATGAAGGAAAGGTTAGAAATGGAGAAAAAAGAAAAAGAAGATGAATTTAAATTAAAAGAACTGGAAATGAAAGAGAGGGAGAAATTAAAAGAACTTGAAATGAGGGAAAGGCTAGAGATGGAGAAACTGAAAATTGAAATGGTCAAAGAAGAAAGCAACACTAAAGTTCACTCGAAATCAGATTATTTTGATGCAGCAAAAAACATACGTTTGGTACCAAAATTTTGTGAAAAAACAGTCGACAAATATTTTCCACAGTTTGAGAAAATTGCTAATAATTTGAAATGGCCAATGCCGTATTGGACTACGATGCTGCAAAGTGTTTTTGAGGGTAAGGCAGCTGAAATATACTCCGCACTTCCATCAGAAAAAAGTTCTGATTATGACACTGTGAAACAGGAAGTTTTGAAAGCCTATGAGCTAGTACCAGAAGCATATAGACAGAAATTTAGATCTTATAAAAAGTTTGATTCGCAAACCTATGTGGAATTTGCTCGGGAAAAAGAAGATCTATTTGATAAATGGCTTACTTCAAAGAAAACAAATAACAATTTTGATCACCTAAGACAATTGATGTTATTAGAAGAGTTCAAACAATGTGTTCATTCAGAATTAAAAACACATTTAGACGACAAAACTGTTGAGTCAATACATGATGCAGCTGTTATATCAGATAATTATACTCTTTCACATAAAAGAAGTTTCAAGGGTCAAAATTATAATACTTCCAGTGGAAATTACAAAAATCAAAGCACTGAGCATACTGATAGTAAGCCTGTTCCACAGAATAAGAGTCAGTCCAGTTATAATATGTCTAGTTCAAAATTTGATACTTTTGAGAAGAAGTCACTGACTTGTGCTTATTGTAAGAAGATTGGTCACCTGATGGCTGATTGTTTTAGACTCCAGAAGAAGAATGAACGAGATATTAAGCCAAAGACCAGTGCTTGTACGACACCTTATATTACCAGTACATTGGAATGTCCTGCGCGTCAGGCTTTTAAGTCCAGTTTTTGTGATTACATGGAGGAATATAAACCCTTTATGTCTGATGGGTTTGTTTCTATTGTTGATGATACCACTCTTCAGCCTATTAAGATTTTACGGGACACTGGAGCTTCTCAGTCTTTATTGTTAGAAGGTGTGTTGCCTTTGTCCGAGAAGACTTCTGTTGGTGCCTCCATTTTGTTACAAGGTGTAGAGTTGGGTTGTATAGATGTTCCTCTCCATCGTATTTATCTGAAGTCAGATTTGATAACTGGACCAGTTGTTGTAGGTGTTCGTCCTAATCTCCCTGTTGAGGGTGTTACATTATTGCTAGGAAATGATCTAGCTAGGAACAAAGTGGTTGCTGAACCAATTGTTACCAGTGAACCGGTGGTGGATGTTAAATCACCTGAAGATGATGCTGAATTGTATCCAGCTTGTGTTGTTACTAGGGCGATGGCTAGAAAACAACAAAATGAGAATTTGCAAGAAGACAAATTTGATTACATGGACCTTTCTGACACTTTTATAGCTGACATTGAAGGTCCTGGTAGCTCAGAAAAGGCCATTACAAAACCACCTAGTGTTAACAAGAATGTTATTATGCCATGGCCAGACGTTAACAGCCATTCATTAGACCGAGAAAATTTATCTGAAGAACAACATAAAGACCCTGAGGTTCTTCAGCTCAGCCAGAGAGCTCAACCACAGGAGGAAGCAGACAAAGTAGCCGAATGCTATTACCATCAGGACGGCATTTTAATGAGGAAATGGAGGCCTCCTGATGCTACCCCAGAGGAGGAATGGAGAGTTGTGTACCAAGTGGTGGTGCCTAAAGTTTATAGGCAAGAAATTATTGGTCTTGCCCATGACACCCCCTTGGCTGGACACTTAGGTATAAGGAAGACTTGCCTAAAAATATTGCAACATTTCTACTGGCCCAGACTTAGAAACGATGTTGCAGAATACTGCAAATCATGCCATATATGCCAGGTTGTTGGTAAGCCTAACCAGAAAATACCACCAGCACCTCTTCTGCCTATTCCAGCCTTTGACGAACCTTTCAGCAGAGTTCTAATTGACTGCGTTGGACCTTTACCAAAGACCAAGACTGGAAATGCATATTTATTGACAATCATGTGTACATCTACTCGCTTTCCTGAAGCTATTCCGCTCAGAAATATCAAGACACCGACTATCGTCAAAGCTTTGATCAAATTTTTCACATTAGTAGGACTTCCTAAGTCTATACAGTCCGACCAGGGATCAAATTTCATGTCAGGTTTATTTCAGCAAGTCGTGTACCAGTTAGGGATTGCTCAGTACAGATCAAGTGCTTATCATCCAGAATCTCAAGGTGCCTTAGAACGTTTTCATCAAACATTGAAGAACATGATTAGAACTTTTTGTCTTCAATTTGACAGAGACTGGGATGATGGAGTTCACTTTCTACTTTTTGCGGTCCGAGAGGCTGTTCAAGAATCCCTTGGATTTAGTCCCTTTGAGTTGGTATTTGGTCATACTGTAAGGGGACCGTTAAAATTGATTAAGGAAAAGTGGCTTACTGAACATACTGACTTGAATCTTTTAGACTATGTATCTAGATTTAAAGAAAAATTGTTTACTGCTTGTCAAATTGCTCAGAAAAACTTAAAAAATGTACAGAACAAGATGAAAATATGGTATGATAAAGATGCCAGGGACAGAGTTTTTGAGCCTGGTGATAAGGTACTTGTATTTTTACCAGTCCCTGGACATCCTTTACAGGCTAAATATTGTGGTCCTTATACAATAGAGAGTAAAATTAATGATTTGAATTATATTGTAAAAACTCCAGGTCGGCGCAAACAAACTAGAGTGTGTCATATTAATATGTTAAAACCATATTTTGAGCGTACTAATGTACTATGTGATAGTAAACCAGTTGCCACTTTAGGCATGGTTAAATTTGAGAACAATCATGACAAACCAGATGTAATTGAATCAACTTTTAGTTGTAAAACTATGGAAGAGACCGTTAGATTGAAAAATTCAGAAATTTTGTCAAATTTAGATTCAAAACTTGCACATCTGTCTTTTGATCGTAGAGAAGAAATAAAAACTTTGGTATTTTCTTTCAAAAATCTTTTTCCAGATGTGCCTAACAAAACAACTGCTGTTTGTCATGATGTTGATGTAGGAGATGCTTCTCCAATTAAGCAACATCCTTACCGGCTCAATCCACTCAAACTTGAAGTTATGAGAAAAGAAATTAAATATATGCTTGACAATGATATTATTGAGCCGAGTAACAGTGAATGGAGCTCTCCTTGTCTCCTTGTGCCAAAACCGGATAAAACCTTTCGTTTCGTGACTGATTTCAGAAAAGTAAATTCAGTCTCAAAATCTGATTCCTATCCGATTCCAAGGATAGACGATTGTATTGACAATATTGGTCAAGCAAAATTTGTGAGCAAATTTGATTTATTGAAAGGTTATTGGCAAGTTCCATTGACACAGAGAGCTCGTGAAATATCAGCTTTTGTTACACCAGATGGCTTATTTCAATATACTGTAATGCCGTTTGGCATGAAAAGTGCTCCAGCTACATTTCAAAGAATGATCAATAATGTTATAAAAGATTTAGACTGTTGTTATGCTTATATTGATGATCTAATTGTATGTAGTGATAGCTGGGAACAGCATTTAACACATTTGTATGATACTTTTGATAGATTGTCAAAATCAAATTTGACTGTTAATCTTGGTAAAAGTGAATTTTGTCAGGCCACTGTTGATTATTTAGGGCATACAGTTGGCCAAGGTCAAGTAAAACCTATAATGGCTAAAGTGGAAGCTATTTCCAAATTTCCTCCTCCTACAAATAGAAAACAACTTATGAGATATTTAGGCATGATTGGATTTTACAGGAAATTTTGTTCAAATTTTGCTACTGTTGTTCAACCATTGACTCATCTTTTACGAAAAGACTCTAAATTTATCTGGAGTGAAAATTGTCAAAACGCTTTTGAAAATAGCAAATCACTTTTAATTAATAGTCCAGTTCTGATTACTCCAGACTTTGAAAAACAATTTAAACTTGCCGTTGATGCAAGCGATGTAGGAATAGGAGCTGTTTTATATCAAGAGACAGATGATAATGTTGAAAAACCTATATCATATTTTTCTAAGAAATTAGATAAACATCAGAAAAATTATTCAACTATTGAAAAAGAGTGTTTTGCAATGTTGTCAGCACTTCAACATTTTGATGTATATTTGAATCCCACTGTATATCCTATTCTTGTTTATACTGATCATAATCCTCTCACCTTCATGCATAAAATGAGAAACAAAAATCAGAGGTTGACTAGGTGGAGTTTATTGTTACAGGAATATGATGTAATTGTAAAACATATTAAGGGTAAAGATAATGTAATAGCTGATGCTTTATCTAGAGCTTATTAAATCACTTTGTATATATTATGTATTTTTGTTCATATTATTCATGATAAGTTTTTGTTACACTAAAACTTCTTTTAAGGGGGGAGGTGTTATGATATTGTAATGATTATGTTTATTTATGTTGGCCTAATTTGTGTTGAATGGCCTGATAGTTGTTTACCAAATAATTATATAACTGTGCAGTTTATGAATCACTGGAACAATCACAGAATGATTGGAACTTTCTAGAATGATCCTTATAAAAGATGCGTAATTTAAACTTCTACGTTATTCCAGAAACTTCCGTTATAACTTTCCAGGATTTTCCACAATGTTCCATTATAGAGTGTTCTAGAACTTTCCATGACAACACTATATATACAGACACTAAAGTTAAACTCTCATAATTAAACTTGGACATAGACATTGATAGACATTAGTATTCACAGCATTTGGATTGACACTTTTATTCTACAAACAACTTCATACTAGATTGTCACCTTAGTAGTGAACATAATATTCAGATTGGATTCCGAAAGATTTCCGGATACAGATAAAAGAGTGGACTCATATTTTGACAGTTAAGTTAACATTTATATTTGTAAAATACTTCTTGTAAACTTTTGTATAATAAATATTGTTAAATTTTACTATTGATTTGTGTCTTTTGTTGGCTACAATTTAAAGGCGATTTCTGGCCGTAACATTGATATGAATATTATTGCCGAGTTTATAATAAGGGAAAAAAAACTATCGTATGAATAGAAACCATTTAAACAAAAAACGATAAAATATTGTTGTCTGTGCGTAAATGGGAAAATTGTAGTATTTTTTCTGCAAGAAATAGTAACACAACTGTTTTGAACAGGTTTTAATAATATTGTTTTTGGAAAATGTTAACAATATTATTAAAACCTGTTACAATTTTTTTGTTATTTTTTATATAAATTGAAGCCAAATAGTATCATGACCAACTCCAATCTTATCATGCTTATCAATGCTCAATGTCATATACACCAACGTTTTGAGGTTTTTTTTAAAGTCTTTTCGAATAATTCTCAGGTTTTTCAAAATTTACATTTTGGAATATACCCACTGCAGTTTTTCATAGATAAATAATTCTTTTATTTCATATTGATAAAACTTAAGTAGGATTGTCTATATGAATGGGATTTTAAACTAAAAAGCATATTCACCTTCGGAAAAAGTAAAGTCACCGCGTGAAACGTCGCGTGTTTTACGGGCATAATTTTAATAAAAAAAATTTGATGTACAATTAGTTTTTGTTTCTCACAGAATATGTAATAAAACAATTACTGTCTTTTGTTTCGGTAAATATGAGGTTTATGGACTTTTGAAAAACTGATATTCACTTCAGCCATCCAATCAGTGCGCTTCTAAGTTTTTTTTTTCATCTCCCTTGGGTACACAAAAGGCGAACCTAATGCTGGGGAAATTATTACTACTGTTTTCCCTATAGCGTAGGCATAATTAGTAAGAGAGACAGAAAACAGAATAGGGATATTCAAACTTATGACCCGATGACAAACTAATAACACCATTGGGTGAAACGGAAAAAACGGCCAATTGAAAAGACAAAACACAGTATGCATATGTAGATACCTAACGCGATTGTAATAATGAAATCCCCTTACGGGTGTATTCATTTTTTTTTTAATTTTTAATAAGTTATCTGCGCATGAAGAATACCTTCGTTGAATATGATGAAGAAAGACTTCTTGATATTCGGCCGAGAAGTTGGGGATATAGATTTTTAGGGAAGGAAATATCCATTTATACCTGTTTGTAGTCCGGCTTTGTTTTTTGCCATGCATAAAATAAAGTTATTTTTGTACACAAATATTCCTACATTGTCTAGGGCAGAAAATTCTGTATTATCTTGTCGTTAATTTAATCTTGACAAACACCCTCTTGCCGTTGGAATGCAGATTCCCCTTATACCTTATAGTGTAAATTGGAAAAAAATGTGTTTGCGTGAGAGAGAAAAATTCCCACTGAGAAAAATAACAATCGCGTTTCGGTCTTTTCCCCCTTTGTTTTTAATACTACTGTGAATCTGATTTACTAATGAAATATGTATATACCTATTCTAAAAATAATACCGGGGAATTCCTGATTCTTGATTAAATACAATCTAATTCGATTTAGATCATGATTAATTTTATTTCCAAGAAAATGTAAAGAAATGGCGAAATTTCGATTACAAAGGGTGAGTTAACGTTATCACATAATGATTGTAAACAACATCATTTTTTTTCATTCTACTAAAAAAAACTAAAACACTATACTACCAACTTACAATTTCTTTCATCCTGTAATACCTTTTATATTAATGTGTATGAAAGACGGTCAACATTTTAAAGATATTTAAATATACATTAAAACAGGAGGGAAAAGATAGGCGAAAGAAACAAAATGGATAAAAAAACTGACAATCCACTGATAAAATACAAAAATATACACATTATGTAGGGGTTGTTGCTTTAAAATGAGAATGTGTAATAACTTTTTGTCTGCTTTGCCTTTTTATTTCAAACACCTTTGTTTTTAAAGTGGCAGAAACTTTTTAAAAAAAACCATTGATAAAATGAAAAATCATAATATTTGAAAGATATATGATAACTACTATGTGTAAATAAACTCATTGATTCCAGAACTAAAATTTTATATTTACGTCAGACGCGCATTTCGTCTACAAAAGAATCAGCAGTGACGCTCGAATAATAAAAAAAAAAGCCAAATGAAGTACGAAGTTGAAGAGCATTCAGGACCAAAAATTCCTAAAAGTTGTGCCAAATACAGCTAACTAAAGAAATGTATTCATGAGATAAAAAAAAGCCTTATTTTTTGGAAAAATGAAAAGTTTTGTCAACAGATTATTTATAATTATGAACATAACAATGATAACTTAAGTCAACACAGAAGTGTAGCCTGTACAATTCAAAAGATATTTCTGTGATTAATTTATTTCTGTTTATAAATGTGTGAGTGTTAAAAAAAGACGCAATGAGGAAGTACATAGATTTCAGTCTATCATATTAGTTTAAGTGGGTCGACGAACCAGAACACACCACTTATAAAACCGGATTGTAAAATCCCGAATTTGTTTACTGTTACTATATGTAGTAGTAAGTAGCAATTACACAAGAAACAAAGGATTTAAAATTATGTATTTACTAGACGTAAGAACACTTAAACACAACTGAACTGGACAATGCTTCCATCTAGTATGACTATTTGTAACGTCGAAAATATTCCAGACTTATTTTATATTTTTTTGGAAAGGTTTAAAAAGTTAATATAACAAACACTTGTAATCAAACGCACAATCTTAACAATTTAAATAACAGGTGCTGTATATCTCTTTAAGTAAATGACACGATTTTTTTTTTGAATCATGAAAATCTGTTAGTATAGTAGATAAATAAATAAAGGTAACAGTAGTATACAACTGTTCATATCTACAACTCATAATGTTGTGTATCAATTCTCACAAAAATATCTATGGCTTTCTGACCTTCGAATTCTTAAAAAACAATAAGTGTAATACAAGTAATACAAAAGTATACACAAATTCTTTTATGACTGACATCATTAGAATACGCCTTCGAAGAGGTTATTAAACACTTAAAAACAATATGTTATTTTCGAGTTTTATTCATCCTTTCAAACAAAGGCAACAGTAGTATACCACAGTTTAATAGTCATAAATTGATTAGACGAAAACCAAACCTGATAACAGACCAAAGACCAAGGGAAATATATCAACAAAAATAGGAAACACTGAATTGCAACAAAAACAAACGCTAACAAACATATAAATGGACTATTTGATGACAACCATTTATATATAATTTTTAAAGGTGAGCGATGCAGAATAGTTTTCTTGTCCAAACTTGCATGCTCTTATTGCGGTAACTCTAATTCAACAATTGGCCGTTTCAGAATCTAAAGCATCATTGTTAGTTCATTGACTGATTGTTCATACCCCAAAATGAAAATAACGTGACGTTATTGGTGAAATTTCTATTGTTTATAACATTTTTAACCAATCAGGACGTTTGGTGTACCCTTCTGAAAATATTACCCAGGATGCATAAGATTCTGAAACGGTGAATTGATATTATATAATAATATAATGTGTAATATTTTTTCAAGGAACTTATAGAAATTTCTAAAGATCCTCCTCCAGGTTGTTCAGCCGGTCCGTTAGATGATGACAGTAAGTTTAACACTGTATTTTTATTAATTATAGAAAAAAATGCTTTTGAGAAAAATCGTACACCAAAGCGTCCTCATTGGTTAAATATGTCTTAAACAATGGAAATTTTAACCAATGACGTGACGTTATTTTTATTTTGGGTGAAATTACCCATGATTTTTTTAGATTCTGAAACGGACAATAATAGGGGATACATGATCACCTTTCTTAAAGAATCTGTATTGAATTGAAATTAACCACAGTTTTCAACTTCTTTAATGAAAAGTCATATAAATATTACAAAAAAGAGACACCAACCCAACGATAAAAGTTTTAATTCTGCATTTGTTCTTTTCAGTATTTGAATGGGAAGCCATGATTGCAGGGCCAGTGAGTATAGAATTTGAATAAAATAAGTTTAACATGTTTAAATAAAATAAATTGTTACAGTACTTGTTTATAAATTTCTGTAATATTTTTTCTGTCTATGAAGAAATGTTGAGGATAAATAGAGACAATCACATTACGCGGGATGCATACATGTACCTATACGCGTTACCGCTCTCTATATGTAACGTCATTGTTGCTATGTATTAACGTCATTGTGTTTCCAGCATTATATCATCCATTTGTATAGACGTCTTTTTCTCTATTCAAAACACAACGCAAACTACAACTTATACGATCACGAGGAGAATAACATCACAAATGTGGTGCATTATAAATAACCTGCGTTTTAAAACATTATTTTGAATAGACAGAAAAAATATTTCAGTCATTCCTTATGATTTTTAAATTCTAAATTTCTTTTCAGACTAGAGTAAATCATGAAAAAACGTTGATGACGTCACCCTCACATGACAAAATTTTATCTATGAGCTGATAGACTAAACACTGTCAGCAAATCAGAAGACGTGTTAAAAATTAAATATTTCAAGAATGGAAACCTTTTTAATTAAAGTTTTAAATATCAAAGTTGCAAACTCTTAACTTTGCAATTTATTACTGTGTATAATACAGTTTATGTATCTTATTTGTAGTATGATGATATAAACAGTCCTTACGCGGGAGGGTTGATAATACAGTTAATGTATCTTATTTGTAGTATGATGATATAAACAGTCCTTACGCGGGAGGAGTTTTCTTTTTACAAATGACGTTTTCCTCTGAATACCCTTGGAAACCCCCAACGGTGAGTTTGTTTTATTTAAGAATTAAAGGCTTCTTTTTGTAACTTAATTGAGGTGTAAAAGCGTTGATCGAAGTACATTTTGTAAAAAGCGTCTGCGCTTTTTTTCTTAAAATGTGCATACGATCAACGCTTTTAGAACCCTATGAAGTTAGAAGAAGAAGCATTCAATACTTATAATCACAGGTTTTAGTTAGAATAATGATTTTTATCAAGTTTTTATTTAATTTACCTGTGCACCTTATTGTGGGACCTCATGTCATCATGAATAATAAATTTTATTGTGTAATGCAGTTGATTAAGGAATAACGCTAGATTGCAGTGTAGCCAATTAAAATAACGTTTTATAATGAAATATACAACTGATGCAATTATTCTACCATAATATGTATGAATTCTTATAGACCCACGTTATTCTGTGTCAGAAACTTTAGCTGTGTCAAAAATTTAATAACAATCAAAATTTCGAGCTGTATCAAGCTTACATGGTATGTCCATACTTGCCTTAACTGTTCAGAGTTCAACCTCTGCTGTCGTAATAAGCTGTTTGCTGTAGAGCATTTTATTAATAGAAGGTATGAACAACATTGGTAATTTAGTATTAGATGCTTGTATTGTCTTTTCGTTCAATTCCTTTTAACAGTAATTAGCCCATTAGTTTTCTAGTTGTAATTGATAAAGGTTTTTCTTTTTTGGGCCTTTTGTATATGACAAGTATGTGATACGGGCTTTGCTCATTGTTGAAGGCTGTATGGTGACCTATAATTATTAATTTATGTGTCATTTTGTCTCTTGTGAAGAGTTTTCTCATTGAAAATCATTCTTATCTTTTTTATATATTGTAAACAACACCCGATTGGTGAGACATCATTTCCGTGTTTTGGATATCATTTATATGCAAAAGTTATACCGTCAATGCAAAATGGGAAACATAATTGAATTTGCAAGAGATGAATTATTTCACAAACCGATTAAATAAAGAAGAGAAATGATTTTAAAACAACTGGAGTAACAGTTATTCCAAACGGTAAGATATAATATTTGCATTTTAATGAAGTATACCCCAACTGTACAGTAATAATGATATTCAAAAAGAATCACGAAAGCTTCATGACCGATTCCCTCAGTGTTTTGCTTATATAAATAATTTGTATCTTTTTTTCAAAACAATCAGAAAGGTACCAAGCTGATAACCAGAAAGCTAGACTACGTAATACATGATTTTCAAATGTGATAAGATTATTTCCTGAAATATTTTTCGCAGCGAAAAAAATGATATCTAAATGCCAAAACGTTCTCGATAAAAATACAAGTTCTTTTTTTATTGTAAAGAGTTAAGGTTTGCGTTTTATTTAAGCAAATCAAGTCGAGATATGAATTATTAAACCATTGAATGGTGCATGAAACGGGAATACATTTCTATCCTTGAAAAGGATCTATAATGCCTATCCAAGTTAAAATGAACAGAGAGCATAAATCAAAGCATCATTTTTACCTTTTGTTCTAGAATATTAAGTGTTGATTAATATTTCCTGATATATATTTATGGTTTTAGGTTAAATTCCTCACAGATATTTACCATCCAGTTGTTGAACAGAGCACAGGGAAATTGTGTTTTAATAAACTTAGTTCACCGTGGTCACCTGATTTGACTATATCAAAATGTAAGATGGTAAATTTATTTTAACATGCTAGGTTGAATGCTTAGTCCATCATGTTTAAAATATAACAACAAGTTTTTTTTAAAAGAAGGGAAAATATACTATGTGATCAAAACATTACTATTTTCTGATAGATATATTCGTATATATCTGTGATTTTTGTTTATTATAGACAATCTTCATTGAAACACAATATCACACAATAGTGTAGAATAACATATTACAAAACATACAGTCGAATTGCAGATATGATAGATGAAAATAGTTGGCATGAGTGCCAGGGAGACAACTCTCCATCAAGTCACAATGTGAATATAGGTATATTATAGGTCACATTGAACAGCAAGTTATAAAGGACCCCAAAATTGACAGTATGCGTTTTTCTATTTACATAGTTTGTAATGTTAGAAATCAAAGATCGCTACTACTGCAGCACATTTATGTTATACCGTCACCAATAGGGTTATATAAATATGTTCTCCCTAATAGATTTTGATATTAAATCTAAGCGTTTAGACCACGGGATATAGTAAACATAAAACTCTTTCAAAAGTATTTACAAACACCTCTAATTGTTTTCTTTTATGATTGAATTGATCTTGAGCTCGAGTGATTAAATAATGGTAAATACAAAAGTGCTCGTTTGAGTGTCGATCTAAAAAGACATGGTATGACATAGTGTTATTTCGGGCATTTAAGCCTTTACATGAATTGATGTTATGCTTGAAGCATCACATGGCAGTAGTCTTATTTGGTTTTATTTTTATTATTTTGTTGCTGATATAAAAAAAAAAAGAATGAATGGATAAAAAAATTGTTATATTTGTACATACTACCAAAGTGAGCCTGCTTCTATTGGTCTATACAAAAATATAAGGGACGTTACACAACCACCAACACTGTATCGAAATGCTCTTCAACTTCGTACATTGTTTGGCCTTTTTATCTTTTTTGTATTCGAGCGTCACTGATGAGTCATTTGTAGACGAAACGCGCGTCGGTGTTAATACAAAATTTAATCCTGGTGTCTATGATGAGTTCATGTATATACATTTTGTATGGCGTTGTATAATTTTATTTTATTTTCCAGTATTACTATGTATAAAAACATTATTGGATTCTCCGGATCCTAATGGTGGACAGTTGAGTTTATTAGAAGCATTCATGTACAATAAAACGGCGGCTGAATGGACACGAAAACATGCCGATGCTAAATGAATATTATAATATGTTATATCAATTGTGTTCCTTTAAATTTGTAATGCGCGTCTCAGATTATGTTTGTACATCTATTAAGGTGGTACCCAACACTTTCACTAAAATTAATTTGGCTCGTTTAATTTTCATAAAATTTTGTCAAAGTATTTACTTTGAGACTTTAATAAAAATTTAAAAATTTAATAAGTTTTGAACCAGACGTTTCGACAGAAAAATTACACTGGTTATAAAGCAATTTGACAAACACCAATTTTGATCATTGAGAAGCTTAATATTCCTTTTACAACACCACGTAATTAAAACGTTTAGCTGACTTAACAGAGTTATCTCCCTATAGTGTTAGGTACCACCTTAAGTGTATTTGATATATTTATTGTGCTGAGAAAACTGTTATATAATTATAAATTTTATGTGTTAACAAAAGTTGTTCTTATTCTTATTGTTGTATGTTGATGGGCTTGAATTGTGACTTATACATGTATTTGCTAAGTTTGCCTATTTTGCTCTGTGTTACTCTCATACCCCTATGTTAGAGAATACATTTTAACTTCTAAGTTATTTGGTATCATGTAGTATTTGTCTCATATGAAATCAAACCAAATCTCTTAAATCTAAATCAGGTAAATTAGATTTTTCTCTCGCCTTCTTTTCAAAGTGTAGGTTTTGTTTAAAAATCTAGATGATGTCCTGACGATAAATATTTCAACGTTTGATGACTATGTTGAAAGCATCTATCCCATCAAAATTCAAATACTGTTGATACACTTAACTTTCAACTAACAATGACAGCTACGTGATTGAAGCTTTTTCGTTGATAAATTATTCTTCGACTTCTTAAGGATGGTCTTTCGTTTGTCAATCTTTTGTTCATTAAAGAGAGTATATATAAAAAGCTCCATCTATAATATTATACATATTGTAAATGGTACGTTGTCTTATTTTGTCTATTTCTACTTTATACTTTGATGATATATCACCGGACAATATGAGTAATGCCTTTACCATAGATCAAATACAAAACTTAAAATGAGAAATTAATTTATAATAAATATCAGAAAAAAATATAATATATATGCCAACTTCCTATTGGTTTTTCTTTTCGAACGCAAAATAAATATTTACAAGATTTGCAATTTGATGCATTATCAAAATATGGTTCATGATAAAAATATACATATAAAAAAATCTAACATTTAAAATTTTACTATGGTGTATTCAGTAAGTGGTATAACTGTGCTGTTATACATGTCTATGAAACATTGCCCTTAGTTACTCATCTTCATACTTTTTTTAAATTTTGTGTAAACGATACTAAAACCGAGATTACTAGTCAATGTATGGCATTTCAGTTTCACTAATGTTTCTAGTAGACATATTGCAGTTTTACTTGTTAAACTTCCATTTGTTACGGCCAATTACTGTAAATTCAATGTTCATGAAAATTCAAAATAAATAACAATATTCAATTTTCTTTCTCCATAATTCTTGTTTGTGTGTAGGTATATGAAGATGTGTATGGGTACCAATGAGACAACTCTCAATCCAAATCACAATTTGTAAAAGTGAACCATTAGAAGTCAAAGTACGGTCTTCAACAAGGAGCACAGCTCACACCGAACCGCAAGTTGTAAAGGTCCCCAAAGAATGACTAGTGCAAAATCATTTAAACGTGAAAACCAACGGTCCAATCTATTTAAAAACGAGCAACGAGAAATAATTATCAACCACATCAACAAACGACAACACATACTGAACATCTGATTCATCGTATTCATATTTTCATGCCAGAAACCCTTTGTTAGTTGTCGCTTTTCATATCGTAATGCTTTGTATGGTTTATGGAGAAAAATAATAAAATCACAAAAAGACTGAACTTCGAGGAAAATTCAAAACGGAAAGTCCCTAATCAAGTGGCGAAATCAAATGATAAAACACATCAAACGAATGGACAACAACTGTCATATTTCTGACTTGGTACAGGCATTTTCAAATGTATAAAATGGTGGATTGAACCTGGTTGTATATAGGGCTAAACCTCTCACTTGTATGACAGTCGCATCAAATTCTATTTAATTTACAACGATGCGTGATTATGTCTATCTGTAAAATTAATTCTCAATTTTTAAAGACAAATAAAGAATAAGACCTTATAAAGACATCTATAGTTTGTTGATGTCGTTCTCCAGATGTCTTTTTTTTTTGTCTCCTCGACTTAGAAACCAATAAACTCTTTATGTTTCATTTACTTTAATTTTTGTGGGGGCAACAACCATTCGTTATATATACCTATTTTAAAAATAATTTCGGTGTTTTCCTGGTCTTTAAATACTTCTTTCAATATATTTTTGGACATGATTATAAGCAAATGGCGGCGGCACAACGGTTGAAAAAGGTAAGTAAAAACATAGTAGACGAAAGTACTTCTTTATATCAATTATTGTGAACTCCATATAAGCAGACATTCGCAATAAAAACTACAAAATAGTAACGAAATCACGATTTCTTGTATCACATTACAAGTTTGTTTTTCTTGTAATATCTCAATGTATACTGCAACTGTTCTATTTACATTGAGAGTTTTTATTAACAGGGTATATACAGTCATGGACCGCATATCACATTGTTTTGATGTTATTTTTAATTTCTATGAGAAAAACATGTCCACGAATTTATTTTTGTCGTCCACTTCAAATTAGAAATATTTAAACAACCGAAATAGTCAGATAACTTTTTACAAGGTTTATTTCCCCTTTTAGACAGCGTTTTACGTGTTTGGTTTTTTTTTGTTTGTTTTTTTTAAATATTATCTCAAAATCTTTAATAGAGAGACAAATACTTTAAACAATTAAAATGATCAGATATTTAAGATGCAAAAAAAGTTTCAAGCGACTAAGACCTTTTGACGACTCCGTCTAGAATTCATAATCTTGAAATGACAATTTTGAACTATTATTTTCAGTTCTATTGCATAATACTAGAATATATTGGAAGAACCTCTTAACAGAACAAAAATATCAGTAACATACACTCTTCAAAGATTATGCTTAATAAAAAAATTACACAAATGTTCTGCAACTTCCACATGTTACATGACGAGTTTTACAATTGTTTGTAAGCATATGGCATAAGGGAGAAGAGCAAAGGAAAGTGTCAGAATAAAGAGTCCGGGTAAGGTGACATATCTTCATCGGACTATTAATGGCTTCAGCGGATTTCTTTGCAAATATGGTTTGGATAGACTGTGTAGCATGTACCACCAACTTATCGGCCCTGGTAAAAAAGGAACATATTAAAAATTGAAATATACAAAAAAGAATCATTATTAATACTTTTTGATTACTGGCGCTTCCATTACCATTTTGACGTGAATTTGACTTTTTGATTATCTCGGAATCCCTTAAAGATAGATATTTAACAGAATGAACAGGTGAAAGATTCAGGTGCATATTAGCCTCTTGTACTTTTATATTTTAACCAATTCGCGCGTTGTTCCTTTATTGATTCAGTGCTTCTAGTTGTTTCCTCTTATGGTCGATATTTTGCATAACAAAATTGTGCAATATTTATCAGGAGCTTCAACAGATTTCTAAAGACCCTCCTCCAGGTTGTTCTGCTGGCCTTATAGGCGATGA
The DNA here is from genome assembly GCF_036588685.1 of Mytilus trossulus. Lineage (NCBI taxonomy): Eukaryota > Metazoa > Mollusca > Bivalvia > Mytilida > Mytilidae > Mytilus > Mytilus trossulus. The sequence goes on along the minus strand of NC_086380.1, from coordinate 66,876,095 downwards.
TAGTAAGTTAGAAAATGCATTTATAATATTTATAGATTAAACTAAGATCATTCAGGGGACTAGCATATAGACTAGACATTAGTCAAGTTTTGATCAGACATGTTCCAATATGGGAAATAGTCCATATACTAGTAAAATGAATGAAGATGTCTAGGTAAGATCTATAAAAAGGCAAACAAAGAACAATACAAGATGGCAACCTATTGTCTTTAACAAAGGGCAAGGTGTTATTACAAAAAAAAAGTTAGCTCTAGATTGTCACAAATCTATAAAAGTTGTATCTCAAGCAATTGAGGATATCATGACAATTGTATTAATATATAAGCCAAGTAAGTTTTAAAAAAAATGTAACAGTATTAAAAGATAAATTATATCAAAATATTTAGCCTGTAGAATTAGAAAGAATGTTATTTTTCGATATAATTCTAAGTTTGTAGCGAACATAAATATCTGTCAAAACACTTATCAAAATGGATATATATAAGTTAGAACCATATTTAAGAAACTATTAACTTAATCTGTTTTGAATCAAAATTGCATGAACTTTGTATAAATAGAGTGATATATATAAACTATAACCAGGCTAATAAATCATAGGGACAAGATAAAAAAAAAATAGGTATAAAAAAGTCATTGTATGTAGTCAATGTTACAACCACCAAACGACAAAATAAGAAAACATACATTTTTATTTTCAGTATTCAAATGGCAAGGAATGATAGCGGGGCCAGTGAGTAAAACTTTATCTACATTTAGTTTAGAATATTTGTGATAGTTAAATGAACCGTTAATAAAATGAATAAATTATCTATGTCTACCTAGTGATTTTTTTCTGACGATAAAAGATATTAAAGGAAACAAAATAAAAGAAGCTTCTACCAGTTTTAAACATTTGTAAACAAAATACTAAGGTCGAAATCCAATATTAGTATTGATTAATTGACGTGAGTAAAGATCGGTAAATAGAAGCCGTGGGTTCATTTTTTTCGTGGGTACAAATGATCCTTGGTTGAGGAAAACTCACTCGGATATGTTCCTTATGTCGTAACTTCAATCCTGTTCCCTTTTCATGAATGTGACGCATCAATTTATACTATGTACCGGCTTTGTAATGACATGAGCAACACGAAGGGTGTCACATGTGAAGCAGGATCTGCTAACCCTTCCGGAGAACCTGATATCAACCCAAGTTTTGGTGGGGTTCGTGTTGTTGGTGTACTCCTATTTGTGACACTTTGTTCACACATCTTTCTAAATATAATGGAATTTAGTGCGACTGTCGTACAAGTGAGAGGTTTAGCGCTATAAAATCAGGTTCAATCCACCATTTTCTACATTTGAATATGCCTGTACCAAGTCAGGAATATGACAGTTTATGTCCATTTGTTTGGTGTGTTTTATCATTTGATTTTACCATTTGATCAGCGACTATCCGTTTTGAATTTTCCTCGGGGTTCAATTTATTTGTGATTTTACTTCATTCACACTTTCGTGTATATTTGATTTTATAGTTTTATTTCTCAATCGATTAGTGAATTTCGAACAGCATTTTATTAAAGTTAAAAAATTTAAAACCGGCAACACTTTATAAACTTGCACTTAATAAAAAATACTAATAACATTTTCAATATACATATATATATTGTGTTGTTACAGGATGATAGTCCTTACGCTGGATGAGTATTTTACTTACGAATAACGTATCCCAGTAATTACCCATTTCAGGCTCCAAAGTAAGTCTGTTCATCTAATAATTTTTAACTTGTAGTGCATACTTTTTAGTCATAGTATTTTCTTGTAAATACGTTCATATTGTATTCAAGAATTCGAAACTTTAAATTTTATATAAAAGGCATAGAAAATATAAAGGTAAAATCCAATTAAAGAGAAAACGTTCCTGCGCTAGGGCTTTCACTTAAATGCAAAAGGCATTATCATCAAAGTAAAGTGGTCAAAAAAATTATGGTGGGTTGAAACTGCTTTAATGGCTTAACCTACGCTTTCTGACAATATAAAAAATACATGTGCGTTTTTTAAACACTTGGCTCACCAATGGTGGTCGAATAAATTCAGTTAGAAGGACAACTTTTAAAAATACATTTCTTTAAGACTAGTATAAGTCCCAAAATAAGACTATATATAAACTATTAGTGTTTCGATTGTTTGTTACAAATAATGAACAGTTTCATTACCATGCAATAAGTTACCGTGATGAATGAGTCATTGTTACAGCACACAGTTGCACAGTAAAGGCAACAATAATGAAATACTAAAATGGAATAAGGTAAACTTAGTAAAAATTGATAATACAAATTCTTGAATTCTAAACTTCATAAGTTGACAGATGAAAGTTTGTAACAACCGTGCCTGTTCCTTAATTGTTAGTAAATATGTCCACGGTTATATACAATTAACCAATATATGCCAAGTTGTGTTTAGGCTATATATTTCTGTATAGATATTTATTGTTTTCAGATTGAATTCACCACAACTATTTTCCATCCAAATATTGATCAGAACTCAGGAGAAATATATTTATCCATATTTCATTCTGATTGGTGTTTTGCTTACTCTATATCAACAGGTAAGGTTTCCAATATCAACAATGGTGTTTTGTTTACTCTATAGCAACAGGTAAGGTTTCAAATATCAACAATGGTGTGCTGCTTACTCTATATCAACAGGTAAGGTTTCCAATATCAACAATGGTGTGCTGCTTACTCTATATCAACAGGTAAGGTTTCCAATATCAACAATGGTGTTCTGCTTACTCTATATCAACAGGTAAGGTTTCAAATATCAACAATGGTGTTTTGCTTACTCTATATCAACAGGTAAGGTTTCCAATATCAACAATGGTGTGCTGCTTACTCTATATCAACAGGTAAGGTTTCCAATATCAACAATGGTGTTCTGCTTACTCTATATAAACAGGTAAGGTTTCAAATATCAACAATGGTGTTTAGCTTACTCTATATCAACAGGTAAGGTTTCAAATATCAACAATGGTGTTTTGCTTACTCTATATCAACAGGTAAGGTTTCAAATATCAACAATGGTGTGCTGCTTACTCTATATAAACAGGTAAGGTTTCCAATATCAACAGGTAAGGTTTCCCAAATCAACAGGTAAAAAAGGTTTCCAATACCGACAGGTAAGGTTTCTAATATCAACAGGTAAGGCTTCCAATATTAACAGGTAAGGTTTCCAATACCAACAGGTAAGGTTCCAATACCAACAGGAAAGGTTTCCAATACCAACAGGTAAGGTTTCCAATATCAACAGGTAAGGTTTCCAATATCAACAACACATTGTATTAAGACGGTTGACTGGTCAAACACGTTTCGAAAAAAAAATACATTTGATCTTTTTACTTTCAATTCTATTATTAATATTTTCAACTACGATATATTTTTATAAGGAATATTCTGTATGGAAGGAAAAGACTAACAAAACATGTAAACAAGGGGTACAAGATGATAAATCACAAAATCAAATCATGACAAAACACTTTTAAAAAGGATGTACGTAAATTAGGTGAGGTTTGGGAATTATTCTCTCATATATTTGAAATCTTTTTTTCTCCCTACGATACAGGGTAAAATAACTCAATTTTGGTTCTACATACTAGACTTGCATGGATCATAAACGGTAATTTTTACACTAAAAAAAAAGAAAATTCAAGTTTCCCCAAGTTTAAAAACTTTGAGAACAAATTTTACACGTCATCATATTAAATAGTTCTTGTAGCACATGTTAATTAGTTGTTTGAACCAAACATGTCGCTGTATCAAAACTACGTATGCGCGTGGTTTTACTGGGGGATATATCTGAAATGCAATGAATTTCTATGGATTGCTTTTCTATTCCAGTATTACTGAGTATACTAGCGTTATTGACCTCCCCAAATCCTGAATGTCCATTTGACCAAGAAGCTTCAATCTTATATAAACAAGATAGAAAAAAATACAACGAAACAGCGGCAGAGTGGACACGAAAATATGCCATGTAACATGGTCAACAGATCTGTGAAATAAAATCGTGTTTATCTATATTGTATATAATGATATTTTTACATATCTTCATTTACGTTTTAGAACTTTTGACGTTATGAAATTTTATGTATCAGGTTGCTGAATATATTAAAATTTTTTATAAGTATATTTGCTGTGGGTTTTTTTAATGGAATTACTTTTACATCCTGACTTATACATCCCATCAATGTGTAAGGTTTTGCTGTGATCACTTTTTGTATTATGTCTGTTTGTTTTGCTTATGTGCTTCGTCAATATGCAAATTTTGTTTTTTTTGTGACACATTTGTTCTTTTTTATAGTGATTAAGGTGGCTCGTGGGTACAAAAATTTCTGAAAAAAATTAAACCTTTATTTTTTTCTTTACAATAATTCATTATTTATTACACTATTAGTTTTTACTTTATGAAATGGTGCAAAAATAAACCCAAAAAAACTACTCGGTTTGGCCCCAGATGACTTTTGAAATGTTTATATCCTTAAAAAAGCTCCAAATTATCTCCCTTTGGTGCAAAAATGACATTTTTTGGCATTAAATTTGAAATATCCTTTTTATCTCATCGGTGACCTATATTTTTTATTATCGTTTTCAAATAAGCTGTACATAAACTAAGTGATTGTAAGATTTAAGCGATTTCTGTAATTAGGTTATTTTTTTATTTCGATATGACCTCTATTTCTCCTATAAGCTCAACAGAAAAAAAAGGACATTAACAAAAATGTATGCTTCGTCCGGAGGAAGATTGTGAGCTTAAATGAACGGTGACCCCATGTTTTGATTTCATTTTTCTTTTAAGTATATGATAATGTTCATTTATAAAAAAAATATATAGCGAAATCCTATATTAGAAAAAAAAATGATTTATACCCAGGAGCCCCCTGAAGATTATAACTCAATGTTGACTGCTTTAAACATATTTTACATTTTACCTATTATGTCTGTTTGTTTACCCCACATAGATTGTTGTCAATATAATAGAAGTCTACGCAACTGATATATATTTCAAGGGTTAATTCACCATTTTCGTCCTAAAGAATTGCCAGTATCAAGTCAGGAATAAACCGGGTTTTTTTTTTTGTTTGTTATTTTACCTTTGACATGCATTTACAGTTTATGTTTCAATAAAAGTCTTATTCTTTATTCTTGTATAATTGACTTGAATAACTTTCATTTTGCTGGCCTTTTACTTACATTAATTGTGTAGGCATGGCTTAAGAGTTGTCATAGTTGAAATGATTTGTAAGGTAGTTTTGAAATATTACAACTTAATGTAAAGTATGTTTTCGACAACTAAATTACGTCATTTTTGTTATTATTTTGAAAACTTATAACAAAATATATATAAAAGTCTCAGTCTTAGTTGGTTAAGATGTTAACATGAATTGATTAAAATTGCATTTTTACAAGAATGTGGAGCATACGATAGCGGGCACAGTGTAGTCTTAAAGTATCATGAAGTAGATGACCGATACGAAGTGACATGTTTTTGAAGTCTAAGATCTTTAGATACTAAATAGTCGTCTGACCTGTTATTCAATAGATAAACTCATCATAGATATCAGGACTAATTTTGGTATATACGCCAGACGCGCGTTTCGTCTACAAAAGACTCATCAGTGACGCTCGAATTTAAAAAAGTTAAAACGGCCAAATAAAGTACGAAGTTGAAGAGCATTGAGGACCAAAATTCCTAAACGTTTTGCAAAATACAGCCAAGGTAATTTATGCCTGAGGTAGAAAAGCCTTAGTATTTAAAAAAATATTCAAAAATTTGTTAACAGTAAATTTATAAATATAACCATATCAATGACGATTTGACGGAGTGTGAATTCGCATGTTGATTGATACATGCTGATTGATGCATGCATAGCGTTAGATGGTTATCCAATCGACGCACACTGTCTCGCTCATATTGCAGTTTGTGTTTGTTAGTTTGGTCTGTATCTTCTTGATCGATTTATTTCAACGGTACACTACTATTGCCTTATTTTTTATATTGTATCTATTTAATGAATGATTGTAATATTTTTTTCTGTCTATGAAGAAATGACAGGGAAAATTCTTTTTAATGTTATTTCGTCATAGACAGAAACAGTAGAAAACGTAGAAAACGTAGAAAACGTAGAAAACGTAGAAAACCATGAAAAAACGTTGATGACGTCACGGTCACATGACTAAAGTATGTCTATGGGCTCATAACAAAATAACGTCAGCCAATCAGAAGACGCGTTACATCCAAAATTGCATTATATAATTATATTATATAGAGATAATTGGCCGAATGGTCGTCGTAATGTCACAACAACTGGTACGATGCCCCGAATTGTAATACTTTGTCCAGGAGTTTATTGCCAACTAGTATTCAAAGCTTCTTTTTTTTAAATTGGCTTTCAATTACTTTTTCAACTTTTTTACTAGTTTACTTTGAAAACTGTATATATTACGTCGCTGGTAAAGTCGAGCGAAGACGAAACGGAAGTATAATGAACTAATCATTTGCCAGATACCATGTAAATGAAGCCGGTTAGTATAATTCTATGATAGGTGACGCAACGTCAGATATTGCTATCATTTAGTGTAACAGAAAAATGACGTAAGATTGGAAACGCACACTATCTAATTATTCTTGCTTATCTTTTTGGGTAAATGCAAAGTATAACAAACAAGTATAAATGCCGTGAGAATCCAATCCAATATGATTTTATATTTAACATAGGATATTAGATTTTACTGCTAGTAATTATGTGTTTTTGGAGGAATATTGCTGCATAATATATTCAACCCGAGTACGATTTTATTCAAGCAGTGACATTCAATATAGCTTATAGTTATGATACTGACGTTTTCTTACTTTTTGATCGTTTCATAGATGTGTATTTTTGTAATGTGTGTATCATTTCGTTTTGTTGAAAGCAGGACATTTATATTTAGTGGAGGAAGGAACACGCGGATGCAATTTATGCCGTCCCTAGCATATTACGCTTGCAGGGACGTCAAATTATGATAACGGACAAACTTGCAAGACATTTCCATTAATCCGTATTTTTTATAGATAACCCTGTAATCTTAATGCTATTTGGTGTACCAATTTAAACTTTGAAAGTAATTTTTATTGGTATAGTTATCAAAGCCGAAAATTAATCTTCACGAAATCAAATCTCTGTTTTTTTGGCTGTAAATGTTTTGTGAAGGCATGAAAGTTAAACTCGGACATTTCCGCAAGACGTTGCAAATCTATTGTTTTGATTTGAATATGTAGCTCACTTTATTTTTCAATTCGAATTTTGGGAGCTAACACTTAGTATAAAACGATCGTGCTTACAATTTAATGATTTATCTGTCAAAATTTTATTTTTGACCTGAAATGTTTCAAGTTTCCAAATTAACTTTCCGATGGAACATTTCCGTACATCATATTCTTTTGAAAATATGTATGCAAATCTTAAAAGGAGACAGCCATGTTAACCAGTACTGAAATATATCACGTTATAGAATGTTCATGCAAAATTTCGAAGAGTTGCGTGGACATTTCGCGAATTGTTCGAGTTTTATGTTTCGAGTTTGTTACATGGGACAACTCTAAGTAAACGTTTTTTCGGATAATCTGTGTCTTCCTAACTATTATATTTATTCCCGCGAGAAAGGGGTGAATATCTGGTTTTGTACTGCACTCGTTCTATTTGAGCTGTCAAAATGCGTTTACTGGTATATGTCTTTGTCATATACAGTCACTGATCCGATATCACTTTTCCTCATGAATATTTAAATAGAAGTTGCCGAAATAAAATTTAATTATTCATACGACCTCTTCAACCTGTTCATGTTTCCAATGCATACAACGATGCGTGGAACGACTCAGCCTTGTTAAGTTTGCAATTATTGGAAACACATATTTCATTGTTGATATTTTTTGTTTGCAACCTAGAAATCATTATGTTTAATGCTTATGGCTGGTATTTTTAAAAGTCCATACTCAAACAATTTTGGTAAATGTACATTTCATTTTGTTGTATATTTCTCCGAGAGCATGATATGAGGCCTTTTAAAGGGAATTTCCCCCATATTTAAATCAAATAAATAACCTTAATGCATTAAACAACAATTGAAAATGTTTCTTTAGATTGCAGTATAAAGACAATAATAGTGCATTGACTTGACATATCAACGATATAAGGATGAGGCCTGAAACGGGGAAATAGCTCGACACAGCCTCGCATTTCCCCGTTTCTAAGCCTCATCCTTATATCGTTGATATGTAAAGTCAAAGCACTATAATGGTCTATTTCTATTCTGACTTACCCGAAATAAACTGTTACCGGAATAAATATGATTAATTTATATACTACTGTAATATATGTTTTAATAAAACAAAAACAAATACAAAAATGATATCAAATAAGAACAGAAGATAATTTCAAATATGAATCGTACTAAAATGTAGAGAAATGATTAGGGATCATTAGAGGAAATATAAGTGTATACACATGTAAAAACAAAAATATTCTAACGTATAACATGGGTTTTAAATCCTAACAAAAATAACAATGGATGGAGGCCTGTGGTAAACCGTTTTTATTACAACGACAGAGAATTAGAAATTGTGAACTCCTATGTATACCTCGGTGTATTGCTCCACTATAATGGAAAATTTTTACAAACTCCAAAGCGTTTATCTCAACAAGGATCAAGAGCTTTATCTTCACTAATAAATTCATTGAAACAAATATATGTGACTACTGAACAACAAATTTTCCTAATCGATAGTATGGTTGGATCCGTTTTAAGTTATGGGTCTGAAATATGGGGTTTTCATCGTGCTGGTGATATAGAGCTTATATATAATAGATTTTGTAGATTTATTTTGAAACTTGGTAAAAAACAAATTTTTTATATGGTGAACTTGGGCACTTGCCATTGCATATTTTGAGAAAATATAAAATCCTGAAATATTGGATTCATATTGTAACTAATAAACCTCATATTGTATATGAAGTTTATAAACTTTTGTACAAAGATGCAAATAATGGTAAAATTAATTGGGCGTCTAACGTAAAAAAATTGTTTTGTAACCTTGGATTTTATGATGTATGGATTTCACAAGATACTAGTAAATTATCATTTGATTGTATAAAAACACGTATTAAAGATCAATTTTTACAAAGCTGGAATACAGCTTTAGAAGAATGTAATAAACTTTGTATTTATAAACGATATAAACTAGAATTTGGTTTTGAAAAATACTTAGATTTTCATTGTAATGTATCTATATTAACAAAACTACGTAGCGGCACACTTAAATTAAATGTTGAAGTTTGTCGTTATCTAAATACTCAAAGAGAAAACAGAATTTGTATGTGTTGTAATATGAATGTTTTAGAGGACGAGTATCATTTTGTTTTATCATGTCCAGCGTATAGATCTGTGCGTACAGAATTTTTACCTTTATTCTACTGTTCTTGGCCAAATCGGCACAAGTTAGATAATTTATTACAAGCTCATTCTAAATCTCTGACAGTAAAACTATGTAACTATTTAAATGCAGCTTGGAAAATTAGATCGCATATATTGTCATAATATTATTGTATACTCTGTAACTACTGTTCTCTGCTGTCTTTTGTTTGTCATATATTGTATATATTTTCGTTTGCCATAGCATGTATATATGCTTCTTGCAAATAAAGTATTCATTCATTCAATTCAATACATGAATGAGGGTCATGAATTCTATCTGCTGTTCATACTAATACAATACAAAAATTATTCATTGTATATTTTATAAGATAATATAATACATTTAATATTATACTTTATTTGCAAAACAATGATCAATTTTGGTCATAGCAAATACATAGAGAAAACTAGTAATATATTAAAGAAATATAGTACACAAATGACATGTTAAAAACAGTTACAGTGGTCTCATTTGATGAGTTCTAATTTAATGACTCTTATATTATTATTTTTTTTTATCATCTATCGTAACAGGGTTATTTTAAAATCAAATTAAGAGCCATTTCGGTTTATAAATGTAACAAAAGTAGCGATGGTCTATAACGAAGACTTTGTGTGTTTATTATTACTTTCGGTTTATATACATATATTATTAATTCTAAAAATAACAACGGTGTTTTCCATATCTTTAATTTATTGAATATTATTTTTGGTCTGATGACTTTAATAGATCTCTGGAACTTTAATGATTACAAATGGCGACCGCGACAAAGCGATTGAACAAGGTAAGTCCTAAATTACACAGTAAACGTAACCCATATTTCATATCAGTATAATGTGTATCTACATACAAGGAAACAGACAAGACATAACACTACTAACAAAATAACCCGAACTTACAATATTATCCAATATCTTCTAAAATAAAGTCGAGAGTTATGAAATCATAATAATCTGGATATATATGATTCTTACTTGATGCAAATGCAAACCATCATTATATACACACAAAAATTGTCATAGTTTTAAGAAATTTCTTTATTCGTTTTTTATGCGGATTGGTTATTATTAGATATATTAGACTGAGCTATTAAAGTCAGGAAGAAAAAACTTCAAACAAATATACCATGTATACATCCAGTACAACGCATGCGTTATTGTTTACAGCAGATTTCAGTCAGTATGTAGCTAATGGTAATATCTTTGGTTAGCTTGCTTTTTAGCTGAACCGTGAAGTCATTGTTAGGTAAGGTATACTACCCTCCTTTTAATGTAGCTTAGCCCTACAGAGAGAAAGATTGGTTATATGTTGGGCTAGTCTACTATTAAGGAGGGTAGTTCATGACTTCACGGTTCAGCTAACAAGCAAGCGAACCAAAGATATAACCTTTAGCTACATACTGACTGAAATACGCTGTCAGCTTCCTGAATTCCTACGAGCTTTAATATTAAGGAGGAACTTCAGTTGATACCAACAGTGTAATTATTGCAGTCATATTATTATTTTCAAACATGTATTTTATGTAAGCTGATCGCATCTGTATCATGTGTATGCTTTAAAAAGTACATGATACCATTGATACGGACTCACATATAAACAACACATTACTGATTTTAAGAGTTATCTTCCGTAACCAAGATCTGTTGGACCCTTTTAATAATTAAATACAAATTAACAATGAACAGTAACTGACTGGTGTGATGTATCTTTGCAACGACTAAAAAATGAGAGAAGACTAAGTATGTCACTTTTGCTTAATTTTGAAAAGGCTTTGAAATAATGACAGCTAGAGACATGAGAGAAATGATAAACTATACAAAATCGCAATATATAAAAGAAGATGTGGTATGATTGCCAATGAGACAACTATCCACAAAAGACCAAAATGACACAAACATTAACATTTATAGGTCACCGTACGGCCTTCAAGAATGAGATAAACCCATACCGCATATTGTCAGCTATAAAAGGCCCCGATAAGACAATGTAAAACAATTCAAGCGAGAAAACTAACGGCCTCATTTATGTAAAAAAAATTAACGAAAAACAAATATGTAACACATGAACAAACGACAACCACTGAATTACAGGCTCCTGACTTGATATAAGTTATTTTTGTTTTAACTTACATTGCTGACTCATTGCTGCTATTCCAGGACAATGCCTCACATTCAATCATTGATAACTTGCTTTGTATTAACAGGAAGTGTAATTATACTTTTCAGGAACTTAGACATTTTTCTAGTATTCCTAGTTCATGTTGTTCCGCGGGTCCTATAAATGATGACAGTAAGCAATTTAAATAATTATAAGACTTAATTATATTTATATATATATAAGTGTGGACACAGATCAGTGTGGATAGTATGTTTGGATGTTTGACAGTGTTTTCTGACAAAAAGAGTTCTCTGGTTATTCCCCGTAGGGTTTTATGTTGATCTGTTGTGCCCAGTGACAGCCAACCTGTACCAAACACTGAAAATAGCAGTGTCTTTTATTTAATATTGAGTTATAACATCTAATAATGTTCAATATGTATATAGGAAGATGTTGTATGAGTGCCCATGAGACAACTGTCCATCCAAGTCACAATTTGTAAATGTAAACCATTATATGTCAATCACGACTGTCATGGAGGAGACACTACTTTAAATCAGTGCTGACCTTTCATAGATTTTATTAAGCTATATAGAAGTTATCAAAGGTACCAGGCTTATAATTTAGTACGCCATACGTGCGTTTCGTCTACATAAGACTCATCAGTGACGCTCAAATCAAAATATTTAGAAAACCAAACAAGTACAAAGTTGAAGAGCATTGAGGATCCAAGTTCCAAAAAGTTGTGCCAAATACGGCTAAGGTAATCTATGCCTGGGATAAGAAAATCCTTAGTTTTTCGAAAAATTCAAAGTTTTGTAAACAGGAAATTTATAAAAATGACCACATTATTGATATTCATGTGTCGGTGTTGACTATAGACATTGCTTTTAATAGCAAATCTACATATTGGACAACGTACTATTAGTGCTTCTTGTTTATAATATGTACATTCCTAAAAATAATTTTTTGAGCATGTGCAACGTTACATTGGAGGATTTCCTTTCAACATTTTAACTTTGAAATAACTTTTATGTGAATACATTAACATTTCTAAAAGTTATCTGTTATGGGAACACAGCTAGCTGAGTTTGCTCAAACGCTGGATAGATTTACGTAAAGAAGCAAAAGATTGGAAGGATAGCCAAATAATTCAAAATAAGTTCCAAAATTTGATTTTGTATGTATATGTTAGCGGCAATATGTGAAATTAGGCATTAAGCTTAAATCCTAGGCAATAAGCTAATGCCTAGGCATTAAGTTATTGCCTGAAATTTCCAAGCATTAAGCTTAGTTACTGAAATATGATGATGATGATGATTATTCATCCTATTGCCGAACATAATTTTAGGCAATAAGTGAACTCTGGAATTTATGCATACTTGGTGATTTATTCTCGATATAAAGTCGTTTCTTAATTATATTTCTAATATTACATATATAAATATACGTTCATTTGAAAGATCTTCAAATTGAGTAAGTTTATTTAGTTAATTTAGCTGTTAAAAAACAGAATTAACTCATACGTTTTTCATATTTTTGTTGTATTACAAAATATTAAAAAAGATTTAAAAAAGTGATTGTATCCAAATAAAAAAGGGGGAAATTCTATAAAATAATTAAAATTTTGATTTGAAAATTTTTACATTTACACTTCACTAATTGAGCTCACAAAATTTTCCATTTTTTTTTTTTTTTTTTGGATAAGATAAGATAAGATAATGATTATTTTATTAAAGTGTCACATATTGATCTTCCAAATAAATATACAAGTTAAATAATCAATTTCCTTTGTTAACAGTTCCACAACTTGTGAAAAAATTGATTTTAACACAAATTTCTTTCAAGTTTTTATATTTCTAAAGTATTATTTGATGCGTTTTAATATAAATAACATATTTCATAAGTGATTTTATTTCCGGAAGTCCTGAAGCTTGAAACTTCAGTGGCATGTTGATCGAAGCAGTCTTATGTTAGGGTGTGTCCTAAGACCAACTTAGGTCGATTTCAGTCCTAAGTGGGTTCATCAAACATGTCGCAACTCAGGTAAACCCTAGGAATTGTAATATACCAATTTAGGTGTCTTAAGATGGTCTCAGAATGGTCCTAACTTAGGATGGTTATTTTTATAAACAAATATGGCCTGTATTGGTTGCATTTAATATAGAGAGCTACAATTTGATGTTTAGAAAGAGGGGGGAAAGGGGGGCTAGGATGCAAAGCATTTGTTTTTAAATCTCTGTCTTCAATTTTTTACACTCTATTCTTTTATTCGGTGCTTTTTACATAAAAGTCATTCTGCCATTATTTTTAAATTTGCTCATCATGGCCTGCCCTTTTTACACTCCAAACTTCTTTTCAAATTTCAAACTACCCCCCCCCCCCCCCCCCTATAAAATTGAAATGATAGCTTCAATGCATATCAATCCCTATCCCTCATTTCAGCACCATTGGTTGCAACATTTGACATTTTTTCAAAGCAAAGAATGATTTTATTGACTATTGTATTTAATTTTAACTACTAGTATTTACAATTTACTTATAGAGTTTAAATGTACAATCATAATATCAAAATTCTTTATTACCTTTATTTATAACTAATAATCATTTTCAAACAATCAATTGTTTTTTTTTAAATTATAGTTATTGATTAAATTTGATACAAAATGTTTTCATTTGTAATTTTCTTTTACGCCAATACTTCGCACAGCAAATAGGACATTCTAGCTAAGATAATCCTATGATAGCTTCAATATGCATACTGAGACATTTCGTAAGTCGAAGGTAACTTTAACCCGATTTCTGTCCTAAGAATTTCTTGTTGGACCAATCTTAGGACAGTTTCGATAAAGAGGCCCTAGTTCTCATAATTACATGAATAAATGTTTTTTTATTTACTCGCATTTATATTTTAGGCATTAAGCATACCGGTAATGCCTTCACACATTTTTCAGGATTTAAGCTTAAAACCTAGGATTTAAGACTAATGCCTAGCATCATTTAGGCAATAGACTTACTGCCTAGAAGTTAAATTATTGCCTAGGATTTAAGCGTAATGCCTAATTTCACTTATTGCCGCTAACATAATTATATACTGGTAGATGCTCGCGAAATCGCAGTACAATTGGGCTAGTGTTGACACAAAGAGTGTGGACACATCAATGACAAATGTTTGTTTGTAATCGACCATCCAATCGTTTTTTGTACTTATAAATTATATTTTTATAAAATTTCATCTTCTAATCAAAAAAGTTGGATAGGAATTGGGGATCAAACATAAAAAGGGGGAGGGCGTGAATATGTCATTCTCTGTTTATTTCGGTAATCGACGATCCAGTGGGTTTTTTTTGGCTTATAAATTCGTTAAGTTTAAATAAATCCATCTTTTAGTCAAAACATTGGGAAGGGGTTTACAGTTTAAAAGGAAGGGGTCTGGACGTCGGGTGCCTGTGTTAAAACATAAAAAGGGGGAGGATCATTTCGACTGACACGTTCGACGCCTATTTCATTTGTTGACAGTTCTGTCCAGGATTGATGTCGTTTAACCTAGCAAAATGGTGCACTTACAATACAATTTAGGAAGTACAACTACATTTATACGTCATATATCAAAAATATTTCCGACTTTGTATAGTTTCAGATGATTTGGGGCTCAATGAAACCAGTCCTTACCTTTAAAGTAGTATAGATAAACATTGGATAGGCCTGAGTAGAAGGTTATTATCAGTATTAACAAAAGGACGCTAGACCTATGCTTATGGGAGTCAACTCCTGATCAATTTTTCGAATGATCAATGTTTCGAATATTCAGATACCATGGCTTTGTATAAACACAACATATGGTAGAATGAATAATTCATACAGAGACCATCAAAGTTCTGCTATTTCAGTATACAAATATCTTCAAACAATCAAAATTATTAAGATAAGATTAAGACATTCAACAACCACTGACAAGGTTACTGGCTTGTTTGTGATTAATAATAAATAAATTAAAAAAATCTGGAGTGGATATGAGTTGGTTTCCACAACTGACACAAAGGGTGATAAAATCTAAAAGAGAAATATTAAGTTATATATATATCTAATATAGATATTGTAGTCTATAGTTACTGCAAAGGACTTTAGAATATTTTACGATACAAAGGATGGTGTATCTATCCATGACACAAAATCAGTACATGAACAACAAAAACATATTTTAAAAGGTGGTACCCAACACTTTAGCTAAAATTAATTTGGATCGTTTAATTTTCTTCAAATTTTGACAAAGTATTTACTTTGACACTTTTAAAAAAATGTAAAAATTACAATAAATTTGAACCAACCGTTTTATCAGAAAAATTACACTGGTTATATAGCAGTTTGACAAACACTTATTTTGATCATTGAGAAGCTTAATATTCCCTTAACAACACAACGTAATTAAAACGTTTAGCTGATTTTACAGAGTTATCTCCCTGTAGTTTTAGGTACTACCTTTAAGCAAAGTCATAGTGAGGCCTTCAACACGGAACAAACTCTCACCTCTGCAATTTTTAAACGGTCCATATAAAGCAATGGTTTGAGCGAAATTCTTTGCAAAATAATTCGATGGCCCATAGCAACATTTTGAGCAAAATAATTTGAATAGACTTTGTAAGATGTAACACTGACCCACAAATCGGGTCCGGTCAAAAAGAAATAACTGGAAGGTAATACATATTTAAAACAAAAGTGCATTTGTTTGTTGGCTTTTGTTCTGATTAATCAGCGAATTCTATTTCTTGTATTTATTCTACAGTTATATCAGACACATTACACTTTCTTTATAGAATCTATTAAAAATGAGAATTATGTATAGCATTTTTATAATGCAGAGTATAGTGTAGTAAAAATGAATATATGTAAACAAAAGAAAAACATCTAATTTTATTAAAAAGAATGTTTCCATAGTACACGGATTCCCTACTCGCACTATTTTCTTCTGCGTTCAGTGGACCATGAAATCAGGGTCAAAACTCTAACTTTGCATTTAAATTAGTATGATCATATCATAGGGAACATATGTACTAAGTTTCAAGTTGATTGGACTTCCAACTTCACCAAAACTACCTTGACCAAAAACTTTAACCTGAAGCGGGACAGACGGACGGACGAACTGACGAACAGACGCACAGAACGAAAAACAGAATGCCCTTAGATGGGGAAAAAAAGTATATATGTAAAAAAAAAATAGTATTGATTCTGAAGCGCATGCATCAAGGAATGAATTTCTAAATCTAACATATTGGATCGTGTAAACATAAAGAATAACATACGAATTCATTTTGTATCTTGCTTTTAGTAGAGTAAAGTTGCATATTTCAGTTGAACCTATCAGAAATCTTTGTTCTTCAATGTATATTCACATAGAATATCATTCATACTGACACACAAGCTGATTTCAAAATAAATGGAAACATTTAGAGGTTAGAAAATAATGGTCGTATCTTGTAACACAAAAGATAAGAATATAAAATGTAACTAATGAAAAAAAAAACTGTTTCCTTTATTTTTCAGTGTTCAATTGGGAGGGCAGTATACAGGGACCAGTAAGTTTAGACTTTGTATAAAGAGGGTCCGGATGGGGTTTACAGAATTGAGAATAACTGACAAATACTACAGAATAACGGACCAAATAAATAAAGATTAGAACAGAGAGAATAATACGGTGTTAAAATATTCATATAAGAATAGAGAAAAATGGCTTAAAATATTAAAAAATACAGAATTGAAGGACCGCAATCCAGACCCTCTTTAGATACCAAAGTCGAGAATCAAAGCTCATTTTAAAGTCGAAAAAAACTTACAAAATCATACACAAAAAAAAAAATTTGCTATTTTTTAACATTTTAAGCATCAAGACAATATCCTCTATCAACGGTTACTGTTTAAACACACTTCATAATGAAACAGCAGTTTTTTCGTAATTACAGAAATGTTTCTGACGTCTGTTCTGATTTGTACTGTTTTGAGTTTATTCTTCTTCTTTATTGTCAAAAGTATTGAATAAACACAAAAGGTTCCTATCAATTTACTAGATGGAGTTGGACGAAGGAGAAAGACTAATTTTCCTAGGAGTAGGGCGAAGGAGAAGGACCAATTTTCAGGAGTAGGATCAATTTTCTCTATATTTGTTTCACTTACAGTGTCCAAATCTAAAAATTGTCAAATCCTATTGGATAATTTGTCATTTCAGGACGATACTCCTTATGCTGGAGGATTATTTTTCTTGCGGCTGACGATTCCCAGTGATTATCCTTTCTTTCCACCAAAGGTAAGTATGTGTATTCTATAATTCTTATCATGTAGAATATACTTTGTATAAAGTCAATATCATGGAAAGAAAGATCCGACGTCCATGCTTCGCTTATGGAGCTACCATTTGATTATTATGAGGGAGTAAGGGTGGAACTTTAAAAAAAGGCAGGACAGGAGTTTTCAGTTAAAAAAGGCAGGATGAGCAACTTGGCAAAAAAAGAAACAGGACGACAAATATGTAAAAAAAAGTCAAGATAAACAAAACAAATGCAGGACCGAATAGAGTGAAAAATAAAAGGGCAGCACAACTGAAAAAAATGCAAGACAAACTTTTTCTAGCCCCCCCCCCCCCCTTTCCCAATAAATATCAAATGGTAGCTGCCTTACATATAGTAGACTCAGATCAAAGTGAACGAGACAGTAAGTGAAAAAATAAAACAATTATATAATAAATTAAAATATATGATATGCTTAAACCTAAATTATCAATATATGATATGCTTAAACCTAAATGTTACAAAAAAAACTTATACGGTGAAATTTATAAATTATTACTTAGTTGCATTTTAAGTAATATTCCTATAGTCTAAAAGTAATATTTCTATAGTCTAAAGTTATATTTGTATAGTCTGAACAAATCTTTCCATACTTTAAAGTTACATTTCTAAAATTTGCAGGTAAAATTTACAACAAAAATTTACCATCCAAACATAAATGGAAGTTCAGGAGAAATAAGTTTAGGTGTACTGAAGGAAAAATGGGCACCATCTTTAGACATACGTAAAGGTAAGACATAGCTTTAAGTTTCAACATGTCAGGAAGAATGATGCTAAATTAAAACAAGAATGTGCTGTATTATTGCCATTGAGACAACTATATCCAAAAAGCTGTTTGTCTTTGTTAAATTTGTACTTTTCAAAAAATTGTGCAGAATTTACCTTTGTATCAGATAAAGAACTACTTGGCATGAGTACAGTTTTATCCTATCCAGTACTACAGACAAAATTTCACATAATATTTCATTGCATATAAGATAACCATCACTGGAAGTTAACCAATCAAATGTTTACCCCTTTTTTCCTGTGTACAAGCTTTAGTAACCATGTAACCTCAAGTTTCTAAAATATTCAATAGAAACACCAAATAAAAAAAAATAAAGGTTGCTTGGAAACACCCAAGATATGACTCAGAAATTTTTAACTACACTGAAATGTACGATTAAATTCCTACAACTGTCAAGTTCTGACAAGGGAATATTTTTTTTCAACCCTTTTTCGTATGTAATTAACCGGATGTGACAGATAAGTTTTGATGGTATTACACCTCAAAGATGTGAACTATTATATCACTTTTAACAGTACATAAGGTTTCCACTTACCTTGTTTTTATGTGTGGCTTTTTAACGAAGTAACTATGATACAATTACACAAGTGTCTGGCTTTTACTGGGAATACACATGTAATACAACTACACAAGTGCACAGTTTTTACTGGTAATACACTTGTAATACAACTACACAAACGTGTGGCTTTTACTTGGAATATATATGTAAAACAACTACACTAGCGTGGTTAACTAGAAATTCTTATGGAAGACCTATGGCTTTTACTGGGAATACATATGTAGTACAAATACACATGTGTGTGGCGTTTACCATGAATACATATGTAATACTACACATGCGCATGGTTTTTACATGGAAATATATATATAATACAGCTGAGACTACAACTACCGTGACAAGGTGGCTTTTACTAGGAATACATATGTAATACAACCACACATGAACATGGCTTTTACTAGGAATACATATGTAATACAACCACACATGAACATGGCTTTTACTAGGAATACATATGTAATACAACCACACATGAACATGGCTTTTACTAGGAATACATATGTAATACAACCACACATGAACATGGCTTTTACTGGGAATACATATGTAATACAACCACACATGAACATGGCTTTTACTAGGAATACATATGTAATACAACCACACATGAACATGGCTTTTACTAGGAATACATATGTAATACAACCACACATGAACATGGCTTTTACTAGGAATACATATGTAATACAACCACACATGAACATGGCTTTTACTAGGAATACATATGTAATACAACCACACATGAACATGGCTTTTACTAGGAATACATATGTAATACAACCACACATGAACATGGCTTTTACTAGGAATACATATGTAATACAACCACACATGAACATGGCTTTTACTAGGAATACATATGTAATACAACCACACATGAACATGGCTTTTACTAGGAATACATATGTAATACAACCACACATGAACATGGCTTTTACTAGGAATACATATGTAATACAACCACACATGAACATGGCTTTTACTAGGAATACATATGTAATACAACCACACATGAACATGGCTTTTACTGGGAATACATATGTAATACAACCACACATGAACATGGCTTTTACTAGGAATACATATGTAATACAACCACACATGAACATGGCTTTTACTGGGAATACATATGTAATACAACCACACATGAACATGGCTTTTACTGGGAATACATATGAAATACAACCACACATGAACATGGCTTTTACTGGGAATACATGTGAAATACAACAACACAAACAAATGCCTTTAATTCGGGAATGCATATATGGTATACAACTTCACTAATGCGTGGCTTTTACTACAGGGAATACATATGTAATACAGCTACACAAGCGTGTGACTTTTACTGGCAATACATATGTAATCAAACTACACAAACGCGTTGCTTTTGCTGGGAATAAATGTGTAATACAACTACAATAACGTGTGGTTTTTGCTGGGAATATATTTGTAATACAACTACACAAGCGCATAACTTTAACAGCAATGCATTTGCTTTACTTTTTATGATTTATTTTTTCTATTCCAGTGTTACTTAATATAATATTGTTATTAAGTTGTCCAGATCCTGATGATCCACTTGAAGCAGATGCTGCCACACTATATGAAACAGATAGAAAACAATACGATAAAACAGCGACGGAATGGACAAGCAAATACGCCATGAATCATGGTTAACTGGGGTGTTACATGTAACGATTTTATCTAGTTGTGTACTATGATACTTTGTCATATCTAACTTTTCATTCCAGCATGTTTTAAATTAAAACATGTTTTTTTCGCGTGACTGAAATTTATATTACTTTGCAATAATTTGATTTGTTTGTCAAAATAGTTATACTTATTTTGTAGATTGTAATGAAATAACTCTTGTCAGCACGATACTTGTAATATATCAACATTGGTTTTTGTTCTTGTTTGTGGTCTGTGGATGGACTTGAATAAATTATATATTTTCTTGCCTTTTTTAAATTTATATGTTGATCAGTATTTAGCTCTGTGTGACTCAAATACCCGTATGTTGCAAGGGAAAGAACTAGCCTAACAAGTACGTTATTTGGTATCATTTAGTAGTTGTCTAATTGGACATCAAACAACATCTTGTTGCACTCATCGATCCAATAGAACCTTGAATAAGTCTGTCTCATATCGTGATTTACATCTTTTGAAATTGACAATGACCGTCTGTTGAGAATAAAACTTTACGACAAAAGGGATCATAGTAGAAACATCCCTGTAGTGCCTGCATATGGAGTATGTTCTCCCAGTTAATACCATATTCCACAGTTTGCTCATAAGGAAGCTAATAAAACAAGTGATGAAATTGAAATCGTCCCTGTATTTTGGTGTCAAAGATCACGACACAAATGTTCCAATTGTCGTAAAAGCAATTCCGTCCTCTTTTCCTCCAACGTGAAATATCGAATGACACTTGTCAAGGGGTTTGTACTTCCATAAGTAATTCTACGGATGCCACATGTGGAGCAGTATATGCTGATATCCCGAGCACCTGTATTATCTCCCAGTTAAAAGTGAGGTTTGTGCTCTGTATGTTTTCTGTGTTGTGCTTTACATATAGAACTGTTATTTGTCTTTTAACCATTTTCTTGTTTTGCCGCCACTGTGTTTTCATTTTGTTTTTGATATAGAAGTTTTCCTTTGTATTTCTTTGCTATCTTTCGCTTAATATCCCCCATTTTTTAATCAAAATTGAAATATTTTGATAAGCATTTCTAACTTATAACAATATAATGTCTGTTCTTAAGAAAATACATTGTTAATCTTTTATCTACTTTATAATGATATGTTTTCATAATGGTTTCCACTGGTCAATGATTCATGATAAAGCTTTTTTCATGAGAGCACAGTAACACGTATCAGACAACAATGGATATATCACAAATGCGGGTAGGGGGCACCCTACAACCTTAAAAAGTCAACAAGTCTCTTAACACTATATCAAGCAAGCACTTAGTCTTTATGAATACATCATCGTGACATGTTTTGATAAAACAAAGCTCACACAGTCGAAGAGCCGCCATAAACTCACGATTTTCAAAATTGTACACTGGTTGGGTGTTCTAATTTGTGCTTCTAACTTTATGATATCATGTGAAGGTCTCGTCTCGAACTTCTTTTCTGTGTCATATTTGGTGCAATTCTCAGAATTTTTTTATTCTTGTATCTTTCGCGATATTGACACAGACAGAATACTTTTAACCAAAACCTATTATATCTTATCCCAGGCATAGATTACCTTAGCCGTATTTGGCACAACTTTTTGGAATTTTGAATCCTCAATGCTCTTCAACTTTGTAATTGTTTGGTTTATAACTATTTTGAGCGTCACTGATGAGTCTTATGTAGACAAAACGCGCGTCTGGCGTACTAAATTATAATCCTGGTACCTTTGATAACTATAAACGTGATTTTACAAGAAATCTAGGAAAGAATAGTTAATATTGTCTGTTAGATTTGAAATGATATTCCAAATTGTTGAGTTTCTTCCATTTATTATTACTGAATTTGTTTGTTTTATTTATAATACTTGTAGATACTGTTTTTGATGTTTGCGCATATGTAACGTTGCGTTCATTTAAATTGTAATTTTGCCCTTTTTTTTTAATTTGGTGACGTTTCGTCTGTCGTACGTAACTACGTCTAGAGTTCTTGTTCGTTGCAAGTTATTTATTATTCGGAGACACATCTGTATTTTGTATAGAGAGATTATTATCGGTAAGTTTTATGAATGTACATTTTAAAGAACAATATTTATTTACAGAAGAAATATTTAGAAATGTAAAAAAACTTTATTATTTATTTTAATTGAAGAGGGACGAAAGATACCAAAGGGACAGTCAAACTGATAAATCTTAAAACAAACTGACAACGCCATGGCTAAAAATGAAAAAAGACAAACAGAAAAACAATAGTACAAATGACACAACATAAAAAACTAAAGAATAAACAACACTAACCCCACCAAAAACTAGGGGTGATCTCAGGTGCTCCGGAAGGGTAAGCAGATCCTGCTCCACATGTGGCACACGTCGTGTTGCTTATGTGAACACGTTATCTAGAATCGTGAAAGAAAGTGATTTCTTTTGTGAGTAAAGTTTAATGTTTTAGTGTTTTGATTTATATTTTACTAACGATGTACATTAAAGTGTTTTCCTATTTTATTGCAGAGAATCGGTTATTACGATACTGCAAAACGTAATTTGATGAATGAAGTAAATTATGATTTAACCGCATACTCGGATTTTCTTTTCGGATTCACAGTACCAATTACAACAATTAAAAAATTCAACAGTAACAGACACACGTTGTAGGTTTTGATATGGATAAGACGATGCCTGTGCCAAGTAAGGAATATGACAGTTGTAATCCATTCGTTTGATGTGTTTGAGCTTTTGATTTTGCCATATGATTAGGGAATTTTTTTTTTTGAACTTTTCTCGGCGTCGGTGATTTTCCTTTTCACTCCAAACAAATAAACCAAATATTGTCAGACTGAGTATGCTTTAATAAACACTCGTTTTCATGTGCGTGTTGCATCTTGTTGCTCGCCGTAGTTGTCAATTGTAACTTCCAAATAATTCAATTTTTTTTTCTTTCTAACGTTTATAATCATTATGTTTATTGCATACCCTGTATCACTACTGGCGTATCGTATACGCTGTATAACATATGCTGTATCGCATGCTCTTTATCCCCGATGCAATATTGCATGCCCTGTTTTTCACATGCCGTATCGCTTGCCATGTATCACATATTCCGTATCGCATGCCATTTATCACAACCTTTTTACGGAATTTGATGAGACTGTCGTACAAAGTGAGAGGTTTAGCGTTATAAAACCAGGTTTAATCCACCATTTTCTACATTTTAAAATGCCTTAACCAATCAGGAATTACACTTGTTTTTTTTATGTCTTTTGTCATTTGATTTTCCCATGTGATTAAGGACTTGCCGATTTAAATTCCCTTTGAGTTTAGTATTTTTGTAATTTTATATTTTTATAAACATCTCGAGATTACTTTCGAAACTAATCAGTTGTTGTCCGTTGATATTGCTGCAAACAATGTTGTCGATGCTAATCTGTAGTTTTTGTTTATGAAATTATTTGTGCAAGCAGAAGGTTTGTTGGAAATGTTAATACAGCCCTAACCATGTGAATATGATAACACACTTACGGCTTACATGAATTTATTTCGATTATAATAAGTTTAAAACAGGGCAAATAAGGGATCAAAAATAACTGAAGCGATGATAAGTATGTAGTGTGTGCGAATGTTATATTTTACTTACTGTCAGTTCAAGCTCAAACAAATTAATAAAGTTATGGTGTTAATAAAATATTTCTCAAATAACCTATATAAAAAAAATGTGTTAAACCTTATAATTCGAAACACAAACATTCGTTATTGGTGGCTTCTATTTATCATCAAATTAAACTGGATGCATGTCCTCTATCAGTTTGGCTCTGATAGATGTAAGGACCGTTTTATAAACTCGTATGCTGCAAGGAAGAGTAGCAACATAACTTTTGAATCTATAGCGAAATAACATAACTAAAGAGTGAGCCTCTTGACTTTGAAATGTGCGAAAAAAGCATTGAAGTAGAAAAAAAACAAAATCTACTTAACTATCTGATTTTGCAGCAAACTTGTAACGGAACACATTCAGCATGAAAGTGTTCATAGTTATGACATCATGTTTTAACATGATCATTATGCGACAATAGTTATCAAAGATACCAGGATTATAAGACCTTTCATCTAGTCTTGCTGAATATCATTTTATTATAATTTCATATTTGTGTTCCATGCATGCTCTCATGCAAAAGTCTTGTGATTTTGTACATGTATAACGGTTCTGTAAATTTAATTTCAATGTCAATTACAAAGCCAACGATTTTGTGTTTACATGGGAGTTAAATCGCTAGTATCTACGTTTGTGTTAAGTAAAAATGTATTATGTTCTTACAAAGCGAAAGAAGCACGTCATATAAGAATATTATTTTAACATTAAGATGAACAATCCATGACAAATCTGTATTCAAAATTATATCCACTTTTTAAACGTGTCTCCTATTTCGGTATTTTTTTTTCGATTTAATTTTCTGAAGGAGACTTCAAATTGAAAGATAAATAAAGTCCAATGTTTAAATATTTGATAAAAAAGATTATCAATAAATAAATTCATTATAGATACCATGATTAAATCTTGTATTTACGCCAGACGCACGTTTCGTCTACAAAACAAAACTGTAAATGAAAGAGTTTGCTTTGGGTGCAATGATAAATTTTAAGTTGAAGATGAGAAACATGTTATTTTAGATTGTCCTTTATATGCAGATTTACGGGAAAGTTTATTTTATGAAGTTAAAAGAAGTAATGGTGATTTTAATATTCCATCTAATGATGAGAAGTTTATATACCTTTTTAAAAGTACTGAATGTTTTGATATGGTTGCCAAGACCTTCTTTAATATTTTTTAAAGTAGAAGAAATAGTGTTTTATATGCTTAATTGATAACTATGTTTTTACAGAGCTGAAATATTTTATAGACATAATAAATGTAGTTTCATAGTTTTACATAATGGAAATGTTTTATAGACATGATAAATATATAGTTAATAATTTATATTGATTTCTATAGTCTCTCGCGATTCTTTACAGAATGGCACTTGTATTTTAATTCATAAAATTACTGTTTTATTCAATGTATGTATTATGATGATTGTATTATATGTGTTGCAAGTGGTGAGACTCTAATAAAATATTGAATCTGAATCTGAATCTACAATAGACTCATCAGTGACGCACAAATCCAAAGTTAAAAGGCCAAATAAGTTAAAATGATAACATCCGTATCACTTACCACACAATCTTCGGTCCACTGGCTGATATTAGTTACTCGGAGTAATACAACATCAGATACTGATTTTACCGTTTATTATTCTTTATATATAACATGTATAAGTTGTAGAATAATGCCGGAGCTTTATACTGATCTCAAGTTCTATATTCTTTTGACGAATTACTCATTTGAGTCATTACTTAGTTCACAGGAACTTTCATACAAATGTCGGCGATAAATTGATTGAAAGCAGATAATCGCACTTTTTTACATCCGTCATTTTTATTACATACAAGCAATCAGAATAAACATCAACCACAAAATAGACAGAATCTTACGATTTCTATAAGAACGGAAAACATTTAATCTCTTCTGAAAGTAAATCAAAGTTTTGAAGGTACTTGTATATACTTAATGACGACCATTCTATATTTATTGTGGTGCTGAACACCAATATACAGTACTGAACCAGTCCATGTTTTATACGCGCCTTATCATGTATCCGTGACGTAGTACACAGAGCACAGATTCCGAACTCTTCACCATTAACCACATATGTATTGACAATTGATTATTTTCATCATTACTGCATTTTATGTATTATTGTTGTATCACCTGAATAAACCCTGGTGAGTTTCATATATATTGTTTTATATTATTAATTATATACTCGGAACACAACAATGCATAGATAAGGGTAATTTCCATTATACTTGTTTTGCGTTTAGTAAAAAGTTCCAAATAAGCCAGGAAGTGTTATTTTCACTTCCTTATTTCTTAATTGATTTGTTACGATATAATATCTGAATAAAATTATCCTTTTTGCTTAGTACTAGTAATTAGCTGTGAGTTTTGCATGTTTGAAAAAGGATTTAATCAAATCTGGTAAAAAGAAATCATTGCCCATCCACATTTTAAGTATTGGAAAATTAAACTTTTGTCTTTTCCCAAATATTTTAGAGACCTCCCCACACGTTTTCGTGTCGCGAATAACTAGTCCTTAAAAAAGATGAAAACATAACATTTTTTTCCGTTCACAAGATATCAATATGAAATCAATCTGTCATGAATTGATTCCTTAACGAAATATGTTTGTCTTCCTTTCTTTTTTAATCAAATACATTCAAAATTACATACTGATTAAGATAACATTATAAACCATTTTTCTTCACCTAATACATGATAACACTAAAAGCTGATTGGTTATTGAAATTTAATTTACTTTGAACAGTTGAATGATTACTTTGTACTAGAATAAAAGGGCTGATATCACATGACTTTGAGTAAAAAACACTGCAGAACTGTTTGACATACACTTGAGAAAGGAAGTTTGATATCAAGTGGAATGGCCATAAAGCGATTGTACAAGGTAAGCGTCGAAATCTCTGTCTATTAGACTGCTACCAAACGACACAAACAACTATTATATTCTAACGCACAGCCTTCAACAACTTTGAGCATGCAAACTTTCAATCTCTGACATAAATGCCAACGGCTAGAAATTTAAAAAATATGATATATAATACAAAACACTGATTTTTACAAAAAGAATGATAAAGAAAGATAAGATTATTTTTATTCTTTTTATGCACTGTTTTTAAGTTATTTATATGTTTTTATATTCGGTCTAAAGCTCCTGAGAGCTTGTGTTGCTTATTTGTACTCATGCCGAATCAAAATA
The DNA here is from genome assembly GCF_036588685.1 of Mytilus trossulus. Classification (NCBI taxonomy): domain Eukaryota; kingdom Metazoa; phylum Mollusca; class Bivalvia; order Mytilida; family Mytilidae; genus Mytilus; species Mytilus trossulus. The sequence goes on along the minus strand of NC_086380.1, from coordinate 66,848,280 downwards.
AAGTTTTCTTATCTTATCTCATCTCACTTTACAAATTGAATCGTTTCGATTTGTCCATGAAAAAGTATATAACAGGAGAGAGGGTATCGTAAGATACAAAAGGGAGTGCCGACATTTAAATGCATATATCTAAAAGAAACTGAAAATATCAGGAATAAAAAAGAAAAAGACAAATAACAGTACACAAAACTTAATACAACATAAAAATCAAAGTCTGAGCAACACGAACCCATCCATTATTAGGACGATACAGGTACGACAAGAAAGGAGTAGGGCCGGTAAGACCCCTTTTTGGCCCCAAAATATGTCAGTTTTACAAAATTGTTAAAATGTAAACTTTTAGTTATTTATTGGACAGTTGAATGCTTCTGCTACATAAATATGGGATGTTTTTGACAATACAATGCACATATATCGGGTTGTAGCACCATTAAATCATGCTAAATTACTGAAATCTTCAAAATTCTATCATTTTAGTTAAATTTTAGACGGTTTCCGTGTAAAACAAAGTGGCCGCATTCGTGTTCATTTTTAATATTGAAATGTAAGTTGTATTTTATAATAATACATAACATATATAAAGGTTGTGGATGAACACGGATGCGACCACTTTCATTTTTGACAAAAAAACATCTGAAAAGTGACGTTTTTTTGCATATTTGAGAGATTTTTCATATTTGAGCTTAAATCGGATCGTTTTTAATGACTACACTAGTTAAAATCTTTCACAAAAACTAATTGAATCTAGTGAAAAAGACACTTAAGTGTTTAAAAAGTGGTCAAAATCTTTCGTCAGATGAAACTGAAATTTGAGGCCAAAATGAGTCCTTACCGGACCTACTCCTTTGTGATCATGTTGTCTGCATAAATCACACAAATAATTGTTTGTTATAGTGTACATTAAATATACTTTTTTGAAGTAGAGAAGACCCTACATAAAACGAATATAAAGGTTAATTTTGTATATAGAAATGACAACGTTAAAAGTAAGACTAAATATTAGGTGATTTAAAAGTTTCCTGATTAACAGGAAAAGTGTGATGTTTTTCCATTACTTTGGCACAATGTCATCCTCAGTTGGATTACGGAAGTGATTTTTTTTCAATTTAAAAAATTTTCATTGATATGTTAATGGTGAAATAAAAACAAAACTATCTTTGTAATTCCTTATCACTGGTTTATAAAAGTCGGTAAATGTTATGTAGACGGAAGTATTGAGTGTAGTATTACAATAAGCAGACAGCAAACCAATACAAATATTTCACCAAAGGAAGAATGAATGGGATCAAAAGAACATACAAATCTTTAACCTATTTTTTCTCACTTCTTTCTCATCTTATCCCTGGTTGAGAGTTGTCTCCATACACATTCATACCACATATTCTTATTAATATATAGATAACAAATGCCGTTGTTGATTGACCTAATAATTCAGCATTACTAATACAGACGAATAAACCATACTTGATATACTTGCAGTAGTAAAATTATCTAATGAAAATTGTACTTTTCAGGAATTTTTAGATTTTACTAATAATCCTCCACCAGGTTGCTGTTCAGCAGATCTAGTAAACGATGACTGTGAGTATAAAATTTAGTTTAAGGATGTTCGCTGATCTTGTTTTATTTACTCTCAGACCTTCAGAATCCCTGGTTTTATCCATACTTACTTTTTTATAATTTAATTATACGATGGTTTACAAAGCCATAAGATAAATGTAAACTGTATGACAAAACTAGAGAGTTTTGGAATTTTTATTATTTTCTAACATTACCCACAATCCTACATGCACCGTTAATTGAAGTACTTTCATTATAATATTCAGAAATGAATTTTAATATTTACATTGTATTCTTACCGTTTTTTTTTTTCGTTTTTTTTGCTATCTTTATAAAGGTCATTAGTGCTTATATGTCTTTTATCATGCAGTGAAGACAGAATTTGAAAGAAGTTCTCAGAAAATATTGTTTAACTGCATGCAAAATTATTTAAAATTTTAAATGCTCTCTTAACAAAACTAAGACTATTACATTAAGACAAAAACACCATGTCATTATGGAATCAGTTCGCAAGCTGAACATCTAAATATTTTTATTAAACAAACATATAAAGAGTCCGGCTCATATGCCATCTGCGCTGACGGCTGACATGTTGAAATGTCTACAACGACAAGCCAGAAACAGTCTCCAAATAAATACCTATAAAAGGCTGCACTGAAAATCGATCTTAGAATGATAACATACTGTAGTTTGATAAACAAAGGTATTACCACTTTGAAATTCGTGGAATAGTAGTTGCAACTTTAAACACAATTGTGTACATAAGTTCAATGTCTAACTCGGACCAACGGTAAATGTTTTGTTTTAAGTAAATATAAACAATTACACCTGGACAAACAAATATAGCAACTTGTATTAGATAACAGGAATGAATATATGTAAAACTTGCAGGACTATAGATAATATAAATGATACTATAACTCCGTGATGAAAATGTAATGATTTTATTTATATATATTCTATTTTATTTTTTATTTTATCTTTTTAACATCAAATACATTAAGAAAACCAACATTTCCATGGAATCGGTTTGAATGATTGATAATTTTCTACGGAAATCACCAATTCACCAACACTCCAACTGACTCCATTTTCAGAAAACGATATCTGTAACAAACATAATCTTTTAGCTACCGCTTTACAAGCAGAGCCAAATACAATGAAAATCCAACTATGTATTGGCTTCCGAAGTTACACAAAACACCTGACACATATAGATTTATTTCGTCTTCAAGCCATTGTTCCACTACTAAATTGTCTATTCTTCTTATCAGCACACTTGGTACAATTAAAAACCCGATAATAAATTGTTCAAATAAGGCCTTCGAAAATAGTGGAATTAATTACTTTTGGAGTGGAAGTTCTTGATCAATTGCATGCTTATATTGGTGATTTTGATTCTGTTCAAAGTTTTGATTTTTCTACCCTGTATACCACATTGCCTCACATTCTTATTAAGAAAAAAATCACACACCTAATTAAATGGGCATTCAAAAAGTCAGAATGTATATATATGTTCAAACTCTTTTTGGTCATTCTTTAGTAGCAATAAACAAAAAAAAACTATGTCAATTGGACATGCTTTGATACTATATATGCCCTTGAATTTTTACTAGATAACATTCTTGTTCGCTTTGGGGATTCCGTAAATCGTCAGTTTATCGGAATTCCAATGGGGAATAACTGGGCACCACTTGTTGCGGACCTGTTTTTGTATTGCTATGAGTTACAATTCATGACAAAAATAAGCAAAGACCCATCAAAACAACATCTGATAAACAAATTGATTGAAACTTTTAGATATTTGGATGATATTTTGGCTCTCAATAATGACAACTTCAGTGTGTATATTAAAGAAATTTATCTTGATGAACTTACTTTAAATAAAACTAATACTAACAATTACCCCTACCCTTTCCTCGATCTTGATATCAATATCACTTACGGAAAGCTGAATACTAAAATTTATGATAAAAGAGATGATTTTTCATTTCCTATTGTTAATTATTCATTTTTAGATGGTGACGTTCCCTTGTCACCATCTTACGGTATTGATCTATCTCAACTTGTACGATTCGCTCGTGTATGTAACAATGTTTTTGATTTTAACGAGAGAAATGTATGTATTACTGAAAAATTATTACAAAGTTTTCGATATCACAAACTAGTCAAAACATTTACTAACATGCAGACTTCTTATACGTTCGGGTATTTCACATCCAATTTTTTATGAAAATATTCTTTATAAAGCACAGAGGTGTCAGTATTCACCTCAGAAACTAACAAATCCTTTGAATAGACTTATCAAGAAAGGATATAGTTACGATACTGTTGTCAGGTCATTAAAGATTGGATATTATGGCGTTAATATTGGTTCACTTATAGGGTCTTTGCATCGGAACTAAACACATTTATTCAAAACCCAGTTGTTGGCATGACACGGGTTATGTTCTTCTCATATATGTTATGATGGTATGATACTAAACCCCTAACGGGAAGGATTGTGCCTGATGTTCATATGATGAAATCATAATCTTTCAGTCAGTTTAATTGAAGTCTGGAGCTGGCATTTCAGTTAACCGCTAGTAGTATGTTGTTATTTATGTATAATTGTCATTTTGTTTATTTTCTTTGGTTACATCTTCTGACATCAGACTCGGACTTCTCTTGAATTGAATTTTAAATGTACGTATTGTTATGCGTTTACTATTCTACATTGGGTAGAGATATAGGGGAAGGGTTGAGATGTCACAAACATGTTGAACCCCGCCGCATTTTAGCGCCTGTTCCCAGTGATGAGCCTCTGGCCTTTGTTAATCTTGTATTATTTTAATTTTAGTTTCTTGTGTACAATTTGAAAATTGGTATGGCGTTCATTATTGCTGAACTAGTATATATTTGTTTAAGGGGTCAGCTGAAGGTTGCCTCCGGGTGCGGAAATTATCTACACTGAAGACCTGTTGGGCACCTTCTGCTGTTGTTTTTTTTTCTATGGTCTGGGTTGTCTCTTTGACACATTCCCAATTTCCATTCTCAATTTTATTAAGTTCCTTTAAATCACTTGTTTCAAGTCGTGAACCTCGTCCATTCCTTGTTTGCCTTGTTAATAATACATCAGAAAAATTGAAAACAACAGAGAAGTATAGTTCTATAGTGGCTTAGGTAGACTTGTGCAACGATACAAACCAATTAAGGGTCCGTCGGCAATTTTGAAACTAAATATCGACGTGTAAAAGATCGATATGTTCTAACATTTAATAATGTGCATTTCATCGTTACACTTGTCAAATACCGATATCAATTTAAGCAAATTAAATTGATAAACCAATCAATTTGTCTAAAATCATTTAGACGGAGTTTTATTTGTACTTTTATTATAAATTGACGTAATTTGTTTAAAAATTGACCGAAGTACATTTTGTATGAAGCGTTTCATTCTAAAATTGAACGCATTGTCAACGCTTTTACAACACTATGAAGTTACCAAAAGAAGCATTCAATACTTATAATTTCATTTTTTAGCTAGGATCATGAAAACAAGATTTTCATCAAGTTTTTATTTAATGCACATGTGCACTTTATTGTGGGACCTCGTGTCATCATGAATGATAAATTTTATTGTGTACTGCAATTGACTATGGAATAACAATAACGCGAGGTGTACAGTTAGCCAATCAGAATAACGTATTATAATGATATATACATCTAATGGTATTAAATAGGAATTAAATGAAGCAGGCAAAATAGCATGCACCGCTAGACATATGTTTCAAGTATTGCAATATATCAGCATAGTATTACAGTACTTTTGCTTCAGGTATTTGTAAAATAGATGAATAAAAAGACGTATGTTTGCTATTTTGACAATAGAAATCAACTGACCGATGACGAGAAAAAGAGCGATATTTACAATACACCAGGATACGTAATTTAATCTGAAACTGAAATGTCAACTTTTTAAGAAGAAAAAAATGTTTGATGAAAAAGCAGCAAAAGATGGAAGTAGATTGCAATTTCTATCCCAAAAAATACTAAAGATTAAAGATTGCCACGTCATCTAAATCACATGATGTATGCGGGTGTATATTTAGGGGATATGCAAACTTCTGAATATGACAAGAAAAGACCCAATTAAAACAAAAAGACCTGTAGTCTTATAATTTAAAGGTTAGTCACTGTCTTCTTTATAGTAGACCGGACTGCCATCGGAAAAAGAGAATTTGTTCGTTTAAATTATAACCTTTAATGTTTAGTACTTTTTTTTGTAATATCCCTTTGGTGTGGCTCGGTACTTAAAACCCGTCATTTTGTAATTGTGCTTTGTTCAACTTTTGTACTCTTGTTTTCGTTTTTGCCTATGTGCTTGGTCTTTTTTGGTCATTTTGTTTATCTTGGTTCACATTATTGTTTATTCTATAGAAAGATTATAAAACGATGTCGACCACTGTACCTCTATTTTTGACATTTTTACTGACTATGTCTGTGAATTTTATTTTTTACTCATAGTTGTCAATATAATGGAATTTATATCGACTGTGAAAAAAGTTTTATCTAGCTTTAAAACAAGGTTTAATCCACAATTTTCTAAATGCCTGTACCTAATCAGAACTCTGACAGTTGATTACCATTCGTTTGGTGTGTTTGTGCTAATGATTTTGCCATTTGATAACGAACTTTTCGTTTGGAGATTTTCTGGAGTTCGGTGTATTTGTTATTTAACTTTCAATCGACAAAATTGTGTTTTACAGCAGACCACCATCAAATCCCTCAAAAAATGTGCAAGTGTGCTAAAAGAATATTTATTCCAACCGGGTTGAGCTTCGAAGTTATACATCCTGCACAGTCGAAAGTTGAAACATGGATATAACATAACGGTTAACTAAATTATACGAAACTATGAAATAAATTCAAAATACCATACAATATGTATCAAAATAAATTTCAAACCTATAACTTGTATTTTTCAGTTTTCACTTGGGAGTGCAGGATAACTGGACCTGTAAGTATGCAGCACAGTTATAATCAGAACATTATGAAATTGTCATAATACAACTATATTCACAGCGTGTAAATAACATACGTCAGAGTATTTATGAACATATTTATTTACTTACATATACTATAAAACGAACTACAATTTTTAAAAAGGCCCATATCAGTCCTTTTTTTTGTTAATTGTCTAAAAATGCTCTTGCTTTCTGTTCGACTTACGAGATTTGAACATAGAAAACTTGTGCCACCTTATTTCTCAACTAAAACAGAAAAAAAACAGAGAGGTTTCTTGAAACCGCGTGTCTTGTCTACTTTTAAAATAAATATTTCAGATTAATTATTTCTCTACGTTTCATTGACTTGGAGTATATGATTAACATCAATTCAAAAAAGGATAACGGTCTTTTTAAATCATTTCAAAATGTACTAAAATAAATGTAACGGACATAAAACAAAGGAGTTACATGATCATGACTTGGGACAGGCATACAAAAATGTGTTTTTGAATTGTTTAATATCTGTCTAATATCGTGAACAAAATGTTGGTTTTTTGTTGATGTTGTTGTTGGGTTATTATCGCATTGATGTATACACATGTAGCTTGTATTCCCGGTTGAATCAAGTATTTATACATTTGTAACAAGATGGGGTATGCTACTGATAATGATCTTAATAACAATTTTTATCTTTCAGGACAAAAGTCCATACGCTGGAGGTGTATTTGTTGTTCTAATACGGTTTCCATGGGATTATCCTTTTAAACCTCCTAGGGTATAAATTTTTATTTTCATAGTTATTTTGTAGATTATACATATCCCAATATAAGTAATAGTTATGTCACGGTAGGTATAGTTACCGGCTAGGATCGTAGTTTTTCGAGTGATTTGATTTGGCCTTGTCGAGTTTGACCAGATTTTTTCAAAAAGAATGAGACATCCTCTCTGACAAGACGTAATAAAGCCAATTTTATACACATACCAATGCAAATGTCGATGGAAATGCATTCGTGGAAATCTTCTATCCTTAGATATATAGACACTTTCCAAAAATTTTGTAAGGTATTGAAAACGACATTTTAACACTCAATTCATTTCTATTCGTTCGGGCTTTTTCGAGTGCGTCCGTGTTTTATCGAGTGATTAAACAAGTTAACTATAGTTTGAAATATTAAATGTTAGTGTATTTACGTTTTAAAACAATAAATAAGTGTATTCACTTTTTAAGGCAAGAAACCAATGCATTCATCAGTTTGATAATGGTGTACTACTACTAAACTTTATAAACCAATGCATTCGTCAGTTTGTCATATTAAAACTTTATGAAAAACTAAAGGAAGGTTACCTTAATCTATGTAAACCTGTCACTAAAGTTTCGTAAAAACCCTTCTAAAAGCACTTTTAAAATATTGTCTAAAACTGTGAAATCAACCCTTTTTATCTCAACTGGCCCTAAAGGGTCCAAGTGAGATTTTCCTATCACTTGGCGTTCGTCGCTGTCCGTCTTCGTCGTCTGTTAACTTTTACAAAAATCGTTTCGTTTAAATCTACTGGACCAAGTTTATTATAGATAGAGAAACTGTACACAGCAAGAATGTCAGTAAATTAAGACTTAAAAGCAAGTCGCCATCACTAAAACAGAGAATTTTGTCATGAATTCAATTCTTATCTTCAATGTTTAAGAGTGTCCTTTGATTAATATGCACTGTGGCACATATACCAAGGTGAGCCATACAGGATATTAAGGGTCTGTTATTTGTTTAATAAAATCCAATAACTCGGCAACGTACAATCTAAAATTAATAAAATCCAAAGAGAGGATACCAAAAAAAGAGATATAAAAAATCTCTCAGGTTTCATTAAATTGGTTGAAGCGTTTTTTAGTTATTTTCCGACATGCTGACGACGGACGGACAACGGTATATCATAAAACGTCCCATATATGAACTCTGGGGTTCACAACAAAAAATATTATTAGCTGTGACAACAAAAGAACTATGAATTGCAGTTGAAAAGACATTTTTTTATTTTATAAAGGATCAAATCATTTCTAATTTGATACTAGAAAATTGTGGTAAAACGTTTTCCGAAAAGAATTTAATTGAAACAGGTTAATTTTTATCATCGTAGTAATATAGTTTTGTGATTTGTTGGAAATATATAAAATGGTTCTTCACTTGATTATAGTTATCAACTAGAAAAAGTAATTTTTTCAAGTCAAGAATAATTTATGTTTTTTTCAATTTTCTTTGAAAAAACCCGGACTATTTGTTAAAAAGACCGGACAAATTCACACTTGCTCTCGAAAAAGCCCGGACAATAGTAAAGTGCAGGTTTGAGATTTCTCAAAACATGTTTAACCCTACCGCATGTTTGCGCCTGTCCTAAGTCAAGAGTCTCGAGCCTTTGTTAGTCTAGTATGGTTTATTTTATATAACTTCATTTATATGTTTTTGAGTTTAGTATGATGTCCATTTTCACTGAACTAGAACACTTTTATATAGGTGCCAGCTGAGGACCACCGCCGGGTGCGGGAATTTTTCGCTGCGTTGAAGACCTTGAATTATGGAGACTCGCATACTAGTAAATAACAGAATATAAACTCAAGTGTCTGGTTATGGATACAAACTTTGACGCTATACATTATTCGAATACTAATTCAAAAAGATGGACTATTTGATGGATTGCGCAAGGCTACTTTACCGAAGTACAATTTGTGATTGGGATAACAATTAAGTAGTTTAAAGACAATTTCCCTTATTAAGATCAAAAACTTTTAAAAAAAAATTTCAGAGTTTATAGGTTCTGTTGTTCTGATGTATTCCCCTTATAGCTGATGTGTATCCCTAGGTTTTAGTTTGTAAAATGGATTTGTTTTCTCTTATTTCTGCCTTATTTTTATAAATAACTATTTCTTTCCTCTTTCTAGATGTTTTCACCAAAATTGAAAAATATGAATCTGATTCCCTCTCTTCAATATTCCAAAAAGTATAATGTAAACCAATAATAATTATAATGATTGTAAGAAAGTATCAAACACAACGAGTATACAAAGTAACATTGACATTACTTTTTTTCAAGTAGAAATATATCATAGATTTATAAAAATTGTTGTCACAAAAAAAGGGGCAGATATCAACTGCAGTGTCTAACAAAAAACCAGTAACTCAGCATCAATACACATAAGTATTGTAAAAATTCTAGGAAGTAAAATAATTTGGTAAATATATGACCTGAGGAACGTTGCTTATTAAGTTAAGCTGCTATAATTCTTATATGATTTGCTTATTAGAGAATACTTTGATATGATTGGTCGAAAACTTCCGGTAGTTAATCTTGACCTTGGTTATTTTTCGATAGACGACGTTGAGAGAACTTCTTTTTGTAACCAATGTAACAAGGAGACGGCGATAGTAACAACGACGTTACAGAATTTATTTTCACTGCAAGTTAATCGTTAAATAAAATGATACACAAACATATTTGTTTGAATGATAATAAGAGGTTTTGCGGTTTACTTTTTATTAGATAGCAAATTTCATTGAGTCATATTTTTGCGTTAAACAACACATATATTCATGCGCCAGTCCTATTTAATGACATAAATATACAATTGTGTGGTAGAGGTAACGAGTGTGGGAAAATATATTCCCTTTCTCCAAATTTTAAAGGAAAGTATTGTAAAGTGGACCAAGTCACTCACAACCATATCATAAAAAACCGAAGTCGGACTTTTATTTGTTAGTGAGTAAATTGGTCGAGTTTATACACCAATAAATTCCTTTAAAAAGGCGTTGAATCCTATAGTAATTTAATTTGATCTTTTTTGTATGACTTTCAGGTAAATTTTACAACACAAATATACCATCTAAATATTAATGGAAATTCAGGATCACCCTGTACAAAGCATCTTTGGTCAAATTGGTCGCCACGTTTAACAGTGTCAGAAAGTAAGATTGCGTTTATAGTTTAAATATTTTTTTATATTTTTAATAAAAATTTATCAAAGAGGTCTTTAACATTACGTTACGTTAACAACATAATTATGTAAAACTTGTTTTTCAATAGACAAGTGAATTTTATGACAGTTCTTGTTCATTCGTTTTTGATGCGTTTTGTTTTTTGATTTTGCCATGTGATTATGGACTTTCCAAATTGATTTTCCTCTGAGTTCAGTATTTTTGTGATTTTACTTTTTTTTATATGATAAATAAAGGCAACAGAAGTATACCGTTGTTGAAAACTCATAAATCCATGGACACAAAGCAAAATCGGGGTAACAAACTAAAACCGAGGAAAACGCATTAAATATAAGAGGAGAACAACGACATAACACCAAAATGTAACACACATAGACAAAATCCCACGAGAATAACAAATATAACATATATATATCATCAAAACCAAATACATGAATTTGGGATAGACAAGTACCATGACACGTCTTATCGCGATGTGAATTTACACTCAAAAATAGGTGAAAACAAACGGCACAACGTTATATAATGTAATACACACGATAACCAACTATTCGTGTTGACTTGCTTCTTATAATACGTATGTTTCAGACTTCATACTGGACCTTTCGTAAAAAGAATGACGAATTTAGAAGTCTTTTGATAAATTTTGAGGTTGGTTTGCTGTCTCTTAGACAGAAATGGGGTATCACAGATGAAAAAAAATTGTTCCAGTTGTTTTACACATAATCGAGCTTTGTCTATTCCTCGATGGTCATATTAACATTCGACGTTTATTTGGGCTGTATACCTAATTCCTGCTCTTGAGTCTTCAAAATTTGGGAATATATATGACAGTTTGGACATAAAATTAAATTGCAGTACTATATTTTGGTTGTAACAACCATGTCCTTTGTTAGTCTTGTATGTTTTTTTTTCACTTTTGGTTCAATTATTTTATGAGTTAAGGGGTCATCTGAAGCTTAGTACGCCAGCTAAGGGTGCAGAATTTTCTCGCTGCGTTGAAAACACATTGGTGGTCTTCGTCTGTTATCTTCACTTTGGCCGTGTTGTTGTCTTTTTTATATATTCCAAATTTTCAATTTTATGTAACAGTGATAGGTTATGAATGTATCTGAATTACAATGCTTTTTTAACATTCATCTAAAATTACATTTTTCATTTCAGTATTACTGAGTATCTCAGCAGTGTTAAATTCTACAAATAGTGATTGTCGATTGAACGGAGAAGCTGCAAGGTTATATATAGAAGATCGAAAGAAATATCATGATACAGCAGCGGAATGGACACGAAAATATGCCATGTCACGTAACATGTGCAGCCTACATGTTTTATAGAAAGTTTTCCTTCGATTTGTTTTGCACATCTTACTTTTTGCTTGTGGACTTTTAACACGGTATAAAATATTAATGTATCATGAGCAATATTGTATACTTATTGTCTGGGTATGAGTGGAATAGTGAGTTTTTTTTCCCCAGGAGCAACTCTTGTCCTGAGGGCAATAGTTGTAAACGAGGCACAATAAACTTTTTATTTCACGAATATCCTGTCAGCAAGTGTTTTATTATATAGAAAAAGACAACAGACAATAAATGGCGGTGATGAATTAACTATCGTTATTTTAAAAAGAAGAAACCAAACCATAACGTTAACTTCATAGATAATTATGTTCAAATACTTAGGCTACGTCTTGCACTGACGTCAAACCTATACTAAATACAAAAGGTAAACATGACGTCGTTACTCTCGCGTTATTTTCAAAATCCTGCAATCGCGTAGCTGCATTTAAAACTCCGCGAAATATAATGACGCTTGGGGTTAAATAGTTTCACCCAGGTCAAATAGTTGGATATTTTTGACCGGTCCAATAGTTCAAAGCTTGTAATTTGCAAAATAGTGAAAATATTGTGTACTTACTTTATATAGAAAATGACAACTGAAGTATAATAAATCTCATTATTTTTTTAATAATAAGTATATTTGCTTGTGTATTGTGATAAACAATTTTTCGCATAAAAAACTTAAGTATCAACCAAAGTTCTTTTTTCTTGCCTATTGACTGGATTTTGATCAGTAGTTGCTTCTTAAGAGTTGAGAGGATTTGATGAATAGTTGTAAATCACTACATTACGATGGTGAAATATGCCCCTTACAGCTTACATTTTTGTGTTATCTCTTTGATCGTTGGTACACTAGTGTTGCTTAAATGAATATATTGTTTGTATATATTGACAGAGATCTGGACAGCGTACCGGGGTTTTTTGCATCCTCACAGTTGATTGTCCTACTAGTAGAAGGTTTAAAACCATTTGGTAAATTTGGTTTTTAAATTCTCTTCAATTTCTTTTTTTATTTGACTGAGCAAGTGTTGTGAATGAAGCCCCACTGGTGTATCAAATAAAGACGAAAACGCACGTCTGATGTTCTGCTAGTAAATCACAAGCCAGTGACTATTTAGATAAAAGTATCTTATGATATATCCTATAATATTCCTATGATGTGATTATGTGATAGTCTTAGGATGTGAAACAGAACCATCTTAGGTTGTTCTTTACTATCGAAATATTTTGCTTATCAATGAATATATCAAGAGAGAAGTATCTATAATATTTCAGTATTCGTGTGAAAATGGTACAGTCTCATTTGATCTAATTCTGCTCTTAATCTAAATTTTAGTAAACTGTAACTGGAACAACATGTTAGTTTTTTTATTATATGATTAGTTGTAAATAAAATTTGATTTCATGTGTAATACAATTAATTGCAATCGTGTGGAATCAGCCATCAATGGTGATATCAATACCAATCATTGTTACCAACACCAAATATGTTGTTATCAGGTATTTTATATTTGACACGGTTTAAAATGTTTAATCAAATCAAATGTATTACGCTTTGTCTAGTTAACATCACTTTTTTTTTATTTCACAAAGTATCAATATGCAATGATTTGAATCTTCATTTAAATATGTTTGTATTTCTTTCTTTTTAAATCCAAGTTATATACTAATAATAACACCGCCAATGTGTAATATATCTTTAAAAACAAGATAACATTAGACCAATTAGTTATTGTAATTTGCATTAACCTTGAACAATTGAATGAATACTTTGTACTATAATACAGATCTGACGTCAGTCGACTTTGAATAAAGTATACTGTAGAAACATTTGATTATCGAGATAAAGACTTGACCAAGGAAGTTTAAAATATAGTATATAGCACAAAATGTCGATAAAAAGACTGAACAAGGTAAGGATTATGTCATTTTGACAGAAACCAAACAACACAAATAATAAACAAACTAAAGGCTAATATACAGTCTTGAACTATAACCAAGTGTATACTCTTACTCGCCAATAGAATAAAATTGTGTGAAGAATTTTGACATGCATACTATGAATCTCTGAAAAAATAAATAATTGCTTTTAATGAACCAGTACTGTATTTGAGTTTTATTTAACAAAAATCTTATGAAGCGTATATCACAATATTTGAAATATTTCGTTTTGTCAAAGGTTTGTTGATTTATGCACACATGTATTTGATTAAAATAGGGATTTATAGTCCATTAATCGGCTATTTTATCAGTAGAATTATTGAGAGATTTGAAAGAAAAACAAATAAGTTTGTGTTTTTGTTTGTGGTCCGTGAATGGACTTGAATAAATATTATATTTTCTTGCCTTCTTTTAATTTATATGTTGATCAGTATTGGTAATGTTGGAATCGAATGAAATATTGATGACTGCAGATCACAGTTGAATAAAGACGGGTTCATATATTCAGATCACATAAGCATGTTCTCGTCCTGATATGCATGTAATGTTTTTCATTGGTCAGTATTACCAATGTTATTTCAACTGATCGGGCGGAGCTTTCGTTTAAATTTGAATAAGGACAGTCGATTTGAAGATGTGTGTGATAAGGACGATTGCCGTTATAATTATTACTGACTTCTAATCACCAATCAGTGTCATCAAAGGAATTTACAAAACAATGACTGGACACTTCATTGATGAGTTTATCCTAAAACACCTATCTATAGATGGACTGGTTTATTGTGACCTAATCGTTTAAACTCCGCCCAGTCAAGTGAAATAAATAGATTAATAATTTAGTTTTGGATGTAATATGTCTTCTAATTTGCTGAATGTTTTTTGTTTATCAACTCATAGACCCAATTCTTCATGTGATCGTGCCGTCATCAACGTTTTTTTCACGATTTGCTCCTTAAAAATGGAATTTAGAATTAAATCATAAGGAATGACTGTAATATTTTTTCTGCCTATTCGAAATAACCTTAAAAATGTTGTGTGCACACTTTTAAATAACTCGCTGCGCGGGTGATTCAGTGTGCATCACATTTTTGATGTTATATGTCTTCATAAACAGAAGAAACAAAAAAAATACAGTTTTTCCTTTATAATAAACACCAATCCAAATCCGTATTAAAAAAGTATGAATGCACTTCCTTAAATGTCACTGGAATGATACTGCTCATGTAATTTCGAAATATTTGTTTATGTTTTTATTACCTCATCATGGAAGTTCTTATATATTTTTAACGTAACGGTACCCAAATTGCACCTATTTAGCAAAAATAGCAGCGGAAATCTTACAAGATCTCCTAGTGACTAAACAATTTGTATTTTTATGATTTGATACTATGCATGTCTTTCAAAATAGGTAAATATATTTAGATATATACACAAAACGTTCACAGTATTTATCAACAGATGAAGTGTTTACTTAAAAAGCAAAATGTACCGTAACGTCGCCTTGCGAAGTCATCAAAACGTCATCTTTTTAAAATTAGCAAATACAATATGTTTCAAGTATCCATTTCTTAAAAAAAGGAAGAGTAAGCATGGACCAATATCCAATTGTTCAAAATATTTGAAAAATATAAAAAACAGCTCTGTTATTCGACTTTTGACGATGCGAATTTAAGCATGGATGCAATTTGGGTACTCCTCATTACAGAATCATTGATGGTTTGGAGGTTAGTTCAGACCCATTTTTCTATGATTCCATATGAATTGAAAATCAAATTGGTGTACTTATATAAAAAAAAAGAAGGATACGGCTACAAAATAAACACAAAATGGAAACTTTTGTCTTGATCATAAAATATCGTAGTTGAAAAAACTGTCAAAATAGGTGCAATTTGGGTACCGTCACGTTATGCAGACTTATTATGGACTATGACCACTGGAACATACGATTGGTGTCATATGCGATACCTGTTATAATCTATGGACCAATTCTTATGACAAGGTTTTAATTTGTACTGCCAAAAGATTTAGTTAACCTGTTTACTATATGTATTACAAAATATCACTTTGAACCTTATAACAGAATAAAATTGGTAATTGACATACATATACTATTACCTTCCTCCCTCCCTTAAAAAATAAAAAAAAATATTAAAAAAAACCACAAAAACGTCATATGCGGTCTTATTCAGAATGAAACTTGTCCAATCTTCGTACGATTAATTTGATTGATCAGTTTATTGGCACTTAAAGTGCAGATACAAATATTACAGTACATCCAGGAGAACGAAAGCATGTTTATGTCAAGTGAATCTAGCCAAACATACTGAGTAGGTTTATTTTGTTAAAGTGCCGGCTCACAAGTTAACAGAAAGAAATATATATTTGGAGTAGAACTTGAAAGTATTATTTTACACATCCGTTTATATATATTCTGCTATCATTAAAAGAAATTGGAGACATCATGAAAACGTTAGAAATTAATCTTCGAAAAACAACACTTGACTTGTTGAATCTGATGGTATTTTAACACAATAGCTGAAAATTTAACTTCACGCTACCTAAGGGCATGCATTAGGAGTGAATCATCCCATAGGAACAATAATTTCAAACTGTCTACCGTAAATTTCAATAATGATATCTGTTTTACATTATGTAGTACCTGCCAAAACATAGGGTTCAATTTCATTTGACATTTCATGTAAAGTGGTAATACATCTTTCAAGTAACATCAATGGCCTGGGTGGTTTTTTATTTTTGAATTTATTTGACGTCTTAATAAGGGGGGTTGGACAGGGGGTCCATGATCTTCACTTCCCTCCCCTTACACCTACATGAAAACTGCACGAAGAAACTTTCCACTATACCCCTACATTGACCCCCCTCTTCTCCAGGTTTCTGACCTTTGACTCCTTTTTCCTGCCCTCTCATGCCTGGGTTCCCTTATCTGTGTAATACATATGCTAAAAAGAGAAATACATTTACTTACTCGATGGTTTACATGTATATTTATTTAAGTTTGTGTTTGCTATAAGCAAATGCTAATTGTTGATGGCATTAATCTCACACTTATTTGGCGATTGTTTGAAAAAATTCACCAATAAATAAACTGTATAGAAGGACATTTCTATTTGTTGACTGATATGAACAAATTTGTTTATCATTCAATATTCGTCTATTTGGCATTTCTTGACACCAAAGTAAAATGTTTTGTAAGTGACTATATCAATAAGTAATGAGCATGCTCGGTGAATGAATCATTCAAAGATTCAAAAGATACAGTAATTTTACATGATCTACTTTAAAGTTGATAATGAGATCTGCTTTACAAAATTTATTGATTGTTAAAACATATGATTAAGTCATAAAGTGATATTTTGATATAGCTGGTGTTATTACTTATGAAGTTTTATGCAAATAGCCAGAAGGATTGCTGAACATTAAAAATAAGAACTCCGCCAAGGATAAACAACTTCCACATAACCAAGAAGATAAGATGAAAACTTTTCACGACTTGAAAATATGTTGTACTTTATAATTTCACGTTTTACTTTTAATTTATAGCTAATTTCGACTTTTTGTATTTCTTGGGTCCTATAACGCGACTCTGTACTTTAAAAGATCCCGTCAGTATGATGTTGTTCTATTTTCTGTCATTACGATATATTTCTATTATGAATTACAAAATACGTTGAACCACAAACGTCAAAATCATTCAATCGCGTAGTGGAATTAACTATTTGTGGATTCTTATAAATTCTATATATGACTTTTGGACTATTTTAAATCTCGGTCTATTTCTGAAATTTATTCTTACATACTTTTGATTTTTTTTACCCTGTATGCTAACATTGCCTATGTAAATTTTAAAATTGTTTGTATGCACATTGAACTACAAATCTATGTGACGTATAAAATTTTCTGACGTCAGACACACAAATCAATGAATGTGTTTGTAGATAGATGTTTTTGTGTTTTGTTAAATTGTTCCTTTTAAAATTGTTATACGATGATGACTGGTGTACTCATATTTTGAGTATTTTATCAATTGTGTCTGTTTAGTTAACGCATCAATGTAAATATAAAAGAATTTGATGAGACTGTCATCACAGTGAGAGGGTTAGCGCTATAAAACCAGGTTTAATCCACCATTTTCTACATTTGAAAATGCCTGTACCAAGTTAGAAATATGACAGTTCTTGCCCATTCGTTTTTTATGCGTTTTTTGCCATGTGATTATGGACTTTCCGAATTGATTTTCTTCTAAGTTCAGTTTTTTGTGATTTTACTTTTTATGCGTGGTCCAAATAAGGATGTATGGTAAGAGCAATTATTTGGCCTCAGAATTTGCAAAAATTGTAAAATTGTTTAAGTCTTTCAAAAGTACCGGTATTAGAATATGTGGAAAAAAATATCTATATAACCCTATCTATATATATCCAGTCTTCATGTGCATTCAAAGCAAGTTGTCTTTTATATATGTTATAAAAATCAAAAATTCAGGTGTCGCAGTTGTTTGCAATCTTACTGGTCCATACTAAAAAAACTATTGTTCATCTGTTGAAGTATAATATTGACAATACTTTATCTAAACACTGCAGAAACATCTTGTTTAAACTCTCTATGATCAATGGTGCATTTTTCTTAAAATCAATCGACCTTGTTAGTTTCACTTGTTTATATACAATTCAAATTGATTTATTCTTGTCTTATGCTTGTATATTTGTAAGTATATTATCATGGCCTTGTCAGTTTTTCTTTAAACTTTAAAATTTGTGTTTTCATGTCCCCTTGCATTGGTATCTTCTTTTTTATTCTATCCTATTCAAAAGTGTTATTGAATGGGTTTTTACTTCTATTGAGAGTAATAACCAATTTGCCTGTTTTCACTATTTTACATTATGTAATCTATTTGACCAGCAATGCAGATGTGAACTATATTTTGCATAATTGACCTACAACGGGGATGTGAACTATCATTTCTTAAAACCCCTGTTTAAATATATGATTAATAGATTATTACATAATAATATCCGTATCACATTCCTCACAACCTTCGGCCCTCTGGCTGATATTGGTTACTCGGCGTGATACAATATCAGATACCGATTTTACCTCCAATTATTCCTTATAGATAAGTTGTAGAATAATGCCGGAGCTTTACAGATCTTCTATATTCTTTTAATGAATTACTCATTTGAGTCATTCCTTAGTTCTCATGAAATTTCATACAAATTGCGGCGACAAATCGATTGAAGAAAGTAGAAAGTCACACTATAAAGCAAGCCACTTTTTTCACATCCGTCATTTTTATTTACATATAATCAATCAGAATAAACCACAACCACAAAATAGACAGAAACTCACGATTTTTATAAGAACGGAAAATAATTTAATCTCGTTTGAAAGAAAATCAAAGATTTGAAGATATTTATGTATAAATTCTTACTGAAATCAAATGGAAGACGATACATAGTACTATATTTATAAACAAGTGCACAGATTATGGCAATTTCCATTATACTTGTTTTGCGTTTAGTTAAAAATTCCAGCTAAGCCAGGAAGTTTTATCTTCACTTCCTTATTTTCTTTGTTGATTTGTTACGGTATAATATCTGAATAAAATTATATATTTTGCTAAGTAATCAGCTATAAGTTTTGCATGTTTGAAAACGGAATTAATCAAATCTGGTAAAAAGAAATCATTGCCCATCCACATTTGAAGTATTGGAAAATTGAACTTCTTTCTTTTCCGAAATATTTTAGAGAAAAGATGAAAACATAACATTTTTTTTCCGTTCACAAGATATCAATATGGAGTCAATCTGTCATGAATTGATTCTTTAACGAAATATGTTTGCCTTCCTTTCTTTTTTAATCAAAATACATTCCATATTACATACTGATTAAGATCAAGTTTTTTAAACTTTGTATTCACTCTACAGTTCCAATTTTTTACTTTATTAAAACCGATAGTATTACTCCAAAGAAAACATTTCTTATTAAGTCAACAATAAGACATCTTATTAAATCGTGACCATGTCCTAAATATGGAAGACCAGTTTTTAACAATACATGGTTTCCATCCCATATCTCCATAAAGTGCTAAATTAGGGGCATATCTATCCACTCACATAAAAAATCTCATAGCCTTATGTTTAACAGCATTTATACATGAAAATTCCTTAGTACCCCAAATAGAGGCACCATAGTCAATATCTGACCATACAACTAAATTGAACAGTTTTGTAAATACATCATATTGAAAACCACCATGAGCTTTACATTTTGCTATCAATAACCCTAATGCCCTACTGGCACATTTGGCAACTGCTTTTGCCATATCCTCATAACTCAAATGTTCGGTTAACCTAAATATGTATAATTTGATACTTTTTCAACACATTTTCCATTAAAAAAAATACAAGTGAGAGGTTAAGCGCTATAAAACCAGGTTCAACGCGCGTCTGGCGTAAAAAATTATAATCCTGGTACTTTTGATAACTATTTACACCACTGGGTCGATGCCACTGCTGGTGGACGTTTCGTCCCCGAGGGTATCACCAGCCCAGTAGTCAGCACTTCGGTGTTGACATGAATATCAATTATATGGTCATTTTTATAAATTTTCTGTTTACAAAACTTTGAATTTTTCGAAAAAACTAAGGATTTTCTTACCCCAGGAGTAGATTACCTTAGCCATATTTGGCACAACTTTTTGGAATTTTGGATTCTCAATGCTCTTCAACTTTGTATTTATTTGGCTTTTTAACCATTTTGATCTGAGCGTCACTGATGAGTCTTATGTAGACGAAACGCGCGTCTGGCGTAAAAAAATATAATCCTGGTACTTTTGATAACTATAATCATTCCACCATTTTCTGCATTTGAAAATGCCTGTACCAAGTCAGAAGTATGACAGATGTTGTCAATTCGTTTGATGTATATTATCATTTGATTTTGCCATTTGATTAGGGACTTTCCGTTTTGAAGTTTCCTCGGAGTTCAGTATTTTTGTGATTTTACTTTTTAGTACAAAGCACAGAAGGTGTTCTAAAAGGCACAACTTTAAAACCTTTGTCATGTTTTTATCACACCAACATTTCCAGTATTCAAAATGATTTGTTATTCACTTTCAATTTATGTTAAAAAGAACTGCATCGTCTCCATATAACATTATACACTTTTTCTTCACCTAATACATGATAGCACTAAAAGCTGATTGGTTATTAAAATTTAATTTACTTTGAACAGTTGAATGATTACTTTGTACTAGAATAAAGATCTGATGTCACACGACTTTGAGTAAAGAACACTACAGAACTGTTTGACATACACTTGAGAAAGGAAGTTTGAAATATAGTGAAATGACCTTGAGACGTTTGAACAGGGTAAGCGTCGAAATTTCTGCATAACTAGAAAAGATGTCTATTAGACTTCTATATGATATATAATACAAAACACTGATTTTTACAAAACAGAATGATAAAGAGAAATAGGATTATTCATATGCTTCACAAATTCAATCGGTTTCGATTTGTTCATTGAAAAGTCTATATAACAAGAGAGAGGGAAGCCTAAGATACCAAAGGGACCATTCAAGCACATCTATCTAAAATTAATAACAGTACACAAAACATAACATATAAACCAAAGATGGAGCAACACGAATCCCGCCATTATTAGGACGACACAGGCACGCCAAGAAATTTTTGATCATCAGTGTGATGGTTTTCCCATTACTTTGGCACAATGTCATCCTAAGTTGGATTACGGAAGTGATTTTTTCGATTTAAAAACTTTAATTGATATGTTAATGGTGAAATACAACAACAAAAATATCTTTGTAATTCCTTGTCACTGGTTTATAAAAGTCGGTAAATTTATGTAGACGGAAGTATTGAGTGAAGTATTACAATAAGCAGACAGCAAACCAATACAAATATTTCACCAAAGGAAGAATGAATGGAATCAAAAGAACATATAAATCTTTAACCTTTTTTTCTCACTTCTATCTCATCTTATCCCTGGTTGAGAGTTGTCTCATAAACAATCACACCACATCTTCTTATCAATATATAGATAACAAATGCCGTTGTTGTTTGGCCTAATAATTCAGCATTACTAATACAAACGAATAAACAATACTTGATATACTTGCAGTAGTAAAATTATCTAATGAAAGTTGTACTTTTCAGGAATTTTTAGATATTACTAATAATCCTCCACCAGGTTGCTGTTCAGCAGCTCTAGTAAACGATGATTGTGAGTATAAAATTTAGTTTAAGGATGTTCGCTGATCTTGTTTTATTTTCTCTCAGACCTTCAGAATCCCTGGTTTTATCAATACTTTCTTTTTTATAATTTAATTATACGATGGTTTACAAAGCCATAAGATAAATGTAAACTGTATGACAAAACTAGAGAAAATTATTTCCTGTCAAATTTTCATCTCAAAATAAAGACACGGAAATTATACCACACCTTTCTGCCTTTCGTAATCTTTGACCATTTATATACTAACAATTTATAACATTTTTTTAGATTTTGAAACAGAGCACCGAACATCCTCAAATAATAAATTTATACTATGTCTCGTGTTCAAGTATCATCTGGAACTTTAAATGAATGGACTAAACCTGCATATCATTCCGATTAAGAACAATATGAAGACGACGTGGAAAATAAATACTAATCAACATGATCAATGTGTCCGATTTAAGGTGGCAC
This sequence comes from Mytilus trossulus, assembly GCF_036588685.1. Taxonomy (NCBI): domain Eukaryota; kingdom Metazoa; phylum Mollusca; class Bivalvia; order Mytilida; family Mytilidae; genus Mytilus; species Mytilus trossulus. The sequence goes on along the minus strand of NC_086380.1, from coordinate 66,825,747 downwards.
AGTTGTATGTCATGGCCCATAAATATAATGATAGCAGTTTTGGAATTTTTATCATTTTCTAACATTACCCACAATTCTACATACACCGTTAATTGAAGTACTTTCATTATAATATTCAAAAATGAATTTTAATATTTACATTGTATTATTACCGTTTCTTTTTTTTTTCTCTATCTCTATAAACCTAAGGTCATTAGTGCTTTTATGTCTTTTATCATCCAGTAAAGACAAAATTTTAAAAAAGTTCTCAGAAAATAATGTTTAACTGCATGAAAAATTATTTCAATTTTAAATGCTCTCTTAACAAAACTTAGACAAAAACACCATGTCATTATGGGATCAGTTAGCAAGCTGAGCATCTAAATATTAATTTAAAATTCAAATTCAAATTCAAAATTTATAAAACAAACATATAAAGAGTCCGTCTCATATGAACACTTCGCTGACATAAATGAAAAATATATACGTTCTCCAAATAAATATCTATAAAAGGCTGCACTGAAAACTGATCTTCGAATGATAATATACTGTAGTTTGATAAACAAAGCTATTACCACTTTGAAATTTGTGAAACAGTAGTTGCAACTTTAAATTTGATTTTATACATAAGTTCAATGTCTAACTCGAACCATTGGTAAATGGTTTTTTTTAAACAAATATAAACAATTGCACATGGACAAACAATATAGCAACGTGTATTAGATAACAGGAATGAATACATGTAAAACTTGCAGGACTATAGATAATAGAAATTATACTATAAAGATGAACTCCGTGATGAACATGTAGTGATTTTTATTTATATAATATATTTTATTTTTTTATATAATCTCTTTAACAGTGAGAACATCAAGAAAACCACCATTTCCATAGAATCTGTTTGAATGAGAATTTTCTAAGGAAATTCTAATTTTGTAGGGTTTAGTTCCTTTAAATCACTTGTTTCAAGTCGTGAACCTCGTCCATTCCTTGTTTTCCTTGTTTATAATACCTCAGAAAAAAATTGAAAACAACACAGAAGTATTATTAGTTATCTACGTTCATATCCGTAGATATGGATATTTTAACACCCTGAAGTACCCCAGTATACCATGAGGCGTAGCCGAAGGGTGTACAGGGTACTGAAGGGTGTTAAAATATCCATATCTACGGATATGAACGTAGATAACGAACTTATCCCCGGTCTTAGTCCGAATCGGGCGAGTTTTATGGAAATTTGGGTACAAATTGTAACGTGAAAACAACGTTTTTTTTCGCTATCTAAAAAAGTTTTATTGAAATTTGGAAATTTTACATATTTTTTACCCACCATTTTTTCCTTTAAAAATGTCCTGTACCAAGTCAGGAATATGGCTATTGTTATATTATTGTTCGTTTCTGTGTGTGTTGCATTTTAATGTTGCGTCGTTTGTTTTCTCTAATTTTTTAGTGTAAATTCACATTGCGATAAGACGTGTCACGGTCCTTGTCTATCCCAAATTCATGTATTTGGTTTTGATGTTATATTTGTTATTCTCGTGGGATTTTGTCTTATGCTTGGTTCGTTTCTGTGTGTGTTACATTTTAGTGTTGTGTCGTTGTTCTCCTCTTATATTTAATGTGTTTCCCTCGATTTTAGTTTGTTACCCCGATTTAGTTTTTTGTCCATGGATTTATGAGTTTTGAACAGCGGTATACTACTGTTGCCTTTATTTACGGGGTGTAGGGTACTACCTTTGGTAGAACCCTACATGTAGTCAAATACAAAACGTTTTTAATACGGAGACAGAGAAACTGGATTGAGTCAAATTTGGCGCTTAATGTTGTGAGAGTTACGTCATAGATGGTGTGACATCAACGTGGGTCATTTGCATAGCTAGGTCATATGCATTTAATGAAATGAGTGTAAATGATCGGCATAACAGGACAAAATCGTTAATAAATTAAATATTTAAATACAAAAATCATGGATAATGTACAGAATTCAATATTTCACAAGGAGCAATAATGGAACTAAGGAAAACTTGCGTGAAGTTCCCCGGGATAATGGTTAGCAACGTCCGGGAATGTGGGTTAGCAACACCCAGGGGCTATGGGTTTTGTAACGACGTGCGTTAACCAATCAAAATCCTAGATATATACTAAGCCGGGGATAAAGTTCTATAGTGGCTTAGGTACGCAACAATGCAGTCCAATTAAGGGTCCATCGATAATTCTGAAACTAAATATCGACTTGTAAAGGATCGATATGTTCTAACATTTAATAATGTGCATTTCATCGTTACACTTGTCAAATACCGATATCAATTTCAGCAAATTAAATTAATAAACAAATCAAATTGTCTAAAATCATTCACACTCAGTTTTACTTATACATTTATTATAAATTGACGTATTTGTTTAAGAATTGACCGAAGTACATTTTGTATGAAGCGCTTCATTCTAAAATTGTACGCACTGTCTACGCTTTTACAACACTATGAAGTTACAAAAAGACGCATTCCATACTTATAATTACATTTTTTAGCAAGAATCATGAAAACACGATTTTATCAAGTTTTTATTTAATTCACATGTGCACTTTCTTGTGGAACCTCTCGTGTCATAATGAATGATAATTTTTATTGTGTAATGCAATTGACTATGGAATAACGCGAGGTGTACAGTTAGCCAATCAGAATAACGTATCATAATGATATATACATCTAATGTAATTATATACGAATAAAATGAAGCAAGTAAAATGACATGCACCGCTAGACATATGTTTCAAGTATTACAATATAGCAGCATAGTATGACAGTACTTTTGCTTCGGGTATTTGTAAAATAGATGAATAAAAAGACGTAGGTTGGCTATTTTGCCAATAGAAACCGACTGACCGATGACGAGAAAAAGAGCGATATTTACAATACAACAGGGACGTTTCTTAATCTGAAAATGACCTGAACTGTCAACTTTTTAAGAAAAAAATATGTTCGAAGAAAAATTAAAGAGCAGCAAAAGATGGAAGAAAATTGCAATTTTTATTCCAAAAAAATACTAAAGATTAAAGATTGCCACGTCATCGAAATCACATGATGTCTACGTTACTTGGATATGCTTGAAGTGTGCGTGTGTATGTTGAAAGGATATGCAAACTTCTAAACATGACAAGAAAAAAACCCAATTAAAACAAAAAGACATGTAGTCTTATAATTTTAAGATTTGTCACTGTCCTCTTCAAAGTAGACTGAACTGCCATCGGAAAAAGAGAATTTGTCCGTTTAAATTATAACCTTTAATGTTTAGTACTTTTTTTTTGTAATATCCCTTTGGTGTGGCTCGGTACTTAAATACCCGTCATTTTGTTATTGTGCTTTGGTCGACTTCTGTATTCTTGTTTTTCGTTTTTGCTTATGTGCTTGATCTATAGGTCATTTTGTTTTTCTTTGTTCACATAATTGTTTGTTTTACAGAAGTTAAGATTATAAAACGACGTTGACTACTGTGCCCCTATTTTTGACATTTTTACCTATTATGTTAGACTTGCTACAATTCCCTTTCTAATATTTCTCTCTTACTAATTTATATGTTTACTGATAAGTGCCAGCCTACTGATTGCCCTTGCCTCCTGCAGATGTCAGTATAATTGTAATCTCCTAGTTATAGCAGTAAAATTATTAAAGGGGCAAAATTGAAAAAATAATAATAATTAGGAAGGGACATGTAGCAAGTCTACTATTATGTCTATGAATTTATTTTTTTACTCATAGTTGTCAATATAATGGATTTATATCGACTGTGAAAAAAGTTTTATCTAGCTTTAAAACAAGGTTTAATCCACAATTTTCTAAATGCCTGTACCTAATCAGAACTCTGACAGTTGATTACCATTCGTTTGGTGTGTTTGTGCTAATGATTTTGCCATTTGATAACGGACTTTCCGTTTTGATATTCTCTGGAGTTCGATGTATTTGTTATTTAACTTTTCAATCGACAAAATTGTGTTTTACAGCAGACCACCATCAAATACCTCGAAAAATGTGCAAGTGTGCTAAAAGAATGTTTATTCCAACCGGATGGAGCTTCGAAGTTATACATCCCGCACAGTCGAAAGTTGAAACATGGATATAACATAACGGTTAACTTAATTATACGAAACTATGAAATAAATTCAAAATCCAATACAATATATATCAAAATAAATTTCAAACCTGTAATTTGTATTTTTCAGTGTACACTTGGGAGTGCAAGATAACAGGACCTGTAAGTATACAGCACAGTTATAATCAGAACATTATGAAATTGTCATAATACAACTTTATTCACAGCGTGTAAATAACATACGTCAGAATATTTATGAATATATTTATTTACTTACCTTAAAACGAACCACAATTTTTAAAAAGGCCCACTTCATATCCTCATTTTTTGTTAATTGTCTAAATTTGTCTCTTGCTGTCTATTCGACTTACGAGATTTGAACATAAAAAAAACTTTTGTCACCTTATTTCACAACTAAAACAGAAGAAAAACAGAGAGGTGTCTTGAAACCGCGTGTCTTGTCTACTTTTTAAATTAATATTTCAGAAGAATTATTTCTCTACGTTTGATTAACTTTGAGTGCTAATACGGATGCACTAGGGTGAATGTGTGTATATTTTCTATTATTATAAGTATTGTCGTCTTATCATAAAATCAAAATAAAATGCTGAATTCTCATTGCCAATGATTATCAATCAGAATTCAAATGCGGTGGAATTAACTTAGTATAAGTTACCGTTCGACTTTAAAAAAAAAATGAAAGAGAAATACTCATACTGCATAGTCTGCTTAAAGGGTCTCTCCATGCGAAATGTGAATAACATCAATTTAAAAAAGGATAACGGTCTATTTATTCATTTCAAAATATACTATAATAAATGTTACGGACATGAAACAAAGGAGTTACATGCTCATGACTTGGGACAGGCATACAAACCATGTGTTTTTGAATTGTTTAATATCTGCCTAATATCGTGAACAAAATGTAGGTTTTTTGTTGATGTTGTTGTTGGGTTGTTATCGCATTGATGTATACACATGTAGCTTGTATTCCCGGTTGAATCAAGTATTTATACATTTGTAACAAGATGGGGTATGCTACTGATAATGATCTTAAGAACAATTCTTATCTTTCAGGACAAAAGTTCATACGCTGGAGGTGTATTTGTTGTTCTAATACGGTTTCCACGTGATTATCCTTTTAAACCTCCCACGGTATAAATTTTTATTTTCATATTGTTATTTTGTAGATTATACATATCCCAATATAAGTAATAGTTATGTCACGGTAGGTATAGTTTCCGGCTAGGATCGTAGTTTTTCGAGTAATTTGATTGGGCCTTTTCGAGTGTGACCAGATTTTTTCGAAAAGAATGAGACATTCTCTTTGACAAGACGTGCTATATACGCTTGAGTTAAAAATACAAGATATACAAGGTGTGATAGTATTTTAGTTAAAAATATATTATTAATCTGATATTATTTTTTGTTTAAACAAAAATTGATTAATCCTTACAAAGCTTTAATTTCAAAAAGCAGAACAAAGCCAATTTTATACACATACCAATGGAAATGTCGATGGAAATGCATTCGTGGAAATCTTTTATCCTTAGATATACAGACATTTTACAAAAAATCTTGCTATTGTATTGAAAACGACATTTTAACACTCAATTCATTTCTATTTGTTCGGGTTTCTTCGATAGCAGTCCGGGCTTTTTCGAGTGCGTCCGTGTTTTATCGAGTGATTAAACAAGTTAACTATAGCTTTAAATGTTAAATGTTAGTGTATTTAAGTTTCAAAACAATAAACAAATGTTCAAATTATTCACATTTTAAGGCAAGAAACCAATGCATTCATCAGTTTGATAATGGTGTACTACGACTAGACTTTATAAACCTATGCATTCGTCAGTTTGTCATATTAAAACTTTATGAACAACTAAAGGAAGGTTACCTTAATCTATGTAAACCAGTCACCAAAGTTTCGTAAAAAACCTTCTAAAAGCACTTTTAAAATATTGTCTAAAAACTGTGAAATCACTTCTTTTTACCTCATCTGGCCCAAAAGGGTCCAAGTGAGATTTTCCTATCACTTGGCGTTCGTCGCTGTCCGTCTTCTTCGTCTGTTAACTTTTACAAAAATCGTTTTTTTTAAATCTACTGGACCATGTTCATTATAGATAGATAAACTGTACACTGCAAGAATGTTCAGGAAAGTAAGAATTAAAAGCAAGTCACCATCACTAAAACGGATAATTTTGTCATGAATTCAATTCTTATTTTCAATGTTGAAGAGTGTCCTTTGATTAATATGCACTGCGGAACATAGACCAAGGTGAGCCACACAGGCTATTTAGGGTCTGTAATTTGTTTAATAAAATCCAATAACTCGGAAACGTACAATCTAAAATTAAGAAAATCCAACGAGAGGATACCGAAAAAAAGATATAAAAAATTCTCTCAGGTTTCATGTAAATTGGTTGCAGCGTTTTTTAGTTATTTTCCGACTTGCGGACGACGGACGGACAACGGTATATCATAAAACGTCCCGTATATAAACTCTGGGGTTCACAACAAAAAATATTATTAGTTGTGACAACAAAAGAACCATGAATTGAAGTTGAAAAGATTATGAGTCCCCTGCACTGTGTTCTCATGACTTTTTTTTTTATAAAGGATCAAATAATTTCTAATTTAATACTAGAAAATTGTGGTAAAACGTTTTCCGAAAAGAATTAAATTGAAACAGGTTAATTTTGATCACCGTAGTAATATGGTTTTGTGATTTGTTGGAAAGATATGATATGTTCCTTCACTTGATTACAGTTATAAACTAGAAAAAGTCATTTTTTCAAGTCAAGAATAAAAAAAATCACAATTTTCTTTGAAAAAACCCGGACCATTTGTTAAAAAGACCGGACGAATTAAACTTGCTCTCTAAAAAGCCCGGACAATAGTAAAGTGGAGGTTGGAGATTTTGCAAAACATGTTTAACCCTACCGCATGTTTGCGCCTTTCCTAAGTCAGGAGCCTCGAGCCTTTGTTAGTCTAGTATGGTTTATTTTATATTACTTCATTTATATGTTTTGGAGTTTAGTATGATGTCCATTTTCACTGAACTGGAAAACTTTTATATAGGTGCTAGCTGAGGACCACCGCCGGGTGCGGGATTTTTTCGCTGCGTTGAAGACCTTGAATTATAGAGACTTGTATAAATAACAGAATATAAACTCAAGTGTCAGGTTATGGATAAAAACTATACATTATTCGAATACTAATTCAAAAGCATGGACTATTTGATGGATTGCGCAAGGCTACTTTACCGAAGTACAATTTGTGATTGGGATAACAATGAAGTAGATTAAAGACAATTTCCCTAATTAAGATCGAAAACTTTTCAAATTTTTTTTGTCAGAGTTTATAGTTTCTGTTGTTCCGTTGTTTTTCTCTTATAGCTGATGTGTATCCCTAGATTTTAGTTTGTAAAATGTATTTGTTTTCTCTTAAACGATTGGACATCGGTATACTTCTGCTGCCTTATTTTCATAAATAACTATTTCTTTCCCTCTTACTAGACGTTTTCAACAAAATGGGAAAATATGAATCTGATTCCCTCTCTTCAATATTTCAAAAAGTATAATGAAAACCAATAATAATTATCATAATTGTAAGAAAATATCAAACACAACGAGTATACAAAGTAACATTGACATTACTTTTTTAAAGTAGAAAAATATCATAGATTGATAAAAATTGTTGTCACAAAAAAGGGACATATATCAACTGCAGTGTCTAACGAAAAACCAGTAGTTCAGCTTCAATACACATACGTATTGTAAAAATTCTAGGAAAGTAAACGAATTTGGTAAATATATGAACTGAGGAACGTTGCTTATTAAGTAAAACTGCTATAATTCTTATATGATTTGCTTATTAGAGAATACTTTGATATGATTGGTCGAAAACTTCCGGTAGTTAATCTTGACCTTGGTTATTTTTCGATAGACGACGTTGAGAGAACTTCTTTTCGTAACCAATGTAACAAGATGAAGGCGATAGTAACACCGACGTTACCAAATTTATTTTCACTGCAAGTTAATCGTTAAATAAAATGATACACAAAAACATTCGTTTGAATGATAATAAGAGGTTTTGCGGTTTACTTTTTATTAGATAGCAAATTTCATTGAGTACATATTTTTGCGTTAACCAACAAATATATTCATGCGCCAGGCCTATTTAATGACATACATATACAATTAACGTGTGATAGAGGTAACGAGTGTGGAAAAATATATTCCCTTTCTCCAATTGGATAAGGATTACACGCCTTTTTAAAGGAAAGTATTGGAAAGTGGACCAAGTCACTCACAACCATATCATAAAAGTCCGAAGTCGGACTTTTATTTGTTTGTGAGTAAATTGGTCGAGTTTATACACCAATAAATTCCTTTAAAAAGGCGTTGAATCCTATAGTAATTTAATTTGATCTTTTTTGTATGACTTTCAGGTAAATTTTACAACAAAAATATTTCATCTAAATATTAATGGAAATTCAGGATCACCCTGTACATGCTGTACAACGCTGTTGTCAAATTTGTCAAATTGGTCGCCAACACAAAGAGTGTCAGGAAGTAAGATTGCGTTTATAGTTTAAATATTTTTTTATATTTTTAATGGAAATATATCAAAGAGGTCTTCAACCTTATGTTCTCCGTTGTTATATTAACAACATAATTATGTAAAACCTGTTTTTCAACAGACAGGTGAAGTTTCTATGATAACCAACTCTTCTTGTTGACTTGTTCCTTATAATACGTATGTTTCAGACTTCATACAGGACCTTTCGTAAAAAGAACGACGTCTTTAGAAGTCTTTTAATCAATTTTGAGGTTGGTTTGCTGTCTCTTAGACAGTAATGGAGTATCGCAGATGAAAACAAAATGTTCCAGTTGCTTTACACATAATCGAGCTTTTTCTATTCTTCGATGGTCATATTAACATTCGACATTTCTTTGGGCTGTATACCTAATTCCTGCTCTTGAGTCTTCAAAATTTGTGAATAAATGACAGTTTGGACATAAAATTAAACTGCAGTACTATATTTTGGTTGTAACAACCATGTCCTTTGTTAGTCTTGTATGGTTTTTTTTAATTTTGGTTCATTTATGTTATGAGTTAAGGGGGAAGACCTTGGTTCAGGGAGATAACTCTTTAAATCAGTTAAGCGTTTGTAAAAGTCAAGTTCATCAATGTTTTTAAGCATTTACCTGAAACAGATTAAAAATAATCTATGTAACCTAGAAGCTTAGAATATGTTTTTGAAAATGGTTGACACAAACGTACTGATGATTTTAAGAGTTATTTCCCTTAACCTAGGTCTACCTCCTTAAGGGGCCATCTGAAGCTTAGTACGCCAGCTGAGGGTGCAAGATTTTCTCGCTGCGTTGAAGACACATTGGTGGTATTCGTCTGTTATCTTCACTTTGACGGGGTTGTTGTCTTTTTTATTTATTCCAAATTTTCAATTTAATGTAACAGTGTTAGGTTATGAATGTATCTGAATTACTATGCTTTTTAAACATTCATCTAAAATTACATTTTTAATTTCAGTATTACTGAGTATCTCATCGGTGTTAAATTCTACAAATAGTGATTGTCAATTGAACGAAGAAGCTGCAATGTTATATACAAAAGATCGAATGAAATATTATGCTACAGCAGCGGAATGGACACGAAAATATGCCATGTAACATGTTCATCCGACATGTTATATAGAAAGTTTTCCTTCGATTTGTATTGCATATCTTACTTTTTGTTTGTGGACTTTTAACACGTTATAAAATGTTAATGTATCATGAGCAATATTGTATACTTACTAAGTAAACTGTAACCGGAACAACATGTTAGTTTTTTTATTATATAATTAGTTGTAAATAAAATTTGATTTCATGTGTAATACAATTAAGGCCGCAACCATTTGATTTTCTGGGGTGGGGGGTTTGTTTCCCGTTTTTGGAGAAAAAAATAATTTGTTTTTGATTCCGAGAAAAAAAATTGTTTGTTTCACCCTCAGCTGCCAATAGATTGTTTTTCATAGAAAAAAAAACCATAGCCCCCCCCCCGAAAATCAAATGGTTGCTGCCTAATGGCAATCGTGTGGTATCAGCCCTCTGTGGTGATATCAAAATCAGTCTTTGTAACAAACACCAAATATGTTGTCATCAGGTATTTTATATTTGACACGGTTTAAGATGTTTAATCAAATCAAATGTATTACGCTATGTATAGTTAAGAAAAAACGTCCAAATTAGTTGCACTTGATGTATATGTATGTAATAAAAAGGTATATGATATATTGCTTTTTCAATATCACTCACTCTATCAACCCTCAACTTAAAAATCCCCAAAGCAGAGCTCTTAGAAATATTTTGGTTTTGAAAAATCCAACTGATATTCTTCATTGATCGTCCTTCACTACGCCTATATCACCCCGCTCTGTCGCTCAGTAATTCTCGTATCAAGATTTCAAAACGAGACCAGGCTTATCAGCGACGTCACATGCAACGTGAGAGGAGAAGTTATCAGCGACGTCACAATGCGAGAGGAGACGTTATCAAGCTTGCTTTCGTCAAGCGTAAAACTGTCTTAGGGAGAGGAAAAAATACCATTAATATATAGAACGATAAACAGATAATCGGGTTTTCTACGTATAGATATCGTAAAATATCAGCCGCTCGACACAATGTGAAACTTTTTAGCTCGTTCGCTTCGCTCACTCGCCATAAAGGTTCACATTGTGGCTCGCGGCTGATATTTTACGATATCAATGTGTAGAAAACCCGATAATCTATACATATTACAGTTCATAATGAAAGAATAAAAATAGCAAACTGATATTAAATACGTATATGAAAAAAATATATAAAATAAGACCAAACTGAAAACAGAGAATTTATTTAAGGAAAAAACTGTGTATGCATTTCAAAAAAAGTAAAATCATAAAAAAAAACTGAACTCCGAGGAAAATTCAAAACGGAAAATCCCTAATCAAATGTCAAAATCAAAAACTCAAACACATCAAACGAATGGATAACAACTGTCATATTGCTGACTTGGTACAGGCATTTTCTCATGTAGAAAATGGTAGATTGAACCTCGTTTTATCGCTAGTTAAACCTCTCATTTGTATGACAGTCGCATCAATTCCATTATACTGACAACGATGCGTGAACAAAACAAACAGACATTAAGAGGTAAAAATGTCAAAAACACAGCAGTCAACATTGTGATATAAGTTTAATCATTGAAATAAAAATACAAATACGTTACACAGACGAACCGAATGTCATATAGATCAAGCATATTAGCAAACATTAAAGACAAGAATATACAAATTTACCATAGTACAATAATACAATTACGGGATGCTTCGTTGTTTTTAAATAATATCATTGGGTTTTTTTCAACGGGTATTCGATATTTCTATGTAAATCAACTATGCTGCTGCTTTTGGCCGACTTCTTCCTTAAAACGCATGTGGCAGTTTTCATACAGGACTTTATAGACAAGAATCACGTTTCTATAATCTTTTAATTTTTTGGTGGTTTGTATGCAGTCTCGTTTACGGCTATAGAATATATGTGTGGCAGATTGCCACTAAATAAAATGTTCAAATTGTCCATGTTATAATCGCGCTTTCTTAATGTGGTAATTTTTATAAATTTCCTGTTTTACAAATTTTGAATTATTCGAAAAACTAAGTATTTTCTTATTCCAGGCATATATTACCTTAGCCGTATTTGGTACAACATTTTGGAATTTTGGATCCTCAATGCTCTTCAACTTCGTACTTCGTGCTTTATAAATAATTATATGAGCGTCTCTGATGAGTCTTGTGTAGACGAAACGCGCGTCTGGCGTACTAAATTATAATCCTGGTACCTTGGATAACTATCTTATCCTCGATGGTCTTCGAAAACTAGTAACAAACCGATACGTGCCGCTAGAAGTACAGAACTTACCATAATACTTCTGGGGCACCTTAGTTCACCAGTATTTAAAAAAAAAAATAAGTATTTTGGCTTAAGTTTTCATTGCTATTGTCTATACATTTTGTCCTCTGTTCTTTTCAATTGTCTGTGTTGTTTCTACGGTTAAAGTATTGTTTTTAATTTGTTCTGATTCCCGTGTTATCATTTCAATCTTTCCAATTCGGTCAAGTTAAGTTTTGGAGAACGAAAAAGTCTATGGGAAACGTGATGATTTCAATTTTCAAAGTTGTTAACTTTCTATTCGCAGCAGTACCATTCAAGCTGTCCAGTTCCAACGTATTGCGTTTACACATTATATATCATACGACGTTGCACTCGCTAGAAAGATGAACGACTGAAACCCCGATCATACAAAAGTTTCACGGTTTACATCATGACGTAGTTGACCGATACGACGTGTCTGTGTTCTAACTAGTTAGCGACATGTTTTAAAATTCTAAGATCTTGAGATACCCAAATAGTCGTCTGATGTGTTATGTAATCATTGCATTGCGTTAGATGATTATCCCGTCGGCGCACAGTGTTTCGCTCAAGTTGCAGTTTGTGTTTGTTTCTTTAATTTGTAGCGTCTTGGTCGATTGATGAGATTTTAACCATAGTATACTACTGTTGTCTTAATTTCTATATTTCATGTATATATATGTGCATATTAAACAAAGGACACAGATGTATTCATGAAAATATTGTGTTTTTGGTGATGGTGATGAGCTTGAAGATGTTACTTTACTTAACACTCTTGCTGCTTACAATTATCTCTATCTATAATGAACTTGGCCCAGTAGTTACAGTGGAAAATATTTTGAACAAATAACAAAACTTATGAAAATTGTTAAAAATTATCTATAAAGGGTAATTACTCCTTAAGGAGTCAATTGACCATTTTGGTCATGTTGACCTCTTTTAGGTCTTACTTTGCTGTACGTTACTGCTGTTTACAGTTGATCTCTTATCTATAATAATATTCAAGATAATAACCAAAAGCTGCAAAATTTTCTTAAAATAACCAATTCAGGGACAGCAACCCACCAACGGATGACCTGAATGGTCTTAAAATTTCAGGACAGATATATCTTGGACATAATAAATAATGTCATCTTGTCAGTTTGCTCTAAATGCTTTGGTTTCAGAGATATCAGCCAAAAATAACATTTTACCCTATGTATTATTTATAGATATGTCGGCCATTTTGGTTTGCTGGCGGGGTCATTGGAATCAATTTTCAAACTAGATACCCTAATGATGATTGTAAACAAGTTTGGTTAAATTTGTTTTAGTAGTTTAAGAGAAGAATATTTTTGTAAAAGATTACAAAAATTTACGAAAAACTGTTAAAAATCTACTGTAAAGGGCAATAACTCCTTTAGTGATCAATTGACCATTTTGGTCATGTTGACTTACTTGAAGTTCTTACTTTGATGAACATTATTGCAGTTTATCTCTATCTATAATAATATGCAAGACAATAACCAAAAACGGCAAAACGTCCTTATAAAAACAAATAATTCAAGGGCAGAAGCAACCTAACAACGGATTGTCCGATTGATCTGAAAATGTCAGGGCAGATAGATCTTAACTCAATAAACAATTTTACTCCCCGACAGATTTGCTCTAAATGCTTTAATGGTTTCAGAGATATAAGCTAAAATCTACATTTTACCCCATGTTCTATTTTTAGTCATGGAGGCCATCTTGGTTGGTTGGCCGGGTCACCGGATACATTTTTTAAACTAAATACCCAAATGCTGAATTTGACCAAGTTTGGTTAAATTTGGCCCAATAGTTTCAAAGGAGACGATTTTTGTAAAAGTAAACGACGACGGACGACGGACAAGCTCGGGCCAGGTGAGCTAATAAGGGGTAAACCTCCTGTTTTCTATTTTGACTTACGCAAAACAAACTGTTTCCAGAATAATATAATTCATTATCATGGTACTGATAATAGTGTTAAAAAAATACAAAAATGATATTAAATAAGATCAAAAGATAATTTCATATATGAATCATACTAAAATGTAGAGAAATGATTATTAGAGGACATAATTTTATCATTGTGTATACATGTAAAATCAAAATATATTCTAAGGTATAACATGTATTCCAGTAAAAATAACAATGCGATACATTAATTAAATACTGTTCATAATAAACACGACAACAAAAAAATTGTGTTTATTATTACTTTCAGTTTATGTACATAACTTATCAATTCTAAAAATAACAACGGTGTTTTCCATACCTTTATTTTTATTGAATATTATTTTTGGTCTGATGACTTTAATAGATCCCCGGAACTTTAAATAAATACAAATGGCGACAAAGCGATTGAACAAGGTAAGTCCTAAATTACACAGTAAACAGGTAAACAAAACACCTTTTTGATATCAGTATAATGTGTATCTATTCACACGCAAACAGACAAAACATAAAACTACAAATTAGATAAACCAGAAGTTACAATTTATCCAATATCATATAAAATGAAGTAAAGAGTTATGAAATAATACATTAATTTGGATATATCTGTAGATTCACACTAGATGCAAATACAGACCTACCATAATTATATAACAACAAACAATTGTCATAGTTTTAGGGAATGTCTTTATTCATTTATTTCAATGTAACTATAAAAGCCAGGAAGAAAATATTTCAAATAAATATATACCATGTAAACATCCAATACAACGCATGCGTTATTGATTACGGCCTTTAATAACGTGTTTATTCGATGCAAACACTAAATAAGCTTTATTTAAAGAGTAACTGGTGTAATTAATATGTCAGTCATTTTCAAAAATGTATTTTATGTAAGCTGGTAGCATCTGTGTCATGTGTATGCTTCTCGAGGTATGCTTTGAAAAGAACATGATATCATGGATACGGACTATCATATAAACACATTACACAGGACATGTGTGAGTTCGTGGTCTAGTGGTTAAGACCGGTGGCTACAGTGCTGAAGGTCCCGAGTGGGGTGCTAAAAATATCAGTACATCAGAAGGGTAATTTTCACCCTCTCACACACATCTCTGGTACCCAGACCGGAATTTAAACTGGAATGGGTACTTTGGGGGCCTCGGTTGGTCAAAGTTGTCCCCTACTTTGACCTGGAGATCAATCTTCTGATATCTCTTTGGTTTGTCTGTTTCCACCGAGTGGCCCGGTGGTTCTCTCCGAGTACTTCGGCTTCCTCCATCATAATAACAGTGTTCCCGGTGTCCTACACGCTCCCTTGGGCGGTGTTGGGTGGGAATGAAGTAAAGAGTTATGAAATAATACATTAATTTGGATATACTAAATGCTGTAAATAATACATCAATCTGGTGGTGGGATAATATTGTAAAGGACACATCTCCATTAATCCTTAGGGAGTGTACATGGATCCTCTGTACCCTTGCAGTCAATCAAGGGGTGCGTCTACATTGGCGGAATCTCAAAGTACATATACATTACTGATTTTAACAGTTATCTTCCGTATAAACCAAGATCTGATCTAGTACCCTTTGATAATTAAATTCAAATCGCACAATGAACAGAAACAGTCTGCTGTGATGTCTCTTTGCAACGACTGTAGAGTAGGTAAGACTGGATATGTCACTTGTGTTCAATTTTTGAAAAGTCATTAAAATAGATGTAGACGAAAAATGTGTTTGATAGCTAGAGAAATGATAAACTATACAAACAAAATCGCAATATATATATTAGTGTTTTTTTTTAACTTGCATTGTTGCTATTCCAGGACTGTATCAAATTTAAATATTGATAAACTTGCTTTGCATAACATGACGTGTAATTTTGCTTTTCAGGAACTTAAAGAACTTGCTGGAAATCCTAGTCCAGGTTGTTCGGCGGGCCCTATAAATGATGACAGTAAGCAATCGAATAAAATAAATGATAAGATACTAGTATACTAGAAGATGCCCGCTAAATCGCGATACCGGCAACTGCATGGGCAAGTGTTGTAACAAAGAGTGTGTACACAGCAAAGACAAATGTTCGTTTGTAATCGTCGATTCAGTCTTGTTTTGCTGAAAAAAAATCGTAAATTTCAAATAATATCATCTCTTAGTCAAAACATTGGGCAGTGGGAGGAGTGTGTTTTACACATAAAAAGGGGGAGGGTTATAATTAGTCGTTCTCTGTCTGTTTGTAATCGGCAATCCCTTCGTTTTTTGCTAATAATTCTTTAGTTTCACCTTTTAGTCAAAGCATTAGGCAGGGGGTTTACATAGAATAAGGGGGAGGGTACGGACGTCGGGTGCCCGTGTTTAAACATAAAAAGGGGAGGATCATTCCGACACATGATTCAACGCTCAATTTCATTTTTGCACCCGAGTATAAAAGATGGAAACGTTTAATTTAGCAAAATGATACATTTACAATACAACATGTACAATACAGGATCTTTATATGCCTAACTGTTCCATTTTCTATCCTTTTTCTAATTTTCACTTGGATTTCTCGGGCAGTACGTCGACTGTGCATGTGCGAAAGCATATAAGACATGGATCGATAAAGTTCTGTGTCCGAATTTGACGTTTTCTGTGGAAAAAAAGAGTGTTTCAAAGACAAATTACGAAAGTATAAAACACTACATTTATACGTCACATCACAAACATTTCCGACTTTGTATGGTGTAAGAGGAGTTAGGGCTAATCGAAATCCGCCTCTTCCTTTAGTAGTTGTAGATAATATATACTAGTATACACAACCATGTATCACAATCACTGCTGGTGATCCGATGGGTAAATCTGTTGTAGAGTTGTCACTGGTTCAGACGCACTTATAAATTAATTATTTCTGTGACTGAATCTTGGATTAATTTGAAGGATCCTTAACAATAGATATACTAGTATATATATATATATTTCAGCTGATCTGTAACAATTCCATCTTCATGCCTTATATATTATGTACTGCATATTACGACGCTAGATTAAAACTGACGAGGAAAGGTAACACCCGGCCACCGAAAGCTTTAAATTTGTGAAGCCAAGGTGGTCGAGGGGTCTAGCGCGTCGGATACAGTGCAGGCGTTATCTCAGTAGCATAAGTTCGAATCCCGGCGAGGGATGAACAAAAAATTTGCAAAAAAGTTAATTTACAGATCTAACATTTTTCGGCTGATCAATGTTTAGACTATATATATATTGTATTCAGAGGGTAAAGTTGCTTATTTCAGTTGAACATATCATACATCTTTTTTCTTCAATGTATATCCTTCATACACAAAATAATCAAAATATATGGCATCATTTAGAGGTTAAAACAACTTGCATACGTTATTATAATGGACGTATTTTGAAACACAAAAGATAAGAATAAAAACTATATATAGCAGACAAAAATAAACTGTTTCCTTTATCTTTCAGTGTTCAATTGGGAGGGCAGGATACAGGGACCAGTAAGTATAGACTTCTAGAATACTAAAATTACGAGGTCCAATTTGTCAGCCGTCATCACGTAAAAACGACGAATCACAGAATTCAACTTGACTAATATAGTACAAAGGTGTAGATTAAAAATTACACCACTCCAGGCCCTTTTGTTTTCCACGTAATTAATATTGCCAATAATTAAGAAGTTCCGGGTCGAGTCCGCTACCGATACCAATAGTATATTCACCTGTTACCTATTACCTCATCTGTACGTTCCGCATCTGACAGGCGCACCACCAAACGTTGTATTCAGGACTAATATGCTATATACACGGGTCATAACCACAGGCTTGACACTACTAAATTGTCAAATTGTTACCTATTGTAGTATTTTAATCAGTAAGACTTTCTAAGATAACAATACGAATACTAAAAATCTGGACTAAAAATAAGGCGTATCTATATATAGGTACAGTTTTCAATTTGTTAGTGGGCATGACGTAAAACAGCAAAGCAAAGAATTCAACTTTATTTATAACTTATATAGGACAATGCTGTTGATTAAAAAATACTCCATTCCAGGACCTTTTGTTTTCAAAATAATTGATATTACCAATAACTGATAAGTTCCAGTTCAACGGGTTCAAACAGAAAGACTTGAAAGCAGAGGAAAACTGTGTATCTTATAATCGACATGACTTTATCAGATGACAATACTAATACTAAAATAAGGCTTGCGCATAGTTGTATACTTTAATTCAGTCACGGGCCCGTGATATCACGGGCCCGTGATATCACGGGTGTGTTCTAGTTGTGTTTAAAGATGGGGTTACAGAATTGAGATTAGCTAACAAATACTACAGAATACTGGTAAAAAACTATTTAAAAACATCTTTGCTATTTTTTTTCACATTTTAAGCATCAAGACAGCGTCACTAAAGGCAACTGTTCGAACTCACCTATAAGGTCTGCATTGTACTCGGTGAAAAATGTTATATTGGTAGTCAGTTTTTTTATTACAGAAAGATTTCTGGAAACCTGATGACTGTTCTGCGTGTATTGTTTTCTGTTTATTAAAGTGTCTACCTTATCAAAAATATAGTGTATAAACATAAAAAGTTCCTGTCAATTTTCCTTGAAGGAGTTGGGCGAAGGAGTAGGACCAATTTTCATAGAAGGAGTAGGGCGATAGAGTAGGACCATTTTTTCTAGGAGTAGGGTCAAGGAGCAGAATAATTTTACCCTGTATCTGTTTCCTATCAGTTTCAAAATCTAACAAATTGTCGAATTGTACTTGATAATGTGTCGTTTCAGGATGGAACTCCTTATGCTGGAGGATTATTTTACTTGCGGTTGACGATTCCCAGTGATTATCCTTTAAAACCACCAAAGGTTAGTAGTCTGTGTATTCTATAATTGTTATCTTGCAGAGTTAGTCTAGGATCCTGACATAATATCCTCAATACCGTAAGTGGACTTCCGATTTTAGTATTATAGTGAATTGAAGCTTGCATGCAAAATTGAAAATATGTCATCGTGATTCCAGGATACTTGTAGAGTATACTTTTGTGTGAAGTCAATATGATAGAAAGAAAGATCTCCACTTGCAATCTTAAAACTTTCGAGCACGATTATTGTACTCCAAAATCAACCAATCAAAATACTGCATGTTGTCACGATAACCTAGAACCCCGGTGTCCACGCTTCGCTTACATAAAATAGACTCAGATCAAAGAAGACTAGACAAAAAACTGAAAAAATGGAAAGAGTATTTTGCTGCAATCTTTGTAACAACAGCTCACTCCGCCTTTAGTGTTACAATTTACTAATGCTGTGATATTTATAAATTGTTGACTAAGTTGCGTTTTAAGTAATTCTTTATAGTCAAAGGTAATATTATTTTTATGTTACATTACTATAATTTACAGGTAAAATTTACAACAAAGATTTACCATCCAAACATAAGTGGAAGTTCAGGTGAAATATGTTTAGGTGTACTGAAGTCAAACTGGGCGCCATCTTTAGACATACGTAAACGTAAGATATAGCTTTAAGTTTTTGTTGTATATATGTAATACAAAAAGTGTGGACACAGATGAGTGAGAATTGTATGATGAATATATGGCAGTTTTTTCTGACAAAATGTTTCAATGGTGTTTGTTTTTTTCAATTGTGTTCTGTGTCAAATTGTTCCACTGTGATATTCCTCCTGAATATCAGACCAGTACAGAACACCTAATCTTAAAATTAAAAAAAGTATTAATGACCAAGTGGACATATTGGTTTCAAACACGATATAGAAAAGAGACTTAGTAGCCCAGTAGTAGTCACTAGCGGAGCAAGAAATACTGACCGTTCAGGGCACCCGAGTGCACCTCGTTTCCACCTGAAGCGTAGCAACCAAGTAATCATATTACAACTAAAAAAACGTATGTCTTTGACTGGGAATGCATGTGTAATACAAATACACAAATGCGTGGCTTTACTAGAAATAATATGTAATACAACTACAGAAGCGTGTGGTTTTAAATGGGAATGACATATGTAATAGAACTACACAAGCGTGTAGCTTCTACTGGGAATACAGAAACTATACACTTACACAAGTGTGTGGCTTTTATTAATTATATACAGATATGCAATACAACTACACAATCGTGTGGCTTTTGCTGGGAATGTCATATATGTTATACAACTACACTAAGCCTGTGTCTTGAACAGCAATGTATATGCTCTATTTTTTATATGATTTTTCTCTTCCAGTGTTACTAAATATAGTATCGTTATTGAGTACTCCAGATCCTGATGATCCACTAGATACAGATGCTGCAAAACTATACGAATCAGATAGGAAATTATACGATAAAACAGCAACGGAATGGACACGAAAATACGCCATGTAACGTGGTTGACTGGGATATGACATCATGTTACATTTAACGTTTTCATTGTACAATACAATACTTTAATGTCTTTGTTGCGTGACTGAAATTTATATAAAATTGCACGAAGTTGATTTATATGTTGAGATAATTAATCTTGTTTTGTAGATTGTAATTAAATAAACTCTTGTAAGCATATGATACGTATATATCAACACCATTTGTGTTTGTTCTTGTTTGTCGTCCGTCGACAAACTTAAATAAATTTATATTTTCTCGTCTTCTTTTTATTTATATGTTGTTCAGTGTTGATAATTTTGAGGGGGGGTTCCAATTACATGTCCCCATTCATTCAAATGCATTGATCGTCCAAAAAAAGGGGGTTCCAACCCTCGGACCCCCCCCCCCCTTCTGGATCCACGCCTGGGTGCAGTGACCAAATCACAGTGGAACAAAAAAGGGTCAATAATCAGAACACACGTGCATGTTCTCGTCCTAATATGCATGTAATGTTTGCCGTTGGACATTAAACGCCAATCTACTATCTTCAGTGGTAGATCCCAGGGATGGAGTTCCGGTGGTGGAACACTCCCTTTCTTTTGACAATAAATTCTTTCGACGATACTGTGGATTCATTAATATTCGTCGGATACCAATTTTCGTGGATTTCGTGGGTACAGGAGAACCACGAATTTCAAATGTTCAAAGGAAGTGAGTGTAGACTTTGCCAAAAACCACGAAATGAAATATCCACGAATATGTAAAATTTCCTCAAACCACGAAAATTGGTACCCACGAAAACAAACGAATCCACAGTTTTTGAATAGAGGACAAATGGTTGGAACCCCCTCCCTCCTTTTTAAAAAAATGTCTTAATCTGCCCTTAATCATCATGAGTCCAGTATTTCTATGGTTATACCTTAAACTAATTGCAACAGAAATGTGTTTTGCGGAATTCATGTGAAATATAACGTATAAGAAACGTATCAAAAATCGAGAAAAATCGAAATAGGTAAAAGTCGGCAATTTCGGCCCCATAAAAATTGTATCTAATAAAAAGTATGAATGTACTTTATATAATGTCATTGGAATGATACTTCTTATATAATTTCGAGACATTAGTGTTTATAATTTGTATAACCTCGATCATTATGGAAGTTCTTATTTACGCATACTTTGTCTTATATGGGCTATGACCACTGGAAGTATGGGTCACATACAAAACCTGTTATACTATATGTAGCAATTGATCACAATCTTGTTGATGACGAGATTTATTTTAATTAACATTGCAAAAAACTATTTTGTATTGTTACATCATCCCTTCAAAACTATTAACAGAATCAAATTCGTAATAGTGTATGGCTAAGTATACTATTACCCTTCTCACCCCCCACTCTACCCCCCAAAAAAGAAACTAAAAATAATAAATCTGTTTAAGAAAACCAGCCATTGAAACTTTTTGTTTGACTGATTGATTTATTGACACTCAACATCCAGCGAGAAATATTACAGGTATATTCCGAAGGACTATGTTTATGTCAAGTTAATCTAGCCAAACATATCGACTATCTTTAGTTTAAAATTTTACGTGCTGGCTCACACAAGTTGAAATCAGATGTCTCTGCTAATAGGAAGACACGTTATATCTTTAATATCTATTATTTCTTAGTCTATATAGAAATAAGAAGATGCGGTTAGAGTGCCAATGAGACAACTCTCCATCCAAATCCCAATGTGTAAAAAGTAACCATTAATTTACGGCTTTAAACAACGGAGCATTGACTCACACCGAACAGCAAGCTATAAAGGGCACCAAAATTATTATACGACATGTTATCATACACAGAAATCTGAGATATTCAGTAAACGTCTTGAAATCTTCGAAGATCACCTTACTTGTTGAATTTGTTGTTATTTTTAACGCCACCGCTCACAAATGTGACAGTCAACTACCTCAGAACATGCATGTATAGTGAGTCATCCTATCGGAGCAATCATTTTCAAAATCTACCGTAAATTTAAATAATAATATCTGTTTTACATAATTTATTGCCTGCTGAAACATAGGGTATAGTTTCGTTTGACATTTCACGTGAGGTGGTAATACTTCTATCAAGTTTCGACAATGCCCAGGGTGGCTTTTTATTTATAATTTATTTGACGTCTTAATGAGAGGGATTTGATATTGAGGTCTATGATAACCATTTTCACCCCTTACTCCGAGATAAAAAAAAATCGACCAGAGGGACTTTTTCAGCATTTCTTCATCTTTTTTTGACTTCCCCCTATTCCTACAGTTCCCACCCTGACTTCTGTTTTGTCGTGCATTATGGAGTTTTCAATAAAAAAAAATATCCTGATAGTTTGTAAAGAACTAATAAAAAAATGGATGACACTTCTAGGCGGCTGTAGTTTGATTTCACTCTGAAACACCTCTTAGATGACAGATCTGAATAAATTTGTTGCTCATTCAGTAATCGTCTACTTAGCAATTCTTGACACCAACACTGAAATAGTTTGTAAGTGACTATCAATAAGACATGTTCGTCGAATGATTCATTCAAAATCTACTGTAAAATTGGATAATGATATATTTTTTTTTACATAATTCATTGTTTGCTAAAACATATTATTACGTCTAAAATTGACGTCTTTATTTAGTTTTTTTTTTTTAAACTTATCACTATACAAGTAGGATAATTATATATTTTGAACGTCAAAAGAAGTATGTCAACAAAGGTAAAGTGTTTTCTTATAACCAAGAAAACTTCAATTATTTTTGTAAGGGTAGGGATATATAGGTTACATGATTTCCTTGATAGAGGGTTGCTGTTCACTAGGAAACTATAAAGTTTACCCAAGAGTTCTAAATGGTGAAGTTGAAATCATTCCTTCGTAAATTTCACGATACTACAGTTTTGTCTGCCTCATATCTTGACTTGCATCTAGAAATTGACAATGAGGGCCGGTTGAAAACAAAACTTTGCTACAAAAGAGATGATTTCAGCTTTCTAAATTTGAACTTTCATTTCTATGTAGCAACATTCCAGCAGCTCCAGCATACAAAGTATACATCTCCGAATCGATACGATATACCCGGGGTTGTATTTCCCCATCACGATTTCCTTGATAAATGATTGCTGCTCACAAGGAAGCTATTAAAACAAGAGTTCCAAATGGTGAAGTTGAAATTATCCCTTCGTAAAATTTACGGACGCCATCCTACAAGTTGGTTGACCGTTATAGAAAACCCCTTTCACTGATATTAGATATGTTCCTTACGTCGTAACTAAAATCCCCTTCCCTTTTCATGAATGCGATCTACCGAATAAGACTATTTACTGGGATGTAATAACATGAGCAACACGACGGGTGCCACATGAGGAATAGGATCTGCTTACCCTTCCGGAGCACCTTAGATTAACACCAGCTTTTGCCGAGGTTCGTGTTGCTTTACAGATTTTAGTTTTCTATGGGGTGTCTGTGTACTCTTATATGTCTTTTTCTTTTTTAGCCATGGCGTTGTCAGTTTATTTTCGATGTATGAGTTTGACTGTCCCTCTGGTATCTTTCGCCCCTCTTTTACAAAGCTTTAAATGTGTGGTGATGTTGGGAGAGTACAAGTAAGTGATGGTGTAAGTTTTTCTTCTGACTTAAAAGATTTGAATGTCAAATTGTTATCTTTCATCTCTTTTTTGCTTCAACCGGTGTTGTGACCGTTCGTCCCGCTGCAGGTTTTGGTCGAGGTAGTTTTTGATCAAGTTGAAACTTTCTCATGTTCCCTATGATGTGATCTTTCTAATTTTAATGCCAAATTAGAGATATAATCCCATTTTCACGGTCCACTGAACATAGAAAATGATGTGGATGGGGCATCCGTGTACTTGGGACACATTCTTGTTATTTATTTATTTAGTGATATCAATTTGCCCGTTTTCATGTCTTCACACATATTTTACCTACAAAGCCTTCATCTTCAGTCGTTTTAACGTCCAGTGGCCAATATTTCCATCATATTTTGCCCCTTTCGTAATGTGACAGTCCCAAATCAGGAGCCTATAGTTCAGATGTTATAACTTGGTGCATGTCTGTTACATTGATTTTTCGTTAAACCTTATGCTGTCAGTTTTCTCATTTAAGTTGATTGACATTTTTCTTGCCAGAACATTTATTGCAAACTATGCAATTTGTTAGTTTTGATTTTTCTCATTGTTGAAGGCAGAGCGGTTGCCTCTAAGTGCTTGAAACTACATCATTTGCAATCTGGTGTATAATTTATGTCTCTGGCAATCATATCCCATCTTATTATAGTATTCATTGGAATTTTCATATGGTTTGAATAGCTATTTAACAGATTGTGTTTCTTCTTTTCAAGTGGTATTTAGTTCAAATTTAGAGTCGCAAATTTGTTATTTATGTAGCTGCTTTTAATTGAAGATAAACCAGGGAATAAATAAGAATCAGCAATTTGTAGGTAGACCCTAAAGACTAATTTTGTAGTAGGTATGTCTTCCTTTATCTATATTTTGTATAGCTCTAATTTAAGAGAAAAAATGCATGGCTACATAACTAAAGTGGTCTTATGTACAACAAACATATTTTTGGTTTATTGTTTTGTACATGAATCAGGCTGTTTTGTTGTTAATTGTTTGTCATTTAAAGGCTTTTTATAACTTCCTTTGCAGTATGTGAGGTTGTAATTGTTGAAGTCTATACAGAAACTTGCAGTTGAAAAATTTCAATGTCATTTGGTCTTTGGTGGAGAGTTGTCTTATTGGCAATTGTACCACAATTCTTATTTGTATAAACCATAACAAATGAAGAATTTGTCCATGAGACAGAGATGTCCCCTCTTGCATATAACGTTAACAAGGGGCATAACTCAACTTTAAAAGTGACGCAATTTGAAATTGACCCTGTTTTGTGGTATGAAGCATTGTGTTTCAGTTTCATTAAAGTTTGATTGAGACAAACTTCAGTGAGAGGATGAAAACTTATTTTAGGACGTACAGATGTAACACTTAATCCCCCACCCCTCTGCTGCATCGTGGGCATAAAAATAAGTTGAAATGAAATGTTATTATCAATTTTTATTTATTGACAATGAAATGACAAAGATGAATGCAATCTGATGAAACTGACCCTATAATCTACAACCCATTAAAATCTGTCAAACATCTCTTGATGTCTAATTTCATTATCGGTACATAAAATACATAGCAATGTTTGAAAAATGTTACCATGGAAACATGTCACCTCTTCTATTTATATTACTTGATGAAAGATTTCATGACAAACTAGTTGAAATATGACTGTGGATTCATTGTAACTTGTGGGGTATTTTTTTGTGTTTGAGGATTGTGTGGATATGGGGTTACACCAAAATATATATCTTAAGGTTTGTCTGCAGATAATGGAGTCAAGTATCCATGAAAAACTAAATTCCTGACTCAACAAAAATTCTGACATTTTGTACTTACAAAAATAAAAGAATTTTTATAAGATTTCAACTTCACCTTCAGTATATAGTCTAAAAATACATTTATACCAATATTAGTAATTGAATATGTCAATACAATCCATGTTGAAAGTTTATATGTGTGTATATGGCTTCATTGAGATATCTATATAGTTGATTTTCAAGAATAAAGAAAATCTTATTGTGCGGAATATCCAAAGGATAAATAAATGCAAGTCTTATAACAACATAGCCAATGTTATTTTCAATACTGTCTAAATTTTATGACCGAAAAACCCGACTTTTTTCAAAGCCAGTAAAAACCATATAATCAAGCATTGCAAAGAGAATTTTAAAAGCTGGACAAACCATTTCAAGATGTGTTAGGTACAAGTAAAAGAAATTTTGGTACATAAAAGATTACAATGTTTGGTCATTGCTAAAACATATAGCAATCGTGGCATAAAACTTTTCAATATATACAAAGGTGGGAGCTAAATTGTACCTCAAACAATTTTAATTAAAACATAATAAAAATGTCAGCTCTTCCCAATTAACATTGAAATTAATGTATTACAAGCAGTACTGTACTTTCTTATATATACAATTATTCAATCAGCTGTTGTTAGATTACAATGTATACACCCTATAATAGGAAGACATGTTTTTTTTTTTCATTTGACATTAAAAAGATGATACCTGTAAGCATTTCTCATTTTATAGTCCAAAACAAGGCTCAATAAAATCCCACATAAGTTGGTCAAGGCAGGTTAGCAAAATATTAAAATAATGACCATGCAAATTAGATCGCTCACTTGTTGAATGCCAAAAACCGTGGTGCATTCACTTCTGACCTTAGGAACTTGACATCCTTTTTCCTCTAACATGATATGGTATTGAAATGAACTAATCCTCATTATTTCCCAGACAAGCAAAACTACATCTAATAATAATTGTAGGATATGACATTTAGATTATGTAATATAAGCAATTTCGTTTTTTTTAAAAGTGTTCTTTGTTAAATACTAAGCCTAACATCATAAGAATGTCCTTACTGAAACAGTATAGAGGGGGGATAGGAGGGTCCTGATCCCGAAATCCCGAGATCCCGAAGTTAAATACAGTAAATCCTGACGTCCCAAAATCCGAAAAAAAAAGATTCCCAGATCCCAAAAGGGTCAATCCCAAAATCCCCAGCTTAAAAACAGCCGATCCTGGAGTCCCGAGAAAGGTCCTATCCCCCCTCAGTATAAATAGAGGTATATAATTTTGTATGGGGTTGATTTATCTATTTGTCTTATACGATGTGTAAAAAACCTTTCACATACATTTGTACAAGGTGCAAAATTTTATTAGCACTAAGTTATATGGTATCATAACAGATGTTGTTTTACAGAAAACAGCCTAGTATAAACTCTCATCAGAACATGTCAGATTTACAGAAAACAGCATGGAGCATTTACTTCCACGTTTCTATTTTTTTTTTTCTCTCACAGACAAAAAATAGAATTACATAATTAATAATGATAAATGATATTTTTTACATCAATGTTAAATGTTCTACTGTTAAAAAATAATAACACAACATGTTAACTCTACATGAATATTCATGATAATAATGAATTTACAATATGCAAATGACAAACTTAATACTATGACCATTGCCTTCATTCCCTTTTCTATCAAATACAAACCATGACTGCCTTGTGAAAACAGTAAATTTCAATAATCTTATATTTTTTTATCCTTGATGGGAACATTGGGTTTTTAAAACCACCATTAACAGTACCAATTTGATGCGACCAGATGATATTTGGACAAACAATGTGTTTTTTTCAGGGGAAAAAGTATTAGGTTGGCAATTTTTTGCAAGAACTCTAAAGGCCTGCAGGCAGACTGTATATCAAGACATTTTATGCCTCAAAGTTTTGCTATGTTTCGATGTAGGCATTTAAATTCAAAATTAACTTTATGGAAACATCTCACTCCTTTACATTGTACAAGGTTGTGAAATGTGAAAAGAAATGATTTACAAAGCCCCTTCAAAGGCACACACAGTGAATAAAACTTGACGCAAAAATAACCAGATATACAAAATGTCTGCCATTCTTGCTGAATAACACATTACTTCAAAAGAATTTTACTATACATCTGTTTCAATATGTCATCAGAGTAACTTAAAATAAAATTGATGGATTTTTGTTTGTTGAATGTCCAGTGGCAAATATTTCATACATGTTTAGGATAAACGGCAGGCAAATGCTATTTAATCATAAACAAAGGGAATGATTGACACAATGTAAGTGATATGGGGGGACGGTGATAAACTCCTGTATGGCCTTATAAGGACATACATGTATTTACACATTTTTCGCTGGTTCCTATACAAGCGATAGGAATCTATGCAAAAGTTCTGACTCTATATCTGGTTCTAATGGCATGCAACATTTTGACAATTTCTTTCATCATTTTCTTCCTTCTTTTTACAGAATTTTAGGTTCAGACAAATTCAGATAAAATGAAAATGGCATTTTTAGTAAAACAAATCCAGATTAATTTTATTAAAATATGACAAATAAATGTAATATAGATTTGGGATATACATAACAAGGGATAAAAAAAATATATTTCCTCAATAAAATGTTCATATTAACTAATAAATCGCATTATTAAGTGAAATAATGTAGGTTTACATTTACACAATGCCTTTGTATGAAATCCTTAGACTCGATTGTTTAAACCCTTCTCCCGATTTTCAACAATTCTTTCAAGTTTAACCATTTTCATAATACAGTGTACAACACATGAAAAATATCCCCTTTTTGCACAAGATGGAATGATTGTTGGTGTTTTAAAACCACTTTTGGGATATTTCGTGGTGATCAGTTTATATTGGTGGAGAAAGCCGGAGTGCCCAGAGAACACCAATGACCTTCCCCTTTTTTGATCAAAATGGGACTGGGGCACATAAGACTTAAGAACTTGGTTGTCTCCAAATTATAAAGCATGTTGTAGAAATTTGTATTTGTATAATTTATTAATAAAGTAAAATGGACTTTTTCTACACAGGTGCTGAAGAACATTACATCATATCATGTCATATTTGTGTCACAACAAGATAAGGGTTTATTTAAATATGGAAGCATATTTTAAGCTTTTAGTCTGGAAAAGATTCTTTCCTGTAAAAACTTAATTTCACACAGGTAAACAATTCAATTTAGAGAAGAAAACAAATGTTTCAAGTTCACTGGTAAAATGTCTCTCCTCAAATAAAATAACAATTCTCCTAAGAACTTTCATATGATATTAGATTCTTTATGACCAGTTATTTCAAACTCTTCAGTTTCATTGGTTACATGTTTCAGAGTCACTATTTCTGATTGGTTAATTCCCTATGATTCTATTTGTTATCAAGGTTGTGATTGGACAGCTTGTTTGACACATGCTGCTAAAAGTTCATCTACTTGGTCTCCATCAGCATCAGGATCAATATCAAAATCCTGAAAGTAAAAGATATCATAGGCATGAAATTTCTGGCCTGAAAAAAATTACCTTTATTTTTAAAAACTATGCCTAAAAAAATTAAAACTTTCACTAAAAAGTTCATTATAAATGATTCAAAATTGTTCTGGCTAATGAAACAAGAGGCTCTCAAGAGCCTGAATCGCTCACCTTAATTTTTTTGGTTAAATCTCTCATCAATGATTATTTTGGCATTTCAATTTATTTAAATGTTCTTTGAATCGTCCTATTTTCTTCAATAGCAAAAAAAATAAATCATTTTCTCCTATGTTCTATTTTAGCCATAGGAGCTATGTTTCTTGACATACAAGGAAATAAAATTTATACTAGATACTCTGAAACTCATTTGGCCTAAGTTTGGCTGAAATTGATACAGCAGTTTCAAAGGAGAAGATTTTTTAAAGTAAGTCAACATGATGAACAAATTGTGAAAAAAGTCTTTAAAGGGCAATTACTCCTTAAGGGGTCAATTGACAATTTTGGTCAAATTGACTTATTTGTAGATCTTACTTTGCTTAACATTTTTGCTATTAACAGTTTATAATAATATTCAAGATAATAACCAAAAACTGCAAAATTTCTTTAAAATCATCAATTCAGGGGCATTATACCTGTAAAACCAGTTACCCGATTCGGCTGAAAATTTCAGGACAGGTAGACCTTGACCTAATAAATACTTTAACTTCCGTCTTATTTGCTCTAAATGCTGGAGTTTTTGAGATACAAACCAAAAACTGCATTTTAACCTGTGTTCTATTTTCAGCCATGACGGCCATGTTTTTTGACGAAATAGAAAATAAAACACAAACTTTATTTTATACACCCTACTGATCATTCAGTTGAAATTTGGTTGAGTAGTTTTGAGAGGAGAATTTTTTTTAAAGTTGGCAAATATGATGAACAAATTGTGAAAAATTGTCATTAAAGGACAATAACCCCTTAAGGGGTCAATTGACAATTTTGGTCATATTAACTTATTTGTAGATCTTACTTTGCTGATCATTTTTGCTGTTTACAGTTTATCTTTATCTATAATAATATTAAAGATAATGACCAAAAAATGCAAAATTACCTTTAAATTACCAATTAAGTGGCAGCAACCCAACAATGGGTTGTTTGATTCATCTGAAAATTTCAGGGCTGATAGATCTTGCCCTAATGAACATTTTTACCCCTTATCAGATTTGCTTTAAATGCTTTCGTTTTTGAGATATAAGCCAAAAACTGCATTTGACCCCTATGTTCTATTTTTGGCAATGGCAATGCCTTTATGGCGACCATGTTTGTTGATAGATCAAAACTTCAGATACAATTTATAAACTAAATACCCTAAGGAACATTCAGTTAAAGTTTGGAAGTATTTGGCATAGTAGTTTCACAGAAGATTTTGAAATAATTTACGACGACAGACAACGACGACAGACGCCAAGTGATGGCATAAGCTCACATGGCTATGCCAGGCGAGCTAATAAAAAAATGCTCAAGTTTTATTTTTGAAGGATCAGCATATAAACAAAAATCATATACTGTAAATTCAGAAATTATTGCATGCATTTATTATTGTGATTTTGTTATTTTCGACTCAAATGCGATTTAAATTCTTGCGGTTTTGAGAAAAATCCTATTTAATTCATATATTAAATTTCAAAATGCGAGTACGATAATTATTGCGATTATAACCCCTGCATTTTTCACAATGATAAAAACATCACAATAATTTCTGAATTTACAGTAACATCATGAGAGAGGCCAAAAGGTGACATGTCACAAAACTACTTTCTGTCTATCATACACTTATTTTCAAGTGGAAGTCTAAATCTCCCCTTTCATTCAGGTGTTCCAACTTTGTAGACCCCACCTATGTTTTTTTATTTGTTCTCTTTTGTAATGCTTGAGGTTTTTTAATCAGAATTATAAGCAAATAAATAATCAACTAAAAAATGTCCTCAAGTATTATATAATAATGACTTAAAATGAAAGATCCTGAAAGTCAATTCTTAATCAAATTTTTCTAAAAATTAAAGCAAAATCTGTGTCTGCAGTAAGACTCTCTGGTAATTTAATGATTTTTGCTAAAAAAATAAAACTCTTACCCAAGTCGGTCAATCCGTCAAAAAAAAAGTCAACTATACAATTTTTCAAAGTAAAATTTTATGGATTTTTTTCTCAAGTCAAAGGGCAGTAATTCAGTAATTTTTCTCACAATTTGGAATTTAACTATATCTTTTACAGACAACCAAACAACTTCACGTCTGGAGAATACCAAATCGCAAATATAAATAAAATCAAACTGACAACTAAACCTCAGGGCAGTATAATTCTGACCTACAGACAATTAAAAATAACTAAATTTGTAACTGACCACTCAAATAAATTAGAAGTCTTTTGACTAAATGACATACATTTTGTACATAAAACTAAATGCAAGCTACTTTGAGGTAGCTACTAACCCATTACTGTTTATTCAATATCCAAATTATTTCTCAAAGAAATCATATTTTATGATATGAAAATTGATTCTCTTTAATGCAGGTGTTTTAAAGAACTGGACAATGGACTGACCAACCAAACAGAACAAAACCATATGTACATATTGGGTGGTCACTAGAACTGACCACCCTTGTAATGTTTTAACGTCCATATCAAATTTGTACACAAGTCATAAACACCTGTTTAAAGAAGCTACAATTGTCTAATTTCCTGTGAGGTATGAGGTACTTACGACTTGTATAAGCTACGTTTAAGTTTTCAATATTTTATTGCATACCAAGACTGTCAAATTTTTCAACTTTTCTGTTTTATTTCTGTGAAAGTATCGCTGTATTATACACGTCCCGGTGTAACTTCAGTAACTCAATAAGGTGACAAATTAACATATCAATTTTATAGTTTCTTTTTAAAATGTATTAAAAGTCACAGGTGGGACAAATAATATACAAATTATGCTTAAATGTAGTTTTTATTTCACTAAGATGAGAAACGTGTGGTTTTGCGTGACAAAAACTTCTGGTTAAAAGGTCCCTGAAATTGAGATATTTCACAAGTAATTGGTAAAGAAGATGTAAAGTATAGCTCACAGATTTATTCTTTTATACAACATTATGAATTGGATTGTAGAAAAATTACACCAAATTAAATTATTCTGATTCATAAGGAAATTGACATTAATGAGAAAGAATCTGTTTCCCTCTTTTTTTTTAACGTCCATTAAATATGAGGGAATTTGAACAATACAGAAAAAAGAAATAAAACTTCTAATTTTAATTTATTACGAAATTCAGCTAAGACCAGTAATTTTAACTCATAAATCAAATTAAACTGAATTAAATAAGTTGTTAAATAACTGTATTTTTCTCTTTATAATGAATCATTCAAACAGAAAATCTATACTTTATTCAAGACTCCTAAAATGTGTATTATTATGACTAAGGCACAAGACAATTGTATAATTCCCTCACGAACTGCTATAATTTCAAAAGACCAGTCCAAAAAAACAATTCATCATCAAGTTGCAATATGTATCCCTCATGTAAACCTAAAATTTACTAACTATTAAAATGCATTGTTTAAACATAATTTACATTTCTAATTCAAAAACACCTTTTTTGAAAATCAATACTTGGAGATGATGATAAAATTAAGAATGAAATTAGGTGTGAACGGTTCACCCCTACAGGTAAAGTTACCTGTTACGCCAGGTGGGATGTAATATGATATTTTTATGTTCCACCCTCCGATGATTCGATAATCATCATAAATGGTTTTTTATTTACAATTTCACACACCATGAAATTTGACAATTATCAATGCTCGTCCCATATTCACTAGCAAGTATTGGTTCCGACCAAATGTTTTGACGATTACGACTTGTTGCTAAACACTGGGAATATTTTGACACGTTAATGCTTCTTTTTCGGTGACTGTATTGACAAATATGTTACGATTCTTGTGGGAAAATCTCTGAATTAGTGAGCAAAAATACAGCAATTAAATTAAACAGACATAAAACAATCACATTTTAAAATAATTATTAAATATTTATGCAATGGATCTTAACATGAATTTATAAATATTAGACCAAGAGAATGATTTATTTAGTCACCATTTTTAAATCAATTTATGATGACACAGTTTTATTGCTTCCATTAAAAAGAATTAAAATAAATATATTTTCAAATTAAAACACTTTTGCATCTAGAAACAATGTTATTCTAAGACCAAGCTGGAAAGGGAGAAATTTGATTGATTTATAAGAGATAACCAAGATATACTATTATAAATTCAGAAATTATTGAGAAGTTTTTGTTATTGCGAAAAATGCAACTGGGTTATAATTGCAATATTTCAACTCACATTTTGAAACTTTTTATATGAATCAAACAGGGATTTTTCTCAATATCTCAAAAATAAACCAACCCAAACAATGATTCAGTGTAAAATGCCAAAATCGTAATAATAAATGGATGCAATAATGTTTGAATTTACAATTGACATATTTTTCCATTCTCAGATTTGTTTTACATTTTAAAGAGTTGTTGAAATAACTGTAATTCCAGCTCGGATTTTAAGGAAATTGTATCTTTATCAGGAAATCTTTACTATTGATCTTAATGTTTCAGTTTGTTTTTTTCAATATAAATTATCAATGAAATACCTGCAACATTTGTTTTTACTACCATTGAGTATAAAAATTAAACCATAGTCAATTTTCAAAATCATTTTGAAACTTTCCCTTCCCATTAAATCAATTTGCAATCGATATGAAAATCCATACTAATAAACACTCCCTCAATTAAAACGCCAATCATTTAAATAGGTTCCACCTCCATAAATCATATTTCCAAAGTAAAAAAAATGACTAACAGCAATAAAATAAGAGATACAACCCTTAGATTTCTCTTAAAAGCTTGCAAAAACACAGATCAAATAGTAGTTCTCTTTCTTCTTCAATGACATCCCTAGCTGGAAATCTATCATTCCCAAAACATCCTAACGCATTACCAGCCATGTAAATGGTGTGAAAATTTGTTGGCATACAGCCATATGTATGGCTATTAATTCGATGACCGTAGATTAGGAATTGATAACATTTTGCTAGTAATGACAGTATTGTATTAATATTGATGATTCCGCATACGATTTTTCTCATCAGAAGAACTTATCATAAATCTAGTAAATGTCTTTTTCCGATGCAATTCTCGATGTAGTCAAACAAAGATCTCATTTCAGAAATTCTACTCCCTCTTTCATGTCTTTGATGTTATTTCTTCATGTTGTCAGGTTTTTTTCGTAAACAAAAATATTGCTTTTTAAAAAATTTTATATACATTTATAACCTATTTGGTATATGGTATGAAATATATTAATGAATCAATTTCAATCTCATGTAATCTTTTAAAAATCTTTTTTTTTAAAATCATATTTTATCCATTGTTGATTTAAAACCTGTGACTGACAAATGCCGATTACATAATATTGAGAAACTATTTCATTTCAATGAAAATTCACTGAACTGTGTCAAAACAAAATAAGATACTATAGAATGAAAATGTAAGGTTTAAAAATTAGAACCCAACACAAATATAAAATCACAGAAAACTGAATAAAAAATAAATATTTGATTAATTGTGTTGCACATAAATGATATTTTTTTCATAATTTAAAAGTCAACACAAAAGTTAACCAAAAGTATTGAACCATCTAAGTAAAGGTAACCCAATGAAATTTTTCTGACAAATCTAATTTTTCAATGCAGGTTTTATTTAAATGTAAACTAGCAGTAATCAATAAAGTAACCATTAATGTTTTTTTTCAATAAAAATAAAAACAAAGACTTATATTCACTTACATCTGCACTATTTGCTTGCTAATGGGCAACTGTCTCATTGACAATAATACAACATAGATTTTTTTTTTATTATAAAGGAGAGAGTGAAATTGTTTTCTTGGATTATTGGTTGTGTGTAGTTTATGGCTGTATTTCCATTTGATGTATGCAAAATCACTTAAACATCTTTTGGCTGTAAGGGAATTTTGATAGTCCTTTTTTGGTTGATTTTGTATATCTTTTAGCGGTGGATGAAGGGAGATATGAGGTCCTTTCCTACAATTATTCTAATAAGAAAGCCAATTGAAAGTCGAATGCAAAACCAACTAAATAATCTACACGCTGTTGGGGGATTTTTACGGTCACTTTTTAAAGTATTTTGGAAGACTTACTGATACCAAAATAAAGTTCTGTGGTTTTTTTTAACAGATTACCTACCTCGTTTATTGACTTGAGAAGTTTGGCAATAAGTTTCCGTACTGACGATAATTTTGTGACAGCCTGGTCACTTTCTTGTTTTCTTTGAGAGGCTTCTGTCTGGAAGTTACCAACTAACTGTAAAACAAAGTTAACAAAATACATGTACAAGCTGTAAACAAAAAGGTAAAAATATCAAGAAAGTATCTGACCCCACTGATATTTGTGTAGAAAAATTGCCTTGGCACAAAAAATATGTTATTTTCTCTAAGACGATGCATAACATAACATAACATTTATTGTTTATAGAGTTATCAAGACATTTCTTAGATTAAAGATCAGTGTATTTTTTAATGCAAGATTTTCACATCACATTTTTTGCTTATGTAACTGACAAGATATCCATACAACATAAACGGTCTATGAAGATAAATGAAATGGAACATACCTTCCTCAATCCTTTTTCATAATGGTCAAAGAAATCATCTAATGGGAAGGCAGCTAATTCTGGTAAAGCCATCGTAGATATGGCATCTTTATCCATGATCCAGTTTGGTGGCAGGAAGTATCGTAAACATGTTCTGAAATAAAAAGTCACATTATATTAACAATATTGCACTCTGCAAAATTCCTTTTTTCCCCTTGAATACCAATTTTTGTGGGTCTAGGTTAACCAATTCAATGAAGTATCTTTTTTTGTAGGCATGTATGCAGATGTTAATTATTCACGAAAATATATTTTTTTCTCTCGATAAACGAAAATCATGAATATAAAGAAATCCAGTTTTATTTCAATTTTTTTTAATTTGCAATCTGATATCTAAAATGCACTATTTCATGCCTTTTAATTTCTTCCATCCTAAAAGAGAGAGAGGCAGAAGACTACCACATTCTTGGAACAGCACAGTATTCTTACAGCATGGCAGTATCTATTTTTATTGCATAGCAATATAATGTTTCCATCAGAAAGTAACCAAAAGTTAGCGTGCAATAAATTCTAATATTGCACTAGTGCAATAAATCTTAAAAATTCATGACGTCATCAACGACAAAATCTTAGTTTAAACCAATTTTTAATTTTAATATCATTTTTCTATACAATAAAAGGGTTATTGCATGAATATTTGGGATATTGTCCCTCGTAGAACATATATTGCTCATGCAATATAAAATTCTACTCGGGACAATATTCCCCAATATTCATGCAATAACCCTATAGTATGATTAGTATAATAAAGTTGTTTCTATTAAACAGGCAGCATCATTGTATAATAAATAACATTATTATAACAGTCTCTACATGTATCTATTGGCAATATGAATGTCAGTTACATAGATGGCAGCACCTACCTGTAACCATTAGCAATTTCATCTGTGATTTGACTAGATGGTAACTGTGATGTGGTTGATGATGATGGAGCCTCGGTAGCCGAGGACACAGAGACGGGTGAGGGGGGACCTTGAACTGGAGATTCTGGTATTGGCTGACCACTCTGAAAATAAACAAATTAATTCAGCAACAACCAAAACACAAACAAAAATATGTAAGTGACAATAACAAGTGTTTTGCTAGGTATAAATTGAAGCAATATAATTTTTCACCAAGACCTAAATCATCTTTATTTAATCAATTCAACTATTTATTATAAATGGTAAAATTATTTTCCATCATTTCTCGCGCTCACTTTTCAAATAATCCATTCCTTATGAAAAATATCAATTACATTAATTGTATAACAGATATAATATTAAATATACAAATGATACCCAATATGCATGTGTATCTTATTAAAATAAATTTACAAACCTTTAATCTTAAATCTTTACTGGACTTTTCATACCTGTAATTTATAAATTTGAATTAAACAACACACCAAAATAACATGATTTATTTGTCAGCAGTCTTTTGCTCAGCCACAGGTCCACATGTCTAGGCTTTTTTAAGTTCTAATATTTATTTATGAAGGGCCTTCAAGAATTTCTACTACAGACCGAAAGAATCTTAACAATATTTTCTGGAAAAAGATTTAAAATAACAAAGCACTACCAAAAATCTGTTGGAGGAATTGAAATTTAGTTATTTCTGATGCATAGAAGTAGGAATAAGAGTATAAATAAAACAGCACTACATCAATATAACCAAATGAAATCTAGAAAAATAGCATTGGGTCTTCAATAATGGAAATTTTGTGTACAATATGTAAAGCTCTAAATTGCCTAAAATATAAAACAAATTAAGGTCAGCAATTTTCAAATTTTATATGAACTGTGTTCAGATGTTGACTGACCCAACTAGTCATGAATATAAAGTCAAATACCGGAGCAGTCTCAGAATAGCAAACTTCATGTGCAACTTGTGCTTTTAGTTAACCAAAAAGGTCAATTGTGAGCATCATAATGACAGAAAAATAATCAAAAAGAAGTGCAAGAAATTATCTCATTTTTATTATATATTCTTACTAGAGATGATTGTTATTATTCTATTTCTACCATTTCAAGCAACTCATTACAGAACATTTTTTGTTTGGAATTCATCTGCCCAAATTAAAAACCTGAATGCATGTAATTTAATTATGCAACAAATCAGTAGCTAAATGACCAAAATAATCATGTCAAACATGTGTAATTTTAAAATTACATGTGACAGTCAGCTTCCTGTCGGACATCAATTTCCATGTATCTCACGCTTGGACACTGGTTATCACCGGATGATCTAAAGTCCCTTATTTGCAAAACATTTGTAACACCCATTATTAGCTAATTAAATTTACAAAACCCTATTAAATCAACAATTTAAACAAGATTTTGTAACATCCTTGTCTATTAGACTTTCGGTCGTGTGCCAGTCTGGTCTCACGCTGTGAGGGGATAAAAGGAACATTACGCCTCTGTTCTTTAAAGTTGGTAACAGATTTTCACCTAGGGCTAATAAGAAATTATAGGCTTGTGACATTTCTTTTGATTTTTCAATTAGCTAGACCAGTTTTGTCAGATTGTTATCAATTTTTTTTAATAAAGTTAAGCTATTGCAATGGATTTCCCCCCTAATTAATGGTACAATGTATTACTCCTCAAATAAAATGAATTGTAGTTGCAGTGCATTAAAAAAAATCCATTGAAAAAAAAAGTTTCATTTTTTATAACAATTTCGTAAAAATAAATTCTTTTAGTTTTAAATTGGTTTGTTGTAAATCATCAATATTTGAGATCTTATATTAATTCTTAAGTCACAGAATATGTTCAGTATTATTACCTAGGTTAAAATTGTAATAAATCATAACATTTATAATAAATAGCTGACATGATATAAGCCTATTCTGATCATGTAATCAGGTATGGCTAATTGATCTGATGGGTTAAGTACAACTTGTCACTTTCATCAACTCCTCAGACCACACATAACCACAAAAGTGTGTCCGGCACACTCCGGACATACGTCTGACTGAGATATTATCCACAAATTAAACAGGATTAAGCCACAGAACCTAACGCAGAGGAAATTGATTATACAAATAATTGTCTACGTTTTATAATATTGATAACAACATTTTGTCACATGACTGATGTCATTGAAAATGATTACACTAATAGATTTCTGATTTTTTCAAATCAAATTAATTACACGTAGGTTTTTAATCAGTGTCATCACCTCTAAAATTAAATTCATACAGGTACCCAGTAATATAAATTAGTATCAGAAAATAATATACAAGAATGTACAGAAATAAAGCAAAATGTGTCAATTTATAACCATATACAGAAATTAATTAATTAAGCATTACCAAAACGGGGAACATCATAATTAAAAGGAAAGACTATAAATTAAAAGCCATTTTTGGTTTAAATATATCCCTCAATTAATAACTATGCACTAATTGTTTTCAACTGCAACTAATGACCTCTTTCAAAATTGTATCAGCACCAACTATTGTAAGGCCATTTAAATTTCTGAAGGGCCATATTTCTGGAAACTTTTATTACGGCTAACTTCTTTTCTTGCAATATTTTTAACATTGAAATTATTTATGTATAAAATCCTATAAATTTTTCAACTTTGGTGAGTTCAAATTTTAATTATACAAAGCCATCTTTAATATAAGATTTAAAATTATAGTTTATAAATTGTAAATGATAGTAAAAATCACATTTTAGGCTGGTAAAAAATAAATCTATATTTCGCAAAAATAAATGTCTACATTCCACATTAAACTTTTGATATAGACCTATACTGCCAGTTATTTTGTGCATCAGATGCAATGAATAATGATGCAATACTTCATGCTTGTGTTAACATTTATTGTCAACAAAACTTTTATTTTTCTGAGCATATTTTTCTAAGGCAAAAGTCCAATAAATTACAAAACTGTTAAACATTAATTCATATCCTAATAATTTCGTATTTTTTTATAATTACACCTAACAGTCAGTTTCTTTCAAGAAACAACATTAAATATCCTTTACTTTCTTATTATTAAATCACCCATCTTAATCCAACACACCATACTTCAAGGATATTTAGGCGTGAAAAAAAGACGAATCGTTTCGCTATAATAGCAACGGTAATTATAATTTCATCACTGTCAACAATGCCCATAATTTTATTTGACAAATCGCCGTGGGGCCCTCTCGAGAAGTCAAGTGATATTCCCAAAAGAAAGAGAATTTAATTTAGATCTTAAATACTCCATGGCAATTTAGCCATTATCCCCGTTACATTTAAATGAAATCGTTGTGTAAATAAAGCGATATTTTCCATTAGCCTACAAATCTTCAGAGACTCTCAACATGCCAGATATTTGTTCCGTTAAAATGGACGAACAGCCTGCTTTCTTAGAAACGACCATAAAACTGTCCCGCTAGTAATTACAGGATTTTGTAATTTACATGGGTTTAGTTAATTATTTTGTAATAAAATGTGTTCAAGCGAGATATCTCAATAAAAAGCATATTAACAGTAAGAGATTCTTCAGTTTTATGTTTCAGAAGAGAAATGTAGAAATAGGGAAATAGCAGAAAACTTTATGTGTATGCACTACTACATAATACATGTTTGTGCAAAGAAGAAAAATAAAAATTTTGCTGTATATGAGCATGACTGAACAGTATGACTATTTTACACCTTGCTAGGAACATTTAAGTGTTTTTGGCATTGCATACCCCTTGGCCCATATACAGCAATGTTATGTTTCATGTACTACTAAATTCTTAATGTTTCTTTTTATTTGCTTAAAAAAAGTCAAAATATTTCAATATTTTAGGATTAAAATCAGAGAGCTTTAATTAGTTATGAGACTTTCAAGCATTTTTAATAAATGTGAATACAGCTTTAAATATTTTCAAAAGTTATTGCTTGATAAATCTGGAAATGATTTTAGGACTCAAAAAATGTATATCAAATATCAAACTACAATTAACAGGCTATTATTTAAACTTGGAATTATTATTAATTATGGAATTTTCATAATTTCTTGTGCTAGAAATTTCTAACAAATTCCATGTTTATTCTGTACTTCAATGGTCTGTGCTGTGCACAACTCTTTCTTTTACAAAAAAGATGGAACATTTTCAATAGAATGTACTGTGCCGCGCACAACACTATCTATACAAAAAACATTATATGGAAAGTGTTATGAACCGCTCAAAACATTTTTATACCAAATAAACATGGAATTTAGTAAAAATTTCCAACACAGAAAATTTAGCAAATTCCATAATTAAAAATAATTCCAAGTTTAAATAATAACCTGTTAATTGTATATTTTTATCAATTTGATCAGACCAACAAAGTTGAACAATTTTATCATACACTGAAAATAAACTGGTAAAATACTTTTCAAAATATGTTAAAACATTTTGCTAAAATGGTACAATGACAGTTCGTTGAAAAAAAATTCTCCAAACAATAATAATTCAATTTGTAATTCAAAAGCTTGTATCTTGTTTCTTTTTTTTTAAAACTATCAATTTCAAAAACAAGAGTGTTACATTTTAAAAGGCAACATGATTGAAAAATGGATTTTGCCTGCTTCTTAAAATTCAGATAACATACAATTTCTATTTAAAACAATTAAAACAGAAGCACTTAATTTTAATTGTGCAAAAAATCGTGACTGTGTTTTAACAAGACATAACAACTGGAGCGATCAACACGATTTTATGTCATGGCGCCCATCAAAGAACAGCAAACCGTAATTGTTTGGTATTTATCTTGTGCGTAGATCCTTATCGACTGCAAAAACAATTTATTTTTACAACTCTTCACTACTTTCAAACTGTGATACATCTCGGTAAAAATGGACACCTTTTCCGCGAAATTTCACTAGTCGCTGATAACGTCAACTGGTTTACATATTATTACTTTGGCTATATCTGACGAGTTTCTAGCGAGATGTTGTGTATTTTTACAGCGATTGGGCACCTTGGGGATTTTGGAATTTATTTCTTGTTAAGTAATTAAATATTTATGGTTCAGTTACGTCTTCTAGGGTCATAAATTTAAGCGTTGAGAACAAACTCTGCTTTATGGCTGTGCTCTTACAGCCGATTCTGTACCCAGTGGAGCATTTAAGGTAACTTAATTAGTGTTAGATTGCTAAGACCGTAAATTTGAGTTAGGGTGCAATTATTATCATCAATAACTCCAATTATATTCTATTTTATTTATCTTGTTCTTTGAGAGATGAAAGTCTTCCACTATTTCTGGTAGTTATAGGAAATTTATGATTTCTTTTATCTTTGAAACGAAATATCTTTCACAGATTGTTAATGATCGACAAACTGATTTTTTCTCAAATTATCAATCTGTTGCAAAAAATGTGTGATACTTTCAAAATCTTCCTTTTATCCAAAACTGAGAAGTTCTAAACTGATAAAAAGATATTTAAGCACACAAAGCTATAAGAAATTTTCCTGTAACTATTTGCAGGTTTTTCTGTGCAATTAAAAATCTTTGTGTCAAATTTCAAACCTATTTAATAGTTTATAACATATTTTTTTACGGCTCTTTTCAAAGTATTAAGAGTATCAAATATGGTGTATTATGGATTACTTAAGTGATTGATTTATCCCAAATCACAAATACCATGTAAAAGACGATGTTTGGTTAAGATCAAACGAGCCAATAAATTTTTCAAGAATAAGTGAATTAACTAACCAAAAGAGAAGAAATGGCCAAGTTTTTTTTAGGTGAAGAAATGGCCAAGTTTTTTTTAGGTGAAGAAATGGTCAAGTTTTTTTTGGGGTAATGAAATCCCCAAAATTAACTTAAACATATTTTTTTCTGACTTGATATATATAATTTGGTACACATATATAGTTGCATTCTGCCTTCTTAACGTTCACTCATTATGTCTTTAGTATATATGTAACTATAACTTCATATTATTGGCCACAAAAAAATCTGTAAACTTTTCTTTATTTCTATATCCTAATGAATTCATTTGAATGATTTCCTAGATATGAATGTCCCATCCATAATAACAATAACATTTTTATGCAATAGAGACTTAAAAAAAAAATATTCAATGAAAGGACAAGGAAATAAAGTTACCAAAAGTCCCCAAATGTATCATTACAGAGAAATGCAAAAGAAATCAGTAACATTCATTCTTTAATACCTATATACTGTTTCAGACAAATGAAGAAAATTTCAGATACTGTGGATTCATTTATTTTCGAAATTTTCGTGGTTTGAGGAAAACTTTTATATTCGTGGATGTTTAATTTCGTGGTTTTGGCAAAGTCTACACTTATTCCTTTACAAAATTTGTATTTCGTTGAACATTTGAATTCGTGGTTCTCCTGTACCCATGAAGTCCACGAAAATTGGTATCCAACGAATATTAATGAATCCACAGTAGAACACAAAACTTGTGCAACAAGAATTTCCCTTTATTTTGAAAATATCAATTCTTGCTGAAATCGGTTTTGTTTTTTACTGACTTAACACTTAAAATGTGGGGAAGTTTAAGCGGATATTATTTTGTTCTTAAGGAAACTATAAAGATGTATTTTTCTAATTCCATTAATTTTCAG
This sequence comes from Mytilus trossulus, assembly GCF_036588685.1. Lineage (NCBI taxonomy): Eukaryota > Metazoa > Mollusca > Bivalvia > Mytilida > Mytilidae > Mytilus > Mytilus trossulus. The sequence goes on along the minus strand of NC_086380.1, from coordinate 66,782,164 downwards.
GCCTGCCCTGAAAAGAAATGGTGGACACCATATTGCCAAAACAATTTGGTGCTATCAAAGAGGATAAATCTACTGGACAAATTTTTAAAACTTAATACCCCAATGATGATTTTGGCCAAGTTTGGTTAAATTTGGACCAGTAGTTTCAGAGGAGAAGATTTTTGTAAAAGTTAACAACGACAACCACGGACGACGACCGACGGCAGAGTGATGGGAAAAGCTCACCTGGCCCTGAAAAAAAATGATGGATACCATATTGCCAAAACATTTGGGTGCTATCAAAGAGGATAAATCAAATAAATACTTTTAAATAGACATATATGTAAAACTGAGTTGACATGAATGTGAAATGTAAAGATTAACTTAATCTCATAATTATTTTTATCTGAAATTTTACAATGAAAGGGAGATAACCACAGCTTATTTTAGCTTCAACTCTAAGAAAAGATTATAGTAGTTTTATCAAAATCTGAAAATCTTTGACAAATGGAAAATTGGACCCAAATTGCATTTCTATATCAAATTCAAACTGAAATTAATTTTACATATAACAAATAAATGACAAAATAGAATTAAAACTTCATGTCATATTTGCATCAAATTCCTAGTGAAACAAATTTAGCTGATAACCAGGCTTCGACAATAACGCTTGTCGGATACCAGAGGGAAAAAAGGTTGAACAAGTAAAAGCTGTATCAAACTTGTCCGTCGGGACAAGTACAATTATTCTGCAGAAAATAAATTTAATCCAACTTTGATGAACAAAGTAATTATAAACAAAAAAGGAAAACACATGTTTCTGTATTCTGTTTATTCAAATGCAAAACCTTTTCCTTCAATATGTTTACTTGCAATCAATAATTCTTAACTGGTTCTTTGTCAGGCACTTTTTAAAAGGTAAAAGGTATACTAAGTATTTTCGGAAACCAGTCTTACTGATCTGAATCAATGATGCCTTTGTAGATAAGGTAACTTTACAGGACAGTTCCTCACCTGACAGGTTTAGCTCAAAGTTTGATAGATAGTTTGGCACCGTCGGACACATATTTAGTAGACATGATTGATAGACAGTTTGGCAAGGCAGGAGATATTTTGGGACCAAGACAAATCAGTACCTCATTTTGCTACATTATTCTGTTCCTTATAATTAATACCATACCCGTAATTTTTTCATGAAAATGTTTTTTTTTATTTAACATTAAATTAACAAAATCATATTTGATCATAAGTAGAAAAAAACAATACTTGCAATATGGTGACCTATAGTTGTAAATTTCTGTGTCATTTAGTCTCTTGCAGAGAGTTATCTCATTGGCATCAGACCTTATCTTTTTATTAATTGCATTTAATAAATTTTGTTCAACTTCAAAATAACCAGGATACAAATCCAATGAGTGTACATTGGCCTATCAGATGGTGCCTTATGTGCAAAGTCTGATGAGACTGGTATTGATGAAAACAAGAACCTTAGTCCTGTGATATGACTAGATTCAGTCACTTGACTCATATTTTTGAAAAATATTTCAAAAGAAATATCTCAAATTATGTTCTATTGTTTTAATTCGTTTTGTTCTTTTTAATCAACTTAAGATGTAAAAAGGTTATTTTTAATAAAAAAAATTTGGACAAGTAACAATTTCATTCAGACAAGTAAGTTTTGGTATGTACTTTTCCTACTGTCCTACTGGACAACTTGAAAAAAAGTTATTGAAGAGGCCTGATAACAAATAAATTATTAAAAAAGAACTACTTAGAAAAATGAACTCACCATTTATCATATTTGTCTTTTGAATTGTGGTCAAACTTTATCTTCCATTTACAATCTTTGTTATTTATTTTGGTTACCATTCCAGAATACCTGCACAAAAAGTAAAACTGTCTGTTAATTCTACAATTATCATGTATATCTGCAGCTAGTATTATCATACAACAAACAAACAGGAACCAGCTTCGTGTATCTCACTTTAAAATTTTATCAATTAAAATGTTATCTTTATTTAATGAAAAAAAATAAAACATCTCAACTCCTTCAAAAGAATAAAAACATCTCATCTCCTTCAAAACAACTATTATGAATTCAGAATTTATGAACAGTCTGAACCTTTAGACGCCCTTGACCAATAAAAAAGAATTTTTTGAAAAACTTTGCTAAGACATATAACTTAAATGTCGCAATAAAGATCTTCAGACTAAAAGTCAAAAAAAGTTTTTGGTGCAGACTGTAAAAGTATATTTCTTATTTTGTTTTCTGAATAAAAATGGTTTTGATCAAAAGTCATCATTCAAAGAGATATTAAACACCTTCAATATTTCATTTCTCTAACAAACACAAATATTTGAAATGAAATTAATTTCACAAACTTCATATTTATTACAAATAAAATATTTTACAATCAAGGGGAGATAACCACAAATTAAATTTCATTTAAACCAGTAGTTTTCAAGAAGTTTAAAAACCAGACTAATATTTGGCCCTAACATTTATTATAAAATGGACTGTAAACCTAAATCTAAACTAAAATATGTTATAATCTTATCACTTCATAAAACTTACCATTTATCATTAATTCTTGCTTCAATCTTTGTACCAACTTCCCCTGTAACAGAAACATATATATTATAATCAGCTTTCCTATAAGTAATAAAATGTGTGAAAGAAAAACCGCAACAGGACCAAAGAGCAAAAAAAAGCCTACTTTCAAAATACAATATAGAGGTAAAAAGTTTATGAAATACTAAAATATTTACAAGAATTAAAAAAGTTCCACATGAAACATTACACAATGCATTAAAAAGTAAAAAAGTTGCAGCATTTTTAATAATTTCACTTTTAAAGATAGCCACCATCTAATTAGACATCAGATGACCTCATAGTTTTAACGTATACAAAATAATATTATAGATAGGCAAGCAAATGCAATAATGTAGTGATGGTTTTTAGAGGTCTGTTTGTTTTAATGTTATATATATGTAAATCATCTTTTTTTCTGTATAAAAAGGTTTTGTGAAGAGAATCAATGAAATGATTCTTCCTGTCTACTACTTTGTTAACCTTTTAAGTTTCAGCATTCTGTTCTTTTAGCAAATATAAAAGGATGCTCAAATGCACAACCTGTCTCCATCTGAAGGTCAAATCATAATCAACCAAAATGTCCTACACAAAAACTTGGGTGCAGCCACTTTTAAACGTGATAAAAGTGAATTTCAAACTAAGGACGACATTTTTAATGATATTCTTAAATGGTATAAGGGAGATAACTCTTACCTTCATTGTCAGTGTCATTTGTAGATACAATTCCCATGTCATCATCCTCCGACCTTGTGTCGACTACTGCATCAGAATCATCACACGACGACTGTAATATAAAGTGGAAACTGTTGAATTTGATATGAAGTATATTTTTACTAGGGCTCTTAATAATGTCTATGTCAGAAAAAATATCTCAACTTTTTGGATGAGGCTTTGAATCTGGTAGAGGAAAAGCCCTACACAGTTTTGTGTTCAACCTACAAAATTTGATATTTTTCTGACATTGATTTGAACTTATGTTGTTTTTATACTGATGCTGAAAAAGACTGTTGTAAGTAGCCATAAAAATTTTAACACAAAAATATCATCTTTGATCCTGATTCACACTACACTTCCAATAATAAAACACCTTATCGCTCTTTGTCCCCAATTACTGGACATCACAAAAGTTCTCTTAAACTTTTTACATCATAATAGAAAATATCTGACGCCACAATGAAAAAGTGATTGTTGTATCATGTCAAAAGTTCAAGCAGGATAGATTTACAAATAGTAATAAGGTGTATACCCTTCAACATCTGCAATTTCAAATGTTATGACTGATCCTGGATATCAAAGCACAATATTAACTTAATAAGTAAGTGAAAAATGGATTTAAAGTCGACTTTAAAAACACATATTTCTATTTCTTCAATATTTTTTTGACAAAGCCATAAATCATTCTATAGTTGGCAGAGAGGTTGGAAACAAACACGTGTATTCTTTTGCTCTAAGTCATTAAATTTTGTTTTAAACAACACCTCCTTTTCATTTTGACAAAGCTTTCAATATTTATTTATGGATGCTTAATTTATTTTCCTTTTGCCAAGTTGAAATAACAATTGAAAACCCCCGAAATCAGCATTCAATTGCAATAAGTTTAATCCATACGTTATTTTCTTTCTTCCCTTTTATTACAAATACTTTGAAAACCCTAAGATAAATACTGTGAAAGTACTTTTATTCATGGGGTACCAATTTTAGTGGTTTTCATTGCTGGCTTTATCCACGAATTCAAATATCCTACCGAACATAACAACTGTTGTTCAAATCAAGCCATGGAAAGATCTAAAACCTAAAATCCATGAATTTAAGAACACACGAACATAGAAAATTTCCTCAAATCACGAAAATTGGTACCCACAAATAAAAGGATTTTCACAGAAATTCAATTTACTTCCACAATATTTCTATTAATAGCTTTTCTCCCTCGTCTAGAGGGCGTTGAATCTACATCAGATTTCATCTTCTTTGTAGGAACGTATCCATCGCTATCTGAATCAACAGGTGAAGATATCTTAGCCTTCTTCGCCGATGATGTCGGTGTGATCCTTGACGATTGTAGTATAGGGGAAGCAGCTCTTTTACTTGCCTGTGTGTAAAAGTTAAATAGAAACATAAAATTGTGACTGAAATTTATTTCAAGAATTAAATGCTCCTTTTAGTATTTCTATTATGGTGTAAAAAGATTTGACCAAAACAAATTTTGTATAAAGCGCTTAAAAACAGGTGCACTATCATTCTAAATGTCTCAAGAGTTTATTCAACCAACCAAAAGTATGGATTCTTCTCAAATGTAGTTTATGTTAACGAATTATTGTATAAAAGTTGTTACGTTGGAATTTAAGGATGTGTCCCGAAATTTATTTTTGATGTATGTATACAGTAATTCCTGAAATAGCAATACATTAACTCACATTTGTAATGATTTATTAATTTACAGTTATGAATATCAAGAAAATTTGTACTTGCTGACCATTTACTTAAATTTTCTTAAAGCCGATATTATATAAAATGTGGATGCAAATTATCCTCTTACACTCAATCTTTTCTGTTCTCTTTTCTTCTCTGCCTCTTGTTTCTTCCTTTCTATTTCTTTTTTTCTTTCTGCCTCAGCTTTCTTTTCTGCATCCAACCTACAGAATAATATCAACAAGCATTCTGTGAGTATTGTATGGCAATATATAGTCCCCTACACATTATAAATTTTAACTTCATCTATAACTTGTCATGGTGTTAACTTTAAAACAAATATCAAGTCGATATCTTTAAGTTTGACGAAAAAAAGTGTTGAAAACCGATTACTTAGGTGAATTTTCTAGGTGCCTCTGCGTAAAATCATCAGACCGGAACGACATTCAAACTTTATCTGTTGCTTGTCATTATAAAACATTTTCAAATCAATATTTTCAAGCATGACTGAAAAAAAGAGAGGAAAACTGTGTATTTGAGTGAATTTTCTAAGGTCCATAACTCTGCACAAAATCATCAGACCAGAAAAAAATTCAAACTTTATCTGTAACTTGTTATAATTAAAGTATATACCATATGATAAAACATTGCAACAAATATCAAATTAATATCTTCAAGCATGAAGAGAGAAAGTGTGAAAAACTTATTTGAAACCCCACAATTTTACCTTTTCTTTTCAGCAGCTTCTTCTCTTTTCCTTTCAACCTCTTCATTCTTTTTTCTTTCTGACACCTCTTTCTTTTTTCTATCTGCTTCCTCTTTCTTCTTTCTTTCCTGTTCTTCTTTTCTCTTTCTTTCTGCATCTAATTTCTTTTTTCTGTCCAACTCTTCTTTCCGCCGTCTTTCAGCATCTTCTTTTCGTTTTTTGTCTGCATCTTCTCTCATTTTTTTAGCCTGTTCCTTTTTTCTTTCGGCTTCTTCTTTTTCTTTTCTCCGCCTTTCAAGTTCTTCTTGTTTCTTTCTATCGTCATCTTCCTTTCGTTTTCTTTCCTTTTCCTCGGCTTGTCGAGATGATGACTGTTTTTTCTATTAAAATATTTTAATTTAATTCTATTACATTGTTTTAAATTTTTGTTTCTCTCATGTTGAAAACTTTTAACTGCGTACAGTCTTGATTTGCAAAAATGTATCGTTTAATTTCCTTGCATCAACCCAAAATATCTTACTTATAGCAAAAGTTTATGCATTTTTATCTTATTATTTCATTTAGATGCAATAATTACCTGCATTTTCTCTAACTGTTCTGTTTTCCTCCGTATATCCTAAAAATAAAAGAATATGCTTGAATTCTAAAACCATTACATTTTTTTTCAAACTCTTTAATGAGTCATTCAGAGCACACATCATTTCTGGAACATCCTCACAAGCATGTATTACTGACTAATAATCTTTGTTTTGTATGCGTTGCTATGAGGAACACATCAGGTACCAAAAGTGCAGGCAGGAAATGCAAACCCCTTTTTGGAGTATCTGCATTCATCTCTGTTATTTTCAGTCATTAATGTTGCAGAGTTGTTAGGTTTTTTCTTTTACATTTCTGTCTGTGTTTCTTAATCTTATTTAATTTTGGGACATACAGACACACAAGGGTAACATTATATAACACTTCCACTGAGAGGGGGTGGGGGTGTAATAACTAGTAACAAACCTCTTCTATGTCCTTCTGTTTCTGTTCCTGAGATCTAACCAACTTTTTTAATTGACCTTCTGGTATATTCAACTTCTGTTCAGCTTGATTACATCTAAAAATAGAAATATAGCAGATGCATTAACTTCCCATCACATCCTGATTGATTATTTATAACTGTTTTAATGCAATTTCTAGCAATCTTGGTGATTTCATGACAGCCAGTTTTAAAACTGTTTAGAGAGCCTGTATAGTGGAGAAAAGCACCTACCATAGTAAATTGTCAATCTATAGAAAGAAATAGAACTGATGAATTGTTTTTAATCTAATGTACTAATATGTTAAAGAGATGTCCATAACCATGTTGTCATGGCAACTAAACCATGGTTTCTACGTCCTCTCTGCTTTAATGTCAGCAAGTGAGATAATCAACAAAGATGGCTCTCTTTACCAACTGTTTTTCTTGCTACTATCAGGAATTGAATTCCCTACTACAGTACTGACAGGTTAGTGTTTATTGAAGATAAACAACTTAAGTCAGGAGCCTGTAATTCAAAGGTTGTCATTTCTTGCTAATATCATAATTGTTTTTGTTCATTATTTTGAACATAAATCTGGCTATTAGTTTTTTTGTTTGAATTGTGTTACATTTGTCATTTCAAGGGCTTTTACAGTTGACTATGTGGAATGGGTTTTATTCATTGTTGAAGGCTGTACCTGACCTATAATTGTTAATTTCTGTGTCATTTGGTCTCTATTGAAGAGTTTTCTGATTGGTAATCATACCCCACTTTATTTTTTCATTAAACCAACAGGCCACTACAGCCCTGACAGTACAAGATTATACCTACAGTAGAGTCAAGAAAACTATCAGGGATATTTGATTTTGTGGTTGGTTTTGTTAATGTCTTGAAATCAAGCTTTTAGAATAATGTTTCTTTGTTGAACATCAAAATTTGTCAAATTGTGGCTTACCTAAATTCATGAAAATGGTATTTAACAATAATAATGAATCCCCAGTATTTCTATATACGTACTTGTTATGCTGAACATCTGCATTCATGTCACAGATCCAATCATCACTAAAGTCTTTACTTATATTATTAGAGGAGAATGGGATTATTCTCCATTTCAAACAATTATCTACAATGAAAAAAGATCAATGGTAAATTACAACAAAAACTGCAGAAATAAATCAAACACAAAAGTTCTTATAAAAAGTCGGGGAAATAATTTTTTCAAATTAACTCCAAGATGTATTTTGCTGTTAGAGGAAATCCTTTTAATAAAGATTGACCACGATTTAATCTTTACTCAGTCCTCGTATTACTAAATTTGTGCTCTTAAGGTGGTACCTAACACTTTCACTAATATAAATTTGGCTCGTTTAATTTTCATAAAATTTTGACAAAGTACTTATTTTGACCCTATAACAAAAAACAAAAAAAATTCAAAGATTTTGAACCAACCCTTTTGTCAGAAAAATTACACTGGTTATATAGTAGTTTGACAAACACCAATTTTGATCATTGAGAAGCTTATTATTTCCTTTACAACACAACGTAATTAAAACGTTTAGCTGATTTTACAAAGTTATCTCCCTATAGTGTTAGGTACCACCTTAATACGAAATTCAGCATTTTGATTGGTTAAATTAATAGTCTCAGTATGATAATTACACTTCTAAATACAAATGGTTGCAAGTTTATGTGTTTACAAGTTATTTCAAGGCTCTTTGAGCTATAGATTATCCATTTTCATTTGCCTATAGATGTTTAATCATATCCTTATCTTGGTGAATATAAATGACTATTATTTTTCCTGGCTTTCGTGTAAAATATAGCTTATTCCATTGCATCCAGTGGGATACAGAATATAAGTTCAATATTTTTAAGCCTGGATTTCCTGGAAATCTAACCCTTATTCATCTGAATATTTGATTCAGACTGCATTTTCCCTCCATTTCAGGTCGTACCAAACAACTGGACAAACAATTAATTTGCCTGGTTTAATTTTCATAAAATTTGACAAAATATTAATGGTGAACCACACACTTTTACGGAAAAAAAATCATTGGATATACAGCAATTTGACAAACACTAATTTTGGTAATAGAGAAGCTTAATATTTCATAACAACAAAAGATTAAAAGGTTCAGCAGGTTATTACAGAGTTATCTCTCTGTAGTGGTATGAATCACCTTAAATATGAAATCTACCTACCACATTGTAAGGTTGTGTTAACCTGCATGGCACGTTTTCTCTGGAATTTGATATCCACTGATGGTGGGTCCTTCCATGAATGACTAACATAGCCAAAGTTTTCCCTGCAACACAAAACATTAAATTATTTAATGTTCAATGGTAAATTTCATCAAATCTATATTTCATATACTGAGCTACATATCTATCTAAAATGTATGAAAATTTGGCAACAGAACTATCCTGTACTCTACAGTTATAAAATAAATAAATAATATGTTTCTCTAATTTAATGATGTAGATTTAAAAATAATGACCTTTTTTTAGTGAATAAATGGAATAATTTGGTTTCAACAAAGATAAACAAATATTGTACAAATGGATGCAATTACTTACCAAAATGTTGTGACACCTTGGTTACCTGTAAAAGAAAATGACAAAGTATTGTTAATTCTTATATTCATTTATTTTTCCATTTGTTAAGGGGAATAACTCTAGAAAGGTAAAAGTGAAACCAACCAAATTTAAACTTGATTTGTGTTTGATCGGATCATAATACCTATAACCGTCATACAGGCAAGACAAAATTCCTTTTTTTTTTAAATCAAAATTTTATTTTCTTTTTTATACAGACATCAAACCTCATTTTCTGTCTTCAATTTTCAAATTTGGTAATAAATTCTAAGTTCTTTGTTTAATGTGTGCTTTTTGTCGAGCCTTCGACTTTAGTCGAAAAAGCAAGACTAAGCGATCCTACATTCCGTCGGCGTCGGCGGCGTCGGCGGCGTCAACAAATATTCACTCTGTGGTTAAAGTTTTTGAAATTTTAATAACTTTCTTAAACTACACTGGATGTCTACCAAACTAGGACAAAAGCTTGTTTATGATCATAAGATAGTATCCAGAAGTTAATTTTATAAAAATAAAATTCCACTTTTTCCGTATTTTACTTATAAATGGACTTAGTTTTTTTCTGCGGGGAAACATTACATTCACTCTGTGGTTAAAGTTTTTAGACTTTTAATATCTTTCTTAAACTATCCTTGGTTTCAACCAAACTTTGACAGAAGCTTGTTTATGATCATAAGATAGTATCCAGAAGTAAATTTTGTAAAAAAACAAATTAATTTTTTCCGTATTATACTTTTAAATGGACTTAGTTTTTCTGCAGGGAAACATTACATTCACTCTGTGGTTAAAGTTTTTAAAATTTTAATAACTCTCTTAAACTATCCTGGTTTTGAAATTGTACCAAACTTGGACAGAAGCTTATTTATGATCATAAAATAGTATCCATAGGTAAATTTTGTAAAAATAAAATTCCACTTTTTCAGTATTTTACTTATAATTGGACTTAGTTTTTTCTGCGGGGAAACATTACATTCACTTTGTGGTTAAAGTTTTTAGACTTTAAATATTTTTCTTAAACTATCCTTGGTTTCAACCAAACTTGGACAGAAGCTTGTTTATGATCATAAGATAGTATCCAGAAGTAAATTTTGTAAAAAGATAACTCCATTTTTTACTGTATTTTACTTAAAATGAACTTAGATTTTCTTCAAGTTAACATTACATACAGTCTGCAGTTAAAGTTTTTAAAACATTTGTTAGATTCATTAATTAACTATCCTAGATTTTTACCAAACTTGGACAGAAGCTTCTTACAATCATAAGAAAGTATCACGAGGAATATTTTTCCTCGTTTTTGTTGAGCCTGCGATTTACAGCAAAAGTAGGCGAGACACTGGGTTCTGTGGAACCCTTACAAATTTTTTAATATTCAATGCTCCCTTTTTTTGTATGTTAAGAATAATTATAGGATAATTTCCAAAAGTTAACAATAAAACCAACCTATTCCAATGTCTTTCCAATACTGTTCCATGTGTTCCCCCATAGCTTTCATCATATGTCGATATTCCCGAGCATCAGCGAAATCTTGTTTGTTGTGTGTGGGTTCTAATACTAAGTATGGTATATCTACTATTCCTACTATACCACTGCAAAAACTGAAATGTACAATGAAAAATACACATTATAAAAGTAACTTGTAAATTATCTGCAGAGCCAACATCTTAATAAACAAATGTTATTTTTATTTTTGTAAAAGTTACTCCACAAAATATTTTTATAAAGACAATTTTCAGCATCAGTTATCTTTTAAATCTCAGCATCAAGATTAGGTGATACTTTAACACTACAGGGAGATAACTCTGTAAAATCAGCTAAATGTTTTAATCACATTGTTTTTTTAACCCTTTCCTCCATTGAATTTTTTTTTTGCATACTTGATTCGCATAGAATTTTTTTGATAAAATGCTGAACTTATGCTTTGAAGTATTAAGGCATTGTGAAAAACAACTATTTCATCAAATAAATTTAAGTCAGATATTCCTATGATATTCCTTTTCATATTGGATACAAACTTTATTAAGTCAACTGCAGACACTTTGTAGTCTAAGTGTTTCAACTGAGGTACTACACAGGCGTCAAAAGGCGTCATTATGGAGTAAGGGGGGTGGCGTCAAAAGGCGTCATTATGGAGGAAAGGGTTAAGGGAATATTAAGCTATTCAATGATCAAAAGTAGTGTTTGTCAAACTGCTATATAACCAGTGGATTTTTTCTGAGAAAACAGTTGGTTGATATTTTTTTAAATTTTTTTTATTTGTGTCAAATGGTCAAAATAAATACTTTGTCAAAATTTTATGAAAATTAAACGAGCCAAATTAAATTTAGTGAAAGTGTTGGGTACCACCTTAAATGCAAATTTCCTTTAGAATCAATTTTAGTTACTGTGGATTCCTTTATTTTCTTGGGTATCATTTTTTGTGGATTGCTGAAAACTTGCATGTTCCTGGATATATTTGATTTTGTGGTTTGGTCAATCTATGTATGCAAAGCCTAACAAAAATACGTTATTTGTTGGTGAATTTGTGGTTTACCTGTAACCACGAAAAATTGGTATTCTACAAAAAATGAATCCACAGCATGTATTACATTTATTTAGTATGAAAACAAATAAATAAAAGCAAGTGAGCAGAAACAATCCAGGCAACCCACAGACAATAACAATATCAGATATAAAACCTCTTGCAACCTTAAATTTGCAGAAATATTTTAACAGAACCAAATATTCCCTCTCAAGACTTCCAAGCAAAGTTGAAAAACCCATCATGCACCAAAATATAATTTTTTATTTTAAATATCAATTATATATAAACGAAAATTCTGGATACATTATTCGTCATGGGATACAAATTTTTGGGGATGTTTTTGGTAGAAGTAAACCATGAATTTAAATATCCAATCAACTACATATTTTCTAAAGGCTTGTAAACAGACTTGACAAATCCACAAAAAAGACAATTTTTCACCAATCCACATATATTGGTATTCACAAAAGAAATAAATCCACAGTATGAAAGACCCTCTTTAAATCAATAAATTGAATGTTCCCGCAGGCATTAAACATTATAAAGGGACAGAACTTCAGAACGGAAAAAAGAAGCTACCCAAACTCTTTCTAGATCTGAGTTTGTGGTAATAAACATTTGATTATAGAATCAAGTTATAGAATGGAAACTTATTCCTGGATGTATGGCCAGAAAAACAGATGGACAAGGGTTAAATTTAATGCCCCTCTGCTATGGAGCATAACAAATAAATCAGAGTCATATCCTGTCCCCAGAATCTAGCATGTATTAAGTAACAGTAACCTACTTACAACATATCATGCTCCCTGAAATAGTCTTAAACAATTAAACATAGTGATATTCAAAATTTTTTATTTATTTGATTTCTGTCTGTTATGGAAGAGAGGATTATGTAGACTTTTGGCAAAACCACGTCATCAAAAATGAAAGTTTCCTAATCCCATGACAATTGGTACCCTAGACAATGGTCCAATTTTAATTTAGAGACCAAAATTATGCAAAACCTTTTTAATTTGGAAGGGGAATAGTAGGACACTCAAATTTTTTAATTGTTGGTGGTTGAATTTACAATGAAATTTTATGTTACAAACGGTGTAAGTCTAAAACTAGAGGCTCTATAGAGCCTGTGTCGCTCACCTTGGTCTATGTGAATATTAAACAAGGGATGCAGATGGATTCATGACAAAATTGTGTTTTGGTGATGGTGATGTGTTTGTACATCTTACTTTACTGAACATTCTTGCTGCTTATAATTATCTTTATCTATAATGAACTTGGCCCAGTAGTTTCAGAGGAGATGATTTTTGTAAAAGATTACTAAGATTTACAAAAAATGGTAAAAAATTGACTATAAAGAGCAATAACTCCTAAAGGGGTCAATTGACCATTTCAGTCATGTTGACTTATTTGTAAATCTTACTTTGCTGAACATTATTGTTGTTTACAGTTTATCTCTATCTATAATAATATTTAAGATAATAACCAAAAACAGCAAAATTTCCTTAAAATTACTAATTCAGGGGCAGCAACCCAACAACATGTTGTCCGATTCATCTGAAAATTCTGGGCAGATAAATCTTGAACTGATAATCAATTTTACATCTTGTCAGATTTCCTCTCAATGCTTTGGTTTTTGATTTATAAGCCAAAAACTGCATTTTACCCCTATGTTCTATTTTTAGCTCTGGCGACCATCTTGGTTGGTTGGCCGGGTCACAGGACATTTTTTTTTAAACTAGAGTACCCCAATGATGATTGTGGCCAGGTTTGGTTTAATTTTGCCCAGTAGTTTTAGAGGAGAAGATTTTTGTAAAAGATAACTAAGATTTAGGCAAAATTGTTAAAAAATTTACTATAAAGGGCAATAACTCCTAAAGGGGTCAACTGACCATTTCAGACAATTTATATTCGCGTTTTTTTTCTACTCGCGAAAATAAATCACTCGCGAAAATAAGTTGGTTTACAGTAATTCAGGGGCAGCAACCCAACAACGGGTTGTCAGATTCGTCAGAAAGACATAGATCTTGACCTAATAAACAATTTTTCCTCATGTCAGATTTCTCTAAATGCTTTGATTTTTGAGTTATAAGCCAAAAACTGCAATTTACCCCTATGTTCTATTTTTAGCCATGGCGGCCATCTTGGTTGGTTGGCCGGGTCACGCCATACATTTTTTAAACAAGATACCCCAATGATGATTGTGGCCAAGTTTGGATTAATTTGGCCAAGAAGTTTCAGAGGACGAAGGACGACCCCGGGCGCAAAGTGATGAGAAAAGCTCACTTGGCCTTTTAGGCCAGGTGAGCTAAAAATGTACCTCCATTGGTTTAATTTTTAAACAGCCATTATATGTCTAAAATAATTATTTTTTTTGAAGAAAAAAATTATTGGGATGGAATTGGTTCAGCCATTTCAAATCCAGCCGACAGATTTTTAATTTAAGCAATTCTAAATTCATCTACACAAAATTTTACCCAAAAATCCTTGAAACTGAAATTTATACTTACACACCACCATCTGTTTGTGGTCCTACTTTTTCGTACATCTTTATAAGACGACTACAGTTATATACAAATACTCCATCATGACTACGATTATCTAGATTGACACCAAATATAAAATTCAGTGTTTTGGGTTCTTTTAACGACCTGAAAAAAAATATAATGCGAATAATTAATAAATTTATACTTGTAAGGCTTCTTCCTACAGATGTTTTATCTTTTATATATATATCTAATATTTTTTTAGAAGGATTTTACTGTAATGTTTTTGTGAGCCAAGGCTCTGTGTTGAAGGCCATACTTTGACTTATAATGGTTTACTTTAACAAATTACGACTTGGATGGAGAGTTATCTCATTAGCACTCATACCGCATCTTATATCTAATTAATATCTATCTTTTACATCTGGCAATAGTAGAACTTACTACTTTTTGGAAAGCCCTTCATACAATAAAATCAAAAATTTCTAAGAAATCTGTAAAACCCTTATTAATTTATGTGTAATGCATCTGAATAATCCATTATACCTTTCTTTCCTGTCTGCCAACTCTTTTTTTAACTTGGCATCTCTCCGTAACTCTGCAGCATGCTGTTGTGCTCTCCGCAGCTCAGCCTATAATATAATTTGACATTTAAGGTGGTACCTAACACTACAGGGAGATAACTCTGTAATATCAGCTAAATGTTTTAATAACGTAACCTTGTGAAGGTAATATAAAGCTTCACAATGATTAAAATTAGTGTTTGTCAAACTACTATATAACCAGTGTAATTTTTCTGATAAAACGCTTGGTTCAAAATTTTTGATTTTTTTTTATATTTTTGTAAAAGGGTCAAAGTAAATACTTTGTCAAAATTTTATGAAAATTAAACGAGCCAAATTAATTTTAGTCAAAGTGTTGGGTACCACCTTAACTAGTTAGTAAACTACATTAGACCTTAACATTTTGTTCTTAAACTATCATAAATTCTTCTTTGTTAAAATATATCAATGTTTCAAAATGAATGGATATTTTTCCATATAAATGAATTTATAACAAATGCATCTTTATTTGACAGTTGAGTATACATACGCAACTCTTCATCTATTCTTACATTTTTAAACATTGTTACTGCATAAATATTTTTTTTTAATATATATTTTAGGACTGTTACATTAAGCTATCCATGACACTAATGGAAAGACCTTTGAAAGTAGGATAACCATCTATAGAGATAATTTTGTCTTCCTCTTACATTTTCACAGGACAATACTGTAAGTGTTTAACATTCAATATTCATAACATTTGGAAAGTCTTCTCTGGTTACTTTGTATGCTTTAATGGAACAGTCCTTCACTGTGAATGATATATTCTATTTGTCATGAACCAAGATTTTTTTTAAATTTTTATTTGTATACTAGAGTTAAATAAACAGCTGCGCCATGAGCGCATGATACGCCCGACGTCTTGTGTGGAAGTTTTATGCAATAATCATAAATAGTTTCTGAGAAAGTTTTAAGCAATAACCATATATTGTTTTTGAGACACGGCGGGACATGTGAAACCCCCAACCCTGTTTTTTTTTATACCAAAAACTAAATATCACTAAAATAAAATTTTGAATCAAATCCAAAAAGTATACAGATCTTTAGATTAATATAACAAAGAAGTGTGTAAAGTTTTAAGCAATAATCATAAATTATTTTTGAGATATGGCGCAACATGTAAAAAAAACCTCCCCTGTTTAACAAAATACTCAATAACTCCAAAACAAAGTTTTAAATCATCTCCAAAAAGTATACAGATCTTTAGTTTAATATAACAAAGTAGTGTGTAAAGTTTTAAGCAATAATCATAAATTGTTTTTGAGATACGGCACAACATGTAAAAAAAAACTCCCCCTTTTTTTTTACAAAATACTAAATAACTCAAAAATTAAATTTTGAATCATCACCAAAAAGTATACAGATCTTTAGATTAATATAACAAAGACATGTGTAAAGTTTTAAGCAATAATCATAAATTGTTTTTGAGATATGGTGCGACATGTAGAAAACCCCTCCCCCTTTTTTACAAAATACTCAATAACTCAAAAATAAAATTTTGAATCATCACCAAAAAGTATACAGATATTAGGATTAATATAACTAAGAAGTGTTTAAAGTTTGAAGCCATAATCAAGAATCGTTTTTGAGATACGGTGCTACATGTGGAAAAAAACACACCCCTGTTTTAGTTACAAAGTGCCGTAACTCAAAAAGTTTTAATCTTATTTTCACCAAAAAGTATACAGATCATTTGACCATCATAAGAAACAACTATCTTAAGTTTCATGAAATTTGGATAAGTCGTTCTCAAGTTACGGTGCGACATGTTTACGCCGGACAGACACCGGACATTTGTATACCATAATACATTCTGTCAAAATTTTGACGGGCGTATAAAAACTATGTTGATAAGTTTGTTTTTTTAGTGGCTTGCTGTCTGACATGGTGTATACCCATTTTCTGTTATCCATACAACCTTACCCTGTGTTCTTTTAATGATCCTCCTTGTTTTGATTCTATGTGTCTACAAATTAAATCATTTCAATATTATTAGGTTTTTTTTATAGTAAAATTGTTCAAGAGGGACACAGACTTAGTGATTACATTTGGGCACAAGCTGACTAGTCAACAGGGCTGCCGCATTTTTGCGCCTGTCCCAAGTCAAGAGCCTCTGGCCTAAATTGTTAGTCTTGTGTTATTTTAATTTTAGTTTCTTGTGTACAATTTGAAAATTAGTATTGCGTTCATTATCACTTAACTAGTATATATTTTTGTATAGGGGCCAGCTGAAGGACGCCTCTGTGTGCAGGAATTTCTAGCTACATTGAAGACCTGTTGGTGACCTTCTGCTGTTGTTTTTTCTATGGTTGGTTGTTGTCTCTTTGACACATTCCCCATTTCCATTCTCAATTTTATCTTATAATAATTCCAAAGTATTGCTTACAAGGTGGTCTTAGCCTTACTTTATTCTAAGCAAATAATTTTTTTAATTTATATCAAGCAGCTCTCAACTGTTTATGAACATCACAATGTTAGAAAATTCTTAAGGGTTCCGCGGAACCCAGTGTCTCGCCTACTTTAATATGCTGTTAATCGCAGGCTCAACAAAAGAGGAATAAAATCAATGAAAATATTCCTCTTGATACTATCTTATGATTCTATGAAGCTTCTGTCCAAGTTTGGTAAAAATACAGTATGTTTTAAAAACTTTAACTGCAGACTGTTTGTTATGTAAACTGGAAGATTTATAACCATTTATAAGTAAAATACAGATACACAGGTACAAAATTTTAACAAAATTTTCTTATAGATACTAGCTTTTGATCCTAAACAAGCTTCTGTCCAAGATTGGTACAGGTCCAAAATAGTATAAGAAAGTTATTAGAATTTTAAAAACTTTAACCACAGAGTGAATGCGTTGTTTCCTGGCAGAAAATCTAAGTCCATATAAAAGTAAAATGCACAAAAAAATGATTTTTTTTGTTAACAAAATTTACTTCTGGATACTATGTTTTGATCATAAACAAGCTATTGTTTAAGTTTGTTCAAACCCAGGATAATTTAAGAAAGTTATTAAAATTTCAAAAACTTTAACCACAGAGTGAATGTTATGTTTCCTGGCAGAAAAACTAAGTCCATTTATAAGTAAAATACGGAAAAAATGGTATTTTATTTTTCCAAAATTTCCTTCTGGATACTATCTTATGATCATAAACAAGCTTCTGTATAAGTTTGGTACAAATACAGTATAGTTTAAGAAAGTTATTAAAATTTCAAAAACTTTAACCACAGAGTGAATGTTATGTTTCCTGGCAGAAAAACTAAGTCCATTTATAAGTAAAATACCGAAAAAATGGAATTTTATTTTTACAAAATTTACTTCTGCATACTATCTTATGAACATAAACAAGCTTCTGTCCAAGTTTGGTAGAAATCCAGTTTAGTTTAAGAAAGTTATTAAAATTTCAAAAACTTTAACCACAGAGTGAATATTTGTTGACGCCGCTGACGACCCCGACGGGATGTAGGATCGCTATGTCTCGCTTTTTCGACTAAAGTCGAAGGCTTGACAAAAATGAAGCATTGAAGAATAAGTATTAACCTAGCCATAATCCACCAAAGTAAACATGGCTGCCAACTTGTAAGGCTTGAACACATAACAAAACCATAGGAAAGCTTAATTAGGATATCACAATAACGTTGCAATTTTTCTATGAATTTGATAACTTTGATTTTGTTATTTCCCTTGTTTAAATGTTGATGCAATTGATGCCATTTGGTTAAACATGTGTTCTAATGTACAGTTCTCAAGTTTTTCTTCATTTCTATCATGTTTATGTATTCTTACAAAAATTATACAAATGCATATCATTGGTAGTGCTTTTTCTGCCTTCTTTTACTTTAGGGGTCCCTATACTTTAGTGGTAGGGTTCATTCATGGTAATGGTTAAATTAGGGGATGTTTTAGGTTAGGGTTATGTTTATAGTTAGGACTAGTGTTATGAGTAGGTATGGGTTAGGGTTAGATTTTAGGTTTAGGACAGTTTAGAAATGCTCTATAAGGGTTGAGACCCCTAAATTAAAAGAAGGTCCTTTTTTTACTGCATCACCCTCAGGAATGAATTGTTGTTTTTTTTAACACATCATACATACTTAGCTTTACTTTCTGCTTCTTTTGCTCGATGTTCAGCATTTTTAGCGTCTTCTTTTGATTTGGAAACATCCATCTCGGCTCGCGTCTTGAATCGATTTGAAGAATATTTGTACATTTTGGGTTTATATAAGCAGCATGCTAATCGCTTTGTCCGTACTTTTTTCCCCTGAATATAAATTTTCATACTTGGGTTTTCATACACTATAGCTGTGTAGGCTCTGAATGATTTCCTTTCTGGCATCAACCTGAAAAAATAATGGAAATTTTAATTCATATGGCAGAAAAATTATGAAACAACATATGTTTTCATTCTTTCGGCAGTAAAAATTAGCACAGCCCATAAACATGATATAATTGTGTTGCTATACAGTAATTATTTGAATAATGCTGAATATTCATAAGTTGTAAGTAAATACATGTATATATATCATTACTTGTTATATTATGAGTAAGATTCATTGTTAAAGAGAGTAGATCTAGGCAAATACAGATAACTAATTGAATAAGAAATGAGTTTGTACAAGTTAGTTCCTTCAATGTCTTAAACCATTCCTGTAAAACAGAACTAAAGTCATATGTTTCTCAAAACCTGACAACTTATTTTTCAAAAAGGTTGACACAAATGCATAAAAAATTTCAAATAATTTCATTTCCTAATCCCTGTCACTCTTACCATTTTTCAAGATGACAAACCATTTAAGTAACAGTAGCTTAATTTTTATTTTTTTTATATCATTAACCATAATTCTGAAAAATCTAAAAGTTTGAAGCTGCTTGGATTTATTGCGTGCATTTATTATTGCGATTTTGTCCTTTTAGACCAGAACGCAATTTTTATTTGTTGCGAAATTCAGAAAAATCCTGTTTGATTCATACTAAAAACTTTAAATGCGAGTTTAATTATTGCGATGATAAATCTGTCGCATTTTTCGCAAAAATAAAAACATTGCAATAATTTCTGACTTTACAGTATTCAAAAGATGCTTATTTACAGATGAATGTTGATGGTATTGCAGCGCATTTCATTGAGTATGTAGCCAAAGATAATATCTTTGGTTAACTTGCTTGCTAGCTGGACCCTGAAGTCATTGTTAGGTTAGGTAAACAACCCCACTTTAAGAATAGACTAGTCTGACAAAAACCAATCTATCCGTCTGTTGGACTATGCTACTTTGACAGGAGGGTTGTATACCTGAACCAATAATGACTTTACAGTTCAGCTAACAAGCAAGCTAACCAAAGATATTACCTTTGGCTACACACTCATTGAAATCGGCTGTAAGAGTTTTAATTTCAAAAAGAAACATACATAAATCACAATTTCATATGGCAAAACAAAACCATAGGAAATTCAAGATGAATTTCTGAAACTGACATGCCTTGAATCATGATACCATGCAAAATATAACTTTTTACGCTGCAAAGCTTAACACTACGAAATGTAAACCTATCTACAGCAAGATGAACCAATAATATACTTTTAAAAAAAGAATTCATCAAAAACTGACAACAAAATTGTTATTTGGTAGTATGCCTTAATAGCCTTATATATCATTTCAACTGAAGAAATGAAGCTATATATTGTATATCTCCCTTTATAATTGTACAATTGATGTGCAAGAAAACAAATTCTATGCTATAATATATATGACGCCCGTCAAGCAAAAACCACCCTTATCGCATTTGACGTCGTTATCGGTAGTCAACGCTAGAATGTAACGTAGAACAAACCGATAAATTGCACGTTGAAATTGAGATATTTTTTCTAAACATAACGTTATCCATGTGAACTGAACAGTCTATTCTTATATTAATACAATTAAATACTTCTGTAAAATAATGCCGTATTTACGATTTAAAATTTAATTTTGTGATAAATTTCTATTAAAACTTTTCAAATGCTTGTTTTGACACGCTGTATATTCTTACTGTCTTGAGAGGAATGATTTGTTAACAATATAATAAAATCCCAAACATCAGCAAGTCTCATTATGACATAGTACCACGATATGTGATGATTTACGTATTAACCTTCTACAATATATATAATACCAATGTTGTGTGAAAAAAAAACCACTTAAATATTTTCAAAAAAACACTAAAAGTTTTTTTCCGCAGCTAGATTTCTTTTATACTTTTAATACGGCAAGTTATTGTATGAAGAACCCAAGAAAATATTCTAATATTTGGCACAACATCATTATGCATGCCAACTGCGGACAATCTTATATGGTTAATCACACGAGAGAGTTTGCTTACAAGAACTTAGGTACGACAGAGAAGAAAGTCTGTCTGAAATTTTTAGTCTTTTATTTTGCCATGCTTTAATCCGCAATATTGACTACTGTACATAAAACAATAAACCATTTGTTCAAATGAAGTATTTTATCAGAAAATATATCAAACAAGAATGTGTCCCAAGTACACGGATGCCCCACTCGCACTATAATTTTCCATGTTCAGTGGACAGTGAAAATGGGCTAAAAACTCTAATTTGGCATTGAAATTAGAAAGATTAAATCATAGGGAACATGACTGTAAACTAAGTTTCAAGTTGATCAGACTTCAACTTCATCAAAAACTACCTTGGCCAAAAACTTTAACCTGAACCGGGACGAACGAACGGTACGACGGACGAACAAACGACAGACTTACAGACCAGAAAACATAATGACCCTCTACCATCGTAGGCGGGGCATAACAATTTGCAATGCGTTTAAAACTGTAAGTATGAAACAAATATCAGTTAATAATTATATCATTCACTTTAAAAAAAAAATGAGGGTATACTGTTTTGCCTCTGTGTGTCCTTAAGCCAATTCATCCTTAGTCCGTCCGTTTGTCCCATGAATATTTTCGTCCCATTACAAGGATTTCTATAATTCTTTTAATCTTTTATTCTTAAATGGTCTGTGTGGTAGGCCATGAAGAAACAAAACAACAAAGAAAGGAAGAAAAAACAACGAAAATAAAAGTGCTAGAGGCTTGAGCTTATTCAAAAAATGATTAACAATTTTGGATGCATACACGAGATTGCTTAAGCTGGTTAATCATTGTGACAATATTGTATAATATATGTATACTATTTAATGGTCGCAGTTCAATTTCATTTGTCTTAATTTTCTTTGATTGTGAATAAAACGAGATGCGGGATATTGTTTGACTTAAATTGAGTTCTGGAAATAAATATGCAACTCCAGTACGAAAGGTTATACAACGACGAGAAGACAATTTATAAATTGATGTTTTTGACTTAATGATCAGAAGTCACTGACTGTATCACCCATCGTGTAAATCTCTTAATTCACGGATAGATTAGGTTAACAATCCGACAATAAACTTTCAATGGAATTTTTAAACGCCATGTAAAAATCAGAAATAGAAACAGAAACAAATGCAATTTTGCAATGTTGCGTTTATTTTCAAAAAAGATGATGCTGGATATATTACAATGATCTGTAAACATGAAGCAAGGACTAATTGAGGCAGCACAAGCTGAAAAAATCACCATATAATTAGATCACATCAAATAATCTTGTTGTTCTTCATATTTTTTGTCAACCTTGAAATGTCATACTTTTGATGATCTATTTTACTTTTGCATAATATTGAAATTTTCAAGTTCACTTCGAATCGATATCCAGCGAAACTTATTATAATTATAGTAATACATAAAAATTAATATCTAGTATACGAAGACCGACAGATTGAAATTTCTTACTCGAGATATATTTTAAATGTTATTTAATAAAGTTTTTAAAAGTTATTTTTCGTTTAAATCACTTTTAGTTTAACGTCCGTTATAGTTTGTTTTGTAAACATTTACATGCGTATATATTTATTGCAAGAAATATATCTGAAACGGACGAAATTGCACACGCAGTTGCAGTTCTCATTTAACGATAACATTTAAGATAATACATGTAAAAATGAACTATCCAAAAAAGGCAAAGATACGTATTTATTGGGTAAATGAAAATAAAAAGGCGCAGATAAATCCCGTTCTAGATACGGAGAGCGAAAGCGAATAAAATTTTACATAAACTTTTGACAACAGGTAAGTATTGCTGTTACCTATAGTATTGGAGAGTCCCGTTTAAAATCTTTGTTTAAACACATCAACAGTAATAGAAATACAAAGAAAATATCAAATTTTAATAGACGTTTGAGGGAATTTTCAAATATGGTACAATATTTGAAAAAATAGGCTAGTCTGCATGGTTTACTATAAACAGTACCTCATAACAGACATGACTCTGAATCTCATATTGTGTTATCTTCTTGTGAATCAAAACAGTCGTTTTTGACACATATGTACCAGCATTTCAGACAAATGGAACTGGATGTAGATATAAGAAGACGAATATGAGCATGAGTGTCAATGAAACAACTCACCATCCATGTCATAATTTAAAAAGGTAAACCCTTATAGGTCTAAGTACGGTCTTCAACACGGAGCATTTATAGACTAGATATGTCCACTGAACAGAATGAACAAATGTCTGGTCGCCTTCCTGTCCGCACATAATGTTTGCATCTATATATTCTTATGTCGTAGGTGGGACTCTTATACTAGTACAATAGTCCCATGTCGTACGTATATGCCTTCAACATTGAGATAAAACATACCGTATTGTCGGCTATAAAAAAACCCGATATGAAAAATCTAAAACAATTAAATTAATTACAGCCGATTCCATTAAGTGTGTAGGCAAGGGTAATAACTTTGGTTAGCTAAAGTATTCGACAATCCTTTCGGAGTAGCCTGGTCTTATAACAGACAGATAGATTGGTTATCTATCGGATGAGTTTATATTTTAAGGAGTGTAGTTCACCTGAACTAAAAATGACTTCACGATTAAGCTAGTCGCGAATCAAGATAACCAAAGATATTACCTTTGCCTTCACACCCAATAGAATCGGCTTTAAGTTAATACCAGTATTAAACGCCCTATTGGCAAAATGCATTCCACTCCTTTAGATTAAATGTTCAAAACACTGACCTTCCACGATAAATTACAACATTGAGCTCCTTTAATCTTTATTTCATTTTAATTTTATTGTCAATTTGATTTTGAATGGCCAAAGTGTTTTTACCGGCAATATGAATTGATTCAATCTGAACCTGAGAAAGTTTAAAGAAGAGTAAAAATAAGTCAAGTTGATCCTTAATATCAAATAAATATAAACAAACACCACGCGTGCAATCATAAATTATAAACAGAAAACTCAGATGACCATGTCTTAAAATCAAACGAGTGATACAAAAAATAACACAGAAATTTAAAGTTTGAGCAACACGAACCCCATGAAAAATAGATAGTGCCCTGTAAGAATCAGGAGTTCACACTTCAGTGTTGTTGTTTTTTTATTACATTTTAGATAACACTGAAATTTCTACCAAAATAAAAAGAATTCTTTTATATTTGAATTCCAACAAATGAAAGTCTTTACTGTTCTGTTATTGCAGGAGAAAAAAATCGGTATATGACTGACTATCTTGCTTTGTGTGTGCTACATGTAACTGGACAGTATTAGAAAAAATAAGCCTTTGGTCATACTCAACGTTTGGTAGATTTTGTAAAGCTAAAAAAAAAATTGACGATCAAACTCTGAAACTGAATCGCATATGACAGAATTCTTCCAAAAATCATCATCAATAAGTTAAGTCTGTTAACATTGTAAGCAAGAGAACGATGAAACTACTTAGAAAATGGATAGATTAGAAACCAATTTTATCTGTTTAGATTAAACCTATTCTATGGTATCAGAAAGTAACATTATTTCATCGTTGCTCATGATAAATCAGAAAATAATTTTCCAAAAAATAATGCACAAAATAAAAGAGATAGATTCTCTGCATCGTCCTTAATAATAGTTCGATAATTTGGCTCGTCCTGTAGATATTCATACATCCAGAACTGCACGTGTTAGGTAGGAACATCTATACATGTATCAAAAAAATTCGTCCATATTCTAGGAAGGGATATCAGGTTACATTTTGTCAAGCACCAGGAGAAGAGTAAAGTAGTAAATTGCAGCAAACTTAAATCGACGTCAAAGTGTATGATTTCAACGTTACGTTGAAATTTACGTTAGAACACATTTCATGTGTTACCAAAATTGAAATTTCTAAACTAATTTTTCACTGATCGTTTTCAAATTTTTTACATTGTGTTGGCATAAGTATTTTCTGTTTAATTAATTAAAAATCTGATAATTCATAATTTTTGCCATAAGGGTCGTTTTTGCTTGTCGGGCGTCATATATATATGCTTGTCTAAAAAGCTTCTCAAAATTGTATTTCTAGAAAATAGGAATCTAACATACAGGAATAAAACATAAACAATAATAGCATTACAACAGCTAATGAATGAAAAAATAAAAACAAACTGATGACGATTATATCAACTTTAAATTAATACATGTATTTATGTATTGTGTAAAATCTACAGAGACTGAAATATGGAAAGTGAGCCAAACACACATTAATATACTTTCATAAGCATTATTCCCATTCTTTAATCCAATGTACCAATTAAATGTATCAGTGCAGAATGTACATGATGCACTGTGATATACCCTCTTATTATAACAAAATTATGATATACCAGCTGTTATAACAACATTCCAAAAACAGGCCTAGGGGAGGGAGGGTGAGAGAGTTATAATTACCATTTAAGACTCCAAATGATAAACATATCTAAAGAATGCAAGTTAAAGTCACAAACTTATTTAGAAGGATGTATCCAAACATGACAGTCAGGAAAGAAAATTATAACTTAGAAGTGGAAACGCAATGAATATGTTTGGTGGCTTAGTTCAACATGATCATGCAAAAATAAGATATGAAATTTGCAGCTCAGCTCAAATTTAAGGGTCCACCAGTATTATTAAGATGTCTAAGGGAACAGTCTTGGTGTTTTTGTAGGCCATTTCAGTCCCTGAGATTCTAAGCTAGCAAATAACATGCTCAGGTACAACTATTTTTTACCTTTCTGTACGAAACCTTGACCACGACCTGGTAACATATAAATGTCACACTACATAACTGTCTTTTGAAGTATTCAAATATATCAATTCATCAAAGCATGGTATAGTGTAGCATGGGAGACAACTCTTTTCAATATGGTTGAATATTTAAAGGGAGATAATTCTAAATGTTAATGCTGTGTTGATATTTCAAAACTGTATCAAATTTATTTCTAATTTTATAAAAATACAAAATCATACAACTGTTTAAATTATAAGTTTTGAAGGTAAGGGAAGACATCAAAAGATCAAAGTAGGACTATGTGATTTTTTTTTTTCATCCTACATTGAACTTTTGATGTCGTCCTTAAATCATTCAAACTATATACACCATTGTGTATATTTTGTGCTAAAAGAAGTTATAAATCCTGAAACTTGTTGAAATTGCCTATTTAAGAGGCTATATCAACATTGTTGAACGAGATAAAAAGTAACATTCTAAAACCAACACTTAATTCTGGTGTTATTCTCAATTAACCAGTGTTCACCCCATTATTTTTAAATAGCACCTTCAGATGTGAAATAGCATGTTTTAAGTTAAAAAGTCAATAAAGCTACTGTAAGTTCAGAAATCATTGAATTTAATTGCTTTTTTCAATCTCTGAAAAATTGACAAAAATGAGACATGTTTTCGAGTTCAATTATTGCATTTTCCAGAAAATCTGCTAAAAATATTTGCATCAAATATCAAAATGTGATAGCTTATTATTTGGATACTCACCCAGTTGCAATATTTGCATTAACAAAAACCTTACAATAATTTCTGAATTTACATAGCAAAGAGTCTTGTCATTGCTCTTTGTGTCTTGAGGCTTGGCAAGGACTAAGGACTATTCCAGAAAAAAATGTATGGAGGGGGGGGTTGGAAGGCAGTTTTTGTCAGCACCCACCACCCAGACAATTGTAATTGAGAATTATAGTGCATTATAGTGTGAAAAGTTGTTCTGATACCTATCACCCATGTATAATTAATACAATGTGCCTTCCAACCCCCCCCCCAAACCCCCATTTATTTTTTCTGGAATAGAACTAAGCAAGTAAGTAGTAGTAAAAGTAGTATAGTGCTATAAAGCACATTTCATCACCATTTACAGATTTGTGTAAAATTGAAAAAAATGTGTATTGTTTGTGTTATTGTCACAAGGGGAGAACACATTTTTTACACAGGTTACAGTTTTGTGTAAATTAAGAAATTGTGTGTACTGTTTGTGTTTCAGCGTGATAAGTTATTACCCTTCGTCAGAATCCTCTTCTGCGGAAGGATGTGCCGATATAATGTCCCACGGATCACTTAGTACGTCCAATTCTGGTAAGCCATTGTCTAATAGCTTCATATTGTAGATAATTACAAGAGTCCCTGATTCACTTTCAATTTTATCAAACTGTTCAAAGAATTCAGCCTCATTGTGGAATGGTGAATATTTATAGATTAGTTCCATTTCAATTTCTTGCTAAAAATAGAACAAATATTTATCAGATTTATAAATTATCATATAGCCTTTATTCTAAAAATAAATGGTAACAAGTGACCTTGACTTAGAAATCTGATTAGTTATAGATACTTTATTTAAATTCTTTATAGAATAACTATCGAAGAATTCAAATAGAGAAAAATATTTAACGAGTGACAGAACAACACATTAATTCAGGCATAGCGCATGCGTTAATTATCAGTATTGTTCGGTCACAAGTTGAATATTTTTTTATTTTTGAATTCTTTGATCAGTTATTCTTTTTATTACATTGGCAAATGGCTTTTTTTATGAAATTAAAGTAGAAAATATAAGGAACTATATCTTTTTCTACGCATTCACAATTTGTTTTGATTTGTCGTTATTGATGTCTTGACAACAACTATTTCATAAGACATCATAGGAGTGAAATAACCACGTTTATTTCACATGTGAAATTATTGGTTTTTATTTCACTGAGAAATCAATGTAATTCATTGCAACCAATGTAATAATATTATTTCATTACAACTTACAAGTAATTTTATCTTTTCTTTCACTCACAAAAACAATATAAAATCTATTATTCTAGAAACATATTATACGATAAAAGTTTATCAAAATTATTGACTTTAAACTGTGCATTCTGACATGTTGATATTTTAAGAATTCCATACTCACCTTTTTGCCTTTGCTCACAGGTTTTCTACTGTTAACTTCAAATGATGGCAGAGGAACAATCACCTGTCAAATATATATCTCAAATTATTAGGAACAACAAATTTTAATAATTCTATTTACATGTACATGCAGTCATATACGCATAGTGCCTGACCTCTTGTATAGTTATATGACAAAGGACTTAGATAATTCAAATTTCAATACAAAGTGTAAAAGTATAAACCATGAATAACTATTTATGTAATTTTACTTTTCAACATAGGGTCTAGAAAGAAAATGGGGAGGTTTGAGCACAAATAACACAGATTTTTCTCCAACATGTTTTGAGTCTATTAAGTCAAGTTATCCCAACCATGTATTGTTTTATTATTCTTTGAATGTGTTTTTTTGGAAAAGTTGTGTGTTAGTGTTGTACACATTAGTATTGTCCAGAATTCTTGGTGATAACCTGTCTTTCTTTTTTTAAATGAAAAACAAGAATGTGTCATTAGTGGACGGATGCCCCATCCTCACTATCAATTTCTATGTTCAATGGACTGTGAAAATGGGAAAAAGCTCTAATTTGGCATTAAAATTAGAAAGATCATATCATAGGGAGCATATAAACTAACTTTCAAGTTGATTGGACGTCAACTTCATCAAAAACTACCTCAACCAAAAACTTTAAACCTGAAGCAGGACAGACAGATGAACGGAGAGACGCACAGACCAGAAAACATAATACCCATAAATGAGGCATAAAATCGTCACTTTAAATAACTACTGTACCTCATCAATGCCCTCCTCCTCATGAAATGTACGTGACAAAAACAAACATGACATTGCCTTGTCTTTCTTTGTAAATACCATCAAGTCATTACCAATCCTCATTGAACCTCTGAAATAACAAAAATATAAAATAATTTTTCTTCTTTCTATGAGTTATTTTGAAAAAAAGTAATGCAAACAAATGTAACTGAAATATCAAACAGATATCTTCATACTGAATATATAAATATTAAATAGCATGAAGGTAACAATGGTAACACAAACAGGAAGTTGAAAATATTTCAATAGTAATTTTGCTCTTCTAATCCTACATTGTATTGATTTTTGAACAAACAAAAAAAATGAAAATAAAAACTTAAAACAGTCCAATCTTTGCCACTTCCAAGCACTTTTCTGAATAGATCTAAACATGAAATACCATATGCCATAGCAAAAAAACAATGGCTTGAATAAATTGAAAGCTAGATGACCTAACATATTTATTAATTTATTACTTACGATTTGAGACCATTTCCGTACATGCCAATGTGTGAGTTTTCTTCATCTCTTTTTGTTGACCTTCCAAATGTGATGATATCAGCTGTTTCATCTGAAAATGAAATATTTCAACTTAAAATAGTTTTATATATACCCATCCTGACAAATCTAAATCTCATCTTTGTAATAGAAAAACTTGCTACATTGCATCATAAAATTTCCTTAGTTTCTAATTTTATCAAATACTGTTATAATCATATCTGACATGCATGTCTATAAATGGTGGTGATAAAGTTAGGCCAAAAAAAATATGTCTGTTTAAGGTTACATACTTAAAATACATAGGGAAGGTAGGTCGGTATTTTCATTTTATTTTTTGTGTCATGATT
The DNA here is from genome assembly GCF_036588685.1 of Mytilus trossulus. Lineage (NCBI taxonomy): Eukaryota > Metazoa > Mollusca > Bivalvia > Mytilida > Mytilidae > Mytilus > Mytilus trossulus. The sequence goes on along the minus strand of NC_086380.1, from coordinate 66,752,381 downwards.
TTGAGTCATGCAGTTGTGTTTTATCGTGGTCTGAGTAGATAATGGGCCAAGTTTACCCGTATTTGTAATGATTGGATTATTCCCCTTTGTTATAAGTTGAAAAAAAGGTCGGCAAAGTGTCTATTTCATCACACGAGTCTCGATTTTCCTTAAAATAGCTGTCGTATTCACAATAGTGAACATTAGGATGTATCAGACAATAGATTTATATTATTGGAAACACTAACTTCACTTTTGACACAAGTTCAGTTTATTTTTCACTTTACAACGGAAATAAAATGACTTAGGGTCTGTGCTAAAACAAAAGGGTAGGTCGGGTAATCATAAACAGACAGACATTTTTTTTGTGCCTTAACAAAAGTTGCAAAGCCAAACATTTTTAAAACTTACTATAAACAATTTTCATAGAGATTCTAATTTACTTAGTGTTATAAGAGTGTTATAAGAGTGGGTGGTTGATAATTCATATAAATGACATAGGATCAGTACAATCTGCTTCAGACATCTACTTACTTGGATCCATTCCACTTCCATCGTCAAGGAAACACAATAGGTAACCTCCCCTGAGAGATTCATCTGGGACTAAAACAGAAATTATTGACATATAGAGATAAGTACTTTTACATGTGAGCACTACAGGGTAAAGATCCCTTTCATTTTTCAAATGTATTAATTTTTCAGTAAAACATTGAACTGATAATTTTCTCGTTTGAATAGTTTTACATTTGTCATTTCGAGGCCTTTTATAGCTGAATATGGGGTACCGTACTGGCTTTGCTCATTGTTGAAGGCCATACAGTTACCTATAACTGGTAATTTCTGTGTCATTTTGGTCTCATGTAGAGAGTTGTTTTATTGGCAATCATACCACATACATATGAAGAGCAAGCGTAAAAATCCCCAATATCAAAACATAATCACCATCTTGTCATCAGCAACAACATATAAAACTTTGAGATTAAGTTTTCTAGAAATTTGATAGCATGTAACAGATGGAGTCACCTGCTTGTCAACTATCCCAAGTTATAAACCAGATGTAGTCAGAAACCTGGCTAAATTACTGCCATTTCATGAATCTAATATTTTAAATTCAGAAATTTTTGCATGCATTTAATATTGCGATTTAAATTTTTGCGATATTGAGAAAAATCCTTTTTTAATTCATATACAAAATTTCAAAATGCAAGTTTAAACTGCATTTAACTGTAGTTATTTTACCCCTTTGGCATTTTACATAATAATAAAGACATTGCAATAATTTGTGAATGTACAGTACCCCTCTAACCAGATGATTTCCTTTTGAACTCACCTGTGAAAATGTTGATTGTTGTGGCATTGGCATCTCTGAAATTAGACATTAAAAGTTAAGTTTGCTTATAAAAAGTAAAGTTAATAAAATGCCGACATCTTGTCATAAACCTTGGGTTCCAAATTAAGACATTAATAAATGATAAGGGTGCATCATTTTAATCAGACAAATATTGTGTACTCAACACAAACCAGATGCTCCGCAGGGCGCAGCTTTATACGACCACAGAGGTTGAACCCTCAACAGTTGGGGCAAGTATGGAAACAACATTCAAGCTTGATACAGCTCTGAATTTGGATTGTGATTATATAGTTGACACAGAATAAATGTGGTCTAATGAACTTAAACAAGAGGCTGACACAACGACAGCAAACCAGATTTATTAACATTTATTTTTGTCCTTGCAATAACACAAAAACAATAACTGATGAACAGTGAAAGTGAAAATCAACAATATCAAATTTGACCTCCATTCTGTCATAAGTACCAACATATTAATCAAAGCCTGAAAGGCTGTAAAAGCAATTGCTGCCATGTTTATGATTTGGGGACTTTTTTTTCATCCACATATATTTAAGAATTAAACATGACAGGAGTGTTGTCTAGTGAGAATTAAGAAGGTTTTAACTTTATATCAATTAAAGACTTTAGCAGAAAGTCATTTTTAATATGTTTTATACAGTGATCGGGAAGGACGTGCGCCCTGCGCCTATAGCGCATATTCACCAGAAATGGCGCATAGAGTGACAAATGTAAGCGCCCACGTGGCGCACGATATTTTTCGCATCGTTTCGAAACGTTTAGATATCGTCAAATAGTTTTCCGATCGTGTTCCGTGCCGCCATGTGTGTGTACACAACTGTATAATGTTCCTCCAATCATAGGAGCACCTATATATTTTAGGACGTCTCGGGTGTTTTCCTATGGTAATAGAACCATGCGGTTTAACGTCTCGGGTGTTTTCCTATGGTAATAATAGAACCATGCGGTTTAACTGATAACCCAAAAAACGCAATTAACCATCATTCATGATATAATTTTTTATAAACAACTTAACATTTGTGAAATTTTGCTATTACAGACGAGATTTAACTCTAATAATAATCTTTTAATTTAGTTTAGCTTGCTATTATTTCGATTGAATACCCCTGAAGCCTTTTTATGAATATAGTTTTTGTCTCCATAAAAGGTGCTTAACTGTCCTTGTCATTTTTTGGTCTTTAGCTCGTTTTGAAATTTTGTAAACATGACTTCAGCGAATTATTGTTTTGTTCTATCAATTAATGGTACTCTCTATTGTTATTCTTGTCATCTTGATGAAGTAATAATAATAATACAAGAAGTGCAGAGGACGTTCCTGGAATGTCCTCTAATACGGAACGTCTGGAATGAGTATGGTATCGACGAAGACCCAAATTTAATGTTAAAAAAACCATGAACATGAACAAGCCAAGGCAACAGTAACAGTTTATACATTGTAAATAAAGGTTTATCTTTAATATTGTCCGTTTTGGAAGAAGTTATTGTATATTCATTGAAATTACAGAATCACAGGAACAATATTATTTAAAATCATAAAGGTAAACTTGTACCAACACCTCTTTTCCAAAACATGAGAAAATAATGATACTTTTTATTTTTTTACAGAAGTCAATTCAAATGGCCCACTCATTTGACAACATGGCCCATTATTTTTCAAAATGGCCCATTGAATTTATTTTTGAGGGGCCCTGGGCCCATAGTGAAAAAAACCTTCCAGATCACTGTTTATATTTCACAAGGAGACAACACGTTTACCAGGCTAAATTTGGGGTCAAATATACATGTGCTGAAACATATAACTCCAAGAGAAATTATTATGGATTATCTCCTAGTAGTGTTTGTAACTGGGCAATAATTTCCTTTATTGATTTAATTTTCATAATTAATTTAAATTTAACACTTCAGTTAAAACATTTCAACTTTCCAGACGCAAATGTTGAAAAACGGGAAAGAAACAAAATATTTTACAAGACATAAACATGTAAAATATAAATATATATTTCAGCTGACTAAAAATATTTTCATAATGTTACTTTGTCATCATTTCTTAAAAACTAAGTCCCAAACATTATTGCTCAGTTGATATGTGTCATCCTCATGCGGTACGAGATAACTATATATAATTCTGAGTTTCTCATGCAATCTCGACTCATGCAATCTCGAAAAGAGCTCGGCCATCACAGACAAACATGACATTAAATCGTCATTATACGAACAAGAACAAACAGCTCTAAGTTGCTTTGATATTTATCCAATTTTCAGGAAACATTGTGAAAATGATCTTCAATTTTTCGAAAACATGTGAAATAAAATTGCAAACACGGTGGACCGTCGAGGGTCAACAAACGTAGTAGACTCGTCCATTGGAAAGACGAGGATAATGGTTTCATCATTTGTCATTCATACCCAGTTTTGAATATGATATCCAAAAAGGATGTACTTTTTTTAATCTATGAAACTAGAAAATTCCAAATTGTAAATATCTCTTCATCTGGACTTGGCATCTATCACGTTTGGACGGGTCCATTTCATTAGTAAGGTGATCGATAAATCTTACGGAGTTATGACAAAAAAGGAAAACAAACTTATTGTTATGTGTTTTTAACAAGGGTTTCGTTCCTCTAAATTATTTGGGGAAACAAATCAACAAAATAGGTCAGTTAACTTTGTCTATTTTTAGATTACAGGTAATCATTTGACACTACGTATAACCTGATAACCTGTGTAGTGATTTTGATTTTACGATAAATTTATGAATGAACGACAATTTTATGAATGAACAAGAGCACCTGACCTCTTTCTTAAAAAAACACCAATTAAACATATAAAACCGTATATTATAAAAGATAATTCAGTCAAATTTTCAATACTAAATCAACAACTGAAATGATTCCATATTTTGTTGAAACATCGTACGAACGGAAAACGTAATCGCAGGTATAAAAATGCATTTTTTTCACTCGGACGTCTATGTTTTTTGATAGTCAAACGGTTGTCCCCCTAAATACAAAAATACATCTACAAGAACGTATGCTGAAACTTCTTAAATCCACTAACGTTTTTCAAAAGTTTCAAGCTATGTATTGCATTAGAAAACATACATAGGTGTTTAAGAATGACAGATCAGGAGCCTGTTTAACAAAATACTATGGCTTGATCTGGGCGGAGTCTCTGATCTGGGTCACAAAGATGGCCATACGCGACGGCATGAAAGCAATTGCTTTAAAAATTGAAAAGCTTAGGTTGATTGGGTCATGAGTAAGTGCAACAACATGAATGGAAACGCCATTTTTCAATCTTTTAAGAACCATAACTCCTGAACTTGACCTCCGTTTTGTCATCAATAACCCCAAGAATTCAAGAATAAAACCTCATTGAAATTGGTCAAGAAAAAAGCAATTTTGAATTTATACTAAGTATTAGAAAAGCAGTTTTTGGCCCCTAATTCCTAAACAGTTTCGGACATAACCCCCAAAATCAATCCCAACTTTCCTTTTTTGGAATGAAACCTTGTGGTACAATTTCAGAAAGATCCACACACTTACACACAAGTTATTGTCTGGAAACTGGAAGAATACTTCTTTTGACCCCTTTTCAGCTCCTTGTTCCTAAACTGTTGGAACCATAGCCCCCAAAATCAATCTTAACCTATCATTACGACTTTAGTAATTTCAAACATTGTGTTTAAATAACATAGAGATCCATTTACTTAAACTAAAGTTATTGTCAGAAACTAAGTGTCTTTGGACGACGCTGATGATGACGACGTGATACTAATATTCCAACGCAAATATTTTTTGTAGTCATATACATGTAAATACAACTTAACATTAGGCATGTTAGGATTAAAACAATTGTTAAAGAGGAAGTGCACCATTTAAGTTACAAAATAATCACGACAACCTTGTACATGTGACTGAATAATTTCTCATAGTATTTAGTAATGTGTTTTTTTGTTTGTGTTTTTATTTATTTTACAAAATCCTTGAAATCCTTACTGATTTTTTTCTATAAAGGATAAGGTGTCAAATTTACACTTTCTTTTTCTAACCTTGCTGGGGAACCGTAACTCTTAAGCCCTAATGTTATTTTTTTACTATTTGCAGACTATTTCATTCGCAAATAGTCAAAAAATAACTGTAGGAAACAAGATCTACAGTTCACCAGCTACAAATGTATTATTACCCCTGCCAATATTTTTCTTTAATTGAGTTATGTTACTTACCTGCTATTGTCAACCAATTCAGCAAGGGCACCAAATAAAAACTCATGTGTAGTTCTGTAAAAAGAAATGGAAAAATAATGTGAAAAAATTATTTCGTGTCTAAACCAATTTGTAACACCCAATTATTTTAAACAAATTACTTGGTAGTCTTGGGCTGTTTTCCGCTCTTTGGTTGTTTTTTCGTCTAATTGACTCATTCCCCAATTCCATTCTCAATTTTACTACTGATTATTGCATGTTTTGCACTTAATACTATAGCTATTTCTGATTAACAGTACCGGTAAGTTGTTTGTTTTTGATGTCAATGAATATGTCCTGGAGGTTGTTTCTTAACATATAGTTTTTAGTTCACTTCCACAAGGACAAACACCTTACCTATGTAGTAATCAAATTTTCACATCTACAATTGATGTCATTTTGTCTTGGGTGGATAAGAGTCTCTTGGGCAACCATATTACAAGGAAGCAAAGAAATCTTCATATTTTTATATTCATAATTTCTTTTTCAGAATTAACAAGAATGTGTCTCCAGTACACAGATGCCCCACTCCCACTATCATTTCCTATGTTCAGTGGAACGTGAAATTGGGTCAGAACTCTAATTTGGCATAACAATTAGAAAGATCATATCATAAGGAACATGTATACTAAGTTTCAGGTTGATTGGCCTTCATCAAAAACTACCTCGACCAAAAACTTTAACCTGAAACAGGACAGAGGGACAAACGAACGGACGGACGCACAGACCAGAAAACAAAATGCCCCTCTACTATCGTAGGTGGGGCATAAAAATACCTCATGTTCAGTAATTGTTGTTAGATGATGTAGTTCATAAGTGTTTCTCATTTTATTCAAATAGTTTAGTGTGTTTTCCTGTTGGAATGGTTTCACACAAGTCATATTTATGAACCTTTATAGCTTGCTGTATGGTGTGAGTCAATGATCCCTGTTGAAGACCGTACTTTGACAGATTTTGGTGTACATTTACAAATTGTGACTTGGATGGAGAGTTGTCTCATTGGTCATATTAGCACTCATACCACATCTTCCTATATCTTTGTTCATTTCCAGCTAATGGTTAAATATACCATGATAACAGTTTATTTTAAAGAAAGAACATGTTTAATTAAATTGATTCTACAATATTTATCATAAAAGTGAGAATGGAAATGGGGAATTTGTCAAAGAGACAACAACCTGACATAGAGCAGACAACAACAGAAGGCTATCAGTGGGGCTTCAATGTAGCAATAGTTCAGTGATAATGAACGTCATACTAAACTCAAATTATCCACAAGAAACTAAAGTCAGGAAACTGCTAGTAGTCTGTGTTGTTATTTATGTATTAATATTATCAAGAAACTAAAATTAAAAATAATACAAGACTAACAAAGGCCAGAGGCTCCTGACTTGGGACAGGCACAAATATTGGGCGGGGTTAAACATGTTTATGAGATCTCAACCCTCCCCAATACCTCTAGCCAATGTAGAAAAGTAAATGCATAACAATATGCACATTAAAATTCAGTTCAAGAGAAGTCTGAGTCTGATGTCAGAAGATGTAACCAAAGAAAATAAACAAAATGACAATAATACATCAATAACAACAGGTTACTAGCAGTTAACTGACATGCCAGCTCCAGACTTAAATTAAACTTATTGAAAGTTATGTATTCATCATATGATTATCAGGCACAATCCTTCCCATAACATATATGAGAAGAACATAACCTGTGTCATGCCAACAACTGATTTAGTTCTAATGCAAAGACCTGTACGTGAATCAATATTAATGCCAAAATGAGCCATCTTTAATGACCTGACAACAGTATTGTAACTATAAAACCATGATAACTTTCTTAATAAGTCTATTTAAAGTTTTTTTTAGCTTCTGAGGTGAATACTGGTATTTTTGTGCTGTATAAAGACATTTCCATAAAAAAATTGGATGTGAAATACCTGAACGTATAAGAAGTCTGCATGTTGAGCTATATTTACAAATGATATCCTTATAGTTATATTGATGATAAAATTTAGTAAATGTTTTGACTCATTTGTGATATCGAAAATCCTGGTGTAATAATTTTTCATTAATACATAAATTTCCAACGTTGAAATCTAAAACATTGATACAGTCGATTCCACTTAATTGCATACCGCTTAATAGCATAATTCGGTTAATTGCATACTTTTCTCCTGCACAAAACCATTTCCCATTCACCTAATGTTAAATTGTCCGGTTATATGCATAGCCTTACAAGTGGCATTTCGGTTTATTGCATAGAAAATAATCGCCAGCTAGATATGCTCAGTTAAAACTGACGAGATTTTTGACCGGAAACGGCAATTTGGTAAGTATATTTTTCTTGAATGCATCATAATTTTCATTATTATTTCACATTTACTTGTGTGTTATTCAAATAAAGTTTTAAAACAGTATCTTTCGTGTTTATATGATTATAGAAAAGGCCTCGATGTGTACACAGGTAAAGTTTCCCATATTCTATTTTAAGCCTCGAGGTCATAAAAATGTCAATCAGCTGATTGTTGTAAAAACACAACCATTCTATGATCTTCTATCTCAAAAGGTGTTAATTATTGATTGGATTTCAAACATTGTTCATAGATTATATTTTGGGTGAATTTTTAAAACATTAACGCCTGCTAATTATCGATCATTATCCAATGTGTAATTTCGTAATCCAGCTTGGGTGATCTACATTTATGTTAAATATTACAGGGCATTTATATATGGTTGAAGAATTTTATACATCAATCTTTCCTTTTTAATATTTTTCTAAAAGAAAATTAACTTCTGATTATTATATTTTCTCACTTTCAACACTCGTGTCCAGCAAATAACCTGTGCATGGCCCCACCACCTGTTAACTGCTTTGCATAAACAAAACTAGCGGTGTTAAAGTAACAGTGTCACATCACTGTGTAATTGGTAAATACTGAATATCAAAGGCAGTTCATTACACAATTATTGTTTACAATGGTTATAAACTGTGTAGTATTGTTAAACAGTTTGTTTTAAACAAAGCGTAACAATTTAATTTGTACATCCGGGTCATAGAAACAAATCTATTTTTAGAACAATTTTATTATTGTATCTCAGGTAAAGGAAAAGTCGGTACATAAATTTATAAACAAAAACAAAATGTGTTTATAAACTTTATTGAAAGAATACACAATGAAATAAAATGTATGACAGTAGACAAATAACTTTATTAGAATAAATAAGCATTCATTATGTTGTAAGTGGACTATGGACGTACATCTTTCTTCTTTGCTGATCTGCACTATCGATGTCATTTGACTCCGTAATTTGTCATTTCGGATATAAGCATACTCCGCTTTATTGCATAATTTCGTCTGACAAATAGGCTATGCAAATAACCGGAATGTACTGTATATACACATGTACACAGGCGAATCGTACAAGTTGAGTTTATAGTTTGAGTTATGGATTTCTGGGGAGATCCCTGCATACATTTTTGTAGCAAATTATACGATTAGTTTATTTAAGTTCTATAAATTAAAAATTGTAATTTGTATATCCAGGTGTAATGATAAGTCGTTATACTAAAGGCTATTTTTTTAATTTTTTTTCCGTACACTTAAATTTCATTTTTTATTATCATGCATTGTCAAGCTTGGTAACTCATAATTATTTGTCAGTAACTCAATGTACAATGCTGTCCCATACTGCATTTTGTACTGAACCTTCTGACCTTGTTTGTTTACATTTAATTTCAATGGCGTCAAAATCATGTGATGTCAATTCGTTCTACCCAATCAAATTACTCTACTGTCAATAAGGGGATTTTTTAGTCTACGTCACTTACGTTATTTCTTTGTGGGATATTGCTTCAAAATAGTTTGCAATAATTTTGGGTTTTATTCAACAGGAAAACTCTTTTCTTGCCATTCCTTTTGACATCAATGGAATTCTGTATGAATATTTATCTACAGTCATGATGGTCATCTATATACCTGTACAAAATTAAGGCATGGGCATCGTTTTTTCAATTAGTTTTCCTTTCATTTTGGTTGGGCTTTTTTCGCGGGAAAATCGCGAAAGACATAACACAAATACCTAACGAACTGACAAGATGAACGATTTTAGACTACGGTAGGATACAAAGTCATGGGGTTCGTGTTGTTTATTCTTTAGTTTTCTATGTTGTGTCATGTGTACTATTGTTTTTCTGTTTGTGTTTTTCATTTTTAGCCATGGCGTTGACAGTTTGTTTTAGATTTATGAGTTTGACTGTCCCTTTGAAGAATTGGTATCTTTCGTCCCTCTTTCAAAGATGAAGATGACAATAATTGCATCAGTAAAAATTTCATGACATGAAACTCTCCAAGTATATGGGTACTTACGAATTAGTATGTAGATAGTCAAAGCTAAGCTGAGCTCTACTCAGAGACGTATATTCTTCTTGCGACATAATTAACTCAGAGCGTCAACTGCTTCTGCTGCTGATGTTGGCGGGACGACGACAATTCAAGTGTGAAACGGTAAAATTATGATGAAGTCCATGTTGCAATATCAGTGAAATGTTTGAAGATTGAAGGCCCAAACTTTAAAAATCATTATTCACGTTGTTTAATGACATGTTATTCCTTATTTTAGTAGAGTTTTGGGATTTTTTTGTCAAAATCGGCCTCATGCAGTTATCGCATTCCAGCTTCCTGTCACATTGCGCACGCGTACAACCGTGCTTTCCGTTTTGTTTGTTTACATTTTTTAACTGTCTTCTAACGCTTTTTTAAGTTTATACAGCTCATATACGTTGACCAGATCTATTAATGATCAGATTTTGTGCCATTTAATAGATGAGTTATAATAAATTTGCACGATTGCATTTTTAAAATAAAAAACAAAAAATTATATAATTTTTATACAAAACGAATAATAAAACAATATGTTTATTTTGTATCAATGCGAAAATTGTTTCAATATTGTTTTTAGTAAATTTCATAGTATTTATCAACTTCAATAAAAACTATATAAAATGAATGTCAGTTAACATTTTTATCTCAATTTCGTTTTCTTTTTTCAAAGAGTTATTATTTCGGAATGCCCTCTAAATTTTAGGTTACTTGAATGATAAAATCAGAGAATGTAAACAGCATGTCAGATTCAGATAGTTCAGAAGAAGATATTGAAGAAAAATCTCGCTTACTAGAAGCTGTAGTAAATGTCATCCCACAAACCACATCAAAACATGTACTGATCAACCAAACAGGTAATTTTAGCCAAAGAAACATTCAAAAACCAACTCTGATTGACTCATAATTTTTGAATTCTAATTTCTAGTCAAATCGGCACCTGGTTAAATCGGCACCCGGTCAAATCGGCACTCAGTATAGTCAGATCGGCACCTAGTCAAATTGGCACCTGGTTAAATCGGCACTTTATATAGTCAATTCGGCACCCATGTTAGATTTGTTTTATATACATACTTTAACAGCCTCGCATTTCCCAGTTTCTAAGCCTCATCCTTATATCGTTGATATGTCAAGTCAAGGCACTATTATTGTCTATATATAAAATGATCAAGGATTTGTATAGTTCTCACTATACAAATCCTTGCAATGATATATGAGGTACGGTACTGGATATTTTTTATGCACTTTTTAACAGTTGAACATTTTGCAGGATTGTTGGTTGAATGCTGTTAACTCGCCTGAAAAAACACCTTGAATTGCTAATTATTTTGCATGAAAGTTTGAATTATTGAAAGGGACTCATAGTTTTCCATTCTATTGACTATTGCTTCTATTTGTCTCATTGTTAAACATCAGGTTGTGTAAGGGCTTCTTTGTTTCTTATGAAGTTTTTGAAAAATAAAACATTAATAAATACCTTTAACATTCTACTATTGAGTTAGAACCACAACCATATTAACCATGTACTTGATTTAAGTTATTAAAATTAATTGAAAAGAAAACTTTCCAAAAAATCGGTCATAGAATGTTGTGAAAACATTAAATAATTAACCTATGTTTTCTAACTGCTTGATGCTTTTTAATGATGTAATGCATGATAAAAAAAATTCTAACATAGATCATGAATTTATACATTTTAAAATTATTTATACATATATAATATCAAATATTTTTGGATGCCGATTTGACTATATTGAGTGCCGATTTGACCAGGTGCCGATTTAACCAGGTGCCGATTTGACTTTTTCTATGGGTGCCTATTTGACCAGGTGCCGATTTGACTTGTACCCCAATTTTTGATACAGCACTTCTATGACTTATATGAAGACTAGTCAAAATAATTATGACGTCTTCAAAGGCTATTATAATTTTTTTCTTTGATGCCTCACTTCGACGTCATAATGCTGAAGCCGACATTTTTGGTTGGACTTTGAGAGCATATTTTGTCCTCAACCTTGAGACCCAATTTAGCCACAGGTACTTGTGGACAGGATACCCTTTGGGTGCCCCCCAATATGAAGACATGTTGTCACCCCACTCTTTCACCAACTCGCCCAACTATTAAAAAAATCGCCCCAAACTGGTTGACCAACTCACTTCACTTTTTAAAAAATCACCTCACTTGTGAAAAGGGTTAAAACCAATCAATTTTCCCCACTTATTGAAAAAAGGTAAAATCTACTGCTATATATATTAAGCAAGAGAATCTCTTAAAATTCTTTTAAAAATAAGGGTTATTAATAATTCTTTTTATACCTCTGATAAGAATCACAGTATTGAAGGATCACAAGAAGATTTTAACCAATATGACATTGATGGTACCCAAAAAATTTTGCAATCAATTATTGATTGTTATTACATGGTGTACATGTTGTAGCTATAAACAAATATATCACAGATACTGTACTAATTCAACAAAAGATTTATAAATAAGTTAAAATTGAAAGCAAGATTTACCATCTCATGATCTGGACATAATTCTCCAAATGAATAATAAAAAAAAGATAATGAAGATATATGGGTTTATTTTTGCTTCCAAACTGGTTAAAGTTTTGTAACCTTTTTCAAAACTTTTGATTAAATAGTGTGTATGATTACCATTGACAAGGTTCCTAACTGAGGATAAACTAAGTACTGTACTGCAGGTCTTTAATAGCATTTTTTTTACAGTCTGAAAGCTGAATACAGCACACTTTAATCACACCATCAATATTTCTTGATTCTGAATCATTTTTAGGAAATGTTAGGTGTAGCAGAATATTTCATGAAAAAAGTTCTGTTAATTGTCTGACAGCCAAGTGAATAGGTTTGATATTGAGGAAATGAATAAAAACTGTTTTTGAGATGAGAATGTATGCCTTTGTAAATGTTGTATGTACATTGTATATGTGTTTTTTTATGTTTTCTTTTTTTTATTAAAACTTACTACAAAGATAATAAAAAGTTTTACATTATATATTTTGTAGATCTTAAATTACCTGTAAAAGAAAACTTGAAAGGAAGAAGAATCTCTAATTTGCCATCTAACAGGTGATGATGAAATAGACAACAATAATAGGCTGCAAGCCAGGATGTTTTTTTTTCTTTTTTTTTTTCAATAACATTATCACTGAACTAGTATATATTTGTTTAGGGGCCAGCTGAAGGACGCCACTGGATGCAGATATTTCTCGCTATATTGATTCCGGTTGGTGACCTTCTGCTGTTGTTTTTTTCTATGGTCAGGTTGTTGTCTCTTTGACACATTCCCGATTTCCATTCTCAATTTTGATATCAATCCAATACCAGACAATTACCTGTACAACATGTACAATGTCAATTCCCACAAAAAAGTTCAAACAAATAGTTGATGATTATAAAAATGTTTATCAAACTTATTCTTAAGGTCTATATTAGCTTTGTCATGATTGTCTTGTGAAAATTTGAAAACCAGTGCTGTTATTTAGAGTTGTATGGCACTTGGAAATATTAATTATATGGACAATTTAATTGCATTGTAAGGGCTTTCAAGTCTACTTTTCTTTAATATATATATATGTAAATTGTGATTTGAATAATGGCCTTTGACATTTGAAATATTTGAAATGCTTGGGACATTGGAATTCTTTTATTTTTATGTAAATATGATACTGAGTTTGTGAGACCTTAACCAAAATTATTCAATTTTGTTGTTGGCCGGTAAACAAACAAAAAAGGATTGATATATACTTCAAATTTTATTTTGGATTTTAAAAATTTGTTGAATTCCAGGGTCACTGATGAGTCTTTTGTAGATGAAACCCGCGCCTGACATAAATACAAAATTGAATCCTGGTATCTATAATGAGTTTATTTGACTCCACATCAGTACCAAAGGCTATATATAGCAGTTAGTCAAACGAAGAATGTCTACTCACATTACAATAACTGATACTGTGGATTCATTTATTTTCGTGGGTACCAATTTTCGTGGATTACGGAAAACTTGCATGTTCGTGGATATTTTATTTCGTTGTTTTGACAAAGTCTGCATATAAGCCTATAGACATTTTGTTTTTCGATGAACATTTAATTTTGTGGTTCACCTGTACCCACGAAAGCCACGAAAATTGGTATCCAACGAATAATAATGAATCCACAGTAATTACATTGGTTTCAAACATGATTTCTAGGTAAAAAAAGGTTAAGTTCAAGTAAATAAATTCTGTATTTTTTCTCCTCTGATGTCTTATAACAATATGTGTTGTATCAAAAAGAAGCTTGAATTTGCATCTTTCTGGTTTAATAAATCATTTTGTCATTATGGACATTAAAACACTCAACTATTTTGCGTAAAGGTAGTCCAACTCATGACATGGATGCCACATTTGATGTAAAATTGCAGCCTTCATGCTTGGTTCTTTAGTCCACAAGTCAGAAGCTCAATTCTTTGAAAATTTGTTGAATTCTGTTGGCTTGCAGAGAATAATTTTACAAGCCTAAAAGCAATGTTACAAGTCAATGCTGTAGGACTTGTGGTTAAGAGTAAAGACTGAAATTCAATCCATGCAGCAAACTTGTGACATAAATTCACCAAAACAATTTACATGGACTATATTATCTTATTTTAATTATAACAGGCCATTAGCTGTTGATAAAGAAGAAGAAAATGGTTCAATTACTCCAGGGGTCAGAAAATTTGTGGCCTCAAAATTATCAGAACAGCTTGATAAGTAAGTTGGCTTGTGAAATTCCTGTAAAAGAAGGGGATAAGAACCAAATGACAAAGCTTAATTTTCGCAAAAAATCAGTTTAATGCATGTAATGACCAAACAGAAAACCAACAGTCTGCATAAAAACACAACCAAGAAATCTGAAGATTTAGAAATATAAACCCAACCAAATACTGGTGCTTAAATTAAAGTCTCTTGAAGAAAAAGCAATTTATGTTCCACAAGTTAACATGTGTACTTTGGAAGGGCTGAGCTGTTCCAGATAATATTTGGCTTTTTTTGTAAATTTACCATATGATGTTAAATCTTTTATGTTGTTAAACCATGTCAGAATGATTCGTATTTTGATGTTTTAGAGAGATAGAATTAACTGATATTAGATTGAATGGAATAAATGGAGAAATTACTGATACAGGTGAGTTATGAAATAATGCACAGATCTTTAATACAGAACAATTCTGAAAATAACTTGGGATTTTTTTAATATCATCAGTTTGAAGAAACGGAAAGCACTCAGATGAAATTACCTAAATATGGGTGATTGCATATTTTTTAGACTTTTGTAAGTTTATGGGTGGTCAGGGTATTTTTTATAATACTTATCGAATATCTGGATTAAAAAAACAGTATTTTGTTGTCATTTGATTTTATGGTTTTGTTATAGTCTGTATTCAAGCCTAAAGATAAAAAAAATTTGCACTTTATTTAACCTACACATGGTTTTTTTGAAATAAATTAATGCTGCTAATTGCTAATTTTTAGAAGACAAAACCATTACAAGATTTTAAAAAAAAACTGACAACACTGAAAAAGTTCCTGTGATGGGACAATATGAAATAGGGTTATATGATATGTATGATATGAATGCAAAGAGAAAACTATCTAAAGACCCAATGACCAAGAAGTGTACAATTGATTTACAGGTTACAGGTCCGGCACAAAATGTCGTAGATTTAGACAACTTTAGTTAAATGCACACCAATTAGCAAATCATATCATATATAATAAGCTAGACTTGGTCCCAGTATAACAAAATGGGCAAAGATTCAATTTTCCATATTTTGTTTAAACAGGAATACAATTATTTTCATCATCAACAAGAAGTCTATTAACAGACCAAGAAGATACCTTTATCCCAAGACAAAAGAAGAAAAGGGTTGTTAGTTCTAGTAGTAACAGGTATGTATAGAAAACTCCCATGTTGGGAAATACCTTATTGATTGGGGAATTACCTTAATTGTTAGGGAGAGACCTTATTGATTGGGGAAAGACCGTATTCTGTCCCCTACCAACAAAGTAGAAGAGGACTTTAGATTTGCCCTCAGTCTGTCTGTCTGTCAATCATTCCATGCGTCAGTCCGGCAAATCAGTTTTCCAGACTTTAGTTCTTCATGCTTGAAAATACTGATTTGATATTTGGTTTATTGTTTTATCATGGCAATTTACAAATCACATTAAATTTGTTTTTCTGTTTTGATGATTTTGTTCAGAGTTATGGTCCTTTTTGTACTGTGGGAAGATAGTGATTTGAATTATTTTTATTACTTATAAAGATTTTTGACATGACCTCTATTGAAGGTATCATGATCAAATGTGAACCATTAATATACCTCATTGTGAAGTTTTACCAGATGACCCTCTGTAGGATTCAATTATCCCCTTGAGAAGTTATCTCCCTTTATGGAGTTTTTATTTCTGTTAATGGAATCTTTTTTTGGCTTCACCTTACTAACCTGAACCTACATAATGTTGAAGATTTGTTTTGTGAAAGTAAAATTATATCTTCTGTTTAGCTAATTTTTGTTGTCATTGTCTTATTTAAGTTGTAACATATTAAGACAGGGATAAAGAAATAATGTAGGATGCTAATTGAGGTCAAATTATAAGGCACAATCATTTTCAACTATGAAGGATTTTCAACTTATTCATTGTTTTTTGCTGATCAGTAGTGTGTACTATGTAGCAACAATGCTTTAATTAACTATAAATCATTGGGATCATTGATGATGTCTATAGCAATCCAACCTATAATACAAAACTCTAACCAATTTAAATATCAAATCAGATTAAAAAAACATCTTTTTTATGCCTCACCATTGATAGTTTTCTGGTCTGTGGGTCTGTTTGTCTGTTCATTTGTGCCTTTGTCTATTTTTTCTTCCTTTCATTCATTTATCTGTCCATCTGCTCCGCTTCAGGTTAAAGTTTTTGGTGAAGTTGAGTCCAATCAATTTTGAAACTTAGTACACACATTCCGTATGATATGATTTTTATAATTTTAATGCCAAATTAGAGTTTAACCCCAATTTCACAGTCAACTGAACATAGAAAATGATAGTGCAAGTGGAGCATCCATGTACTAAGGACACATTCTTGTTTTCATTTGATTTAAAAACATGGCTGCCAGAGGCAACTCTTGATTCTGTATTTATTTCCAGATTTTATCTCCTCGGAAACCTAGGCATACTTTCTTTGGAAAATTACTACTTACATTGTACTACAATATGTAAACAGATTTTCATTTCATGCTAATCAGATAGCATTCATAACAGTTATGATGCTACAAGAATTCCAATTGAAATACATGGCCAAGTCTTATTAACCCTTACAGCTAATTTCCTAAGGCAAGTAAAACAAGACTTTGGTTAGCTTGCTTGCTTTGTTTGTATATTGTACAATTGTAATTAAGATGACATCAATCAAATTTATAATATATACAGGTTTAACTATATATTGTTTGAAGATGTCAATGTTAATTACAAAGCTTGAACTAATGTTTATACAAACAGAGCGAGCAAGCCTACTAAAGTTTTACTCTACCAGCATTAGGAAATTAGCTGTAACAAACTGCTGATTGGTATGACTTACTGTAAATTCAGAAATTATTGTGATGTTTTCATTATCGCGAAAAATGCACCAGGGTTATAATTGCAATAATTTAAACTTAAACAAGACTATTCTGAATATCCCAAAATTTAAAATTGAGTTGATCAGGAGTCTAAAATGACAAGATCACAAAAATTAATGATTGAATAATTTCTGAATTTACAGTAATTAAAACCAATATTTTAAAATTTAATCCTGATTTTCGAAGATTAACTGCAAAACGTTGTCCTGTAATACTTTTTTCAAGTTAAATTTATGTATAGGGATAGTTGTGTTTTATTGTGTATCAATAGCCAATTGTTTTGCATTCATTTGATATTTTAATTTTTACTTTTACAGTTCAGAAGATGAAAGGCTTGCTGAGGCTGCAGTTTCTCATGATTTTATTATAAAACAAAGTCATTTAACAGACAGTAACCAGAATTGTGAACAAAATCTGATAGCAAATATCTCATCTGAAAAAGACATCAAAGAAATAAACAAATTAAATGAAAATAGTAAAAACGATACTGTGAAAAAGAAGAAGAAGAAGAAAAAGACAAAACAAAAGGAAGAAATAAAAGTTTCATAGAATTATAAATACTTTTCATGTCCTTTATTGTTGCCTGTAATCTCAGTAGCTTGTTGTGTGTTTGGTGGTATAAAATTGAAAATGGAAATGGGGAATGTGTCAAAGAGACAACAACATTACCAAATGGCAGAAAAACACAGGGAGAAAATCCTGCACCCAACTGGCCCCTAAACAAAACGTGTACTAGTTCAAATTACTCCAAAACATACAAATGAACTAAAATTAAAAAAAAACAAAGACCAGATGCTCTTGACTTGGAACAGGGGCGAAAATGTGATGGGGTTAAATATGATTTGCAAGATCTCAACCGTCCCCCTATACTTCTAGTCAATGTAGAATAAACAAACTGTTTTACACCACTGTGACAGCCATATGCACAGTCAAACTTATTTATAAAGAAGTATGAGGCTGTTTAGTTTACCTGCAATGACTTTAAAACTGTTAAACCAATCTTTATCAAATACTCATTTGTTGTTTATGATTGCTAAATAGAGGTCAAAATGATATTGAAAATTTTCATTTTTCTTTCAAATGGTTTTGGTCTTTAATAAATTGAAAACGTTACTTTTTAACATTGCTGTGCAGAAAATAGAAAACAGTTTCAGATTGAATAATGGAGGGCAAACTTGATTTTGACAATTTGCTCATATGCTGATCATACGTTGAGTCCTTTGCTTGCATATAGACATTATTTAGAAAATAAAGTTGCTAACCCCCTCAGCCAAAAATTTGGTGATATCAACTAACTATTTCAGGTATTGATACCCTTTGCTTGTAAATTTCTTAATCTTGAGCAATCCTGATGAAGAAAAATCTGGAAAATCTCCATACATGTATGCATTTAATGTTTAAATGTATTTCTTTTTAAATGTGACAAAACAAATCTAAATTGATATTACTTTGACCCTCTCTGGCAGCAACAGTAATTTTGTATCAATATTCTTTTAAGAAACTTTTATTTAATTAATGATTCAAGTGTTGTGTGCTTGGTCTTATATTCTGGAGCACAAATACTGGTTGAATCCAATTGAACAGTAAGTTCCATAGCTTAGAAATAATAACTCTGTGTTTAAAAGAAACAAAGAAGATCAATGAATGACCTTATTGGTTGATTGATGTTTGCTTAACATGCAGTATGGGCTTTGCTCATTGTTGAAGGCCATATGGTGACCTGTAGTTGTTAATGTCTGTGTCATTTTGGTATCTTATGGACAGTTGTCTCATTGGCAATCATACTACATCTTTTTTTTTATAGTGGCAAACATTTCATTCATGTTCAGGGCAGATACAAATTAACAATAAATCCCTTTGTAATGAAAGTGGGACTGCTACTTGAAAAGAGGGTATGGTAGTTAGATGTAGAAAGAAAGCCTTACAACAATTCTTATATATAGATATCTCAAGAATTGTTTCAATGATTCTTTGATATCCAGAGAGCATGGCAATGATTACACTAGGAATTTGTTTCTAAGTACCCATTCTGATCTGACATGGCAGCATATTTATACATCCCTTGTAGCCGAACAAACCATCATAAACCATATTTTGTTCTAATGTCTTTTAGGCATAGCAAAGGTGAGCACATTTCTCACATTATTGGCTGTCAAAGCATTAGACAAAATACGAAAAAAATGCAAAAAACCCAACAGTTTACTTATGATACTCATCGTAGACAAGAGATTACAATTTTGTTTTCCAAATACTTGACTACAAAACTCATCATTGAGGCTTAAATAAAATGTGTTCAAAAGGCCAAACAAAATACGAGGTTAACAATGAGGAACCAAAAGATAAGTAGACCTTCTTCAACATGTAACATCCCTGTACTTATACATCTTCGGATTTCAAATGTTTGGCTTTGAGCGTTCCTGATGAAGGTACATCCAGAAAAGCGCCTCGGACGCAAGAAATTAATAACGTGTTGTTTTCAATATTTTACAGACTTTGATTTGAAAAGGAAATACATAGTACTCTTCGTCTGTCTGTCATATATGTATGGTGCCTATATGTAATCATTGCAAGTTCGTTAGTTAAACAGGGTATCAAATGTTTCGCCTGTTGAATATTTGGTTTCATACATAAACAATTGCTAATTTAACAACATGTTCCAGAAGCTAGAATTACCAATCTGTTAAAAACAGGGAGCAGCTTTTTAAAAAAACTTAAGTAAAAGTGTAAAAGGTCCAATCAAGTACATATTTTAATACATTGTAAACAAATACTCCTAGAAATTGTGCCAAAAAGGCAAAAGTTGTGCATGTCTGGTGGTTAAAATGCCTCCATGTTTACAATGATTCTCCCCTTAAGCAGTAAATTTACCAAAATGATTGTATCAATGGACGGGACGAAAGATACCAGTGACAGTCAAACTCGTAAATCGAAAATAAACTGACAACGCATTGTCTAAAAATGAAAATTACAGACAAACAATAGTACACATGACACAACATAGAAAACCAAAGTGAACAATCAAAACAGACCCCACCAAAATCTAGGGGTGGTCTCAGGTGCTTCGGAACGGTAAGCAGATCCTGCTGCACATGTGGCACCCGTCGTGTTGCTCATGTTATAACAAATACGGTAAGTAGTCTAATTCGGTAGGTCGGGTTCATGAAAGGGAAGGGGGTTGTAGTTACGACATTAGTAGATATAGGAAGATGTGGTGTGAGTGCCAATGAGACAACTCTCCATCCAAACAACAATTCAAAAATTAAACCATTATAGGTTAAAGTACGGCCTTCAACATGGAGCCTTGGCTCACACCGAACAACAAGCTATAAAGGGCCCCAAAATAACTAGTGTAAAACCATTCAAACGGGAAAACCAACGGTCTAATCTATATAAAGAAAACGAGAAACGAGAAACACGTATATATGACATAAACAAACGACAACTACTGTACATCAGATTCCTGACTTAGGACAGGTGCAAACATTTGCAGCGGGATTAAACGTTTTAATGGGCCCAAACCTTCTCCCTTTTTCTGAAACAATAGCATAACATCACAACATATAAAAACATACGATAAAATATCAATTGGCAGACTTAACTCAATCAAAAAAAAAAAAAAAAAAAAAAAAAAAAAAAAAAAAAAAAAAAAAAAAATTAGGAACATATCCGATATAATTGTCTTAGGGAAGGAGTGACTCATAATTGCTCAAAAAATTCAATTACAATCACGTTTTTTAGACCCCGTTTTCACTGACAAAAAGATCGATCTTTGGTGCAGTGTAAACGGGTAAGATCGATTTCCACTCGATCGGACCTAAAATGCATAAAAAGGCGTTCATTATCACTGAACTAGTATATATTTGTTTAGGGGCCAGCTGAAGGACGCCTCCGGGTGCGGGAATTTCTCGCTACATTGAAGACCTGTTGGTGACCTTCTGCTGTTGTTTTTTATTTGGTCGGGTTGTTGTCTCTTTGACACATTCCCCATTTCCATTCTCAATTTTACCTCTAGAGTTGGTTTTAGAAAAGATCGATCTTATTTGAATCGGTTTTTTTTTGTTTGTTTAATGCTTAGATCGATCGCGATTAATTTTTTTTTGCAGGTGAATGTTATATTTAGATAGGAAAATAAAGGTCAGAACGGTTCTTTTAATGGTGTAACTTAAACGCACTGGATTAAATAAGATCGATCTCGATCGATCTTGCTTGTGCAACGTAAAGGCGAATTGGTCTTTTAAAGATCGATTCAATTTCGTTCGGGTCCTATTTGCTGAATATTTGCTGGCACTGTTTTGGTGTCAATAGTTTTCATGATAATAGTTTTAGAAAAAAAGTTTTAAAAAAAATGCAATACATTGGTAGTTATGGCCATTGAAGTGCAATGTATTTACAAAATATATACAAGATGTACATTTAGACTAATAAAAGTTCTAGTTAGTTTAATTCCTAGTGAAACCTTCATACTTTTGAGTTATATAAACATATTTGTAGATCATGCTGAAAATGTTTACCAAAACTTACTCTCTCCTCTATCATCGTTTTCGCGAAAATAGTAAAAAAATGCAAAATATTCAAAATCTACTGTTCAACTAAAAGTAAAATCACAATAATAGTGAACTCCGCGGAAAAAAATCAAAAAGGAAAGTCTCTAATCCAAAAGCTAAATCGAAAGCTTAAAAGATCAAACAATTGGATAACAACTGTCACATTCCTGACGTGGTACAGGCATTATTTGGTTGATTAAATCTGGTTTTAAAGCTAGATTAATCTCTCACTTGTATGATAGTCGCAAAATATCTTCTTAAGGAAATTATCTGACAATTTTAGTGGTGATTACTTAATAATGTTTTCATATTCCTATTGAACATATACCAGAGGCCCAATGACGTGGTACAAATTTCATCAAAGATGCTAAGATTGACATTTTGTAATCCAGAAAAGCATGTTGTCTACAAATGATTTACCAGTAATACAAATATCAATAAAAGGTAAAAAAAAACTTCTAAAGAATACCTTAAGGCGACCCTTACTGTTAAGAAAATTTACATGATTTAATTCCAGAAAAGCAATGGCCTTTTTATGCAACAAAACATAAACGGAAAGTAATATGACAGAATGCAATCAACGACAACTCCTGAATAATAACCACTTGACAGGCACAAATAAAATGAAACGGGGTTCAATATGTCTGTCTCCAAAATGTGATTAGGGGAAAAGATTAATGGTCGCGTGTGTCTTCTTTCGTTCGACAGTAAACCCATGCAAAGTAAATAACGTATAATAATAGCATGTCCAACGTAAATAAATAAACTCATCATAGATACCAGGACTAAATTTTGTATATACGCCAGACGCGCGTTTTGTCTACAGAAGACTCATCATAGACGCTCGAATCCAAAAAAGTTAAAAAGGCCAAAAAAAGTACGAAGTTGAAGAGCATTGAGGACCAAAATTGCTAAGAGTTTTGCCAAATCCAGCAAAGGTAATCTATGCCTGAGGTAGAAAAGCCTTAGTATTTCAAAAATTCATAATTTTGTAAACAGCTAATTTATAAATATAACCATATCAAAGATAATTCATGTTAGCACAAAAAGTGATGACTATATACTGGTCTGGTGATAACCTCTAGAAAATAAATTTCCACCAGCAGTGGCATCGACCCAGTGGTTGTGTTTTGCCGTGTTTAGAATTATTGCAACATATCTTATATGGAATCCAGAAGAAAGAAAAAAACATTGCTTTAACTGTACCTTAAGTTGAATATCTATATCCTAATTAAATTAATTAATGCTGTAATCCATGATCACAAATTGAATGCTTTGTTTACAATTGTTGAAAGCCATGTGCTTTTTAGCGGGAAAATTCAGGAACAGGAAACGGTTAATTTCATTAATTGTAACTTGTTATTTATAAAAAGTAAAAGGAATGATTAAAAATTCAATAATTATCAGTAAAAGTTTAAAAAAAAGTCTTTTCAAAGGAGACAACAAAGCAAATCTGCCACGGTATTTTCTATCCAATAGACGGGGAACATTAGCTACAAATCAGTCATTTTCAAATTATATTCATTTTACAGACTTGAGAGGTGTTGAGTGAAAGTAAATTATATACATCATTAAACACCATTTAAATGCTTTTAAATAAGTTGGTACGAGTTAGCAGTGGTACGAGTTTTTGTAAAGTGGTACGAGTTGACGTTGGTACGAGTTTACAATGGTACGGGATAACTATAATTCCTTGCATCCCGGACATCCTCTATTACAGGACCTACCTACTGTATGCAGTGATAATTTGTTCTCGTCCTGAACATGCACAACATATTTGCCACTGGACACTAAGCACATTAATCAATGTGTGTGTGAATACAATGAAATATCAATTGGTACACATATGACGGATTGAGTATAGAGACATCATAACCAGTCTGAAAAAACCAAAATATTATTATATATTTACCACATGTGTTTATACCTGTATACCAATAACGATTAATATATTGGTTTTATTTGAACCAATGTTGGCAACACATGATACGTTTGGAAATTATGAAGAAAACCATGTTCGAGTTTGTCCTTCACCGGAAAAAAACCTCTATAGGTACTTAATTTACAATTTCCTAACGTGCTGATTTTCAATTGTAAGAATTTGCGGAATAATTCGTGCAATATAACATCATATTTTCCAACCACTCGCTCAACATGGGAACGGAAGTGGCAATGCCGCTAAACGCACGAACGATGTTCACTAAAACTTAAATTTTTTGACGGAAATGCATCGAACTCAAATGATTTAAGGTTTGACAAAGTTTTATTAATTCCGCAGAACAGATAACTTTAAGTAACATTAATACCACTGAGAACTATAAATTAGATTTCTATAAAGATCAAGTTAAAACTAAGATGACAAATGTATAATACAGATCAATAAACCCGTCTTCGTAAGGTTAATCATATCTTCAATTGTGTTGACTCATAACACTTGCTAGCGTCAGTTCTGCATTTATATATTTATTTATAGTGGATTGGAAAACTGGATATTTCAACTTATATTAATCCCTTTCCACTTAAGGGTGCAAGTGCTGCCTTGTAGGGGCATAATAATTATCTGTTTTGAAATCTACAAGGATGTCTTTTACGTACAAGGGATATTGCTCTCTCTTAAATAAAGGGAAAAGTGGTATACCGATGTTCAAAACTCATAAATCCATGGACATAAAACAAAATCGGGGTAACAAACTAAAACCGAGGGAAACGCATTAAATATAAGAGGAGAACAACGACACAACACCGAAACGCAACACACACAGAAACGGACCAAGCATCAGACAAAACATCACGAGAATAACAAATATAACATGAAAACCAAATACATGAATTTGGGATAGACAAGTACCGTGCCACGTCTTATCTCAATATCTCAAAAATAAGAGAAAACACAAACGACTCAACGTTAAAAAGCAACACACACAGAAACGAACAATAATATAACAATGGCCATCTTTCTGACTTGGTACAGGAAACTTTTTAAGGGGAATAAAAGTGGTGGTTTTGTGGCATGCCAAACCTCGCACTTTAATGGCAAAGTTAAATATAACATTGAAATGACAACATAATATTACAGGACTACAATACAAATAAATAGGAGAACATATTAGACAAAGAAAAACATGATTAATAGATAAACGCGCCTTGTCCACACAAGACTCACCAGTGACGCCCAGATATAAAAGATCGAAAGTGAAAAAAGTACAAAGTTGTACAGCACTAAAGATCAAAACTTGAAAAGGTTTCGCCAAATACGGCACTGTTTTTATGCCCGGGATAAGAACATTCTTATTATATAGAACAGTTCATGCTAATTGCAAACAGTAAATTTTATCAAAGGAATATGAAAGAGATATACCTAAAGAAACTGAACTATTAACTAATTACAGAAAACTAAACCCGAATACATAACGCCCAGATATAAAAGATCGAAAGTGAAAAAGGTACAAAGTTGTACAGCACTGAAGATCAAAAGTTGGAAAGGTTTTGCCAAATACGGCATTGTTTTATGCACGGGATAGGAACATCCTTATTATATAGAACACTTAATGCTATTGCAAACAGTAAATTTTAACAAATGAATATGAAAGAGATATACATAATGAAACTGAAGTGTTAACTAATTACAGAAAACTAAACCCGAATACATAAGCTATGTTTATCACAGAATAGACAAACCCGAATCAGTCCAGGCGTCAACGTAATTAAAAAAAATGTGACGTCACATACGACGGAGAGCAGGCACAAACGTTATGCCACATTTGAATTTATGAAATTTAGAAACAGCATGACGTCACATATTAAAAACTATCATTCAAAAGTGAGATAGAACTAGGATTGATTTAAGATTGTATTAGAACATAGTTCATCCGTTTATCGTCCTCTGCTGATGGACTATCATCGTTTCTCATGACCATAATCGCAAATGGTGTCAAGTGAGAACCGAAAATTCAGTCCCTGAAATTTGCTCTCCGAACGGGGATCGAACCAGAAACATTTGTGTGCGCTAACCACTACACCATTGTTCTTCTTTGAGATTTCCACAATATACTAACTGTTTCGTTGAAGACATATATAGTTTAGAAGGAGAGACACTATTTGGCCAGATCATTCCAGATATAAACATGACATTACTGATGTAATGATTTACTTGAAGACAGTCAGTTTTCATTTTGCCAAATATCACATTTTCTTATCCCAGGCTTAGATTAACTTATCCGTATTTGGCTCAACGTTTTGGAATTTTGAATCCTCAATGATCTTCAACTTCGTTCTTGTTAGGCTTTTTAAATATTCTGATATGAGCGTCACTGATGAGTCTTATGTAGACGAAAAGCCCGTCTAGCGTACTAAGTTATAATCCTAGTACTTTTGATAACTAATTCAAAAACAAATTCTTTTTGCATAATTGATACATCTATTTACCATAACTCAATTGATGTTTCCATCCTGATGGTATCACCATCTACGTAGTCAGCACTAATGTGGTGACATGATTTATCATTGATAAGCCCAAGCATGTAATTACAAATTTCTGTGGATTCAATTATTTTAGTGGGTATCAATTAAGTGAATTTAGGAAACTTGCGTTTTCGTGGATATTTATTTTAGTGGATATCAATTAAGTGCATTTAGGAAAAATTTTCGTGGATATTTATTTCGTAGTTTTACCAATGTCTCAATACAAAGCATACGCAAATTTGTTATTTGTCGAATGTTGTAATTCGTGGTTCATTTGTACCCGCGAAACTCACGTAAATTGGTATTCAACGAATAATAATCGATACATGGTAGTTGCTAACAATTATTTTTGAATTAATAAGGATTTTCTTCCCAGGGATAGATTACCTCAGTTGTCTTAGACAAAACTATTCGGAATTTTGGGTCAGCAATATCTTTAACTTCCTGTTATATTTGGCTTTTCTAACTTTTTTTATTGAAGCGTAACTAATCTGATGAGTTTTGAAGACGGTAATCGTTATAGTTGAATAGATAGGGATTTAGAATTGGTGGTGCAAGGTTAAAATGATAACAAAATAGGCTGGGTTGAAAAAAAGAACAATGATTTTTAAAGCATTTCAAACTTTATTATCTACTGATTTTTATTTTTCTGATCCTTCTTGTCTTTCCTGTTTGGGTTGTCTCTGTTGTTTTTGTTGTTTTTGTTGTCTTTTTTGTCTTTCCTGTTTTTGTTGTCTCTGTTGTTTTTGTTGTCTTTCTTGTCTTTCGTGTTATTTTTGCCATTTTTACCTTTCCTATTCATCGTTGTAGTAATCCAATCTAAATATGCAGAAACCTTGCTATAAATACTTGGTACTTTTGCATCACAACCAAATCCAAGTGATACAAGCCCAACAAGCTTTTCCGTATTTTCATCTTCATCCCTACATATCAATCCGCCTCCACTATCACCCTATATGAATTAATGCATATTCAAAAATAAATTTAATGGATTTAACGCGTCTTGTGATTGGTTTACATCGTTTCGTTTATCAGTTCGTATACTTAATTTGCCATGTGATCGTGACATCATCAACGTTTTTTTCATGATTTACTCCATGTTGAAATGGAATTTAAAAAATTAATTCTAAGAAATGACTGTAACATTTTTTTCTGCCTATTCGAAAAAAACCTCAAAAATGTGGTGCTCTCTTTGAAATAACACGCTACGCGTGTTATTCAGTGTGCACCACATTTTGTATGTTATTTCTTCATAGACGGTCACTCCGTAGATATTGAATTGTTCGTAGTAACCACTCTACTCATCCGGTCGCAGATCGGTTTAAATGATACCAGTCTGAAGCCTTAAATAGAATACCCGCATATTGATAATAATATTATATATATGAAATGACAGATATGGATATCTTTATATCAGCTTTAATAGGATGTGATAATCTCATTTAATATGTTGAAGTTTTAAAAAATCTACGATTTGAAATTGGTAGGATCATTATTTAAGAACAACATAAGCTAAACTATTGAGACTAGTATTTAATGGAGCTCCTTTTTTGAAATATCTTATTTGTTGTTTAAAATTTGAATAAATTACTCAGTCTTTCACCATTGATAGTATTTTGGTCTCAAATCGAAAGAAAGGAAATCTAGAAATTGCTAAAAAGTTGGCAATTAAATCTTGACAAGCTGTTGAATTCTTTAATATATGAAAAGAAAAATATTTGTAATTGGTCAAAATATAGGGTTTACAGATGTAACATTGTTGGGTTGATGTTTAGGCGAGTTGTATACTAGAATAGTATATACTTAGTATGGTTTCTGATTGAGAGTTGTCTCTTTGGCAAACCAAATCTTATCTTGAGGACAATACAAATATATGTTACATATTTAGGCATACGAGTCCTAAGTAAAAGACAGCAGCAGTAAATCGAAGAAACAAATCAAAGAGGAGAAAAAACTAAGCGATTGCAGCCTCCAACTGGAATAAGTCCGTGTACGTTGAGATAGGATAGCGTCTTATGTTATGCTTTCATCAATAGTAACCACGGTAGGTACTATGTGTGGCTAGGATCGAGTGATTTGATTTTTTTCGAGTGAATATGATACAAAATGTCAAGACTGCCTTTCTATCAATAAGTAATATAGAAGCTTGAGTTTGATAAACAAGGTTGTACAATGTATGTCTGTGTTTGAGATGAAAAGATATTATGAATCGGACATTATTTTTGGTTGAAAAAGTAAAATTTAGCCTCGCAATGCTTATTTGCAAAAATACCAGAAAAGCCATTTTATACACATACAAACTTTATACTCATACAATGTAAGGGAGCTACCATTTGCTTTTGGGGGGGGGTGCTGGGATGAAAAACTTTGTCCTATAATTTTAGTTGTAATCTCTGTCCTTCCTTTTTATGTTTACTCTTTTCGGTACTGCCTTTTTTTCTTAGTTTTTTTACATAAATTGTTACCCTGCCTTTTAATTAAAACTCCTGTCCTATAAAAAAAAGAAGATGTGGTATGATTGCCAATGAGACAACTATCCACAACAGACCAAAATGACACATATATTAACAACTATAGGTCACCGTACGGCCTTCAAAGCCCATACCGCAGTCAGTTAAAAAAGGCCCCGATAAGACAATGTAAAACAATTCAAACGAGAAAACTAACGGCCTTATTTAAGTAAATAAAATGAACGAAAACAATGTAACACATAAACAAACGACAACCACTGTATTACAGGCTCCTGACTTGGAACAAGCATATACATAAATAATGTGGCGGGGTTAAACATGTTAGCGGGATCCCAACCCTCCCCCTAATCTGGGACAGTAATATAACAGTACAACATAAGAACGAACTATAAAAATCAGTTGCCTTTTTTCAAATTTCATCCAAAGAAACATCTTGAGTATACAAAACGAACATTAATCATTGATAGAACGCAATAATTGGAAGTTAACTACTAATGAAAATGAAACCTTTGGAAACAATACTACTTACATGTTTCATGATGTCATTAAGTTAAATTAGAATTGCAATTGTAAGAATGAGGTTTAGAATCAAATGTTCCAACGAAAATACCAGTTCGACTGATAAATTGTTTTGTGCTTGTTTAACGTCCATTCGCCAATATATATTGTCATTTTATCTATCGTTGCATTAATTTTCTATTACGATGCGTCAAAATTAGGTATAGTTAGAAATATCATCTGACGTATCCTAGTTTAATGATACATGAATTATTACTTTTAATTATGATCAAATTGGTACTAAACTATTTAACTAAAATCAATTTGGCTCCTCTATTTGTCATAAAATATTTACAAAAAATAATTACTTTGATCCTTTGACAAAAATGTAAAAGATGATATATCAAAGAGCAAACTAAATAGAATCATAAGATTAAACAGCCTCAATCAGAATAAGTATGCACAGCTTGCAACTTATTTCATTAGAACGTTCGGTTCTGGACGTACGAGATGATTATTTAAGAAACAAAGAAGAAATATAGTTTAACATACGCCGCAGGAACTTTTCTCCTCTCCCTGGACACAAACTTTTGTATTTGCCAGCACAGAATAACCATGTTTATAGACTTTAATACAGCTATCAGGGTTGATAATTTGTACAGAAGCTTCTTGCAGACGATCCAGTTTGTTAAATTCTTGAAACAATGTTGAGAAAAAAAAGTTATTAATGGATCATGGTTTAGTGAGATTTTTGTGTGTCACTACACTAGTATTTATGGCATGTTCATCATTTATTAACAGCATTTATTTAATCTTTTTTTTTATAATTATTTACAGCACTAGGTCGATGCCACTGCTGGTGGACGTTAAGTACCAATATGTACCACCAGACAAGTAGTCAGCACTTCGTTGTTGACATGAATATCAATTATGGGGTCATTTTTATAAATTTCCTGTTACAAAACTTACAATTTTTGGAGAAAAAAAACCTAAGGATTTTCTTATCCCAAGATTACCTTAGCCGTACTTGGCACAACTTTTTGGATTTATTTTGTCCTCTATGCTCTTCAACTTTTGATAACTATTGGGACAAAAGCAAATATTTAAAGGCCAACGCAATAATTATGTGGGCAATTTGGTGGACAGTTATTATTCTGTAACATGGGGTTTTTCATTGTCTACTTGGTATTTTATTTATTGCAACTAATGTCTAAAATGATGCTTTGAAGACAATTAAGGAAAAAGATTACAATGTGTCCAGTCTAACATGTCCTAATGTCAAATTTAAGCTAATTATTATTATGCTTGTAAACGACATAATTTTTTCATTTGCAAATTATGTACAAATAATCGACCCCTTATCTACATTGAAGGCTAAACAAATTGTTTCTATGCAATTTTCACCTTCATGACTCATTTAAATAAATCAGTTCACATAACATAACAAAACTATATGTCCCATGGGTGCTTTCGTCTTTAAAAAAATGTAAAGTGTTTCTGCATTTTGCTTTTAAATTCTGTAATAAAACATACCATCCTTTGTTCCATTTGTATTTCCCCATCCGGATACTTTACACTGCTCTCCTGTACGATTTTTACTTATATCTCTGTCCAAGCTTATTTTATTGATTTTCGAACCAAAAATAAGTGGTTTCTTAAGCTCAAGAAGCATAATGTCATTATCAAGTATCTCTGGTTTCTGGAAGTTTTTATGCTGAAAAAATACCAATGTCGATTGTTTAAACATGTTCAATTTCCAGCGCAAAGTTCATATCCGTTTGATGCTTGCTCCGCAATACTGCACTTAAGGATAATGTCATAATGAGTGTAGTGTTACAAAGTATTGAACGGAACGGATAAAATCTCTGCGCCGGAGATTGCAAAATGTTATGTTTGTTGTTTACATTCTCGTCATTTTGTCTCTGGTGAATAGGTGTTTCATTTCCAAGCATACAACCTCACCTTATTTCTATATTTCATACATTAAAATTCTATGTTATATGATTGAACGTTTATTGTTAAATGACCAACTTGTTTAAATTAATTTGGAGTATTCGTATTTCATTTATCTTTTTTATTGAGGTCTATGAAATTTCTAGTGTTAATAGGCTCGATGTGATTTGTACATTTGTAAAGCTCGGATCATCATTATGACGGCTGTATTAAAACTTACATAATTCATCTTTTAATGTGTTTTTGTGGAGGCTAATGACAAAGTTGCTTATTTCTAATCACATTTGACATACACATGATACTTGTGATACATATTGCTGTTCGGTCTCTGTTGCATACAAGAAAAAAGTAAAATCACAAAAATACTGAAATCAGAGGAAAATCCATTAGGAAAGTCCATAATCACATGGCAAAATCAAATGGCAAAACACATCAAAAACGAATGGACAAGAACTGTCATATTCCTGACTTGGTACAGGCATTTTCAAATGTAGTAGATGCGTTTTGACTTAATTTGTAAAATAACTGATTATACAAATATATTCTATTTGATATAAAGTTTTTGAGTAACACGAGGATATAATATTTCCATGTGAAAGGATTTTGATATAAACATGATCTGTTGGAATGATTTAGGGTGGAAGTTTTAGGTCCGAAATTCTAATTTTTGGATTAGAACTAGGATATGATCCCTGTTTTCAAGCAGAAAAAACAACATTAAACTAGTTCCTTCATTCATAGATCTATGCATTTTTCACTCAAAATTAACGAAATTCACAACTATAGAATAACACTATCATACCACATAAATATCCTTCACGTATCTAGTAACGTTCAGCTGACTATACAAAGAACTACCCGCTACTACCCGGTATCCATCTTTTCTAAAAAGAAAAGAATGTGAAAACTTCAGTTGCATGCTAGTTACTTTGTATATAAATATAAGACACAAACTTTATCAACTTTGAATCAAACATTTATAGATATTACATAGAACTACATGTATATTGTATTTAGTGTTTATTTAGGATGCAACCAGAAATTGTGTAGATGCTTTTATCAATATAAAGTGTTATGGAAAAGATAGGCAGGTCCTCTCCCTTACAACATACGGTTATCTGTCAGAGCCAAACAGAGAAAGGGCAGGGAACCAGTCTATCGAAAATATATGTTGATTAACATTTTTCTTGCATATAAATAAGTGCATGATATGATAAGCTATCTTTAATTTGTAAAGCAATATTTTCAGATTCCTTGTCAATAAATTGTTAATATTGTAATATATCTTAACCATTATAATGTATTAAAGTTAGGATTTTTAAGTTATAGCTAAAAAAAATGAGTTTTATATTATATATGAAATATCTCACTTACGTTCTGGAGCTAAATAAAGTGCAATGAGCAGCTGTTAAAATCCAGTTTTCAGCAATAATTACTCCCCCGCAATGACTCTCCCAATAATTATTATCATTGGTCTGAATAGAGACTTGCCATGGAAATTCTTCTATGTCAGCATTATCACCATTAACAATCTTAACGATACTAGCGGCATTAGACACCTAAAAGAAAGTCAGAAGATATATGAAAAGACATTTAAGCTCATCAATCGCAAAACAATCGGACAATGCAGAGAGCGGAAAGCGATAAACAACAATGTAAAAACACATATATAATATACTCATCAAATAAACAAAGCATAGATTACGACGTTTTATATTTATAACAAAAGACAATATGAACGTTTTCAATAAAAAGAGGAAGTAGTTTGTATAATTTCGTGGTTGTTTTTTTACTTGTATTCTAATATAATTTGATTTTGGGTGTAACGCGTCTTCTGATAGGCTGAAGTTGTTTTGTTACCAGCCCATAGACATAATTAAGTCATGTGACCGTGACGTCATCTACGTTTTTTACATGTTTTTTTATGATATGAAATGGAATTTAGAATCAATTTATTAAAAAATGACTGTAATATATTTTCTGTCTATTCAAAATAACAAAAAAAAAGTGTGATGCACACTGTCAAATTACCCGCTACGCGCGTTATTCAGTGTGCATCAATTTTGTATGTTATTTCTTCATAGACAGAAAAAATATTACAACCATTCCTTAAATTATTTCTCAGATCGTATTTTACAGCGCTAACAATAGTATTTGCTTCTTATGAAAGACCAAGAAGACACGAAACTAAGCAGGAATAAACAGAACAATGAAAATAAAAATATGCAAAGGGTACAATAAAATACAAGATCACAAAGGAAAATTCTAAAATGAAAAGTAGCTTTTATTAAAAGGCAAAAAACAGTTAATAATTAAAAACCAATTGTTCAGAGAACAATTGAAAGTCTTTCCACAGTAAAGTAATTTGGATAAGAAAGTAGTTTCTTTATACTGATGCGATAAATGATGGTTTAATTATCTTTTTGAGTGATATAAGGGATATAATATGCTACTTCCGGTGAAATTAATGTCACATCCAGTCTCATATGATAGCTTCTTTCACACTGATTCCAAAAATATATAGTTTCTATATACTTTTGTATGTAGAATGGGAGATAATTGGCCATTTCCGGTTTGTTGGAAGTCATTTTTAGTCTTCAGTAATCTGTTCATGTATCTATATGACAAAATATATGGATTCTTGGTACTTTTAGGTGAAAAAAATTGCAAAAATAGCTACTTCCGGTTTTAAAGGTCACTTCCGGTAGCCATTTTTCAAAGTCATTAGTCACTTAACCTTTTGTATGAGGTCAAATGTCTTTATAATGAACTTAATTGAAGTTATAATCAAATAACTTCATATCAAGACATTTCAGGGGCACCAACTCCTATAAGATGCCATTTAATTGTATAAGACTAAATGTAACATATCTTCATTACAATAAAGCTGACATTTTGCACTTGTTCTTTTATATGTATCTCTCAAAGTGTCGGAGAAAATGCAAAAACAAGCAAAAGTCACAATTGAGAACTTGACCTTGACCTTTGACCTTGACCTCATTTTCTAAGTTGGGACCCATTGGACTCAAATAAAAACATTCCAGGGTTATACGGTTAACTGTTTATGAGTTATATAAACATACCGACAAATTTATTTTGTAAAGGTAGATAACTCCTATAAAATTTCATCGAATCGCTTCGATCCAAATGCGCCAAAAATTACTGAGGATGTAACTAACAATTTGCAAAAAGAATTTTGTCGATATCTTTTTTTGTTAGGAAGGAGATGCACACAGATCATAAACAGTGAATAGGGAGATAACTCTTACAAAGAAAATGGTTCGGCTTAGCAGGGTAAAATTTAAAAGCGCATAAACTATACGATACCATATGAGAAATATCTAAGCGACATATTGCGAAACAAACATTTATCGCAAGAATAAAATTTGGCGGAAAAAAAAATTAATAATAATCAGAAGAAAAACAATAAGTCTTTCCACAGAAAAGTGGAAAGACTTAATTATCAAAAGTATACCAGGATTATAATTTTATACGCCAGACGCGCGTCTCGTCTACATAAGACTCATCAGTGACGCTCAGATCAAAATGGTTAAAAAGCCAAACAAATACAAATTTGAAGAGCATTGAGGACCCAAAATTCCAAAAAGTTGTGCCAAATACGGCTAAAGTAATCTACTCCTTGGACAAGAAAATCCTTAGTTTTTCGAAAAATTCAAAGTTTTGTAACAGACAATTTATAAAAATTACAATATAATTGATATTCATGTCAACACCGAAGTGCTGACTACTGGGCTGGTGATACCCTCGGGGATAGTCAGTTACTTGAGAAGAAAATGGTGGAAATAACCTTGTTTGATAGCTAGCTCAACATTTCACTTATATTTAAATTGGTTATCAAAAGTACCAGGATTATAAGTTTATACGCCATACGCGCGTTTCGTCTACATAAGACTCATCAGTGACGCTCAGATCAAAATAGTTAAAAAGCCAAACAAATACAAAGTTGAAGAGCATTGAGGACCCCAAATTCCAAAAAGTTGTGCCAAAAACGGGTAAGGTAATCTACTCCTGGGGGTAAGAAAATACTTAGTTTTTTTTAAAATTCAAAGTTGCATATAAGTCAATCAAATTGTGTAAAACAAACAGAAATAAACGGTAGAAATGTCAAACATAACGGTTAAACGAGGACTACAAGTTCATAGACTAATCTGCCTTAAACTGAGGGGATTTCTTCTCGGGTACTTGACAAATAACATTCTTAGTTTTCAAAGTTTTGGTTGAGGTGTATTAAAGTGTTATCTATATATATGTTAGAGTAAATTAGGAATTACATGTAATTACTAAAATTTAGGAATTATTTGTAATCCCTGATGCACTTTGTAAATATAAGTAATTACTAATTTTAAACTGAACTTTTACACCTAGTTGCTAACTGTCTAAAAAATGTTGTAATATGGTCAGCTGATAAAAAGTTATGGTGATACTAACTATAGAAGATCAGTTAGTACTCTTAAAGAGTGATCAGCATAAAATTTACCTTTTTGTTAGAGGATAATTTATTTAGTTATGAACAAAATAATTATTATGATTTTGTTTTATTAAATCATTAATGAAAATGATTTTGGAAATTTTAAGTCTCCTTTAGCAGCCAATCTGGTTCTATTTGACTAAAATAAGCTGAGAAACCTGATTGATGAGTGCATTTGCAAATGAATAAGTGGACCTCATTGAATACGTATTCATGTGACCTTCAATTCAACCCCTAACTGGAGATATGTTACCGCTGTATTCAGATTTAAAATAGTAAGGGTTTTTCGGTATCTCTCCTACCTTTTCTGTTAGTCGCAGGTTCGACAAAAATAGGAAAAATATTAAAATTTTCCTCCAAATACTATCTTTTGACTAGTACTGTCAGAAGCTTCTGTCCAACTTGGTTAAAATCCAGGACGGTTTATGAAATCTTATAAATGTGTAAAAACAACTTTAATCGCAGAGTGTATGTAATGTTAACTGGAGAAAAACGAAGTCCATTAATAAGGAGTATACAAAAAAGGATCTTTTTACAAACTTTACTTCTGGCTATTATCTTATGATCATAAACAAGTTTCTGTCCAAGTTTGGTATAAATCGAGGATATTTTGAGAAAGTAATTAAAACTTTAAAAAATTAAACCACAGTGTGAATGTTATGTTAACTGGCAAAAACATTTTGTTGCAGGTATAAAAACTAAAGATTGGACGTCTTGAAAAACTAAAAAAAAGAAAGAAGAGAAACACAGAAATATTAAAAGTGACTCTTAACATCATCACATTGTAAAAATTGGTTTGTGATGAATGTCGGCCTCATTACAACAGTCTGACAAAATAATTTGTAAAGAAACATATTTTGTAAAAGGAATTTAACTCATGTCCTTGAGCAAGTTAATACGCAAAGTATGTCTGATGGAGATTTGAATTTAAAGAAATTATGCGATTTTAAGAATTATCAAGATTATTCAACCAAATTTGACATTATTCAATGTCTTTCATCATGATGAGGCGGCGAAGCTGCATATAAACTTCCCACAAATGTTTTTTATTCTCAATTTTGGATTGATATCATTGCCCATGCATCCTGAAAATGATTTTAAGGGAGTTTCAAACAACCATTTTCCAGTTTCAATTCACAAACACTAAAGAGTATACACTTTTGATGTGCCTTATATTCCTTAATCCTTAATTAAGTAAGCCCTGAAATACCTACACTTTTACTTTCTTATTTGGTATCTTGAATCATATCTTCAATTTTAAAACAAAAATATCAAGTTAGTAAACAAAAATATCAGTGAATACCAGTAATCACCGAAAAAACTAGTAAATACATGTAATTACTAAATTGGCCAGTAATTACAGGTATTTACTGAAATGTTTAGTAATTACGTGTAATTTCTAATTTCACCTATTTACTGTAACATATATATGCAACCAAGTAATCTGTTGAACCTTTTGGATCCCCATGACGACACACAATAATCATTTTCAAATCGTGGATTTGAAAACAAATTGTCGCTCTACCTGAAACCATCGGAATATTTTCATGGTATGCTGTTTATCAGTTTGTTTTTTTAAAGATATATGCTAACCTTTTGTTGTTCAAAATAGTTCTACTACCAGTCCTATTGATAACTATTTGTTGCTACAATGCGTTATAAATCAAGGTAAATTAATCATATTTCTTTAAGCTATTTGAATTTTAACCAAACCGGATGAAAATTATTACAACACCAGTCTGGCTCAATATGGCTGGTACAATTCGTTAAACTATTTGTTACAATCATATTGAGGATTATTTAAAAACCAACCCGTAAAAAGATTATTCAGGATGTTAAAAACTGTCAAACGTATCACTAGCATTCGATTTTTCACCGAATGTTTCAAATTTATCAAAATTTGTCAAACATTTATTATTTCACGACAACAATCAGATATGTTTAGTAATATTCCCGATTTAGCAGATTTTGGTGAATCGGCAACTGAAGTGACGGATAAGGTAGTAGTTTTCAATATGCAAGGGTACAAGTTCGATAAGAATGGTATAAGGAACGGTTTACTCGGACAAGTTTTACCGAAAGCAGTTAAATCGGGTCGCTCATGAACATTATCTTTTTACTTTGGCGATTAACGTATAATTTTAACTTTGATTTCCATCTACGCATCACGAGTGTCTGATCAGACTTTTGACAAATTTTATTCTGGATGGTCTGATCTAGGACTTTAGTAAAAATCCTAAATGTATGAATCAGTCTTGAACACTGCATTATCAGCAGACATATTCAGAATGGATACATATTCGTTCTTTTAGAGTATTTAGTTAGTTTTGAAACTATAATATTTTTATGTGTGGAATCAAAAACAAGTCATTGAAATGAGCCAGTTAAATGTCCTAGCCTAGGAAAATCAAAAGAAAGAAAAATATCAAGGATTTGGTATTGTGTAAAACACACCAACACCGCATAAATAATTGAAACAGTCGGAAGAGGGGGGAATGTTTTGGCATTGTCATGTTACTTTTTGTTTATTGAAATACTGGTAGCGTTACGGAAAGCACTAAATGACAATGAAACATTTGTAGTAACTCGGAAACACCATTGCAAAGTATACAATAAACACTGTAGAAAACTAAATACTGACCAACACGAACAAAAGTCAAATCCGGGTTTTTCTGTGATGCCTCATGCAGAAGGATAAACAGAGTCTGTTTATCATGTGACACCAGCCATGTTGCTCATGGAGAGTACAATTCGATGAAAAAAATTCATTCAGTTATGTTAGTAAAAAAGGAAAGTAGGATTGGATTGCAGGTGGCTTCTTTAAGCTGTGACAGTTAAATCCACAACGCTCAACCAAAATAATCATGGCGGCTCTAATAGTTAGTACTCGAAAGCATTAAATGTATTATCAAAACCGAAGTATGATATAAAAAAAAAAAAAGGAAATATGTTTAACTAGCAAAAGTTGAAAAGAAAAAGAGGAAAGTGATTCAAATTAATAAAATATCATAGGAATGTTTATATACATACTACAGCCATGTAAAACACTACAAACAATAATGAAGAGGTTATGCTCATTGATATAGGTACTTTTTTTTATCCTTATGATTACTCTTATCATTATATATAATTATTATTTATATTAGTATTTATAATTATAATTACTTTTATCATTTATCATTATTTATAATTATTATTACTATTATCATTTATCATTATTTATAATTATTATTACTATTATCATTTATCATTATTTATAATTAATATTACTATTATCATCATTTAAAATTGTTATTACTATATGATTATGATCATACCTTTTGTTACTGCTACTGCTTGTACTTCACAAAGGATTATTATTATACAGAATAAAACAACATACAAAACTAGGGAAATCGAAAAGTTGTGTTTAAATAAAAACACTTAGCGCTTGTTGACACAAATCATGCATCGAAACTAAGACTATATTTATTTCAAGTGCCTGGGCAAGGCTTCAGATTTTTATAGTTCAGATTTTATTTTATAATAAAGATGATAATACAATATCGTAGAAGTGTTTACATATCCATGAATGCCGTTTGAACGGTGTATATAGCGATCATATATAAGCAAAGCAAATTGGGTATACCTACATTTTTGTAAATCACGCCCAATATTAATCTATCCATTACAATGGTCTTAAATTTGAAATTTGAAATTAGTTCCTATATGGTTGTAAAAAAAGGATATTACTATCCCATTTGTGAGTTTATGATAAAACGTATACCAGGTTGTACGTCTGATTGTTTAATTAATCTCCAACTTACCGACAAATCCAGTGAGCAGGATTAATCTATACATTTGTATGTTGACAGAGCGCTGAAATCAAAATGAAATTTAAATACAGCAAAAAAAATCAAAAAAAATCTGAACGTTAAACAAACAAAAACTAATATCAATTAATACGTTCAGTCAAGCCATCCCTTCCACCAACAAACAAACGAAACAAACAAAAAAGACAGATAAAAAGAAAGATACAAAGAATAACTTATGATATCATTTTAAAATTCACAAAAGCGACACTAGTTTATAGATGTTTAAATCTCTAAAACCGTTTCATATTAGACTAACCAATGTAACCATCTAAAGCTGTGAGAATCGCATAAACTTTAAAAAAAAATGTAAAATCACAAAAGTTCTGAAATCAAATGGCATAATAAAAGCTCAATGCCATCAAACGAATGGCTAACAACTGTTATATTCTTGACTTGGTATAGGAATGTTCTTGTGTAGAAAATGGTGGATTCAAAATGGGCGAAACCTGGTGAGTCGACTGGTAATGTGTCTCTTTCTATCCACCCACGATGCTAACTCAAACTCACTTCAAATTAAAAATCAAGAACAGTACGAATACAATACTAATTAAATTGCTAATGTTAGAGACAACACGAATATGCTAATATTCAAAGATCTAAATCTGCAAAACATGTGGCTAGTGAGTTATGAAATCGACGGTAAACAAGTACCTTACTTTGACTATAAAACGAATTCTGTCATTTTTCATTGTAGCTCTGTAGGAGATGTTTTCGTATAAATAGAATATATGAAATGCTTTATACAGTCAATTAATCTACTAAGACACTTGATTCATTGTTCATCAGCAATCTCAGAACACATTTGATAACATAAGTCATGCCAATTTAATAAAGACCTTTGATGCACATGTCGACAAGTAATGTTTTTCCAATGATTAACGCGGACAAAATATTTGAAAATTCGTATATAATCGAAAGCTTCAAAATATATTAACTCCGACTCCCTGCAGTTATTCCCTTCTTTAATTTTAATAAACTTCTTTTTATATAAAGTATCCGCTGAAGCATTCTGTTATGATGACACTGTTTAACCTGGTGCAATAAAATTGGCACTGTAAATGTTATTAAAAATGCAATGTAAAAAAATATAATCCTGGTACCTTCGATTTTGATAACTATTTACAAACCTGTTTTATGA
The DNA here is from genome assembly GCF_036588685.1 of Mytilus trossulus. Lineage (NCBI taxonomy): Eukaryota > Metazoa > Mollusca > Bivalvia > Mytilida > Mytilidae > Mytilus > Mytilus trossulus. Next base: position 66,711,338 of record NC_086380.1, on the reverse strand, counting down.
TTGCAATGTTAAAACTAAAAGTTGTGTCGTTCTGTGTTCCCTTCCTCTGACAAATTGATCAAAAATGATTTAAAGTCTATTTATAATATCACAAACCACGTTGTATCGACGTGGTATGAACATGATGAAGTCGAAGCTGTTGCAATTTGTTTTTGAATATAATTAGTTTCTACATGTCGATTACAACGTACCAATTGACATTGGTCACGGAATCTGAAAATTAGGAACTGATCATGTATTTTCTTTGTAAAAAAAAAGAGAAAAAAAATCAAACGAACAACAAGAAATAAAAGAAGGACAAACGAATCTAAGGCCAATGTAGCAACGGCTTATAAACAGTTGTTTCGTTACAGAAATGTTGATGTTGGCGTTCGTTAAAAATATGAAGGATGTTTTCTCATAATCAGATCGGGCTTAAATTGATTAAACTTAAAAACGAGTAGATGGATCCCTCTTTTTTATATGAAGATTATTTATTCCAATTTGAAAGGAAAAAATCGACTATGAATTTTCTGAATAATTTGATTAATAAAACACAAAAAAAATTCTTTGTTTACAAAAGATGTGTTTCTAATTAATTGTAATACATATGAGCATATATTTTTTTAAAGAAGATGTTTAAAATGGTTTAATAACCCACCCCCCCCCCACCCCCCCCGCCCTTGTGGCTATCTGTGGAAATTAAAAAGTAAGCATGTCTATCCAAAGGATAGCAATGTAATAGAAACACGTGATGTTGAGTAAGTGATTAAAATTTCGACCAAAGAAATAATTTTACAAATACAAACGGTCAATCCTGGTATTCAGGATGAGTTTATTTTATTTCATATTTGAATTGTGTAAATTATAAAAGTCAGAAAACAAGTTTTTGTAACAAAATTCACCGTGTGATCGAAGCTATCTCGTAGACCCTTTATATTAGATTAATGTATTGACACTTATTATTCAACTGACTTATATGATATTCGTTTATGGTGAATTACATTTTGCGAAATACTTGTAGTATCAAAACATTGAAATTAACATACAATGTTTGAGTTAATGTAAAGATATATGTTTATTAACTTCACAAACATGAATTTACAGCGTAAAACGTAAAATAAAAATTATAAATGCTTATGTTGTATAACGCTTTTGTTAAACTAAGTTATTCATCCTTGTACTTTTATACTTTTATTATAATATTTCATAATATTTCGTAACTTTTTCCGTGTAATATGTTCCTACATACAAGATGTCACATTGATATTTTATTTTTGTCCATATTCAAACATTTAAAAAATTTACATGTAAAATATTAACATAAAGTATTCATTTTATTTGTACATGTTAACATCATTGTTAAACATTGTACTTTAATAGGCTTACCTTTGCTTTGTTTTTAGAAAAAAAGAAACTTTTAACATTGTTGTGATTAGACAATGTGTTTTTAGACTAACTTATATGTTTACACAAAAGTTAAATAAATTTCTGTGATTTGAAATTCCTTTTAATCAACTTTTAACCTTTGTATCTAGGCGTCACTAGTTGGTCTTGTGTGGAGGAAACTCACTTCTGGCGTATTAAATTTTAAACTTGGTGCCTTTTGTCAACTATTATTCGTGTGTTTCTTTGTCCAATATGTTCTCCTATTCATTTGTACTGTAAACCTGTAATGTTATCTGGTCATTTAAATGTTATATTAACGTTGCCATTAAAGCGGGAGGTTTGACATGCCACAAAACCTGGTTCCACCGACCATTTTTTTCAATGTCCTGTACCAAGTCAGGAATATGGCCATTGTTATATCATAGTTCGTTTGTGTGTGTTACATTTTAACGTTGTATTTCTATTGTGTCGTTTGTTTCCTGTTATATTTGAGTGTGAATTCATATTGCTATATGACATGTCACGGTACTTTATATCCGAAGTTCATGTATTAAGTTGTGATGTTCGTTTCTGTGTGTGTGTTACATTTTAATGTTTGTGTCATTGTTCTCCTCTTATATTGAATGCGTTTCCCTCAGTTCTAGTTTATAACCCGGATTTGTTTTTTTCTATCGATTTATGAGTTTCGAACAACGGTATACTACTGTTGCCTTTATTTAATATAATATCTTGATAGTCTAGGTTTTAAACAAAAAAAAGTTCAAATACCATTTTGTTGTAAATAAAAAAATAACTAGGATTTCCCATGCATTAAGGTGTAAGAGTGTTTTTAGTTATCTATGTCGAAAATTATGCATTTAAAATTTTTAAGTTTTCTTTGTTTGTAATGTATTTATACTAGTAAATATGAATATATAATCATAGAAACTTAAGCTTAGAGTCAAACACACTTTTCAAGTGTGGGACCCAAACTCACAACTCCAGTCTGTTTTCTTGTTTAGTTCTAAATAAATTCTAATGTTCATATTTTCATAGGTTCTCATACATGTCATATTCCCCAACAAAACTTACCTTTACTGATTTTAGTCTTATTTAAAAGACACGCGCATCGGGTGTATCAATTACAACCTGATAATTTTTTCATTAGCTTTTTTATGATTTATTGTGTGTTTATGTTCTGTTAATAACAAACTGTCCATTGTATGGTTTTTGTTTTCCATATTGTTGACTTAAAGCAATACAGGATAGGGTGAATCACTTACACATTTATTATAACCCTAACTCTGATGATGACTGTAACTTTAACCCGCTTGTAAGCTGCAACATTAACCCCTATGACAAGTGTATCCATAACTCTTACTGTATAAATCAACCTTAAACTGACAGTAACCATACCCTTATGACTGTAACCTTAACCCTAATGCTGACTGTATCCCCAACCCTAAAAAAAATCATACTGAATAACGATAAGGTTAACTGTAACCTCAACCATAATGCTAACAAAAACCCCAAACCGGTATGCTGACATTGACCCTAACCCTAATGTTTACAGTAACCCTGATCCAAATGCTGACTTAACCCTTACTCTAAAGATGACTGTGTCGAGGATTGCGGGAACGTTATGCGTTCGTATGTGTGCCCTCGCCACTGACAATGTGACGTCGTGTTTCTATGTATATTGTATTTATGATTCTATGTTTTTGAATGAATGTTGAACCACACGATTGTATTAATTGTTAGCCAAACCCTAAACGAACACACTCAAAACCCAACATTGGTGCCGTGTCTAACGGAGAGAGAGAATGGACATAAGCATATTAAAATCGTTGAGAGCGGGGAACAAAGCAGCGGTTTTTAACAAACTGGAGGACGCCATCGTTGGTACGCCTTTAGACCCGGAGTAAATATGTACATTATTGGAAGCAGTTGAAAAGAAAAAGAAAACGTTAGCCAATACCGACGAACAGATTTTTAAAAATACAATGGACTATTACAGAGTACTATTTAGAGTTAGAAAGTAGAACTAGAAAATACAAAAAGTTCTTTAAACCCGTCGCCACCGCCGATTCTTCAATTCAAGATAGCAATGCCCAAGAGTTTATACCACATTTACATTTAAACCCAACAAGTTCAACCTCAAGCCAAAAGCATCGCCTTCCCAAGTTAATGCTACTAAATTTTAGCGGAGATATATTAGAATGGCAATATATCTGGGATTCATTTGAATCGACAATTCATCATAACAGTACAATATCCGACACTTAGAAATTTTCATATTTGAAGTCCTTATTGCAATCAGATGCCACAAACGTAGTTTCAGTCCTCACCATGATCAACCAAAATTTCTACAAGGCTATTGAACTTTTAAAGAATCGTTATGGTCAAACCCATAAGATAATCAATGCATACATGAGATCACTTTTGGATATGCCGATGCCTGATGAGCGTTCGGAGAGTTTAAGACCATTTTACGATAAGTCCGATGTATACATCAGAGGTCTAGAATCATTAGGCCAATGCCGAGAACTGTTTGGTTGAGAAATGATTCCAGTTATTCTAGGGAAATTGCTGCCAGATATCAGAAAAAATATTACACGGGAAAACGGAAGTGATGATTGGAATATACAGAAACTACGAGACGCTATTTGCCGAGAATTTTCAATTCAGGAATCAGGACATAATGAATACATGTATCAACCGTCGACAGCTAATCACACCGCAAATTTTGTAGCAAGCGTTAAGAAGGATTTTGGCAAAAATCGCCCACAAGAAAAATACATCGAAGTATCAAGGTATGAAAAAAACAATTAATTCCGCACAAAGAAAAGCATGCACATTCTGTGAGGAGGACCATTTTTCCAATGACTGCACGGATGTCGCCATTATTAAAGAAAAGATATTAAGTTTTAATTGTTTTTGGTACGCACAAAGTATCAAATTGTCGCTCTAAATACGACTGTAGAATTTGCCATCGTAAGCATCATACATCAATTTGCAAGAAAAATATAACACAACAATCAAAAGATAAGGACACCACAGAAACTTCAATGCTGTACACATCGGCAAGTCAAGAAACTTCAACCGTTTTGCTTAAAACAGCAGTAGCTCAGGTAATGATGGTGAATAATACAGCAGAGGCAAACATACCTTTCGATAAGGGTGCACAACGGTCTTTTATTACTGCAGACTGAGCTACTAAATTAAATGTACAGAAAGAGGGATCCAAAAATCTGAACATAGTTTCTTTCGGGAATAACACTAGCGGTATTAGAAATTTAGATGAAACCATGGTACAGTTGAAAGCAAATAATGGAGAGAGTATACCTATAAAAGTACTGATAGTACCCACCATAGCATCACCGCTTCAGAGCCAGAGCAGAAAATCACACAGGGACTTCACTCTCTACACGGATTATCTCTAGCCCACCCCGTTACAGACGCAGAGTCTTTTGAGCTTACTCTTCTAATAGGAGCATAGTGCAAGATAAAGTAATATGTGGAAACGGTCCGACTGTTGTAAGCTCTAAACTCGAATATTTGTTGTCAGGCCCAGTTCCGGTCAAAAATAATAACCAGTCAACTTCAATGATGAATGTTTTGATATCTCATAAACAGGAAACTTGCGATTTAGAGAAATTTTGGAAACTGGAGTCCTTAGGAATTGACGAAAAGAAAGTTGATACGCAATTGATAGATGTCATGGAAACCTTTGCTGAATCGTCCATTTTACAACAAAATGGGAAATATGTGTCCAAACTACCATGGAAAGAAAACTGCCCAGAGTTACCAACCAATAAAGACATCGTCAAAAGAAGAACAGAAATGTAATACGTCGTATTTCAAAAGACAAAGAAATGTTCCGAATATATGGAAATATAATATCTGACCAAGAACGGAGAGGTTTAATAGAAGAGGTAAACGATGAGACTCTTACTGAAAATCTTATTCATTATATACCACATCACGATGTCAAGAAGGATTCCACAACCACGCCTATACGAATAGTTTATAACTGTAACTGTAAAGCAAATTCTTACAGCGCTAGTCTCAACGATTGTTTAGCAGAATACCAGCCTATGATGAACGACCTTACTACAATTTTGACACGGAGAATTTTTAGAATGGAGAAATATACAGTGACAGCCGATGTAGAGAAAGCATTTCTACACATCTAATTAAACGAAAATGACAGAGATGTTACGAGATTCTTTTGGTTACAGAACCCCAACAATCCGAACAGTCCATTCATAACTTACAGTTTCAAAGTAGTACTGTTTGGTGCAACCTGTTCACCCTTTATTTTGAGTGCTACATTGATGAAACACTTTAGAGAAAACACATCTAGCACATCATCGGAACTGCAAAGGAACATATATGTAGACAACGTTCTAATGAGCTTTCCTGACGAGACAACTCTACTCAAGTTTTATGCAGAATCTCGCACAGTATTATACGATACCGGTTTTAACTTGAGATCATGGAATTTTAACAATGACAATTTACTAAAAAGAGCAATACAGGAAAAGGCAGGAGGGAAGGCCAAGACAGTTAAAATACTTGGAATGCGCTGGAACACAAGATCTGATATCATTTTGTATAATCAACTTACTTTGACAGAAAATGATGATAAACCATTAACAAAACAAAAAGTGTTACGCCAGTCGTCATCAATCTTTGATCCGCTTGGATTAATATCACCAGTTACTGTGACATCAAAATTCTTTATGCAAAGATTATGGAAAGAGAAGTTAAATTGGGACAAACTATTACCGTGTACTTTAAAAGAAGAGTGAAAATCGGTCGCTATGGAAATAGAAGAGACATCAAACACAGAAATTTCCCGCCAAATAACAACTGAATCTGATGCGCAAAAGGACACTGAACTTCATATATTTACAGACGCCAGTCAACAAGCATATGGCGCGTGAGCCTATTTAGCCAAAGGGAACACATTTAGTCTTAGCATTACAAAAACAGAATCGCTCCGGTAAAATCACCAACTTCGCCACTTTTGGAATTAATGGGTGAACTGATTGGCGCCAGATTAGCGAACTATTCAGTAGAATTTATTGACACACAGAAGACATATTTTTGGAGTGACAGTCAAATAGTGTTGAGTTGGATATCGTAAACAAAAACGTTACAGCTACATTTGTATCTAATCGTCTCAAAGAAATTAGAAAATTAGGATGACTGCTGTTTTTAACCTATCGCGGACAGTTACCTAAACCCACTTCGATAGTTTGGAAAAAATGTTTTATCATTTGATTTTGCCATATGCATTTGATTAGGCACTTTCCGTTTTGAATTTTCCTCGGAGTTCAACTGCAGAATAGTTAATGTTGGCAGTTTAATCAATTTCACCGTCACCTCGCTTAAGTACACCAAAATGACATTCGAGCCTAATTATCAAAATAAAGTGTTACATAAGATTTGCAAACTCATCAGTTATGATAAAGGTAAAAACTGTTGAATAGCAGATTTAATCATTTCAAACCTATTTATACCCAAACTTAGTCTCATTAAAACCCTTTTCTATCTCAGGTTTTATGAAGAAAATGCATAGAAGACCTTGCTTTCAATTTTGCATGCTACAGAAAGAGGGGTGTGTGTATAATTCAAAGTTTTAGGACATTGGTTTTAAAAATTATCTGCTTTGTGGCCATATATAGGAAATATATGCTATTATTTAGCATAGTTATACTGACGTTGGCTATGGTGAACTGCTTTAAACAATTATACAATGACATGAAAACATGCTATGCCAACGCATGTCATGAAGCAATAAAAATATTTTCAAAACTCTTTGATCCCTGTGCTCCAAAGGAAAACATGTTTGCAGAGGATTTAATTTCTTATTATTGAGGTTAATAGCCTGTGTTGTAGTTTAAGAAACATAATTTTATTTTCAAAAGTTGTAAAATGTTGAAATCATTTTTTAGAAATAACATGTATGAGTTGGAGGTACTTATGTATATGGCATAACTTTTTCATTTTTGCATTGTACACTTATAACACGTACAAAATATTTGAACATGTTATAAACTGTTCAAAAACTTGTGCATGACATATATTTGTATGTTGTGTACAAGATGTAAGTTTGTACAAATTATAATTTGTACAGAGTTTTTGTACAAGTTATAAGTTTTTTTGACACATACCTTCTTGCACCAGGTGGTACAGTTTTATCTTCTAAAATGGCCTAGTTCGATGTTTTAAATTCAAATTCATATACTCCAATCTAACATTTAGTGTTATTCTATTTGTCAACCAACTAGAAATGGGGATACTTAAATGGTTTAAATTCAAATTCTATTTTCCACCTGATACCATATCCATATACATAAAAGACTTTTTGTGGTCTTATAATGTTTTTGTATTATTGCTCAGTATAAGATTGTATCATGTAGTTGTGAAAATATGACAGAAATATGCGAAACAAATGACTGTGTTTTGATTCATTTATCAACATTACAACTTGTACACATATAACAATGTTACATTGTTGGTCCTTTTAAAGCTGACTTTGCTTATTGTTGAAGGCCGTGAGGTAAACTATAGTTGGTAATTTCTGTGTCATTTAGGCTCGTGTAGAGAATTATCTAATTTGCAATTATGCCACATCTTCTTTTATATATAAAATCAAATGGTACCCTGCAATATTTTCCCGTGAGAAAGTTTATAGACGCATATTTTCTAACGCGATTGTTGACAAAATAGTTTTATCTATCAAAATGGTTTCTTAAGTGTCAATGAAATTATTTTAAAATATGAAATGACAAGGACACAATATAATTACTGAGTAGTTTGCATGTGATGGTGAGGTCACATCCGGATGGGAATTTTAATAGAAAAGATATTTATGACATGATAATTTCATTTTGATAAATAGAGCTCAAGTGTCAAATAAAGTCTACAAATCGTTTATATCAAGAGAATAAACGCTTTTAAACATGAACTATTTTTTAAATAAAGAAGATGACAATAAGAGAAAGAGTTCTTTAGGGTGGCTAGCATGCCAGTTAAAAAGATGAATAAACGATTATAACACAACAATCATATTGTTTTCTGAAAAATAAAAACAAACAAGTTATTTTAAAAATGCATGAGTTTATTTACTTTGCTGTTTCACTAATAAAGTTGCAGCTGGAAATAAGTATATACCCGATATTTACATTGCTTTTGTGTTGTTAAACAACCGCATGCTTTCGTAATAAATTATTTGGACAAGTTTTTTTGCAGATAATGAATTAAGATCCAGATAAAATATCATAAGTCAAACATACAAACAACAGTACACAGAACACAAAACACAACATCGAAAACTTAAGACCTTGCAACACGACCCTCGTCAAGACCTGGGGAGGGGGGTGATCTCATTTGCTCCATAGGCAGATCATGATCTTTATGAGTCATTCGTCGTGTTCGTAGTTTAAGTACAAATCCAGTGATAAATTCATGTCACATTAGAGAAAATGGCAACGGGGGTCCTACTTAAGACAAAGGGATCATTTGCACTGTCATTTGAGAAACCGCTATGTCAATTTCTACATTAAAGTCAATATATATGACAGTTCTCCAAACGTAACAAATACGTGTCCAATCAATTATTAAAGCGTCTTGATAATGTTAGTTTTAGAGAACATTTTGTTTGAATCAGGGTGATTATGTATAGGTTTGTAAATATATATGTTTCACAAACAGAGCCTCTTGTAAGGAGATATATAATATTCATTTACAATTGTGTTGTATACGTTCTGGTTCCCTATGGATAAATAGGATCTCTATGTGTCATCTCATTTAGACATAGCTTGAGAATGTGTCCAATATATATACTAATTGTTGAGGCGAATTTTGAATTCTGAGGACGACTAAAAGTGAAGGGAAGAGTAGTAAAGAATTGAAGAATAAATTTAAACTCTTAGAACTCCCTGGCATATATATGCCTGTTATATGAAGCACAGCCCTATGTTTTGATCTTTGAATAAAACAATCAGCTTTCCATTCTAGAATATAATTTTTTTTACGTGACGTTACAATAAAAGTGGCGAGATAGTCATGTTTTGATTCATCTTAATAAAAATGTTTTCGTTATGTATGAATCAATTTTATTATATATACGAGGGTTTGTGATTACGAAATCACACCCGTGCATTACGAAATCACAGCCATGCATTATAAACAGATGGAACGGGCCTTCGATTAAATCAAAAAGTCGTTCGCTTCTTTAAATAATTGACAACATTTAAAAATTTTTTTTACTCAATATCATAAACAAAAAGTTCAAAGTATGAAAGCTATGAATTCCTGTTTCTTCTTCACGGTAAACATTCTTACCGTTTGTTTAATCGAAAGAATTAAAACCATTTATTCTAAGTGTTATAAAATGGCTTTTTTTATATTGGTCCTGTTATAGATTCGCGGCTAGCTGTATATGAATCTGAGACCAGAGAGCTGTTCTCAGACTTGAATGAAGTTGCCTCATCTGGTTTGGTTAATACAAGTATCAATATATTGACCTTTTCATATTAGCCTTGTAACATGCCCTTTGTATTTATAATGACCTTAGACAGTTGTAATTGTCCTTCGCGTTGCCTCTGGGCCTTGACAACCAAATTTGGTCATTAGTAATACTAATATGGAAAAGTCTATACATTAATACTATAATATACTACGTAAAACAGAAATTATATCTTGTCAGTGATTTTCCCTGATAACTTTAGTTGTTTCTGATTATAAAAGAAAGTCGGAGGATACAAAGAAGACACTCAAACGTCATTACTAGACGATAAACACCATCATGACAAAATAAGAAAGAAAGAAAAATGACCAAGCTTAAACGAATTACAAGGAAAACTGATGATTGACCAAAAATAGTCATAGTTTAATAATTCTTTGGGAAAAAATACTTTATTTTATCACAGTAAAATTCCAAAGTAACGGTGACAACTTTACAAAAACAACAAAACTTTCGTTCAAATGCAACATGCGTAAATTGATAAATTACAACATAAGGAATAAACTCATAAGATCTCCTGCGATAAAAATTAAATGTTGTTGCCAATGACGACACCAATTGAAGAAATGAAACTAGAAACCATCTGAGCACGAACACACAACTAAATTAACTGGAATAATATTATGTTTTTGAGAGGGATAGATGATGACGATACTGACGTTCGTTTTATCGTCGTAGGAAACATAAAAATTTTAACTGGACTTCATTACATCAGAACTGAACTATACATCTACAGCGCTAGTGATTTCATCTAAACAGCTAAACTTTATATGCTGAACGCATGCTTTTATGTCAATAGCGCTATATCTGCAGCACTATCCTACATCAAAAGCTTTATATTTTTAAAAATACATCACTATAACAATACTTTGCATCTTCATTACTGGATTTAAAAACTATAATCATAATGCAACACCGTTTGTAACGTTCGCTTTGACGTGGCTCGGTACATATACCTCCTGTCATTGTGTTATTGTGCTTTAGTAAATAAATATAGGAAGATGTGGTGTGAGTGCCAATGAGACAATTCTCCATCAAAATAACAATCTAAAAAAGTAAACCATTATAGTACTATAGTAAATATTTGTTTTCTTGTCTTGTATTTCTGCTCAATATATGTGCTTTATCTATAAGCTTTTTTGTGTTTCTTTGTTACATATATAATTGTTTTGATAGTGATTAAAAATTTTAACACAATGTTGACTGTTGTATAACGATTTAGACATTTTTACTTATTATGCCAGTTTGTTTTGTTTGCACATCATTGTCAATATATTAGAATTTTGTGCGACTATCACACATGGATGTGCTATAAAACAAGGTTTTATTCATTTAACAATATAAAATTCCCGTACCAATAAAGGTAACAGTAGTATACCGCTGTTCGAAGTCAGGACTAGGATAGTTGTTATTCATTCGTTTGATGTGTTTTAGCTTTTGATTTTGCTACTTGATTAGGGACTTATCGTTTTGAATCTTCCTCGGAGTTCCTTTTTTATTGTCTTTTTCTTTTTATTGGTCAACGTATTCAATTTTCAAAAATTGATCCTATGAAAATTGCAGACAACGTTTTGCAGATTTCAAATATTTTATTTGACGTTGTTTTCTGACAATTCGAATGGAAATGCCAATGTTGTATTTTAATCTCCGACGCAATCAACAGGATCAACTAGTGTCGTCAGAGCTAAAAAAAAAATACAATATTGTTATCTTCTAATTCTTGATAATATGTTCCTGACCGACTAAAAGATTGCTCTGATACTTAAATAGTTTTAAGATTTTTACAAGTGTTTATTAGATTTCCAAAAAGTCAAAGTTATTAAAATTTTGACAATTTGACCCGTGTGCACCTTTATTTATTTATAGCATAACCCTGTTTACTTTATCATATGACTATTTTAACCAGGTTATTTAGAGTAGCACTTCAGAAAATTGCTTTAAATACATTTGCATACACTTTTACTACCACAATTGCGAGACAGGACTCCAATGTATAGGTAAAATAGTATTTATTTTAAGTTTATCAAATAGACTGGCTAACACATTACACTTTTTTATAAATTTATTTTATGCTTTTATCAAAGTAAGGTAACTAACTATCTAATATTTTAAAAAACAAAATGTCAATACTGAGTTAGTAAGATCAATCACTGCGCGTTGCAAAGTGCATTTTAATTCGATCTTCTTATCAGTAGTCAAGAATCGCCAGTTATTGTCTGCCTCAGATCGGTGGCTCGTTTTTGAGGTACTCTGGCTTCTTGATATAAACATTTTGACATTGGTAGAGTTAAACAACAATAAACTATCAAAAGTACAATTATGGGTCTTATGCAGTCTAAAAGCGCGTCTGGCGTACTAAATCATAATTCTTGTACCTTTGGTAGCTATCAAGAATAGAAAGTAATGGAAAATAAAGATAGAAAATGGGAACTTTTTAACTTAAAAAACAAAGAAATGAAGGTCTCCCACCAGACCCTCATATAAACGCTGTACTAAGTAATATTTTCCCGTCAATTTATAGGATTTCTTTCTAAATTGTACAAACATGGAAATGCATTCTGAAGCTGAACCACTGGTCCCACAAATGTCAAATCAAGGATCAATTCGAAAGAAGTTGGACTCTTGTAGAAAGGTTTGTAACTTATACATTTTTTATTGTCTTCTTAACTTTAGTTAAAACAATTTATGACATTGCAGGACGTTATCTCATCTAACCATACGTTATTTGTTATAACAGTTAATGAGAATATTGAGTATCGTTGGTTTATAATATGTTTGGAAACAAAACTCTTTGTTATATAAAAAAGAAGATGTGGTATGATTGCCAATGAGACAACTATCCACAAAAGACCAAAATGACACAAACATTAACAGTTATAGGTCACCGTACGGCCTTCAACAATGAGCAAAGCCCATACCGCATATAGTCAGCTATAGTATGTTTTAGTTTCTATTATTCCTGAGTATACTCTTGTGCATACCTGCTGGCCCACTTGTTTATTTATTCATATCGAACCATAGTTCAAACAAACCCATCTACCAAATGCCTGAACCAAGTCAGGAATATGACAGTTCTTGTCCATTCGTTTTTGATGTGTTTTGTTATATGATTTTGCTATGTGATTATGGACTTTTCGAATTGATTTTCCTCTAAGTTCCGTATTTTTGTGATTTTACTTTCTACAATACAAACACTTTACATATAACAAAGTTATTGTGTCTTCTTTTCTATAAGTTGTCTGTTTATCTTTTTATCTTTAGCCATGGTGTTGTCAGTTTATTTTCAATCGATGAATTTGAATGTCCCTCTGGTATCTTTCGTCCCAATTTTATTAGATTACACGTCCAGTCGATTAATGGGCCACATATCAATGCTTACATTTCGCATATCTCAGTAAACGTGTTATTCAAGGAACTTTTAAAACTAGAAGGTATACTTTTTATCTGAATGATTTTCTTGGAATTGCCACAGATAAACGTCATTAAACGAGGCTACTTTGCAAACATAACGACTTTATTTCTAAGCAGTTTTTTTTTATTTATGTAAAAAAGGATTATGATCAGAAAAAAAGCACTAGAAAAATTTAACGATAGGTGTTTGCTGTTTTTTAATGCACGGGAAGCATCTTTTCGCGATCGACGAGATAAGCAGCAAAAATCAATGATTGTTCTGATTATGTTATTTTTCCTATCGTAATATTGTGATGGATCGATTCTCGATTCGCATTATTGGTGATTGTTTACAATCCCTATACGTCGTACACTCCAATACATAATAAGTGAAGGCGATTGGTTCGTTTAAAGACGTTACTGGTATCGCCGCATCCGCTAATGTCTCTAACGTTAACTGGATATGTCAAAATCTAGAATCATTTAACTAATGTTGGCATCTGCTGTGAATATGAATTTAATTCTTTTACTGTATTATCAGTTAAGGAAAACTAATGAAAACATGTTATACGAATTTTTCCTTTGGTCTTGCTGACGGATAAAATCTTTTCTCAGTGGAGTATGTACATCTCACAAATTAATTAGGTACGATTAGTAAACATGCACGCCAATAAACGTTATTAGAATGTTTTGTTTTGATATTTAGGATTTTGGTGCTCTGTATCTAATAAAAAAATTTAGATAGGTTCTGAGAACATGCAGAAAAGGGAAGTTTTCCATTCAAATAATGGGCGATAAAACTTCCTTTAGTTTAAAAGATCACAGATAATATGTGTAGCAAATAGAAAACATAATGGACATTAGTTTATGATATCATTGCATTATAACTTTATTCTTATGAGGGTCACCTCAGTCTAGAAACTAGACATCGAAAATCATCACACAGAAAGACAAAATGACAAATTAAATAATGTGTATAGCTTTTTCTTGCACTGCGTCAGTTACCTTGTTTTAAGGTAGATAACAATAACACAAGATATTTCTTATATTCATATTGGTAAAGTTATGCTTTGTGAAATGTTTTATAAGTTTTTACACCGTGGCCTATACACAAGTAATTTTTAGGCACTTAATAGCTTGTTGTTCGGTGTGAGCCAATGCTCCAGGTAGAAGGACGTACCCTTTAATGGTTTACTTTTATAAATTGTTATTTGTATTGAGAGCTGTCTCATTGGCACTCACATCACATTTTCCTATATCTATACCGTTATCTGTGACGATTATTCAAGATATACTTGTTCATTATGTTTTCATTTGCAGTTATTCTTACCAAACGTACTTATCATTTTTAATAACGAATGATTTTGTTTCAGATACACATCCTGAATGTCGTAGCCTTTTTAGCAATTGCTGGTTGTACAGTTTACTTATTGTTGGAAATGAAAAACATAAAAAATAACCGGTAAGACTGTAAGAGTGTAAACTGGCAAACAATTATGTAATGATAAATTGATAGACTAATTAGCTTCAGCTTTTTTTTTTAAATGTCTAAAGATTTAATTTCTTGAATTCTTAAAAGTTATAAAATGTTCCATATGTGTTTTAACATTCTTGAATTGACTTTAGAAAAATGTGTCAAAACTCAAAATTACGTCCAACAGACCGCAAAACAAAGGTTCCTTTTAACTAGTAAATCGTGTTTTTTTTAATTCTTTTCTCTGATAGGAATGAAGGAACTGAAAGGATGCCAAAGAATTTACATAATCAAGAAGGTGAACCGAACCTAAGTTCTCAAATAAAACGCAATCAGTCAGCGTTTGACAAAGATGGTATGTATACAAGTAATCTCCGTGGATTCGTCTGTTGTCCATACTTTATATATATACTGACCGATTTTAGAAACGCAACACTAGATTATTTTTTTAATTCACATTTTCAAATATGCATTTTTTTGTAAACAGACTTATGAATAGAATGTTTATTCATTACTTCAATGTTTAAAAAAAAATCCAGTTCGAAAGTTGAGTTGATGAAGGCAGTTTCAATATTAAAAAAATGTGGTATACACTAAAACCCTGGATTTCCCCTTACCAAATATTATTGTCAGAAAGGTCAACCATTTCTGTTCGGCACGTTTTGGTTTTTGTTTTCACCATCTGATTTTGCAGTTGTTCCACCCATTACAATGGGTTTTGGCAAGTATGCAGTTGGAACTTTAAGGTTCGAAATGTTTTTCTGCAGTCGATTCTTTGGCAGTTCATTTAATGAGAAACATTAATGGCATAAATCTGTGCAACATTTCATTGATCAATTTGGTTAGCAGTTGACGTTGCGGTCGTAGACCTGTCTCGCAAATGACGTTGTGCAATCAACTTCTATTGACGTTGCATTGTCACTATGTGTTGATCTGGTCTTTGATGGTCTTAACAAATCATTGTCAGAAGGGCAGTAAGACGATTGTATGTCGTCCAATTGTATTGTTGCAGCACGTTCACGTTTTCCTGTTTGTAGTATTCTAATGGGCTGATTCAGTTTTTTATTCCTCCGTCTTGGCAATATGAATATGCAACATTTGTTAAATGACTTAAGTGTGGCCAAGGACTGTACGAACTGTTTAACAAAGAAAATAAAAAGGAAAAAAAAAGTCTTGGCTCGAAATGTCGCTTTCTGAAATTCGTGCAATCTCAACAATATGTTCAATAACCACAGGTAAGTCAAATGTTGTTTTTTCGAAAGAGAAAGAATAAAATTGAGAATGGAAATGGAGAATGTGTCAAAGAGACAACAACCCGACCAAAGAAAAAAACAACAGCAGAAGGTCACCAACAGGTCTTCAATGTAGCGAGAAATTCCCGCACCCGGAGGCGTCCTTCAGCTGGCCCCTAAACAAATATATACTAGTTCAGTGATAATGAACGCCATTCTAATTTCCAAGTTGTACACAAGAAACCAAAATTAAAATAATACAAGACTAACAAAGGCAAGAGGCTCTTGACTTGGGACATGCGCAAAGATGTGGCGGGGTTAAACATGTTTGTGGGATCTCAACCCTCCCCCTATACCTCTAGCCAATGTAGAAAAGTAAACGCATAACAATACGCACATTAAAAATTCAGTTCAAGAGAATTCCGAGTCTGATATTAGAAGATGTAACCAAAGAAAATAAACAAAATGACAATAATACATAAATAACAACAGACTACTAGCAGTTAACTGACATGCCAGCTCCAGACTTCAGTAAAACTAACTGAAAGATTATGATTTCATCATATGCACATCAGGCACAATCCTTCCCGTAAGGGGTTTAGTATCATACCATCATAACATATATGAGAAGAACATAACCCGTGTCATGCTAACAACTGTTTTTTTTTAATAAATGTGTTTAGTTCCGATGCAAAGACCCTATAAGTGAATCATTATTAACGCCAAAATATGCAATCTTTAATGACCTGGCAACATGTGCAGTATCGTAACTATATCACTTCTTAAAAAGTATATTCAAAGGTTTTGTTAATTTCTGAGGTGAATACTGACACCTTTGTGCTTTATAAAGAATATTTCAATAAAAAAATTGGATGTGAAATACCTGAACGTATAAGAAGTCTGCATGTTGAGCTATATTTACGAATGATGTCCTTATAACGATGATAAAATTTAGTAAATGTTTTGACTAGTTTGTGATATCGAAAACCCTGGTGTAATAATTTGTCAGTAATACATAAATTTCTAAGTATGATGAGTAGGAGAAGTATTTATATGGGGATCAAAACTGATTTGGTAAATGAAATATTCAAAATGATTGTTGCGTTTTAAAATTCAGTCAGTATATTCTGAAATAATGCAATCATTCATTGTTGCATCTTTTAAAGAAATGAAAAGCTGCGAGATTTAGTATTGATATTTCAGGACCTCTACATACAAATACATGTATATGTATATCATATGAAAATGCGAATTCATATGTTTATCGATACTTATCAAATGACATTATTCACAATGATAAAAGTTGGCATAAGTTCCTAAATCACACTTAAGCAATTTTTTTCTAACTCACAATGTTTCTACAATAAGGTTTTGGAACTCAGTAAGTGTCACCAGTGAAATGTTACCTACTTATGTCGCAGGTAGTTTTTCACATTTTTTGGTTTCGTTGTTTTTGTCTATATCATGTGGACTGTTTTAAGTTTTGGTTATTATCTTTATCCTTATTCGATATCGTGCTGTATATTTAAATTCGACTCCCACTCTAGTTATACTAGTAGTATTATTATGATTTATAATACAATTACAATACATTGTCGGTGTTTTTAGCACTGAATACCTTTCATATAACGCGAATATAATTCATATCAAAAGGAGATTGATATTATAAATAAATTTCTATAATGATAGCAATGAATGTATATGTATATGTTCATGTGTGGAAAAGATAGACAGTCAAACTCATAAACCGAAAATAAATTGACAACGCCATGGCTCAAAATTAGAAAGACTAACAGACAAACAATAGCACACATGACACAACATAAAAACTAAAGAATAAGCAACACTGACCCCACCAAAAGCTACGGGTGATGCAAGGTTTTCTATGAGTTATTATTTGTCTGGTTGTTCAATTGAAACATGTAAAACCTTCGCGCTTGTTTTGTATTTCAGATATTCTAAACAATGAGCTTCAAGATTGCATTGGGTCACGAGAAAAAGAAACTTTTCCTGATATTGACTATGCATTTTTCGGCTACAATATTTTAAAAGGTTATCCGCATGCCATTGGCCATGATCCTGGGTTTACGTATCCAATATTTAAAATAGACTACAGTGAAAAAAGACAGTCCGGAGATTGCAGATACTTCATACCTAAGGGATTGGTTGTCATTCCTGATGTGTCATGTGCACTCTCTTTCTCGTCCAAGACTGTAAAAAATACACATGAATTGTCTAAAGCTTTATCAGTATCCACAAGTGTACACGGTGGGGGATATGGTGCCAGTTTTTCTGCGAGTGCTGGATATAAAGAATCATCCCATGAATTGTCTTCAGGGGAATCAGTTTACATATTTTCAAAGGCAAAGTGCCGGTACTACTTCACTCAAATGATGACACAAAAGCCTCCTTCATTCACCGACGCTTTTCTAGATTGGGTTTTCAAATTGAACAGTACAAATGATAAAGATACTTATGTCGATTTTTTTGAAACATTCGGAACTCACTACCAGACATATACGTCTTTTGGCTCCAGATTTATTTATCAATATAAAATGAGTTTAAAAACATATCAATCAGAAAATCAAAAGGATGTATCTGTTGAAGCTGCAGCAAGTTATTCTGGACTTTATAGTGCAGGTGCAGATTTTAAGATGAACTCACACCAAAAGGAAGCTGTAACAAGCTTTTTGAATTCGGTCGAAACGAAAACCATCACAGTTGGTGCACCTCCACCAGAAGATGGTAAAGCTTTGACCTGGGCATCAACTGTCAAAGATAATCCAGTACCAATGGAGTACAGTCTGGAATCAATCGAAAATCTCTTTACGAAAAATTTCATGAGTCGATTGAATGTAGATTATAATAGGATTCGGTATAAAATAGAAGAATATAGATTAGAGAATTGTAAACATCTCCAAATCACTGGACAAATAGATACCTGTGAGGATGAAAGGCCAGGGTTCAGTAAAATGAAAGTTTTGACAAAAACAAAACTTTATTTTCATTACAAATGGGTTAATTTTTCAACGCCTAATGAATGTACACAATTGTGTCTTGATGAATTTAAATGCAAAGCAATTTCATATTGTGTACAAGATTGTACTCAATATGAACACTATTGCTATATGTATGATCATGGGGGACAGTCAAACAAAACGTACCAAAGGGACATTATACCCTGTCAATTGGATGGACGCTGGTGTAATGTTGCAGGCAATGAAAACAAAAATTGGCAAAGTGCAGTATTTTCAACTAAAATCCAACAGCATATGGAATTCAATGTCACTAATATAAAAGGCGTTCGTCGTTCATCATTCAATGCGAAGGACGTGTCTACAAAGAGTGCTTGTAAATCTCGTTGTAAGAAAGATGATTTTTGCGCGGCATATACATTCAGTTCCTCTCCTGATATAAATATGAAGTGTCATCTGTATGCTGAAAGTGGAATAGAGGGACTTTCCGTAGATTTGTACACCAACACTTATTTCATAACTAGTGTAAAATAACATGTATCTTCATCAGATATCTAACGCTCGTCTTTCGATCAACTATGAAGAAAGAATGTTCCATTTCGATACATTATCGAATAGATTATATTAACAAACACTTTTCTCAATTCTTTTAATAGCTTTTCAAATTTATCCTACCAGTTTTGACATCTTCATGTTATGTTTGAATTATATACATCCGCCCGTTAGCATCATGCATAAGATATGATAGACATTGATAAACTTTTACATTGTATGATTATTTTTCTACATTAAATGTACTTTTAATCATTCAAATTGTCGCCTTCTTTATTATTTCTGTTATATCATAACAAATCTTAATTTAGAAATGTTTGAAAATACAGTTACCACCATACTGACGCTCCATAAAAGGGTATCAATGAAGTCCACAGATCAATGAATAATAGACAAAAATAAGATAAAGAATAAAGAATAATGGGTGGTAAAATATAAAGAGTACCTGCACAACTTTAAGAATCGGGTTAAAATTTATACCGTTTACAGAAAGAACAACGTCTAGACAACAGTTATCAAGTAATTACAGAATAGCCAAAACAGGATGGCAGAAATCTATGAATGAGTATATTTCTATCTCACAGTCATTCCTTACAATTTATTCTAAATTGGAACAAGTCAACATGCAGTTAACATAATAAAACGATTTCCCAAAATTGGTCGATCAAAGTGAAAGGTGAAACGAGAAAAATCATCAAGATCAAGAGAAATTATTTCAGGGGAAAATACTTGAAGAAGCTTTTACTTGACTCCCCACTGACACACACTTTTTGCTTGGGAAAAGTCCTTTTGTTTTAATGATATGATAATTATTTCCAAACGCAATCGGTAAATTAGTTTTAACAAAACAGTCCGTTTTGTATTTCTGTTTACTTAATTTTCTTTTCATTTTTGCTGCCTCACTGTTTTAATGAGAGCTTCGCGTCTATCAAAAATTGTAAAAATCGTCATCGAAAGGCAATAATCACAGGGAGGCTTCATACAATTTCTTCTACATTGTCTCAATCGTATATTTTGTCTTGCTGATCACATTTGCTTATGCAAATTTCTATCTATCAACTTATTTTATTAGCTGTCAGGCAAACACGCAAAAATTAGATGGTAAAATTAATCATCAAAAGGCAATAACTCTAATAAAGAGTCGGCTTACCATTTCGACCATAAATCTATTTTAAAACTTGTTTTGTCAATCATTTTTGCAATTGTTCGTGTTTTCTGTATTTATTATAGTTTTCACGATAATACGTAAAACAAATGGTAAAATGTGTCATTTAAAGGCAAATACTTTCTATAAGAAGTTGCTCGACATTTCTCTATTCATAAAGGTTTTCAAGTCAATAATATTCAATCATTTCATTTTATCGGCAATCTTCTATTTTGAACTATGGCGGTAATATTGTTCGGCAAGCGTGGTCATTGGAGGGACTTTTAAACAATATATCAAAATAATGAATAGTGTCAAGTTTGGTTAAATTTGGTCAAGCAGTTTTGAAGGAGAAGATATTGGTGAAAGTCAACGGATGACGACGTACGACGAACGTCAAATGATGAGGAAAGCTCACTTGGCCCATTGGGTCAGGTAAGCTAAAAAGGGACACTAAAAATTGCATGGTAGATACGGTACAAATTTCCAATGAGACAACTGAACACCCGAGATCAAATGACGCAGATGTAAGCTAGTATATATTGTCATATGGCTTTCAATATGAGGAACACTCATACCCTGTACTATAGCAAGCAATGAAATGCCTCAACAAAATTTAATTAAAAACCATTCAAATGAGAAAAACAAATGCCTGATTTATGTACAAAACAACTCACGAAAAACAAACATGTTATACAGAAACAAATGATTGCCATTCAAACATTACATGCTATATTTATAAAAAACTGTATCTAGGAATGAAACATTTTCCTTCAATCAAATTTAGTATATACATTTTTTCCCCGTATATTGATAACATAGAGGGACAGAAGCACAACGATTGATTCAATACTACGCCATACATTGATACAAAATGAAGAAGAAAATAAAATCCCGAGTAATCGTTTTTACTCATTCTTAATCATAATTGATAAAAATAGACATGATATCGAACTTATTCTACTTCCGAATAGTGATTTTTTATCTATTTTTAAATAATAGTAAAAACATGTAATTGATAATATATAAAGTTTTCGAAAATTTGCGGAATGTCCAGGTTACTAAAAAGAAATGTACTGTTATCCTTTTAAAATTGTGTCACGTGCAGAAACGTTTTAAAAATAACTATATCTTTATGATTTTTATTGACGTCACATCAGGTCAAAGGCAGCTCAATTCAAATTTAACATAGACATTGAGCTGCAAAATTTTCTTATTTTCAATACAGCTAAGTGCAACATATACATTGAGCTGCAAAAGTTTCTTATCATCTACATCCGATTTCACCTGGATAGATGCACGCTTGATAAAGCTAGTTGGTCTAGCGAAATATTGCGTTTATTTTCATCATTTTTAAATTTACATACTAAATAGCTTTCGCAAATTTTCTGTTCTTCCCTCGCCGGGATTCGAACCCATGCTACTGTGATATCGTGACACCAAATCGCCTGACTGCAGCCGTCCCGCTAGACCACACGACCATCTGGGCTCTACAAAAATAAAGCTTTCAGTGGCCGTGTGTTACCTTTCCTCGTCACTCGTCAGTTTTAATCTAGCAGCGTACTACAGTACATGATATATAAGGCACGGAGATGTTATTGTTACAGATCAGCTCAATTATCTATAGTAAAGGATCCTACAAATTAATGTAAGATACAGTCACAGAAAATAATTATATTCATAAGTACGTCTGAGTCAGTGACAACTCTACAACAGATTTATCCATCGGATCGCCATCAATGATGGTGATACATGGCTGTGTACATTATGTATATACAACTCGTCTTAACATCAACCCAACAATGTTAGATTTGCAAATTTTTGTTTTTCCCTCTATACATTTTATAAACAAGTCTAAATCAAAAACTGATATACATTTTATATGTATTTTAAACACTTGATATAAATTATATATATATATATATGTATTTTATTTTACGGACGTCATTACGAGATGGTTAACCGTTATAATTTTTTTTAGATGACAAAGGACATGTCCCAATTGTCGTAACTACAGGCCCGTCCCTTTTTCCCTAATTTTACTTATCACCGGGATTGTTCATGAGGAACAGAATCTGCTTACCCTTCAACAGCCTCTACAATTAACCCCAAAATTTGTTAAGGTTTGTATTGGACAGTCATTGGTTTTCTATGTCGTGTTTTATGTACTGCTTTTTGTCGGTTTGTCTTTTTCTCTTCTTGTCATTGCATGCATGACATGAATTTGAATGCACCTTTGGTATCTTTCGCTTCTCCTTTAGTAGTATCTTTTTATTTCTATTTTCTCTATGATGATGATGTTTCTGTCACTAAATGGTTCACAATTTTGCGGCTATGTTGAATGCATCCATCGAACTTAAAATAAAGGATACAACAGATAAAATAAAGACTGTCATATATCTTGACTTACATCTAGAAATTGACATAGAGAGGCGGTTGAAAATAAAACGATGTGACAAAAATGATGATTTCCGATTCCCTATTGACAACTTTTCATTTCTATGTTGTATACGTATCCCTATGCTTGTATTTCCTATCATGATTTTTTTTAAAGCAAAAGGAAGATATTAAACGAAGTGGTGAGTTGGGAATGAGCCCGTTGAATATATATACGGTCACCATCACGAGTTGTTTTACCGTATGGAATATCTATTTCACATAGCGTTGTCAGTTTATTTTCGACTTATGCGTTAGAATGTTTCATTGATATCTTTAATCCTCTTTTTCAGACAGAAAATAAAGAAGAAAAAAACACAAACAATTTTTTCGGGTATTCAAAAACATTCATCATGTATGATATTTTATCTGGATCTTAATTCATCATCTGCAAAATACTCATCCAAAGAAGTTAATTTATTACGAAAGCATGCTGTTGTTAACAAAATAAAGGCAATGTAAGTAGCAGGTATATAATTAATATCAGCTGCACTTTTATAAGTGAAAAAATGTGAAGCTTAAATCTATTTTATGTTTAAATATGAAGGTGTGACGATCAGCCAACTCTCAACACGAGACCAAATGACACAAAAATTAACAACTATATGTAATCGTACGGCCTTCAACAATGAGAAAATCCCATACCTCATAGTCAGTTAACAAATCAAACTTCAGGAAGTACTCAGCAGTTAATGTATATCATAAGGTCATTCCTGGGACCGCTATTATATAATACTTTTATAAATGACATATTCTATTTTTATTGAACATGATACCCTGTATAATTATGCCGATGATAATACTCTGTCATATGCTGACAACAATTTTGAAAATTTATTATATATGTACACTTGAAAGAGAAAGTGCTGTTTTAATTGACTGGTTTAGATTTTGTAGTATGCAGGCAAATCCTTGTAAATTTCAAGCTATTGCTGCTGGTAATGAAACATTCCCAAAAAAGCCTTCTTTTTTTTTATATAGTCAGTAAGAATACCTTGTGATAAGATTGACTATCAACTTAATTTACTCACCACATTAAAACATTTACCGTAGAGCATCTTAACAACTGAATGTTTTAAAGCGCATTAGTTGCTACCTTACTAAATTAAACAAATTGAGCATTTTCCACACATTGGTTTAATAAAACTTTTTTTCCCTTTGGCATGGCATTTTTGCCACAAAAATAGCACAACTAAATTAGAAAAAAAATCAGTAAAGGGCTAACTTTCTTTTATCATTCATTTCAGAACCCTTTTTTAGATATTTTATTTCCTATATTTCACCAGCTTTTATGTCTAGTTTACACTTTTAGCTTTAATATCTAACTGATGATGCTTATATTATATGTCGGTTAAAAGCTCAATAGAGCTTATGTTATCTCTTTGTGTATGCCTTGCCGACTCTAAATAAAGCTTATTTATTTATTATTACAATAAAAGGACCCGAAATGATATCTTACTATATGTATTAGTCAAATGCGTTTTGTTAAAATATACTTTTTGACTTTTTTTATCTGGAAAATGTTGTTTGTGCTGTATTTAGACCCTTCTACAACGAAATTTGTTTACACGAACATGATGAACACGTATAAAAATTGCAGTTTTTATCCAACACAATTTAAGGATTGAAGGTAGATTTCAATTAAGACTTGTTCATATTTTTTCGTTTGGGCTTGTATATTATTTTCCCTCCGGTTTAAATGATCCGTTCATCCTATTTTTACTCTTTAAATTCAAGAGTCTATTTTAAATTGAAGTAAATTATCCTTTTCCTCTTGACCATTGTATATCATCAATATCTGGGATAAATGCTTTAATATAAGATAATACATTTAGGTTGCATACTATGTTTATTATTTTGTCGTGGTGGTTGAATTAAAGGTTTATCGTTTTGATGAACTGTTACAGACAGTCTGAATGACCGTTACATATCTAATGTTTGATGCAGCAGCTATTGTTGTATTTCAACCACTTATCACTTAAAGCCGTAAACGTTGATGACGTGTTGCTGATATGTGTGGACTTCAGGTAAATGAAACTTTGATGACTGTGAATAATCTCATAATAGATACAAGGATTGGAATTTTGTTGCGCTAGACGCGCGTTTCGTCTAAAAAAAAGACTCACCAGTGACACTCGAAACAAAAAAGTTAAAAGGGCAAAATAAATACTAAGTTAATTGCTAGTAGTCTGATGTTATTTATGTATTATTGTCATTTTGTTTATTTTCTTTGGTTACATCTTCTGACATCAGACTCGGATTTCTCTTGAACTGAATTTTAATGTGCGACTTGTAATGCGTTTATATTTCTGCATTGGCTACATGTATAAGGAGAGGGTTGAGATACCATAAACATGTTTAATCCCGCCGCATTTTTGCGCCTGTCTCAAGTCAGGAGTCTCTGGCCTTTGTTAGTCTTGTATAATTTTAGTTTCTTGTGTACATTTTTGAGTTTAGTATGGCGTTCATTATCACTGAACTAATATATATATTTGTTTAGGGGCCAGCTGATGGACGCCTCCGGCTGCGGGAATTTCTCGCTACATTGAAGACCTGTTGGTGACCTTCTGTTGTTGTCTTCTCTATGGTCGGGTTGTTGTTTCTTTGACACATTCCCCATTCCCATTCTCAATTTAAAGTTGGATAGCATTGAAGACCAAGCCAAACACAGCTAGGATCATCTATTTACGATAAACACATGAAAAAAAGTTTTAGTATTTCATAATTCAAAGTTTTGTAAACATTTAATTCATGATTATAACTATATCAATGATAATTTATGTCAAAACAGATATGCTGACTACTGGGCTAGTGCTTCCCTCGGGGATAAAAAATTCAACAGCGGTGGAATCGACTTAAATTAACTCATCGTAGATACCAGGATTGAAATTTTGTATTTGCATCAGACGCTCGTTTCGTCTGCAGAGGACTCACCAGTGGCGCTCAAATAAAAAAAATGTTAAAAGGCCAGATAAATAAAAAGTTGAAGAGTATTAAGGATGTTTTCCTTTGACGTTCCAGTCTGGTTGAAATTTCGTTCTGGAAATATTTCCAAAACATTTGATACAAGTGCAAAATATCACTGAATTTCAAAAAAAGGTATAACCAAACAACCAACTCTGTTAAAAAATTGTGTATTTACAATGATCACTTTTTGAGTAATAAATTTTTCAAATTTTACGACCAACCAAGTCAGTCTTTGGAGCCAGAATTTTGAGGAAATATGTGAGAGGTACAAGAAATGATTTCAACATAATCATGTACATCCATATCTTTTTTTTTGTGTCTTTTCAAATATCTAAGACATTTTTTTTCAATCATTTATAAAAAAAAAAAAAAATCCGGAAATAATATGCATTTTTTATCTTAAGGTGGTACCCAACACATTGACTATTATCAAGTTGACTTGTATAATTTTCATAAAATTTTGACACATGTTAAAATATAAAAATGTCTACGTGTACACCTGAAAGTGCTAAAGAATTTGGAATAAGTAACGTAAAAAAAATCGAAGACAAAGAAAAAAAAAACCCAAAAACAAACCACACAATCAAAATAACATAACAAATTAAAGCAAAAGCAAAAACAAAACAAAACAAAAACAAAAAACAAAATAAAACAAAACAATGCAAACAATAAGTCTGGGTAGACGCTAACGATAGCTTACAAACCAATTAAAAGCATCTATATGCTTAACGTGGTCATTTTGGGAGGCATGGTGTATAACCACAATTGCTTTTACCCTATTAGTTAAACATTTGAAAGATTGAGTAGACTGTATCTTTGTTTAAAATTTAAAAACACTTGGCATGAGTGCAGTACTATAGACAAAATTTGACATAAAATATCATAACTTCTCAGAAAATAACAATCACTGGAAGTTAACCATTCAGATTTTCTCTCTCTTTTTCCTGTAGGCAAGCTATAGTTACCATGTCACCTCAAGTTTCAAAAATGTTCTATAGAAACACCAAATAAATGAAAATGAAATGTAGAATCAATTGTCAAATTCAAATGCGTTTGTTTCGTATTCAACCTGACTATGATTTGGTGGTATTTTACCTCATGGCTTAAAAATAAATTATATGTCATGATGTATAGATTATTGGGTAAAGTTTACTAAATACAGAATGGTTTATAGGGGTACATGCTGTCAATTTCGTGGTCACCGATTTGACTAAAATTCTCTTTAATACTAGATTTATAACAATGTAAAATATTTATCCAAATTATAAATAGTTTAAAATAAGCAATTTACATGGTTTGGGCTTTATAATGAAGCTTCATCTTGTTTGTTTTTTAGTCAAGACCCCATCTTATTAAAAACTATTGAGATGACCCCCAAAACAATTGACGGTCACATAACACGATATAAACATAGACATTAATATGAATAGATATATGGACCTCGTACAAATGGATTTAAGTTGAATGAAATAGTATGTCTTTCTCATATTAATATCAGGCACAATCCTGCCTGTTAGTATTATACCATAATGAAATATGTGAGAAGAACTTAACCCGTGGCATGCAAACAACTGGTTTTTGAATAGATGTGTTTAATTCCGATGCAAAGATCCTTTGAGTGAATCAATATTAAAGCAAAATATTGCAATCTTTAATGACCTGACAACAGTATTGTAACTATATCCCTTCTTATAAGTCTGTTTAAATGTTTTGTTAGCCGTTGATGTGAATACTGACATAATTGTGCTTGGTAAAGAATATTACTATAAAAGATTGGAAGTGAAATACTAGATGTCTGCATGCTGAGTTATTTTTACGAATTATTTCCTTATACCAATGATAAAATTTAGTAAATGTTTTGACTAGTTTGTGATATGGAAAACCCTGGTGTTATTATTCTTCAGTAATACATAAATTTCTGTCGCTAAAATCTTTTATGTTGTTACATACATGAGCGAATCACACCATAACATGATGACAAAGGAACGTCACCCTCTACAAATGGATAATTAACGATAGGAAATGAAAAATCATCTCTTTTATCATAATATTTTGTATTAAGCTTCCAGTTAATGATATAAACCGAGGAAAGGGCCATGGTCAGTTAGTTTTAGCTTTATCTAATGTAACTTCAACAGGATAAATTTCTTTAGTATACATACAGGTCATCATTATTGAGAGCCAATATAACATCCAAATATCTAAAAGTATCATTAAATATTTGTATCAAATGTTGTTTCGATGGGTCTTTGCTGATTTTAGTCATAAATTGTAACTCATAACAATACAAAAACAGGTCCATGATAAGTGGTGAACAGAAAGTCCTCATTGGAATTCCAATAAATTGACGAAATAAGGAATCTGCAGAGCGAAAAAAAATGTTACCAAGTAAAAATTCAAGCGCAGATATAGTGTCCAATTGACATAGTTCTTTTGTTTGTTGCTACTAAAAAATTATATAAAAAAGATTCTGTATCTGTTTGATTTCGAATTAAAAGTTATAAGTACAGGTAAATTTTCGATTTTACCTGTATAATTTATTTTTGTTTGTTCGTGGAACTAATCAATCAACAATCAATCAAATGTTTTACCTTAGTTTCACTTTCAAAGATGTCATTCTTTACTATTAATAGCCGTACATGCATCAATCATTCATTATCCATCTCTAGCTAAGGGGTTAAATTGCAGTTCACATGAATACGGATTCAATGAGGTCGATTTATTCACTTGCATGTGGATAATTCATCATCGATGTTTCTTAGCTTATTTCTACAAAATTAAAACATTGAGCTGCTAATAGCGAATTATGATTTCATTATTTCACTTTTTAAAATGATTGAACAAAAAAAATCATGTTTCTTGTAGATTCGTATTTATAGTTTGATATGACCAATGTATACAAAGTAATCATAGATAATAGTATCAGGGTTAAAAGTGAAAGGCGTGTTTTGTCTACAAAAAACGTGTCTGTGAAGTATAATTTTAGTTGTAGCTCATTAGTTAAGAGTCATATCATCATTTTGATTTGAATTTCATTTTCATTTTTTGTTGGTGGGTATCACAATTTTCTCAATGACTTTGTTTCAGCCTTTGACGAAATTGTTTTCGAATCCAGATAATTACATTGGGTTAACATATAAAAAAGTATGGTGTAAGGTATTGGAGCACTTTATTTGTTAACATTAAAAACAAAAATCATGAACAAAATACATTTAACAATATACAAATATGATTGAAAATGAAACCATGATATTTTACAGCACAAACATAAATGGCAGTCACAATCTTATAGTATATCAAAAGACAAAATCATTCTTTTTTTCATATTGAGAAATGATGCAATCATCTGTCAAACTAAAGACATTAATCATGATATATTTAGTATCAATGGAACAATATGAATAGCTTTACATGTAATAATGTCATAACTTATCTATCTATCTTTTTTTACAAATTTTATCTTTTTATACTAACTGTTATACTTTAGAAAAAGTGGATTTAATTCATCACTTCAAACCTAGGATGTTTCACATGATTAAATTTGGTTAGTTATTCATGTAAAGCCAATGCATTACATCAGTACAAAGATAAATAGTCAAATAACTTAAAATCCAGTTTTGTCTTCTGTCATGGCATCAAAGGGAAGTAACAGCAACTTAACTATTCTTTATTGTCTAACATTGTATTTAAATATGCTTCCATTTAAAGAAAGTTAACTTCATTTGTTTTAATAATAAATGTTTTTCTTAACAAACTTATTTTAACAGCTATATCAAATTCTATGATATAAATACAATATATTTCCCCCTCGTGCAAAATAACCTATACACAATAAACCATAACAAATATAAAAATAAAATAAACTAATTTATCTAACAAATTATCAAAAATAAACCTCTTGCAATAAAAACCACTTACAGCACATACACTATCTATGTCCAGTTACGAAGGATATCTAGATCAAATAATAAATATGTTGTCCATATTTCCATTAATAACAGAAATAAGAATCCGACATCTTAAAAGTTAATTTTTCATAGAAAAAAAATGTGTTTTTGAAATTCAAAATGAAAACATTTTCAGAAATAAAATTTTCTTCCACAAAATTCAAAATACATTATTCATCAAATTTATAGACAAAATAAGTGCAAAGTGTACAATACAAGCATCTGTTGTTATACTCTCATAAATACCTTGCTATAGTACAACTTTTACAGCACATACAAAGTCTGTGTCCAGTTACAAAGGATATCAAGATCAAATAATAAATGTTATGTATATATTTCCATAACTGAAAAAGCTTCCAACAAATTAAAGTTTATTTTTCATACAAAAAATGTTTGCTTTTGGTTATCCATATGAAAACATTTTCTGAAATTACATTTTCTTCCACAAAATTTTAAATGCATTATTCATCAAATTTATAGACAAAAATTAAACATCTTGCAATAGTACAGCATTTACAGCACATACATAATCTGTGTCCAGTTTGATATATAAGTTCAAAGAAAAAATATAATGTTCATATTTCCATAAATGAAAGAAATTAGCTTCAAACAAAGTTTATTTTTCATAGAAAAAAATGTTTTGCTTTGAAATTCAATATGACAAAAATATCAGATATTTTTATTTTTTTTATTCAAAAATGCATCATAGATCTAAAGGAGTAGTACCGGTAAGGGCCGATTTTGGCCTCAAATTTCAGTTTCATCTAACGAAAGATTTTGACACTTTTTAAACACTTAAGTGTCTATTTCAATTGATTCAATTAGTATATGTGAAAGATTTTGGCTGATTAAGTCTTTAAAAACCCTCCTATTCAAGCAAAAATATGAAAAATCTATCAAATATGCAAAAAATCATCACTTTTCAGATGTTTTTTGTCAAATATGAAAGTGGCTGCATCTGTGTTCATCCTCAACCTTTATATATGTTATGTCTTATCATAAAATACAACTTACATTTCAATATTATGAATGAACACGAATGCGGCCATTTTCATTTCAGACGGAAACAGTCTAAATATTAACTAACATGCTAAAATTGTGAAGATTTCAGTAATTTAGCATGACTTAATGATGTTAGTACCCGATTTATGTGCATTGTATTGTCAAAAACAACCATATTGTGTAGCAGAAGCATTCTACTTTCCAATAAATAGCTAAAGGATTACATTTTCACAATTTTGCCCAACTGCTATATTTTGGGGCCAAAATGGGGTCTTACTTACTCCTTTTAGACAAACTAATTTCAATGTTCATAAGATACAAGCATCTGTCTAGATATTCCATATTTCATATGATAATTCTTATGCTGATTGTCTTTATATTTTTCAAAAATAATTTCAGAATATTTGGAAATAAATAATTATTTAAACATTACAAAATACATATAATAAGAAATGACAAAAATTTGAAAATATTAAGAAAAGTATCACTGTTTTTGTTTTATAACTTGACAAACTACCTCTGGTATGGTTGTTTGGGAGATTTTTCAAAGCACAAATTTATTAGAAAATTTATCACACTTATAATTTATCATACTTAAAGTCAAATATACAGCTTCACTTGAACCTTTTATGGTTTAAAATAAAAAAAACATGAAGCAATAAATAAAATCTCTTCCTTTCATGTATTAAATTACTTGTAAATTCCTGGATTATTTTGGCATATAGATCCACAGGAATTTTCTTCTAGATCAGAATGTCAACAAAAGGCAAAGAAATCAGTCTTAAATACTAACATTTTAAAGTGTGCTTTATATACTACAATATATGGCTTAGGCAAAAGAGTTCTTTGTGTGCACGCAAAAACTTGTTCTTTATTTTTAGGTATTTCCCGTCATCATTTTATTATGTATTACAGCACTATTTGTATCAGTCAAAATTTTCTATACTGGTCCCTGGTTAACTACCGATAATATTATTCTACAAACTTCACCCAAAGTAAGACTTTTCATATAGAGGCTTATTTCAATTTAAAGTAAAGCATGGCCATTTTGAATATTCTATAGACCACACATGAAAGATAATGAATTATTTATATGTTTGTTAAAATTATCAGTTCATTTAATAAATTTGTTAACAAAAAAGTGACAAAGAAATGCCCTTTTCTACCATATGAACTGTCTTAAGATACGATTTCATTAAATTATGTACAAAACTGTTTGTTAACAAACTGTTTGTTAACATACATGTAAATGAAGACAAAATCTTAACCAATTAAAACTATGAGCATTTAGAATATGATTCTGATGGTTTAATGAATGTGACAAGACATTATAAATTAACCCCTTTCGCTCACAATTTCTAACTATAAAAAATTCGTAAGGGTTCCGCGGAACCCAGTGTCTCGCCTACTTTTGCTGTAACTCCCAGGCTCAACAAAAATGAGGAAAACAATCAATAAAAATATTCCTACTGATATTATCTTTTGATTGTAAGATGCTTCTGTCTAAGTTTGGTATACATTTCAGGATAGTTTATGATTCGAATAAATGTTTTAAAAACTTAAAGTGCAGACTGTATATTATGTTAACTGGATTTATTTTTTTACAAAATTTACTTCTGGATACTATCTTATGATCATAAACAAGCTTCTGTCCAAGTTTGGTAAAAATCCAGTATAGTTTAAGAAAGATATTCAAATTTTAAAAACTTTAACCAGAGTGAATGTAATGTTTCCCCGCAGAAAAACTAAGTCCATTTATAAGTAAAAAACAGAAAAAATGGAATTTTATTTTTGAAAAATTTACTTCTGGATACTATCTTATGATCATAAACAAGCTTCTGTCCAAGTTTGGTAGAAATCCAGTATAGTTTAAGAAAGTTATTAAATTTTCAAAAACTTTAACCACAGAGTGAATATTTGTGGACGCCACCGACGACGACGCCGATGGAATGTAGGATCGCTTAGTCTCGCTTTTTCGACTAAAGTCAAAGGCTCGACAATAATACCTGTCCATCATGTTAAGTATTATACAGATATCAATCAAACTCCTATCAAATTTTCAGTCGAATAGTAACCTACTAAAAATGAACACCATATACATTGAGTATTTTTTCTTCATTCTTTAGTGCATATGATAAAACAAAGTATTTTACAAATATGAAAACAATGATTTAACAAGTCCATGAAAATAAAGCCTTTTTAAACATTGTTGATACAGACTTTTTGAATACAGATATCAGTTGCTTTGGTTACTGAGTACTTGTGTGTAATGACACCCATTTTTGACTTTTTAACATTAAAAATAAGACGAAAAAAATGATTTAGATTAATATTTTCTGTTCATTTATAAACATATCATTCATTTTTAATTAATCTATGTCATGACCATATTAAAGAGCATTTTAAAGAATTTTCTCGTAATTTTCAGAAAATATCCATTTAAACAGTTTATCTGATATTACAAGTGCAACATAACCGTTTTTTGACTTTTTAACATGGTAACATATGAAGAAATACATGTTTATTTGCATACAGTTATAGTGTTTAATATCAGTTCACTTAGGAAATATCAGAAGTAACATGCCAGTCATGTAATAGGATGTAAATAATATCACTCTCTGTCATAAATAATATCTTAATATGCAAATGTCGAGAAGATCATTTACTGAAATGTTAACTCAGTAATCCTTTCTCCAACAAGACTTGCAAGTCTTTAGTTAAGACTGTTCCAGAAAAGGCATGTATTGTGGATTTTATCTGTTGGTATGTTTTGGGAAGAAAGAAAAAAATTGTCATAAAATCTATGAAATATTTTTGACTCCTACTGAAAGCTTTTAACTCTTGGCAATTAAATGAATTTTTTTTATCAATATAATGTATGGCTTCC
The DNA here is from genome assembly GCF_036588685.1 of Mytilus trossulus. Taxonomy (NCBI): domain Eukaryota; kingdom Metazoa; phylum Mollusca; class Bivalvia; order Mytilida; family Mytilidae; genus Mytilus; species Mytilus trossulus. Next base: position 66,677,446 of record NC_086380.1, on the reverse strand, counting down.
AGTTTTAACAATCAGCTATGACATTAATTACCAAATAAGTAAATTACTAGCCAAATGCCCAAGATGTGGTGAGTGGGTCTAGTCTAAATAATTAAATAAGTATATAATGCATCCATGCTTTGCTTACATTGATATGAAAAAGCTCTGTTCTACTTTCAGTTTTATAATACCTTTCGGTATCCTCTAGATTTGTCATAATGATCACCCAAACAAAATTCAGAAGCTGTAATTTCATTGGCTAGAATTATAATCACAAAATTAGAAATAAAGTCTTTAGATACTTGTATACAAAGCATGGACAGGATCTGTATTTTATCCCCATTGAATTAATGTAGATTGAATATTTCTGATGACAAAAAATGTATAATAACAGTGTATTTACAAAATCTCAATAACTGAATGATTACAACATAATATGTATTGATTGTAGTTTAAAGATTACATAACCCTCTTAAATTGCTATGATGACTAAAAACTAAACATTTTTTTGTCAAATACTACATTACTGACATATATGATATAATGAAATATGTACACAACCAAATATGTTTTTAGATGAAAATATGTATACATCATGTGTAAAGCAAAACAATAAATAACAAAAAATACATGTAGTACGAGAAAACTTTGGTAAAATTAAATATGTATATATTAACCATACATACATTTATCATTATTTCAAACATATTTTTTCTATTTGAAACATTTGCTGAATAAAACATTAATTGCAATATACAAGATCCTGAAAAGTTTGTTTATCATAAAAATTTAGCATTTTATCTTCAAGTTTTAAAAAAGTTTTTGTTTTTCCTATTTTGTTTCAACTAAAAAGGTAGCATTCTTGTTATATCTCTAAGCTGTTCATTTAGTGTTAATTTGCTTTTTCTATTATATTTTACAGGAACATAAATTGATGAAAACACTATTTCAGAGTCCCTATGCACAGAAAAAAATACTTATTTTCCAGATTTTAACAACCTGGATTTTATATGTATTGACCAAGTTTTATTGTCATTTTAAAATTTGCGATTCATAGTAAAAAAAAAAAAAAAATCCAAAATTATGGTTTCCACTTTCACCTATTAAATTCATTAGAAACCAACTATATAAATAAACATTAATTTACTTCTATATAATATAGAAGAAGTATTATAGTAAGCCATGCAGCTTGTTTTTTTCCAAATTGGTCAAAGATTCTTGAAAAGTTAATGAATACTTCATGACAAAATAAATTAGTGGCAGATTTATAAAAACTGTTTCAAAGCATTTAAAAAAAGCTTCAACAGTTTACAGTTGGACATGAACTACTTCTTTACTTTGGATTTCTTTTTGGTGAGCATTTCTGTTAACTATCTTCAACAGCTGATCGTTTTACTGTCATAGAAGAGTACACTTGTAATCCTTTGGTATATACTATACTGAAGTCTGAACCTGAAAAAAAAGGAATATTCATTTCATTGGCATCAATGAAGAAGAGCAATTATTTCTCTGCTATAAAAGCTTCCAATGAAGTAAACACTAAAAACTGTGCCACCAAGACAGTTTGTTCTGTTTAGAAATACTGTGCTGTTGGTGTATTGAATTTGAAATTCTTTCACCATTGGAAACTATAAAGAACAAATCAAACTCACCAAAAGGTTTCATAAATAGGTATCAAAGGTACCATAAAGATATTGATTATTTAGTTCACATATGAAAGGCATTAGAATCATAAAATTATAATTATGTGTCAATTCAAACACTATTAATTTGATCACTCAGCTACTTCCTTTCTTATCGTTTCTTACTACATGTAAGTACAATGACTACTTTCATTTTGTGCATTTATCTATATATTTTCAATGTCACAATGCTTTTTTATTATGTCACAGTAAGAGTCATCCTCTCCCCGCATAAATCTGCCTCTGCCCTATACCTTATAATTGGAGGCAAAAAAAAATAGGTAAAAGGTTACTCAAAACAATTAAATGATTAACAGATGACTGTCACAGAATATAAACAACAAGTGAAACTGCGAGCTACTGCTCACCGATGATACCCCCGCCACAAGTGGATAATATTAATAGTGTAAAAATATGCAAGTGTTCGGTAAACAGGAAGTTGTCAAGTGATGAATCTGAAAACGCATCACGCGGTATAGCTGACTTATAGAAATCCAGAAATCCTTGTATTGTAGTTCCTGAGAAAAATGTGACGAAAATTTTCAACTTGGCTATCATGTGTAAAATCATACAAGTGTTCAGTAAACAGGAAGTCGATGAAAGATGAATCTGAAAACACATCACACTGTATGTCTGACATATATAAATGTTGATACCAAATTACAGAAAGGGTGGATGTGTAGTTCCTGAGAAAAATGTGACGAAAGTTTCATGGGACGGACTGACTGACAGACGGACGGACAGACAGAGGTAAAACAGTATACCCCCCCTTTTTTAAAGCAGGGGTATAATGATGAACTTTTCAGATCAATATAAAGTCCATAGCAACTGCTTAGAGCTATATTTTTAATGCTTGTGGTTTAAAAGTTTGCAAGCAAGCAAGCCAACAATCTCTTTAAACTACAACCTTAGGAAAATAGCTCTAATAATTTACTAATTACCATGGAATTGAGGACATATACCAACCAATCAGAAGTTACCCTTCATACAGCATAAGATAGATACCAACCAATCAAAAGTTACCTCTTCATACAGCATAAGACAGATACCAACCAATCAAAAGTTACCCTTCATACAGCATCAGGCAAATACCAACCAATCAAAAGTTACCCTTCATACAGCATAAGACAGATACCAACCAATCAAAAGTTAACTTTCATACAGCATCTAAAATAATTACATACCTCTGTGTACGGATGTGATTTTGGTTTTGCAGGTTTCCCTCGGATTAAAGCGTAACAAAATAATGTAATGAACATCACAACCAGGAAGTAACTTGTGTGCATCAGATGTAGGTTAATTACAGATCGGTCCTCCTGTAAAATAAGATCATAAAAAGATCATTGGATCATCAATATCATATCTATTATAATTATTCTCTGCAATGCATTTTTAGAAATTGATACAACTGATGAAATTTGATCTACCGTATTAAAAAACTCAAGCAGTTTCCACACTTGGAAGTATCTTTTTTTAAATACCACATACAATGCAGATCAATACATGTCATATGCAATATCAAGTGATTAATTTTTATGATGTCATTTTTATTTTCAGGATTCTATTTTATGTGCAAAGTATTGTATTGTATCTTTGTTTATAAAACTAATACCTATATGTGCATGATGTGTGAACGTTTTGTTTTACTGAAAAAAAATATAAGATCCCTGTATCAACAGAAAATCAACAGAAAAGGAGGAAGTACCACCAATGTTACATACAATCCAAGGAAACTGGTTCCCAATGGCATGAAGATGAAAGGTTTTTGATAGTAAATCAAAACAATAAATCCTGGAAGAGTTATGATGTTTTAGACCCCTTGCAGTTTGAGAAACTACTACAGATAATATAAATGGTCTGAGGGTCTATCTAGATCATAGCACCAACATACTTAAATACCTTCTGTCGAATGACATAACAAAGATAAAACCCTTTCCAGTTTTTTAGATCCTCATCAGGATTTTTTGGTAAAGAAGAAAAACCTTTCCCACAAATTGTACAAGAAACACAAAAAAATCCTGCAAATCTGTATATCTGAATAACAAAATGTATCGTGACAAATAAGACGAACATGCACAAATAATCTCCCAACATGCCCAATGCTCATTAAGACAGAAAATTGTCTCCATTTTGTTTATCAATTCACTTACAAGAGTCAACATCATGTTGATGTTTGGATCTCTGGAATGTTTGATAAGTAGGTGTGGACTCCCAGGACACGCCTTCTTTCCACCTGCCTGACTACTTTTATGAATGGCCACCATCTTACTATGATATTCTGCTCCTGATTCGTTCATACCATAACAAACTCCAGGTTGCCTAAATAGAAAATATTATGAAATTATTTGAAATTAAATTATTAATTAACAGCCACACCATGAGCACATCATAAGCAAACTATCTCCCCCCTTACAGCTTGCTGTTCAGTGCGAGCCAATGCTCCTTGTTGGAGACCTTACTTTGACATATAATGTTTTACTTTTACAAATTATGACTTGGATGGAGAGTTGTCTTATTAGCACTCATACCACATCTTCTATCTATATAGATATATCTGTTTAATGGTGAACAACAGATTCAAGTAACTCATACAGGCCTATAGACCAGTTATCTTTAAATATGTGTTTTTTATACACTTCTCATAAAGAGTGTATTACAAATTTTACCTAATTCTTCCCAATTTCCAATTATGTTTTTACAATTGATACATCAATATAATGGAATTCTATGCAACTGCCATAAAAGTGAGAGGTTTAGCTAGCTATAAAACCAGGTTTAGAGCACAGTTTTCAGCATAAGTTATGCCTGTACCAAGTCTGCAATATGACAGTTGTATCTTATTTGTTTGTTTAAGAGTTTTGGTTTTTGTCTTTCGATAAAGGACTTTCTGGTTTGTATTTTCCTTGGAGTTCGGTATTTTACTTTTTTATTATTTTGTGAACATATGTCTGTAGGACATATTTCAGCTAAGGTTAGGTGGTTAGGTACAGAGTTCTTTGTTTCATTACCTGACACTTGGGAAGAAATAGGCAGGAGCCTGGAAGTTGACACAAGCCAGTACTTTAACAGTTGAACACCTTCCTGTCTTCAAACAATGGATTTGATTCCAAGCAATAGGTAGATATAATGTCAAATTCATTGTGTCTTCTAGCTTATGATCTGAAATAGAAAATATTGTAAAGGAATTCAAAAATTTGTTTGTACAATAAACATGATAAATGGAGAATGTGTCCATGAGACACAGATAATGCCACCATTTGCATGTAATGTTATATAGGGACATAACTTAACTAAAAGTGATGCCATTTAATTCCAATTTTGAGAAGTACATAAGAACAGATGGACATATGGATGTAAAAGGGTTACACTTAATGTCCCGCTCTCCTAGGGAATCAAATATTTTGGAAAAGAAAAGAAAGATCAACTATATTTTTTTCTGTTTGACAACAGGGATTGATTACATTGTAACAAATGAATGTAAATGAACATAGTTTTAAGATGTAAGGGATTTTAGTGTGTTTTTTAGTCTGAAAAGTAATAATAACTAATCTTTAGACAAAAATCAAAACCCAAAAAACATTGTCTGGACTATTCATTTAATTTTCATGGGTTTTGTGAGTATGAATAAACATCAAATACAAATTTTCAACAAATATTTTTTTTTATATAGACTTTGTATGCAGAGATTGACTAAAACACAAAATCAAAAATCCACAAGTTTTCCTCAATCCACAAAAATAGGTACTCACAAAAATAAATAAATCCACAGCATTTCAATGGATGTGTACGGTTAGAAGATGACATTCAATTTCACATTATATCAAACTTTTGGAATGAGTGTTGAAACATGATTTGATTTTGAGTTTTGGTGTTTTAACACCACTTTTAAGCACCACATTTAGGCTATTTCGTGGCGACCAGTATTTATTGGTGGAAGAATCCCGAGTGCCCACAGGAAAACTGAAAATCCTAGTCAATTAAGATTAGAGATGAGTGCACCCGCAGAAGTGGGGTTTGAACTCACAACCTCAGTGTTGACTGGCTAGTGATTACAGAAGTGACTACTTAGACCACTCTGCCACTGAGGCCTCTGTTGAAACATGTGTTACATACGAATCTCTCAATGTTATTTTCAATATCTGTGTAAGTTACCTCTTAATCCAACCATACTGCCATTCAGTGATGCGTAAAGGAATGTTATATTGTTTGGCATGTGGATTAATTCTCTTGTAGGAGTAATCTCAACCCACATTGATATAGATGTGTTCCTGTAATGATATAATTAACATATAATATAAATATAATTGCCTTAAATTGAATAAAGTGTATTGTAGAAAAACAGAGTTTAAGTTTATCATGTGTATATGTTTATTTCGTGTAATTTCAATAACCCTTCTGTGTCATTCGGTCTGTTGTGGAGAGTTGTTTCATAGGCAATCATACCACATCTTCTTTTTTATACTTGATGATTATACAGTAAATACAAACTCATTGTGTTGAACTGGGTTGAGTTGTAACAAAGATAAGTCAAGGATTTGTCAGTATGAAACTGCTGTTTTGTTTCATCTAACCTTGGGTGACTTTATAAGGTGTAATACTACCATTGATGTTCCCCCTTTTAGTCTTTGTTAAATTGGCACTTTTCAAAAAATTGTGCATAATTCATCTTTGTTTCAAATGAAGAAATATGTAACATGAGTAAAGTTTTAATTATTTTAAGGGTTTCCAGACAGACCTTAACGTTTAATGCAGGCTTCACATTTTATCAGTTTATCCCAGGATAAGCACAATTCTTAACCATGTTAACTTACACAACTTCATCATTTGTGGGTCTAGAGAAATGTGACGTTGGTCTTAACTTTGAGTATATATGGTGTAATCTCAATGGAGGTTCAAAATCTCCTATCTGTATGTCAGAATCATTATTAGTAATACAAAAGTCAACTTCAGCAAAATTCTCTAAAAATGCCTGCCATTCCTGAAAAATAATAAATCATTTAAAATCAACAATATTAACAACTCAAGTATGTAGTACAGTATAGCTTTTTTATTCAAAGAAAATAATGAACATTCATAAAGGTAGGCCTGTCCTGTCTGTCTTAAAGGCCTGCCTTGTATTTTTGTTTTCTAAAGTGCCATAATATATTCGTCATTTAATTTTCATGGTTCAATAACAGTTTATACTCAAGAGATTCTTTAAATTTCATGACAACAACAAACCAGATGCTCCGCAGGGCATAGCTTTATACGACCGCAGAGGTTGAACCCTGAACGGTTGGGGCAAGTATGGACACAACATTCAAGCTGGATTCAGCTCTAAATTTGGATTGTGATTAAATAGTTGACACAGCATAGGTTTCTGACACAGAATGAATGTGTTCTAATGAAATTAAAATTTTTGTTTTCTCTTAGAGCAATTCACTATGCTGTTGAATATTATTCCTCTCAAAAAAATGTTTGAAGAAATTTTCATTTTATGAAATTTCAAATGAGAAAATTGAACCCAATTTTTTTAATCACATCCCCCTTTCCCTTATTCCAAAACTAATCTCAATTAAAATTTCTAATGGAGTTTGCAACAATTACTACTCATTTAAATACATCATAAAATATTAAGATGTAAAAAAACTGCTTGTTATCACTGAATGGTAAAGATTATTTTAATTTATCAGTTGGTAGTAAAAAGTGAATATACATTGTATATTGTATATATAACAAAGATTTAAGTTGATTCTGAACAAAGAAAGATAACTCCAAATAAAAAAAATTCTTACAATTAGATATTTCTTGCTTACTATTCTGGACAAAGAAAGATAACTCTAATTAAAAACAAAATTGCTATTTCACAATATTTTGCAATAAGATATTTCTTGCCATTGCGCAATACTGTGCAATTGAAAAGACTTGCTATTGCACAAAACTTAATATAATAATTTTAGATCCTGATTTGGACCAACTTGAAAACTGGGCCCAGAATCAAAAATCTAAGTACATGTTTGGATTCAGCATATCAAAGAACCCCAAGATTTCAATTTTTGTTAAAATCAAACTAAGTTTAATTTTGGACCCTTTGGACTTTAATGTAGACCAATTTGAAAACAAGACCAAAAATGAGGAATCTACATACACAGTTAGATTTGGCATATCAAAGAACCCCATTTATTCAATTTTTGATAAAATCAAACAAAGTTTAATTTTGGACCCGATTTGGACCAACTTGAAAACTGGGCCGATAATCAAGAATCTAAGTACATTTTTAGATTCAGCATATCAAAGAACCCAACCGATTAATTTTTTGTCAAAATCAAACGAAGTTTAATTTTGGACCCTTTGGACCTTAATGTAGTAGACCAATTTGAAAACGGGACCAAAAGTTAAAAATCTACATACACAGTTAGATTCGGCATATCAAAGAACCCCAATTATTCAATTTTGATGAAATCAAACAAAGTTTAATTTTGGACCCTTTGGGCCCCTTATTCCTAAACTGTTGGGACCAAAACTCCCAAAATCATTACCAACCTTCCTTTTATGGTTATAAACCTTGTGTTTAAATTTCATAGATTTCTATTTACTTATACTAAAGTAATGGTGCGAAAACCAAGAAAAATGCTTATTTGGGTCCCTTTTTGGCCCCTAATTCCTACACTATTGAAACCAAAACTCGCAAAATCAATACCAACCTTTCTTTTTTGGTCATAAACCTTGTGTCAAAATTTCATAGATTTCTATTAACTTAAACTAAAGTTATAGTGCGAAAACCAAGAAAATGCTTATTTGGGCCCTTTTTGGCCCCTAATTCCTAAAATGTTGGGACCAAAACTCCCAAAATCAATACCAACCTTCCTTTTGTGGTCATAAACCTTGTGATAAAATTTTATAGATTTATATTCACTTTTACTCAAGTTAGAGTACGAAAACTAAAAGTATTCGGACGACGACGACGACGCCAACGTGATAGCAATATACGACGAAAAATTTTTCAAAATTTGCGGTCGTATAAAAAATAATCCATTTGGATTTAAATCGTAGACATGTTAGATTTAATTTAACATCCTTTTTTTATGCTTTCAAACAAACCATACACAATTTTGGAACAAAGTCAGTGGGGGACTAATAAATGGAAGAGATGGAGTGTTATTGCCAATGAGAAAAATATTGAACAGAAACCATATATTTATATTTGTAGAAAAATATCATTTATTGTACTCTATGTTTGTGATCCTCCCTAAAAACTGTCCACTTGTTCATGATCAATGTACAGGTGGGGATCCGGAGGGGGTCCTGACCCCCCTTTTTTTGGGACAATCAATGCATCTGAATGGGGACATGTAGTTGGACCCCCCCCCCCCCCCCCCCTTTGTCCTGGGTTAGGAACCCCTCCCCCCCCTTTTTGAAATGGGTGGATCCGCCCCCGATGTACTTACCTCAGTTAAATCTGGATTGTAGAGGTCATTAGATTTAAAATAATAAGACAGTGAAATCAAAGCTATGGCAAAGGCTCCCAGACAGACCATGAACATCACCAGTGGAGGACGGCTGCTGGCAAATCCTTTCAGATTTTCCCATAATGTCATTTTGTCAGCCAAATCTCCTGAAAAAAACAGGAATAATTATTTAAATATCCAGTAAGAAAATCATAAAAATCTTGGTCCCAGACTCGATGTCACTCATGTAAATGTTTATCACCTTATTATTGTGCATTTCATCAAAATGATTCAGTATTGATCATATATTGATGTTTAAATTGGAAAGTCAAATAAGAAAATTACCAGTTCCCCTCAAACATAAGGAAACAAAGGGAAATAACTCTCAACAGCCTCACGTTTTAAATTTGATAATTTAACTGTCTTGAGTGGATAAATATCCTATTACACTTGATGCAGTGGTAGAATCTATATGTATCCCCATTGATGGGGAAAAATAACTTGATAAGAATTAAAGGCTATGTTTCCCCGATGACTCTTTTTATTTTAATTAACACAATGATCTACCAATTTTTACCTGCATTTGTGTTTGTATCACTATTTAATGAGAATAATGTGACTCTTGAGTATGGCAATAATAAGATATTCAAATTTGATAACTGTTAGTGCTACATATCTTCAGGAACATATATATTAACTGTTCCTGATATTTGTATGTAGCTTTTTCTAAATTTACAAAAAAATATTTACTAAAACTATAATTTTGTGTGGGGAAAGAAAATGTGTATTTCAAGGATTTTTTTATAATTGCAGGGACATAGCTTGTGTTTTGTTTGTCAATTATATATGTATTAGCAATTTCTTGTTGTAATAAAAAGATTAACTAATTGATTTAATCATATGTAATTAATCTTAAAATAACAAATCCCTAGATATAACATAGTGTAATAAACAGATTAATCAGTTGATTTAATCATCATGTTCATGTGATTTAATTTTCACACCTTCATTACCTTGATAAATGGTTTATGTGTATTATTTCATCAGTTATAATAAACATTTTAATTAACCAACATTCTGGAAGCTGTTTGATTGCATTTAGCATTTGATAAAAGGTTGGTGAAGTCAGAAGATGACATAAACTTTTGATGTTTCATAGATGTTTGGGCATGAGTGAAAAATAGGAAAGAAAATAGAAGCATATCATTTGTAAAACATCATGTTAACCATGGGTGCTGAAATAAATATTGAGTATGTTGGAGGTATCAAATTAAATTGATGTAGATTTGACTTAGTAATTTACTTTATCATGTTTAAAGGATTCTGATTTACACAGTTGTTCTTTTTAAATGTTTTTGATTGTATTTTTTTTTTATAATGTAACCATGGTCATATTAGTCAATTTCTTCAGATCAACAGTTCGGTTTCAATAAAATTCATAAAACAATATCTGGGATACTTATTTGAATGTGGAGATTTTAAAATAAGTCAAATATGAGAAATTTTGCTTGTTTTCCTAAGGGTGAAATAAGCAAGTGAAATGATTTAAAAAGATTACCATATTCTTCTAGTTTGAACCCTTTTGCCTCATGATATAAACCAACAGTTGGTGAAATATGTGTATAATAATGGTTTACTTTATAAATTGCGACTTGGATGTTTCAGAGAGTTAACTCATTGACACTCTTACCACATCTTCCTATGTCTCCATGTTTATATTTCTGACGTTATCACATTACTTTAGTGAGTAGATTGAAATCAGACACAGTAAAAGGGACTATACATTGGAACTGATCATCTGAAGTATTGCACACTTTTCGCATTTATTTTATCTTTAAAACAGAGTGAAAGGAAAAATCATGAATAATTTAATCAGACATGGTAAAAGCAGACAACAGGCACAAGAAGATCTGTCCACCTGATAGTAATAAAATATATGCAATCATCTAGCCTGTGATTAGTACAAGTTTCATTAGCATCACTCCTACCAATGTTCTTATCCAGGCATGATTTTTTTATTATCTATTTACTTTTAATAATTCACAAAATCCTGAGGAAAAAAAATGTTTTTTTACATTAGAAATTAAAGACTCCCTGACACTATCAAGGCTTTTTGTTAACCTTTTCAATTGTACGTGTGCAATATATTTTGCAGCTTATATTTCGAATTGCTATATGATAACTTCTTAGTCTGTAGTTCTGACATGCCAAATCAGAGAATTAAAATTAAACACTGCATCAAAATTAAATTATTTAGCATGCATGACTCCATGTGATGAGTAGTTCTTCCACTGACAGAATAATCTGCAAAGACAAGAGTCAATAAAAACTCATTAAACATTTACCAAATATATAACAGTTTATGATCAACTGTAAATTCACGACATCATATCTCCAGTTTCAGCAGCAACAACTTGTCAAAATGTTGTCAAATCTGGAGCATCAAACGTCACAACTTCCGGAACCCATTTTGAAAGGTAATATATCACGTGATTTCTATTCCACATGGCTTCTATAATCACCAAGGGGAACCGCCCACTTCTAAAGTAAACGTGGAAATGCCATCGAAGTTTGTAAAAACTTGGCATTTATTTCCAACATAATGCTATAATATCAATAAAAATACATAAATGGAATATCTTCAAAAGTAATTCGACAATAAAAAATTATAGATAAGTCTAGAAAAGGCAAATCTACTTGTTGAACTAAATAAATGGAACAGCCAAAACAAAACATGTGATTCTGAAGTTTGTGTATGACGTCAAAATGCTAAAATATCATTGGACAAGGATGACAGATGCCAATCAAAATCCACGTGGTGTTGTAATATTTTGCACGGCAGCAAGTGTTTTGGTACCGCCGCCCGCCATGTTCTTTTAATATTTGTAAAAATTCAATCAAATATTTGAGGACACATAGTGTGTCCTCATGGATATATGAGTATTTCGGATGATAAACAATTAATGACATCTATAGAAGAGGGCTTCGGTTCTGGCGATGAGTTTGGAAACTTTGTTGGAAGCTGCGGAATATCTAGAATGGCGTAACAAGCCAAAAACACGTGGTAAGCAAAGCACATGGCTGCAGAAATTGCCTTATATGAACACGAAAACTACATTTTGTCGTTTGAACTTACAATTTTATTAAAGTATGTACAATATTCAGTCATGCAATAGATAATCTACGCTTCAATTTTTGTGTTATAAGGAAGATATCCATCTTGAATTTTTGACGGTTCCTGGTCGCTACCTAATTTGCATATATTTATGAGCATGATCACTCGACGCTTGGATTTTTTTTTATTTATTGAAGGTGATAGTACATCAGAGGACCCACACGGATATTCATCACGAGTTGGGAATGATTCTGACGACTCTCCTGAATCCAGCAACTCTGGAAAGTATGCAGATGGAGATGAAAGAGAAAAAAGGCGAGCCGGAGGGTCTGTTCACGTGACATATTTTGACATGTGTATTTGCACACTAATAATATTGTCGATCTGATCGACCTTGAACACACGTGCTATGTGCCGCGTGTCATTGTTTACAAACAAAATAATAGACGATTATTTAGTGCATTAAATCTTTTGTATATCGTCGTGTCATATGTTTTCGTATGTCATATGTTTTCGTATCAACCACATCTCGTCGGTTTCGACTGCATACGCGTACATTGTGGCATGTTTTTCTGTTTCTATATTTAGAACAACAACACCACTACAACTTGATATATTTAAAACATATTCAATGTCGCTTTTTAAAGACGTTAGAACAAATTAAATAAAACTGACCTATTTAGCCATTTTTATTTAATGTCAAAAATACGCATCACTAGAATAGTTGTGGAAAAAAATTCTGAAGGGTTAAAATAAAGTCCAGATATGTTTTTTGCAAGTCAGACACGGGATCTTCAAGACATATGACTGTCATGTGTTTTTTGGCCGTTTTAATTACAAACCATCGAGTTAAAATTAGCAGGGTTCTTATATAAAATGGTTGTTCAAAATCTAACTATTCAATATTTCATTGACAATTTTGTTTTATACATCCTTGATACATGAAGATGAAAACAGTCTTAACTTTTTACATTTAATCATAAATTTTGAAAACTGCATTTTATTTTAGAAAAAATAATGTATTTTGTACAAACCAGGTGCCAATCTGAAATTAATCAAAATCTAAAAATTTCATCACACGAAACACCAAACTTACACTATTTACTAGTAATTTTCAGTACTGAAAAGTATATAATAACTTTTTTTATGATTCAAGCGATCACCAGAACCACGACTTTAGAAAAAAATTATTTCCGGATTTTGTAGTCATTTCCTCTCCGTGTACTGATCCAATTTTTATTTCATACGAAAACATATGACGCCGTTTTTTTGACATACAAAAATCGCAAAATAATCGGAAACAGTAAAAAATCGTAGAAATCATTGACAAAAAAACTAGATACCTAAAATCAATCTACAGGACATGCTTTTTAAATTTGAGTAAACACTTAAATAAAAACTCAACAGTAAAAACCGTAAGCAGTGAAAATTGTTATTAGTACGAAAACACATTACACGATGATAATAATAATAAATGATACATGAGAGAACTTTTACAAATTCTTCTCTAAACTAGATGTCCAATCCTTGAACCTTTTTGAAAATAAAAAAAAAAAATTTCTTCCAACAATTTGAAGAAGAAAACACTTATCATGCTTATCATCTAAGAACAATTTTTGTTTTTGTTCTTGAACTTTTTTTTTTATCAACACCTTTTAAACTAAATTTAATTAAAAAAAATCAATAATGAACAAATATTGTAAAAAAAAACCAGTAAAAATGGCTCAGTTCATTTGTATTTAATGGCTTCATGGTTTCTAAAAATGTAACGGTATCCTTTGCATGATTTATACAATTTTTGAAAATCTTCTTCCATCAACATGATCAATACGGTACCGTACTTGAAAACAATTTCAGCAACTGAATAAAAAGAACTTAGTTCTAGATTTTAAAACAATTTCGAAAGCTATTATTTGTTACTTTCTGTCTGTTTTTTTGTATATTATTGTATAGTTATGTCCTTCTGTCCCATGTATTTTTGGTTTAACTTTTCTTAGCAACTTTTTCTTGAGAATTTCATTAGATTAATGCATATTGTATGTGAGCATGCTTAATACTGTTTGACATCATAACTCTCCAATTCATTGATTAAAGAACATTTTATATATATTCTTCACACAAAATTGCCATGTGTAAAATTTAGTCACATTTTTCTTTAGAACTGTAAATCAAGGCTTTCTAAAATTTAAAATGAACCTTCCTGTGAGCATACAAGACCATGTAAATTCTGTTTGTTTTTATCCATTATGAAAATCATAAATTATTTAGAATGTAATACAAATGATACATCCCTGTACATGATATACATAATATACAATGTATGACGTAATTAGTAGAATGCACATAAAAGCATTGGCAAATGAAAAACACATTCATTTGACATTATAAGATCAAGTTCAACCTGGTTTCTTATAATTAGCACTCCAAACTAACTCCTGTTGCATATATATTTTAACTTATTATTTTATTATTTTAGGGCTGGAACAAGAGAAGTTCACAACAAATTGGAGAAAAACAGGTAACCTTGTAAGGCCAAATAAAAATATATGTGTGGTTCCAGTAACCCGACCGACCCTAGAATTTTTTTCTTCATTTCTGAATAATAAATTTCAAACATTCAAATTTTGAGGATTATTTAAAATAATGTAAAATTTGTAGATTTCTGTCATCTGAATTTCCATCAGAAGTATCTGTTATTGATAAAATGCAAGAATTCATAACAATTTGTTGTCAAAATGCAACAAAATTAATGAAAAACGTAAATGACTGTCTTTATTTTGCAATCAAACACTTTTAAAATGTCTGACTTCTGGTATTGACATGTGTAATACCAGAAACAATTTCAGTAAACACACGATTTTTTTCCGGATTTTGACAATCCGAAATAAAAAAAATAAAAAAAAGTTTGCCTACCTATCAACCCTTTTTTCAAAAGTATGTGACTGGAACCACACATATTTTTATTTGACCTAATGCTATATACATGTAAACACATAATTATCAGAGTTCATCATGTTCATGGATATTGTTGAATTGTTTTGCTCCAATTTCTTGACCAAATGCTGTTTTAAATATTAAAATTCGAAGGTTGATGTCAGAATCTCTTCTTGGTTTATGACTGCTAATACAGCTATATTCTTAGTATTATTTTGACACTGATCTTCATATTCTACCTACATGATCTGTGTAACTTCTGTAAAATAATTTGGGCCATGATGCACGATTTAAAATATTTTGGTTGCTCAAACCCTTCTCAAAAGGTTGAGACAGCAGGTACAGGTAGGTAGGAAGGCATTTTTATGCCCGCTCCAAGCTGAGGGGACATAACATGTTTCTGTTCTCTAACTGCTAATTTTAGTTAAACAAGTAAATTTTACAAATTTTGTACACAATGCTAATTACCACAAAACACCAATAAAGTTTTGAATTTTGGTGACATCACTTTTACTGTTCTAGACTATGCACCCATTTACAAATGGAAAACTTCTGAAATTTTGTTTTCTTTCTCTTACTTTTGTTTGCCTCAATGCTTAAGTACAATGTATATGGGCTATCTGTCTATGACACTAAAATCGAAACATGCACAGAAAAAACACAAAAAGTAAAAGAACAGAATTGGATGCATACCTGTCAACATGTGACCGTGAAAATGCAGGTAATGACCTGCATTGAAGAATGAAATCTCAGGTCATAACGCGTACACATTTTTTCGAGCTGAATTTCAGTATTTAGGGTACATTTTTCTTTAAAATTTAAATCAAAGTTCAAAAGAAATCCAGATGAAAACGGGTCATTTTCAGAATTTCCAATTATTCAATGACTGGCGGGTGTCTCTGGCAATCCCTCAGAATTGTAAAAATCTCGGGTCACACCCGCAGAATACAGGTCTGTTGACAGGTATGTGGATGGAGAGTTGGCACTCTTTCCCACATCTTCTTATATAAATTATATCGATCTAGAAACAATTTAATCTGTTATATTTGCTATTACATGTATTACTCTTATTTGCTGATGAACAATAGGTGGAGAAGCAGCAACAATAGTTCTAAAAGAAAAATATCTCAGATGAGACAACCGTGCAGTTTATACTTAAAGCCATACTTGCAATTAAACATGTACATGTACAGACTTCATTATTTCTGTTGTATGTGACCAACACTTTAACAATTATAAACAAAAAGTATTTTATGAATTTAAAATAATTACTGGTTTAGAAAACAATGTTTGATAAATTATACTTTTACAGGAGAGCTCACTTAAAAGAATGCTTTGATTACTTAAAGAAGCAGATTCCAACGTTAGAAGACAAGCGAACATCCAATCTTGGTATTTTGAGAGGCTCCCTTCGTTATATCCAGGTATAAACGTCAGAAATTCAGACAAACATATTTTCTCTCTCTCATAACTTTATAGTGTAGAAAAAGTTATGTCTAAGTGCGACTTTGATTTTTGATCAGATAGATTTAATAAATTTTATTTGCATGTAAAAACGGGATATACATATTGTGGTGTTATTCTCTTACTTTGTTATTTGCAGAGCTATTTTATTTGCTTATGATTATTTAATGCCATTGAAATGTTCCATTCATTTATTCTTGCAACAATTTCAATATGCTTAATGAAGTCTCTTTGTCTTGTTAGTGCAGCTGTTCATTTGGTAATAGACGTATTTACACGTCACTGGTATGAAAATTTGGCCGCCATTACGTAATCACACAGATTCCCGTAAACTTTGACACCATAATTCAAAACATTTGACATCACAATTAAAAAGCGATAGTTGTATGACGTCAAAAGGTGATTCTTAGTAAATCTAAGGTCATTCGGTGTCAAAATACAGCTAATACTAAAAATGTAAATACGTTTATTGTAATAAAAGAGGTTAATCTTTGTGTTTTAGGCTTTGAGGAGGAAAGAGAAGGAATATGAATTTGAAATGCAGCGACTGGCAAAAGAAAAGATATTTCTACAGGAAAGATTGGCTTCGTTAAAAGGAGAATTGTCACGTCTGAACATAGAAGTTGACCTTGACCATTGGAAAGTAGATGCAGAGGAGCAAGACTCTAATTCTACTTCCACTGCTACAGGTGAGACAGTTTGATTAAATCCGGTTCAAATATCATGTGACACACAAGTTCCAAACTTTGGACAGATGAATTCATCTGGTAAAATGTATGATTGAATAAAAAAAACCATGTAATTGGATGATAACCATATTAAATTATTATTCAGTGAATAATCAGAGAAACTTAATTGTTAGACATTTTGGTAATTGTAATGTCAGGATAGTCTTTAAGATTTAATTTTCTTCTTTTTATATCATTCATTTCAACACCTTCATCAGGGAAAAAAAGGAAAAATAAAGGATCTAATCTGAAATTCATCATAGACAACAATGATGTGTCACAAACAATCAGAAAGACATTTAAATGTCATTTTACATTTACAGTCAAATATGTAGCTGCACACTAAACTATTCAGAATTTACCAACAACATATTTATTAAAATAACAATTCATAAACATATTGACAACATTAGAACTGTGCATTTTCCCTTTTCAATGGGCTTAACTGCATTAAAATCCTTCTCACCTGGCAAGTGTCAATGCAGTTAGTATATTGAATTTGTTATCTTTATACAAATGAATAATGTTTGCAATGTTTATTCAGAACAAGGCAGTCCAATATGTAGTGAGGAAGACAATGAGGAACTCCCTGGAAGGGGCCCCTACAAACTTTATACAAGTAAGTATTGTAATGATAAAATATAATTAGATTTATTCTTTTTAAAAATGAAAAAAGAGTTTGATCGCCAATGAGACAACTCTCTACCAGAGAACAAAATAACAGAGAAGCAAGAGGCTATGTCTTACTGTATGGCCTTCAACAATGAGCAAAACCCCTACTGCATAGGTATGAAATGGAAAGATGTGAGGAATATCTTAGTCATTTAAAGTAGACCAAAATTCAATTACTGTGGATACCTAGAACAAAATATTGTGTTTTTCTGGATGCTGAATTTTGTGATTTTGAATTCTGCATTAAACCCTTGAGAATATTTGCACTAAGTTGAATACATAAATTCCAGTTTAAATTTTACGATCTTAATCCAGAAAAATTAATATCCAGCAAACAAAAACAAATTCACAGTATTCAACAAAAACTGTTCAATAATAGACATCTAGTTTACCTACATATTGTACAATACTTTAAAGATACCTAGCTATACCTTGTGATGTCACGCAGGTTGATACTTTTTTTCTGCTATTTGTGTCACCCACTTATCATGGCTTTCTTTATTTTAGCAGGTCAATTGAAACGATCGCCAACCAAAGGAACAATTCATTTAACCCAGCCAGCATCAACATCTATTTCCAGTGATGTTGTCAGGGTGACCAACACAATAGTCCCAGCTCATCCCAAAGTGGCGCCACCATCCTTTGTCAACTGTAACAAAGCATCGACAACAATCAGCCCCAATCCTTATATACCGTTGAGCCATTTTCCAGCTCGTACACCAGTGACACAATTATTGGCCCACACACTGAACCAAAGACAGATGCTTCAGAGACAACAGAAAGCACAATTAGGTAATAGTAATATGTTCTTTGGATTGATTTATTTTCTTGAATTGTGGACACATTTTATTTTTGTGAATATTTAGTTTTGATGAGTTTCAAAATCTGCATACAAGCTTAAAGAAAAATTGTACTTTCAGTGTTTGAACATTTAAATTCCTGGTTCACCATTACACTTACAAAATCCACTCTATTCGATATTGGATTAATAATAAATTCTCAGTATTGTTTGAAAATATTGTAGTGTGTGATGCTGAAAAGTTATATTTTGAGTAGAACTTTGCAAAGTAGCTATGTGTCTAAAACTTTGTGACAATCGAACAATTTGGATGAGAAAGATCTTCAAAATTTATTCATTCAGTATTTAGTAAGAAATTTTATTTATTTTTAAAATAAGAAAACATGTTGTTTCAAGTTCAATAGGAACAAACTTAAAACAAATAGTCTAAAGTGTCTAAATCAACTCCCATTGGTCGTTGTCACAAAATTTGTCCTTTGATGTTTGATTAGGATTATGTCCCTTTGATGTTTGATTAGGATTATGTCCCTTTGATGTTTGATTAGGATTATGTCCCTTTGATGTTTGATTAGGATTATGTCAGAATGTGCTATTCTAATGATATATTTAACCTTACCTCAACCACCGCCACAATTAAAAAGTACATATGACATTTAGGAAAGGCACTTAAAAAATCTTAATTATAGATTGTCAATACATTTTCAAAGTACTATGTTTGTTTTTATGAAACGACCATCAGTTTAATAGTTGAAGTATATTCATTATATTTTGGTTTTCAGCAACTTCTGTGACTTCAAGCATCACCAGACCCGTGACAAATGCCAGACCGACATTCACTTTTACCCCTCTGAATACACATATGTCCAATCCGAATGCACAATTACAGGCAATCAGTAAAATGGCTAACGCTGGCCTGTCGTTACCCATGACAACATTCCAGGTACAGCCTGTAGGCAAAGGATTACCAAACACACAACATCTCTTAGTGACACCCAATCCAGCTGTAACCAGTATGCACCAGTCCCATGCGGTGGTAACTAGTTTTACACCAACTATTCAAACTAATCCGGTGACTTATTCAACAGGAGTGGCAACACCTATGAGAACAACTGTTGTACCGACAGCCGCTGTTACAAGTGTACAGGCCAATCAGCATGCTAAAAATGTAACACAAATGGCTAACGTGAGACCAATGTTTGCGCCTCACCTAATGGCAGGACATATACCGTTAAATGCATTATTGGCACAGACAATTCCACGGACATCATTACCATCGGGTTATTCAACCGTTAGTTCCCCATCTCCCGTATTTACTTCAACACCCAATCAAGGCTCTTCATCTCTCCAGCTTATGTCTCTGGCTCAGATGACACCTGGTACCCAGCTACTGTCTCCCATGTCCCCAGCTCTACAGCTGGGAGCAGCAGGACTGACACAGGCCCAGTTGAGTCAGATGTTGCTGAAACAGATTCCAATCTTTACGCCTGGGTTGTTACAAGCTGGACAAGTTCAATCAATGATACCATCAGTTGTTAAACCGCTTGTTGTTGTTTCAGTACCAAATGTTGTTACAACAACAAATATAAATACTACAACGGCAATTACAAAACCTTCATCTGGTTCATAGCACTCATAGTTTATGTTAGTGTTTTAAATTTTGTTTCTTTTGACTTAAACCGTTCCTTACCCATAATTGATAAAAAAATTACTTTCTTCACTGACAAATTGTTATTATTTAATATTTGGTATGGTACACAGTGCAGTATAATAGTGTAGTATTTCATATTCATTTGAGATCAACCAATATTAAATTATTTTGCTTCACAGTGACTGATATTTAAATGGTATTAAAAATGGAAAATTAATATGTTTTTGATACAGATACTTGTAAAGAATGTCTAAAAATTGAAATAATAGAGTATCAGTAATAATTTTGGCATTGGCCCTAAAATTTCCATAAAAGTTAAATTTGAAAATATCTTTATATATTTTTTTCTATAGCTATATATTAGTAGAAATAAGAAATTAGTTTGTTTTATATTATTAAACTTAGATTGAATAGAAATCCATACATTATTGTTGTAAAGCCAAGCATGAAAATGTTAATTTTGTATGTACATTGGTGTATGCTGTTAATTATACGTGTACACAAAATGTACTTTTGGAAATTATCAGACCATTATTTATGTTTCACCCAACTTGATGTGCCTTTCTATCTATTGTATTTGTTTAATTTCTTAATTTGCAATTAGAAAAGTTTTTATCATTATTCATTATTGACCGTCCTGCTTGTTGCAAGATTTTCCAAATTGTTTAGAATTTTCCATAAGTAATTTGCTTTGAACATTTCAATGATATAAGTCTTGAACATTTGAAGTTTGACATTCTAACTAGTTATAGATAGTTTCTTCCGATTCAGGTTTTCTAAGTGAAATGTTCATGCATCATTGTAGAATTCTTGTCATATGTTATTATATTAATTGTTTGTGATAAAATGAATGCCAGAACAAAAATTACGATATTTTGTTTTCATCAATAATTTATAATTGCATTTTTAAACTTTTGTAAAAGATCATGTTGTGTATGTAAGTGCTTATTTTAACAGAGTTATCTATCTGACAGAGCATACATATGTGTATGTGTGTGTGTGTGCATGTACATATATATTGATTGAATGATACTCAGAGTAATTATTGTGTGATATAGTTATCTCCCATTATGATAGAATGATACCAGTGTAATTTTATTATTGTGTGATAGAGTTATCTCCCATATTGATAGGAATTCTTGTGTGATGGAGTAATCTCCCATATTAATAGAATTTAAAGAGTGTAATTATTGTGTGATAGAGTTATCTCCCATTCTGAGAATTATATGAGTGTAATTATTGTGTGATAGAGTTATCTCCCATACTGAGAATTATACAAGTGTAATTATTGTGTGATAGAGTTATCTCCCATACTGAGAATTATATGAGTGTAATCATTGTGTGATAGAGTTATCTTCCATACTGAGAATTATAGGAGTGTAATTATTGTGTGATAGAGTTATCTCCCATACTGAGAATTATACCAGTGTAATTATTGTGTGATAGAGTTATCTCCCGTACTGAGAATTATACGAGTGTAATTATTGTGTGATAGAGTTATCTCCCATATTGATAGAATTATACAAGTGTACATGGTGTAATTATTATGTGATAGAGTTATCCCCCATATTGATAGAATTATACAAGTGTATTATTTGTGTGATAATTACCACAATTGATAATACATTATTGAACGATAACAGTAATTATTATGGGATAGAATTATCTCCCACTATATATTTTAATGGGAAATTGTAGAACCTTTGTTTTATTTCATCGCTATTATTTCCAAACAAAACTGGCATAGTATAATCTAGTCAAATCTATTTGTCAGTTATATCAGTTCTCTTTAAGCATCTTTAAATATTTAAAATATGACTTCTATTAACAGTTAATTTCTAGCATTTTTCATTTTCATCAATTACTAATGGTTTCTTTGTTTGAAAAGAAGTTTCAGTATAAACAGTAGACTTTTTTGAGTTCGTATTGATTGCAAACACTGTTATGATTCAAAAATTATATGTAAAAAAGATACAATGGATTTAGGGAAGACATATCAAAAGATGAATGTAGGATAAAAAAAACTTTTATTAAATAGATTTGTGTGGAGGATTAAAGTTACTGCAATTTTTGTTTATCTAAAATCAATCTTACATATATCCATATTAGTGAATCAATTTTTCTCGAATTAAGTTAGTAAAGGGGGGGGGGGGGGTTAAGTGAAAAAAACTATGTGAATTAAGTTTTTTATCCACATTGAACTTTTTATGTTGCCCTTAATAAAAAAAAAAAAAAAATTGAAGAAATTATGTAGTAAATTTGAAGACGTTTTGTTTGAATTGTAGACTGTATATTATGTTGGCACTGCCATCTTTGTGCTACATTTTTGTGAAAACTTACATTTTATTTGTCATCTGAGTTCATTATTTAAATGTTGTGAAAGCCATCACTATTATGTGCCATAAACAAATGTTCAACCATGTTCAGTGTGATTCATTTACATATTTTGAAATTTTAACCTGTTAGATATTATCCAGGTTATGAAAAGTTGTAAGATGGTGTATAATATGAAGCAATATTTTGTCTATTTCTATATATATATACTGTAAGAGGTTGTTTGCATTGCCAGAATTCTATTACTGTGGATTCATTTATTTTCGTGGGTACCAATTTTTCGTGGATTGAGGAAAACTTACATGTTCGTGGATATTTGATTTCGTGGTTTTGACGAAGTCTGCATACAAGCCTATTTAAAAGTTGTCATTCGTTGAACATTTAATTTCGTGGTTCAACTGTTCCCACGAAATCCACGAAAATTGGTATCCAACGAATAATAATGAATCCACAGTATATAGTGATGACAATGTGCATGTTTTGCATTGGTATACATTACCGAAATTTCTTTCTGAAAATAAACAGCTTCTGAGATAAATCTGGTATGAAGAAATTTTGGCAAAGTTTTGTTCCATATTAAAATATAAACTGTGAACCAATTGTGGCATTGGGATGTTTCAAGTGAAAATTTGAACTTATTTACCAGTTGTATACAAAGGTGGCAAATATCAAAACATTAAGAGTACATTTTCACAAGAAAAGTTCAAGCGGACAATATTGCAAAAAAGGCAAAATGGAAAACATTTGATTCATCCACCTTTTTTTTTTTTACTTGTATACAGTCTAGAGAGGATATTTGGTATCCTTTGACTGATATTTAATATAGTAAATTCGACAGTTGAAAGAAATGTTATCAAAGATTGCAATGTCATAATGTAATAAAAACAGTATACAGTCATATACTGGTAACTTTTATTATAATCATGAAAAAACTTATCATAAATACAGTAATTTCAACATCCTCTTAGGCATGGTAAATAAATATATATTTAATAATTTTAGAAGTCCACTGATATGAGTAGTGACAGAAAACATTTTCATTACTCGTACAGTATTTTGAAATTTTACAGACAAAAAACATTTAAAAATAAGCACATCTACAAATGTTTTTGTATAAACACTTCAATGGGATTCAATGTCATTTTAATCCACATGTATCATTGTAACATAAGTTTAATAAATCCTATGAATTCTTAACCGCTAAATCACATATTTTCTTGTTTTCATAATATACAAGCGGTTGAACTATTCATTTGACGCTTACAGAATAGAAATAATGGACAGAATAAAGGGCAAGAGAAATAATGATCAGAAAAAGACAAAATATGAATAGAAAAACAGGCAATACTAAGAAGAATTGAGAATAATGGAAAATATAGATAAAGGATAGAGAAAAAAGTTGGCTTCTAAGACATTTCATAGCACTAATAGTTAAAAAGAATTGTTTTAAAACTAGAGCTTTTCTAAAAATAGCAGGTTCATTTAATGTTTGGTCAGTTTACTTGCAAAATGATCAAAGAAGCTTACTCAATGAAGCAGTTTGCATTGACACATAAAACTGAAATATTTCAAGTATGATTTTTTTTCCCAAATACTTAAATTTCATTGGATAAAGGATTTAATTCATGCTTCATATAATTTTAGCAATGATCAAACCTAGTAACACACTAGCCATCCTTTTGTTTAACATACACTATTAGAATAGCTGTATTAAATTCAATGCATTTCCTTATATTAGGTTTAATGGCAGTTTTCAGTTGTATTGTGGATTCATTCATTTTCGTGCTTACCAATTTTTGTGGATTGAGAAAAACTTGCATGTTCTTGGATATTTAAATTAGTGGTTTTGGCAAAGTCTGTATACATTCCTTTAGAAAAATTTTAATTCTTTGTAAATTTAAATTCATGGTACCCCTGTACCCACAAAATCTATGAAAATTAGTATCCAACAAATATTAATGAATCCACAGTATTTGCCTTCAATGGGATGAACCATCAATATATAAATTGGCGCATGAGAAGGCACTTTCAATATTGTATGTATGAGTGAAGTGTTAAACTAGGGAATAATAATAGTCTGCTCTTTAATATTAAGAATGCCATGCATTGTTTAAAAAGAACAGTCCTTAAAGGTATCCCAGAGTACAAATGAAACCATATTTGTAGATGCATTGTGGGTAGTTAGTTATCCTGCATACCTGTGATTTTTAAACCTTGATATTAATTATATAATCTCATTCGAATCAAACCATTAAAAGTGCTTTTTGTCATGGTACAATTTGCTCTACAAAATACTCATTTAATGAAGTTAGTTCATTTGGAATTCTTTGACATGTATTTATTTAGTAATCAAACTTAAAATTATAGTGTAATATTAAAATGTCTCCTAGTTAAACTTGACTAAAACTCTCAACTAGGAAGAAAGAATTAATTTAGATACTCTTTTAGCATACTTTGGTAATATCTTCAGAATTTTTGTAAAATTCTCTCTGAAATAAGTACATTTGTTTATATGTTTAAGAATAGAAGGTTATATTGAACTAGAATCAGATATTTAGATCATTTAAAAAAAAATGAGATGGCTTAATTAAGGTGGTACCCAACACTTTCACTAAAATTAATTTGGCTCGTTTAATTTTCATTAAATTTTGACAATGTATTTACTTTAACCCTTTAATAAAAATATCAAAATTTCAAATTTTTTTAACCAACCGTTTTGTCAGAAAAATTACACTGGTTATATAGCAGTTTGACAAACACCAATTTTGATCATTGAGAAGCTTGATATTCCCTTTACAACACAACGTAATTAAAACATTTAGACGAATTTACAGAGTTATCTCCCTGTAGTGTTAGGTACCACCTTAACCTGAGCTAAATATTGTAATACATGGACCATGGATAGTTTCCAATATTCACAATAAAGCTTTTCATATACATCTATCATCAAACCTATTCTGCTGCCAGGGCAGATAAGACGCTGTTTCAGCAAGACATATTTGAACAGACTTAAAAATATTTATTTAATAATATTTTGTGGAGCAAATTATACTATAGTTGTTGTTGTTATGATATTTTGTTGATCATTTTGTAAACATGTAAATAAAGAATATGTAGAACACATACTTTCTAGTTTATTGCAAGAATCAGACTGTTTTTATTTTTTTTATCAGGATTCTATATCTATTTCAGTAAGTTTGTTTTTTTTGGGGGGGGGATAACATCCAAACTATTTTTGGAATTTTGAATCCTCAATGCTCTTCAACTTTGTACTTGTTTGGCTTTATAAATATTTGATAGGATCGTCACTGACGAGTCTTATGTAGATGAAATGCACGTCTGGTGTACTTAATTATAATCCTGGTACCTTTGATAACTATTTGATATTTTCCTGTCTTTTTAGTTCCATACTGACGAAGTCAAAGGAGACTTTAGCTTTGCACTCTGTCTGTCTGTCCATCTGTCAGTCAGGCAGGGTTTCCACAGTTTCTACTTTGTCCTTGAAGAAATTGATTTGATTTCTTGTTATTGTTTTATCATGGCAAGTTACAGATCAAGTTCAAATTTTGCTCGGTCTGAAGATTATGTGTATGGTCATTGAACTTAAAAATTCTTTCCAATAATCAAGTTTTCCACTGGTTTCTATGTCGTGTTTGAAGATATTGATTTGATGTTGGTATATAGTTTGATTCTGACGAGTTACAAATTAATTTCGAATTTTGGCCCTGTCGAATGATTTTATGCAAAGGTATGGTCCTTTACTCAAATAATCCATTTTTACATTGGGATTTTTCGTCATGCTTGAAGATATTGACTTGATTTTAGTTATATAGCTTAGACCATGACAAAACATAGATAAATTTAGAATTTTGTTTCAGTTGCAGTACAAAGAATTTTTAACCTGTAGGGGACTTTGTATTGCAAAGATTGCCAGTAATTAAATTTACTGATTGATTGCTGGTGTTTAATGCCGTTTTCAGTATTCTTTGCTACAGAAGTTTTATTGTGGTGGGAGCAATAGAGAGAACCACACCTTTTAGCAGATGGACAATTCAGTCTAGAGAGATTCAAGTCAAATGAACCTTGTAAAGGGAGATTCTTACTCATGACCTCAGTGTTGACATGATAGTTATCACTGTTGTTGGTTACTTTGACACCCATGCCCTGCTAGTAATTTGTTTTTACAGGTGAAAGTATTCTTTGGAAGATTTGTATTCTATTTTTGCCTCTGACAAAGTTTGTTTCCATTCGAGTTGGTAGTAGTGTTGTATTGGGGATTCTAGATAGTTTTCTTGCAATATATTGCAATGTCTGGAATGTGTGACGTCATTCAGTATGTAAGGAATGTTATAGGTTAGGAATGTGTGACGTCCTTCAGTATGTGATGAATGTTATAGGTAAAAAATTTGTGACATCCTTCAGTATGTAAGGAATGTGTATGCAGCATTGGATGTCCAATTCAAATAATGTGTATATAGTTAGAGGTATGCCATCTTATGTTGAAGGCAGTAAATGGCAGAATCCTTTCTAGGTAAAGACATATGGACGCAATAAATGTATCCAGTTATATAGGAAATACATTTTAACTGATACCACGGTCTATAATGACAAGACATTGTTTGAATCATTGAGTGAACTTAGAGGTAAAAATCTAGGTTGTTGGTATCACCCAGCCCCTGTCATGGAGACGTTCTGATAGAATTGCTTAAAAAAGGGTAACTGTGTCGGACTATGTCATATATTTCAACAACCACACAACAGTACACATGCTTTCTGATAAGTCATCATTTCAGTATGCAAGCATTAGATCCAGTCTGAGTTCAATATATAGCAACTACCATTTCCATCTAGACAAATATAAATTACTGGAATCTGCATCATGTTATCCCTGATATGTACGACACTGGTTTTGACTAGTTTTTTTTTTTTTATATAAAATTGATAAAGGATTTAACAAAACAGGATGTATACAACTATTAGATAAGTCAGACTTTCCCTGGAATGACACTCATTGCATTCAGTTATTTGGGTTACCAGACAACGAACTATATATGAGGGTGTGCAGGTATCAAGAATCAGTTATACTGGACATAAGAAGGTTTCACAGAGGACAAGCTACTTTAATTGGACCGTATTTGAACTTTAACCAATGGAACTATCTGGAGAGACTTCAGAATGCTATAGACTAGTCCATAGCTAATACATCAAATGTGGCACTTCATAAAAATATTGAATAAAAGTAAAAGTTTTGTCTGTGATTCATTACTTTCCATAGATTTCTTTTAGATCCTTGAATGAGGTTGACTATTTTGTTAAGGTCAAATACACTACTGTTGGTTTGTTTTGTTTAACGAACTAGAGGTTCTGAACATTTTTTTTACTTTTATACCATTACATCCACTTTTTAAAAACGTTCTGTGAATGCACATATCCCACACTAGATGATCCTAATCATTACCCTACACAGCAATGCATTAGAAATATGTACAAAATTATTGAAGCCATGGTGAAATTAACTATAAAAAAAAATGCCTTCAAAATTAGCTTTTAAAAGTATTTTAATTCAACAAACATTCATATACAGCTTAGCATACAAATTTTCAAGGGGCCGGCTGGAGGATGCCTACGGGTGCGGGAGTTTGACACATTCACCATTTCCTTTCTCAATTTTATTATGCAGAGTAATAGATTTTTGACCGGATATTAGAAGTAAAATTGATTTGGGCGATGTAGGGTAGGCAGCTGCCATTAACTGTCCGTTCTTTACATGATTTTCACCTTTTATCAGGATAACACACTATATAGTTACCAAAGGTAAGATAATTATAATTTAGTACGCCAGACGCGCGTTTCGACTACATAAGACTCATCAGTGACGCTCATATCAAAATATTTATCAAGCCAAACAAGTACGATTCGAAGTTGATGAGCATTGAGGATCCAAAACTCAAAAAAGTTCAAATACGGCGAAGGTAACCTATTACTGAGTTAAGAAAATCCTTAGTTTTATCGATTAATTCAAAGTTTTGTAAACAGGAAATTAAAAAAAATAACCACATAATTGATATTCATGTCAACACCGAAGTGCCAACTACCGGGTTGGTGATACCCTCGGGGACGAAACGTCCACCAGCAGTGGCATTGACCCAGAGTTTAAATAGTTAAGAGTTTTGGTTAAGGTATATTACTAAGAAGTTGTGGACACAGCAACATAAAATCTATCACACTTATTTTTTAGAGTACCAGTACATACAGTCTAAGACTATTTCATCTTGCAATAATTTTGTTTTCTTCACTTTACACAAGTATTCCAAACTATTAAAAAGACAAATTAGAAGAGTTGGTACCACTTTATTTTATAAAAAAAGAATGACCAAAGTAGATATTAGTATCTTGTCTTGTGGAGGGAAAAATCATACTCTATAAAAATTTTCACACGGATTTTAAACAAAAAAATATCTGAAACTGAGATTAACAAGGCTTATACGTATTTCCTATCATGATGTCCTTGATAGAGGGTTGTTGCTCACAATGAAGCAATTAAACCAATACTGAGTTCCAGATGGTGAATTTGAAATCATTCCCTCTTAAATTTTACAGACGCCATCGCGAGTTAGTTGACCTTTATGGAATATCCATTTCACGGGTGATATCGAGGTGAAGTTGTTACTACAGACCCTTCCCCTTTTCACGAATTTGACCTACCAAATTAGGCAATTTACCGGGTTTGTAATAACATGAGCAACACGACAGGTGCCACAAGTGGAGCAAGATCTGCTTACCTTTCCAGAGAACCTGAAATCACCCCAAGGTTTCGGTGGGGTTTCTGTTGCTTAGACTTAAGTTTTCTTTGTTGAGTCTTGTGTAATATTATCTGTCTATTTAAAATTTGTCTTTATCTTTTAGCCATAGAGTTGTAAGTTTGTTTTTTATCTTTGAATTTGAATACCGATATCCTCTGTTATCTTTCTTCCCATCTTTATTCATTATAATGTGATCTTTATGAACAATGTCGTCTATATGCCATATTAAGGTTTGAAGCAGATTTTACAGTTATGAAGTGAAAGCAATAAAAAGACAACACAGATTATCTTGGTTTATATATGACCAATACAACAGGTCATAAATATGAAACACGAGTTGTCTCTTTTATCTGGAGCATCTTAGTTTACCTCCTGGATGTTGTTTTATTACCTACTTTATGCTGTTCAGCTTTGTACTTGTTTGGCTTTATAAATATTTTTGATATGAGCGGCTGGCGTACAAAAGGATAATCCTGGTACCTTTGATAACTAATTAGACCATAGAATATACATTATTAAATTAAACTTTTGACAAATTGTTTTGCCTATATGTAGTATATGTCATTATGTATAACTACAAAACTTTCAAAAATTGTGGTCTATGACTGATGGAAGAAAGTCAAATAACAAAAACTCTGAACTTAAAAGAAAAAGTCAAAATAGTGAGTTCTTTATCACATGGCAAAATCTTAGGCACTAATGAATGAAACGAAAGGAAAACAATAGTCATGACTTGGTACAGGAATGGAGCCAAGATACCTCCATATAAATGAAATGCACTAATTGAAGTACACATGCCTTCCAAATATGTGTGCCCTTAAATACACTTATCATAAACTATCATAATTGTTGACACCATTATCAGATATTGCACTCATCTCTGCAACCTTTGAGACTATCAACAGTACTCTCACGTATATGAGTATGCCACTTACAGGAAAATGTGGACAAACTGACAAAAAGAAAAGAAAAAAAATATAGAAAACACAACCTTAAAACATCTAGAGGCAAAGACATGGTCTCAAAAATAGACCAGTGTCGTGAAATATAGCAATTTTGAATAGCAAATTGACCGGAAAAAAAAGTGATTTATATAACTCCACATCCTTCCTGCTAAGTTATATCATACATTGATGTGTCTTGTGGTTGTCTTAACTATGCTATTGTTTCTGTTCCCAACAACTAGATAATCAAGCTTCTTATGACCGTAATTGTAAGCTTTCTTTCCTGGTTACAGCCAGTAATAGTCATGTTTCTCAATGCAAAAATGTAGCACTTTTAATTAGGAGACAAATTCCACTTAAACCAGTACATGGTTCTAAAATAAACTAGCAGTGAGTCTTTGGCTATTCCTTAATGTTTAAACTTTTCTGTAACTTAATATTACATTGCTTTTGGTTAAAACAAATATTTTGTGTCAAGAATTACTGTGGATTCAATATTATCTGTGGGATACCATTTTGGCCTTTTTCGTGGACAAAGGCCAATCACTTATGTTCAACAAAGAACAAATTTTCTACAGACTCGAGTTCTAACTTTGTGAAAACCACGACATGAAGTATCCACAATCATACAATTGTCTCTCTATTCAAGAAAAAATATTCGTACTAACAAAAAATAAATGAAGCCATGGTAATATACACAATCTCCTTCCTTTCATGGCTCTTATAACTTGCTTGATTGATTATGTTAATGCACTCAGAAGAAGTTTTGATACTTTAATAACTATTAGCACATGTTACACAATTGACCATAAACCGGAAGAGGACTCACTCCTACAGGAAGAGAGAATTTGTAGAAACATGAAATAGAGTTATATCTCTTTATATAGTCAAAGTAACTTTATATAATCATTCCTTCTACTTTCTTTTGTTTTATATAATTACAAGATCTTCATAGGGTTTTGACAATCCTTTAATCTCAAGGGATTATTCTGTCCCATATGAAAACAAATGTTGCTAAATTAAAAGTTCAAGATCATCACAAGGTTTAGATTACCTTACCCGTATTTGGCACAACTTTTTGGAGTTTTGAATCCTCAATGCTCTTCAACTTCGTACTTGTTTGGCTTTATAAATATTTTGATATGAGCGTCACTGATGAGTCGTATGTAGACGAAACGCGCGTCTGGTGTACTAAATTATAATCCTGGTACCTTTGATAACTATTTACACCACTGGGTCGATGCCACTGCTGGTGGACGTTTCGTCCCCGAGGGTATCACCAGCCCAGTAGTCAGCACTTCGGTGTTGACATGAATATCAATTATGTGGTCATTTTTATAAATTTACTGTTTACTAAATTTTGAATTTTTCGAAAAACTAAGGATAATCCGATTTTCTTATCCCAGTAATAGATTACCTAAGCCGTATTTGGTACAATTTTTTGGAATTTTGGATCCTCAATGCTCTTCAACTTCGTACTTGTTTGGCTTTATAAATATTTTGATATGAGCGTCACTATAATGAGTCTTATGTAGACGAAACGCTCGCCTGGTGTACTAAATTATAATCCTGGTACCTTTGATAACTATTTACACCACTGGGTCGATGCCACTGCTGGTGAACGTTTCGTCCCCGAGGTTATCACCAGCCCAGTAGTCAACACTTCGGTGTTGACATGAATATCAATCATGCGGTCATTTTTATAAATTTACTGTTTACTAAACTTTGAATTTTTCGAAAAAACTAAGGATTTTCTTATCCCAAGAATAGATTACCTTAGCCGTATTTTGCACAACTTTTTGGAATTTTGGATCCTCAATGCTCTTCAACTTCGTACTTGTTTGGCTTTATAAATATTTTGAAATGAGCGTAACTGATGAGTCTTATGTAGACGAAACGCGCGGTTGGCATACTAAATTATAATCCTGGTACCTTTGATAACTATTTAGACTACCCTCAGATCAAAGGGATTATTCTCTCCCATGTGACAAACATAAAATGAAATTAAATGTTATGAATTATTTCACTATTTAAACGAAGTCCTGTTTGAATAAATTGCACAAGTTCATAAGATGAAGCTCTAGACTTAGGCATTGTCTACTTCTATGGACGCCAATGACTCAGCGATTGCTACAATGTCAATTCTTAAACGTTTGTCATATCCTAAAATGTCTTAATTTATTCGACGGTGGCAAAAACTAGACTCTAACCTTAAGGCTCCTGCTTCAATTGTAGATCTTACTACACGTGTGATTGCCAAGTTATCGGACTATTATTTTCATTATCAACTATCCAAATTACATGAGATTATGTACTTCCAGTTCCATTACTAATATATCTCAGAGAGGCGTCTGTTAAAACGATAATTTTCCATATTCTTTTAGTATATATTTATTAATTTTTGGAAATAAAACGATAATTTTCCATATTCTTTTATATATTTATTCATTTTTGGAAATGAAACAAGTTTATTACTCATGACTATCATTTCAAAAGCCATATCAGGTCTTGAAACTTGAAGAGCCCAATTTATTTTACCAATTAACTTTCTCTACAAGTGTTTCTCCCTTGTATTAAGGCCCTCTAGCTTATTTCATAGATTTTACTAGTTTTTGAATATTCATTAAGATATGACCTAAATTGATAATCGCCTCTTGATGGGTCTATAGTAGTGTTATCTATTTTCTCAATGTACGTAGAATGATCGAGAATTATGCCATTTTTGTTCGGATGAATGAGGAAACAAATCATGAATGTCTGAATCTACATCTTTAACTGCTGGCAAATTATACCCATCTAATTGATTTCAACCGTGTTCCACCTCCAAATTTAAATACCTTGTTGCCATTCTCCTTTATCTGTTCCACTTAAAGAGATGATTTCAGCTTTCCAATTGTGAACTTTCCATTTCTAAGTAGCAACATTCAAGCAGCACCTGCATACAGTGTATATATCTCCCAAATTGATACGATATTCCCGTGCTTGCATTTCCTACCATGATTTTCTTGTTAAAGGGCTGCTGCTTACAAAGAAGCTACTAAACCAAGAATTCCAAATGGTGAAGTTGAAATCATTCCTTCGTAAATTTTACGGACGCCATCACGAGTTGGTTGACCGGTATGGAATAACCGTTTTACAAATGATATCGGATATATTCCTCACGTCGTAACTTCAATCCCCTTCTCTTTCATGAATGTGATCTACCGAATTAAAACTATTTACCGGATATGTAATCACATAAGCATCACGACGGGTGCCACATGTGCTGACCCTTCTGGAGCACCTGAGATCGCCCCTAGCTTTTGGTGGGGTTCGTGTTGTTTATTCTTTAGTTTTCTATGGTGTGTCATGTGTACTAGTGTTTGTCTGTTTGTCTTTTTCATTTTACGCCATGGCGTTGTCCGTTTATTTTCGATTTATGAGTTTGACTGTCCCTCTTTTAAAGAGTTTACATGACTCCTCATCCATAATTGTCCGCATGCATTGCTACTTCATGAATTATCAAGAACAGCACAGTTTCGTGCAACCATCCCAAGACGAGTGATATCCTCACTAACTTTTCCTGTAAACATGAATACTTCCTCTGATTTATTTACTTTCTCCTGCATATTCTCCAAGCTATGTTGACAGTTTGCCATCATATGTCGGAAAGATCCACAAGAACTGCATGTCAATAATGTGCCGCCTGAACCTTTTGGATTTATACTCTTCTTTACTGCAGAGCTGCCTCCCCTTGTCCAATTTGTGTGTCAACCCTGTTGACTTTTAGTAAGTTCTCTATAAAAAAAAATACCTCTACTCTTGAAAAATCTCCCGTACCATTATAATTAAATGTTTTTTTGTTTATTTTTAGAATACACTGCTGCCAGGAGGGCTTCTTCATTCTCAGCCAAAAAGCAGGAGCAAGTTTAATGCTACCTATTGAGGCAGAAATTTGGTCTGAATCAAACATTTCACCCTAAAAAATTTAAGAGATCTCTTTGCTATGTCATACAATTTTGGTTTGTTTTTTGAAATCATGCTGTAAGAACTAACATTTTTCTTCTTTGGTAACTTCGGCTTTTCTAAACAGTTAAAAGCAAAAATATCAGACGGAAACTTAGTATTTTTTTCTCAATTTTACGATACTGAGCATCAAATGTTTCTACATAATCTTGAATGGATTGGTCCCTTTGAAAATCTTCATTGTAAGACTGGTGTCTAAGTCAACTTTTGCAAGATGCCTTTAAATGTAATTAGTGTGGTCAAACAAGTGTCCTCCTGTATATCATCTCAACTTATCTGATCAAACACCTTTTCTCTAATTTTTTATTCATCATCCTCAATAGGGCAATTACAACACCATACTTTTTTGTCATCTAAATCAGTTATTTCATTCCCAAAAAGTTCTTGCTTGTAAAGTTCATATGATTTCAGTTTTGCGTTGTTATTGGGGGGATGGGGATATTTTTTATGACATTTTGTCCACCTTTGTTTTTTCTCTCCACTTTAAACTTTATTATTATACGCTTTGGTGTCTTTTCCTTTCAATCACGCACTGCTACCATTTGTTCACTAAGAAGGACATACCTAAGTTTTAATACTTTTATAACTATAAGCACATGTTACACAATTGCCCATTAACAGGAAGAGGACTCACTCCTACAGGAAGTGAGTAATTGTAGAAACATGAAGTTGAGTTATCTCTCTTTATATAGTCAAAGTAACATTAGATTAAAAAATTGTTGGGTATTTAATGCCACTAAAAACTATAAGCTATATTATAGCAAACAGTTTCTATTGGTGGAAGGATCTGGGGATTCAGGAGAGAACCATTGACTTTTTTTTTGACAGAAAAAAGACTACCCTTGTCAATTAAGATTGGAGTGGTAATGACAATATTCTAACAAGAAACATCTTTATTATCTACAACGTTAGAGTAAATGAAACTATCCATAGTTGTCATACAAGTGAGAGGTTTCACTAGCTTTCAAACCAATCCACCATTTTCTGCATAAGGTAATGCCTGTACCAAGTCAGAAATATTACAGTTGTTTTCCATTCTTTTCATGTGTTTGGGCTTTTATTTTGACCATTTTATAAAGAACTTTTAATTTTTGAATTTCCTGGGAGTTCAGTAATTTTGTCACTTTACCTTTGTTGGCACACTATATACTATGGTTTTCTCATTGATGAAGGTCTTTAATTGTTACTTATAATTGATAAAATTCTAGTCATCTTGACTCTTTTTGAAATATGTCTCGTTTCCTTATTTTAAATAAAACTCAAGACAATGAAAAATAATAAACAAAAACATTAAATATACATGTAGTTTGTTTATTTGCTGATCTACTCACAGAAAGACACTCACAAATAACTTAAAATATCTTAACAAAGGCTTAAAGTCTTTATGCATACATTAACATAAGTTAACAATAAGAGTTAAGCATGTTATTACTGATTTGCATATACAAATTCTCTGAACACATTGTGTTTCTAGAATTAAATCATAGTTTCATAATTGGTTCGTAATGCATGCAACACTGAACATTTGACACTGTTATTGTAAAATGAGTCAAAAAGAAAACTGCTGATCTCTCATTTCTTATTCAACCCCATCTTAGCCTGGAAGAAAACTCCATCACCAAGTGTAGATTGCTTCAAAAGATAAAAAAAAATATATATAAAATTAATGACATAACATCACTGCAACAGATGATAATATATGTGCAGACTGTTTCGTCTCCTCTGGAGAAAAAAAACACATGTTATCATTCATAAAAGAATCTATTATATTCAACCCTTCCACATTCTGTATGTGCCAGTTCCAAGTCAGGAGCCTGTTATACTGTAGTTAGTTAGTTGTTGTGTATCATACCTTTTTTTATTAATATAAATCATGCAACATAATTTTCTCGTTTGAATTGTTTTACTATTTTTATTTCTAAGCTTGTTACGAAGTATGGGTTTTGTTCATTGTTGAAGGTCATATGGTGCCCTTAAGTTTCTTACTTCTACATCCTCATGGTTTTTATGGATTGATGGAAACTTGTAATATTTGGATACTTAATTTTATGATTTTGCTGAAGTCTGAATACAGACATATAAAAGATATATACTTCATTGAACATTTCAATTCTTGGTGCACATTTACCCATTTAATCTACACAAATTGTTAGAGCACGAAAAATAATGAATTCACATTAAGTTGAATAAGCTTTCATAACTAAATATTCTGCTTTTCTTTAGAAACAAAAAATATTGGCAATATGCTATAGGAGTTACCTTGTTAATTTCTTTATGTCTGTCTTTGCTTACAATTTCTTCTAGAATTTCACCATCTCCTTTTACCAACCTAAAATGTCAATTTTATATTTAAAAAACTGTTTTTATGTTGGGATTCTTTTTTTGTGCCACAATACTAATCTTTTTATTGAATACTGTCATTTTGATGAGAATACATGTATAATGTTTTGAAAGTTTTTTATTTTTGTAGAAAATTTCTGCCTATGTAATGGACTTTTTAGATGCATCAGCATATCATATCATAGGCAGACAATTTATGTCATAATTTCAATATAATATATGACTGTTAACATAATAATAAACAGTTGCCTTCAACTTGATTGGACAATGCTTACAAAAGAAAGCAACATTGTATTTCTCATAGGTTGGTTTTTTGCATTTTTTGTTTTCTACTTTATACAATACAATATAATTGAGAATGGAAATGGGGAATGTGTCAAAGAGACAACAACTCGGCCAAAGAGCAGACAACAGATGAAGGCCACCAATGTTTGACTGTTACCTGTTCCTGCCCGTTTCTGGATCATACACCCTTTTAATTACACTCTGTTGTTTTTCCCATTCTTCTTTTGTCATTGGCTTCATGGATCTAACAGCTAAAAGAAGAAACGATGAAATATTTTAAATAAAATTATATTTTGTAAATATACTGCCTAAAAAGTTAAGCAACACAACATCTGACTGAAAAAAGTAAAACAAATATCAATTTGTCTTTCATCTTTTTGTTTTCTTAATCTTCAATTATTTGTGTATTCAAAAGTACTAGCCTTTTTTTACCCCCATTAATCTCAATAGAAGTGTAACAAAAAACTTATTTGATTTGTATGTAATATCAGGTGTTGTGTAAATGTCCCTTTAATGAGTGACTTGATTTATTAATATTAGCGAGAAGAAAACATTGAATAACTTGAAAAATAATACAAACAAGAATGTGTCCAAAATACACGGATGTCCCACTCGCACTATCATTTTCCATGTTCAATGGACCATAAAATTAAGTAAATAACCTTATTTTCTAAAATTAGAAAGATCATACCATAGGGAACATGTGTACTATGTTTCAAGTTGATTGGACTTTAACTTCATCAACAACAACCTTGACCAAAAACTTCAACCTGAAACTCGCACTTTCATTTCTTATGTTCAGTGGACCTTGAAATTGGGGTCAAAAGTCTAATTTTGATGTAAAATTAGAAAGATCATATCATAAGGAACATGTGTACTAAGTTAAAGTTGATTGGACTTCAGCTTCATCAGAAACTACCTTGACCAAAAACTTTAACCTGAAGCGGTATGAACTGACGCACAGACAAACATACGAACAGACAGACTGACACACAGACCAGAAAACATAATGCCCCTCTATTATCGTAGGTGGGGCATAAAAAAGGAGACTTAGTGATGTGAAAGGAAGAAACTATATGTCACTGCTTAATGCTTCCTCCAAAATGAGCAAAACCCCTATGGGCTTTACCAAATTTCAATTTATAAAAGGCTGTGACATCTGTTGTCATATAAAACTATGCATGGTATAATTCCAAATAAGACATCACTCCACCAGAGAACAAATGACATAGATGTTTAAAACATTTATAGGTCACAGTATGATTAACAACTATAGGTCACAGTATAATTAATGTTTATAATTGCCTATGATTTGGCAGCACCATGAAATTGAGAAAGGAAATAGGGAATGTGTCAAAGCCACAACAACCCGACCATAGAGCAGACAACAGCCAAAGGCTACCAATGGGTCTTAAATGTAGCCAGAATTCCCACACCTGTAGGTGTCCTTCAGCTGGCCCCTAAACAAATATGTATACTAGTACAGTGATAATGGACGTCATACTTAACTCCGAATTATACACAAGAAACTAAATTAAAGTCACACAAGACTAACAAAGGCCAGAGGTTTAATCACTAAAATGCTGTTATACATTATTTTTGTAGTTGGATAAATATATATATCTTATTATAAATTGACTTATCAAATAGAAAATCCAATTCGATGAGTGGATGATATGTGATTCTCAACATCATGAATATATATTTCTTTTCACTGATATTGGTCATGTACTTAATTTGGTGTATCTAATTTAAATTTTTTATGTCTATTTTATACCATTTTTTGTTTCTTTTTCCTTGCTTTTAAGCTTCACATCTTCATTTTTAATAAGTTTTTCTAATTCTTGTTTTGGCTCTACTTTATCTTTGGAAGACTTTTTCTTTTTTCGTTTCTTCTTTTTCTTTTTAGATTTTTTTCTTTCCCTAGAGGCACTTGAAGAACTGCTTGAAGATGACCTTAAAAAATAAAATTTTGTTGTCATAATATTAAGTTAAATGCATGACAAGGAGCAACTAATATGAAAAAGAAAAAAAAAGACATAATTGAGTAGTTAAACGTTCTGAAGGGTGACCAAGTGAGCTTTATAACAAACAAAAAAATCTGCTGTTGTGGAGTTGGCATGTGCAGATATAAATTATTTAACATCATCAGTATTTTCAGTTATAAATAAAAACAAATAAAAAAATGCTCTTGCTCAATATACATGATATATCTGTTGTCTTG
Source organism: Mytilus trossulus (assembly GCF_036588685.1). Lineage (NCBI taxonomy): Eukaryota > Metazoa > Mollusca > Bivalvia > Mytilida > Mytilidae > Mytilus > Mytilus trossulus. The sequence continues at coordinate 66,638,063 of NC_086380.1, read as the reverse complement.
ACAGTAGATTCTTGGTTTCAACAATGTTTCGATAATTAACATATCTTATAACCAAAAAGGTTAGGCCAGCTCATATAAGCTCAATTGGAATGATAAAACCCAATTGAGTTCTGTCAGCTAGAATTCTACCCTGATTTGACAAATGAAAACACACCATGATCAGATGTTCTCATGTCATTAAGATACAAGTATATCCTGTCCAAGTAAGTTGGAGTGATTTACAGTCATTACTTTTACCTTAGTGGCCAACATCATATGGGTGAGGTTCAATTCCCTTACCAATCCAACCAACATGGGGAGTATAGAATTGAGCCCATCCCCCTCCCCGAAATAATTATAAAGTCTTGAATGGCTATTTTATTGTTTTGCTTTGAGTTGCTGTAAGTAGTCAAAGCAAAAAATAAAATAGCCTTTCAAGAGGTTATTAATATGAGGCAGGCATAACCTGTGAATGGGAACGAAGTCTGCATGTATTATTTTTTTAATTCAATCATGTTGATAAACAATGATAAAAGAAACGGAAATACCGTAACTAACGTTCCCGATTTTGGTTCTGTTGTTAGGGAATTAGCTGTGACGTTCTTTAAGTTATGACGTCTTATTTGATGTAAACAAAAGAAACGCTTTCGTCAGGTAATGTTTTTTTTCATATCAAACAATTATTAAAATTGAATTTGTATTGCGATCCAATCTTATATTTTACTAGACTGATAAATATAAAAAAAAATCAAAGTTTCATGCAAACAAGACAGATCTCTGAACAAATGCGCGGAAAACCGGAAAAGGAACTAGATCTGAAAAAAAAGTTAACGATTTTGAGTTCATTAGTAGAATGAAAAATTTCGGGAAATTTTACCGGTCATTTTTTATTTTTTTTTATTGATTTTTCTACCGTAATTGGGGACTTCGTCCCCATATTTTTCGATAAGATACAAACTAGAAAAGTATTCTAGACATTTCGGTACCGAGACAAATTGTCATTCCAAAAAATCTGCACCTGAGGAAGACGCTTAGGCACCAACACAAATTTGCACCTAATACTTGAGAAATGTCCACAACTATGCCAAAAATGTCTTCTGACTTGGGTGCTGAAATATCTTCTGACTTGGGTTACGATTTGTCTGGGTGCTGAAATGTGTTCAACTTGTTTATACCAGTCATTTGCCAGTGCTGGTGAATGAAACGCTAATGGCAATGCTAGATTTTCACCTATGCTTAGATTTATGTTTCTTCTTTCTTTTATGTTTTTTAGAATCTTTTGATGATCTTCTTCTTGAGGGAGTAGAACTTTGGGAACTAGAACTTGAGCTTGATGAACTGGATGAATCAGAACTTGATGAACTATGCCTACGACTACGTTTCTTTTTGCTGCTGGACTTCGATCTTGATTTTCTTTTCTTTGAAGGTAATGGTGACCTTGACCGTGATCTATTTCTGGATTTTCCCATTTCATTTATTCCATTTGGTCAATAAAAAGCTAAAAATGTGCAAAATAGTCGAGAATAGTGAAAATTTACAAATCTTATGGGCGCAGACATTTTGTTTTTTGTATATTTCGGATCAAAACAAAAACTTACAAAACACAACTTCATTTATTACAAGTTATATGTAGTAAATTATATTTATTAGTTTAGTTATATTTGTTTTGATGATAGTATATATAAATGATATATTATAAAAAGAAGATACAAATATATTGTTTAACTCTAACTAAATTCGTTTTATCAACGATTCTGTTATTTATATTTCCCTAGCAGCGGAAGAAGCACTTGGCGTCAAAATGGACGTTCTGGTTGCCATCCAAAAGTTTTCCACATTTTGAGATTTTATATATGTTAAAATGACGACTGTAGAGCCAAACCGCGCATTTTTTGCATTTGAAACACAACTAAAAACGTTGTGTTTGAAAGAATTTCCATGTGGAGGTGGATCTTGGGTAGGAACACTGTTTTTAAATACATTTAAATAAAAATGTAAATAAATATGCCCTTTTCTGGTTCCAAAACGAGGGAGATGTTTAGTTACCATTTTATTCCAAAGGGTCTTCTTGGTTACAGTTTAAAAACCTTGAGGAATAATTGGCTAAATATCACTAATCATTTGTACATAGATGTGAAAATCCATGGATGGTACCAGCGGGATTCGAACCCTTAATCTCGGGATCTAAAGGCAGCGCTCTAACCAATTGAGCCAAAGAAGATCTCCCCTAACTCAACTAGTTAGATTACCTTTATAGCCCCAGGTCTACAACAACATGTACAAAATGTACAAGTAAATTAACAGACATTTAAATCTCGTTACATACAAAAAATTTAAACAAGTTGAACAATTTTCTTGCTTGTATATCATGCATATTGTTATATTACAAGAGCGATGTATAGTTACCATTTTAATCCAAAGGATCTTCTTGGTTACAGTTTAAAAGCCCTGAGAAAAAAAGACAGAATATTTGGCTTAATATCAACAGACATTTAAATCTCCGACTTACATACAAAAAAAATTTAAACAAGTTGAACAATTTTCTTGCTTGTATATCATGCATATTGGCTCACACAATCACCATACCCCTTTTTAAACAGTACAAAATAAGATGTATATATTTAAAACAGAACATAATTTCATGCAAAATAACAAGAGTCATCAATTATTGATAATATTGAAACACTTTACATGATTATTAACTGCTACTTGATGATCTTAAGAAATTTCATATCTGATCTCCAAATTCATTTTATAGTTAACAATCAAATTGATACATCTGGTAAATACATCAAAAGATTTCATAGTATTTTTACAATAAAGTTTGCAATTTAAAGTCATTCAAACCTTTTACCTTGCATTTAATTTACAAGACTTCTTGTTGTTGATGCTGCAGAGTCATGACTTCTGAATTTGACAGTGAAAAAGAGATTCCTCTGATTTTCAAGTAATAAAAGCACTGAATAAAAGTCATAGAGAAAACATCAATTTTGAAAAATGCTTAGCCCTAGGTCAAAATATGTGTGTACATGTATTCCAAACTGGCTAAATTCAACATGTTCAATGACAAGTTACAAGGAAAACAATATTAAACAGTAAGTATTCATTTACGCCACACTTTTTAATATATATTGTTTTTTTGTTTACACCAGTATATTTTATTCATCCTCCTTTAAATTTTACAAGGGTATCATGTTTAATAATCATGTTCTAATGCTCTAATGCTTTTTCAGAGAGAAACAAAGACAAAGAATCTTAAAAAACTAAAAACAAAAGATGATGTTGAAAGCAAATATTCCATAACACTTAAAGGTAATCACATTTTGTTATTGATAACTGAGGCAATATGAAAAATAAATGCCTATTTCTGCTCCAACCATTACAAAATTAACAGGTCAGTTGATCAGGATTCTTCTTTTTTGGGGCCAATATTAATGATACATGTATCTGGAACACTAACATGTATTCTCAGAGTTTGATCCTGTTTTACAGGAAGCGGGACAAATCGCCAAACTAGCAAATCGCCCCGCACCTAATCGCCACCCTTTTTCACCAAATTGCCACACTTAAAAAAAAAAAAAACACACCCAAACTGATTTACCAAATCACCCCACTTTTTAAAAAATCGCCACATGATATGAAATGGGTTAAATCATGTTTAGGCCAAATAAAAAAGCATGTGTGTTTCCTGTTTCCCTACCTCCCCTATATTTTAAGCTTAGAAATAGCCTACCCTAAAGTTTTTTTGGTCATTTTTCAATAAGCACTGTTAAAGTCAGGATTTCTCTCCCATAGACTCAATGTAAAAAAAAATGGTAAAATAAAAAAAAATCCCTACCTACCTACCCTATTTTTTTCAAAGAGGAAACAGGAAACACACATATTATTTTATTTGGCCTTAATATTACTCCTGCCAACTCGTCCCACTTAATGGAAAATGTTACTTTCAAGTAAATATCTTACTGCTATTTAAAAAATAAAAGGAATAACATAAGATGTTTCTATAAGGTTTTCAATGGGATAGCATCTTTTTCCATAAGTGGGGCGAGTTGGCATTACTAAAATCATCCTGGTTAATAATATATTAATCAAGATTTTAGCGTTTTCCATTAAGTGGGGCGAGTTGGCAGGAGTAATATTAACAGAATTTAACCCATCTACAACGGGATAACATATTTTTCCATAAGTGGGGCGAGTTGGCATTACAAAATGCATCCTGGTTAATAATATATTAATCTACATATTATCGTTTTCTTTTAAGTGTGGCGAGTTGGCAGGAGTAATATTAACGGAATTTAACCCATATACAACAGGATAACATCTTTTTCCATAAGTGGGGCGAGTTGGCATTACAAAATTCATCCTGTTTAATAATATATTAATCTACATATTATCGTTTTCCTTTAAGTGGGGCGAGTTTGCAGGAGGAATGTTAACGGAATTTAACCCATATACAACAGGATAACAGTGGCGGATCCAGAAATTTTTATAAGTGGGGGCCCACTGACTAACCTAAGAGGGGGCACGCTCCAGTCACGCTTCAATGATTCCCTATATAAGCCACCAAATTTTTTCCCAATAAGGGTGGGCCAGGGCCCCCTGCCCCCATAAATCCACCTCTGGAGAACATCTGTTTCCATAAGTGGGACGAGCTGGCATTAATAAATTCATCCTGCTTAATAATACATTAATCTAGATTTTACCGTTTTCCATTAAGTGGGACCAGTTGGCAGGAGTAATAAAGGGATTTAACACATTTCACAAGTGTGGCGATTTTAAAAAAAATTGGGGTGATTTGGTAAACCAGGTTGGGGCGTTTTTATTTTAGGTGGGGTGAGTTGGTAAAAAAGTTGGGCGATTTGCCAGTGGGTCCATTTGTCATGGATTCGTTTTACACTTATGGGTGCATGCATATTGTTACATTTATCAGTTTATAATTTTAATGTTGACAAGGTTTACGTTAAATATGTGTCGACATTATTATTAATTAGATTTTATAGTAAAACATAGGATTCATAACACTTTTTCTTTAATTATATTTTTGGGAAGGCAATACAATATTTTAAGATTGTGTATTTTTGACATTGTTATGTTTCAAGGAAGTGCACCAGCCTATAGTGTAAATGAACTACCACCAATTTAGATGATATGGTCAGTATTTTTCGGTACAATTGTTTACTCCTGACTGCTCAAAAGAATGGTCAGTAAAATTCCATTTTGATCTGTGGCTTCCAGAATCTTTAGACTCTTGGCCTTTGCTTTGAAAATTTAGGTGTGATGACTGCAAAGAAAGAACTCTCATGAGGGAAATGAGGGGAGGAAGGGCAAGACCTTTTCGGGTCGTCGGGATCAGGTGTTTTTAAGCTTTGGATTTGGTCCTTTCGGGATCCGGGAATTCGAATTTCGGGAAATTGGGATTTTAAGCCCAGGATTTCAGGATCAGGATCCCTCCTACCCCCCTCCCCCTTTGGAAATTTTGTCTCAGCTATTCAGAATTTTTGCATATTAAACATATTTTATATTGATAGATTTTGGAGCTGAACATGAAAAGACTGAAACTTTACAAGAATATGTTGGATCAAAATTATCTCCATGGAATTTGGACTACAGCTGGAGCGAGGAAGCAAAACAATTGAGAGAAATTGCAGTCAAGTCACCATGGCTTATAGATGATAATTTTATACTTAGTCATTTTAAGACTTTAAGAATTGTAGATAAACAAGTAAGTTTAAAAAACCAAGTGTTAGATAATGCATTCAATTAAATTATTTATTTTTTTCCTGTTAAATTGTATTATGTAAACTCTTTTTTTGTGTTGTTTGGTTTCTGTCACATTTACATCTTTCACACGACATCAATTTGATGTATAACTGTGGATTCCTAGGTACCATTTTATTCTATTGAAGAATATAATATTTCCATTGATACTTGATTTTGTGCCACACAACTATTAAAACCAGCAGTTTGAGGAACAGGATTAAAAAAAAAAATTCTGATACTCTAATGAGGATAATCTGGTAGTTATTTTGCATCACTTATTTAAAACTGTATTTTCAAAATCTATTTTCTAGGTAGCAGAAGTAGACAAAGCACTATTAAAGTTTAGAAATTTAGAAGAACTGACCTTAAGTGCCAACAAGCTTGTAACAGTAAATACCAAAAATCTTCCTCTTTCTTTAAGGGTAAGTATGTAAACTCATCACAATTTAAAATACTTAAAAGTCTCATCTAAAATTAGTCGATGATGGCATTGATGGATGGCTGCTTAACATTCTGGATAAAATTGAGAACAGAAATTTGGAATGTGTCAAAGATCGAGACAACAACCCGACCATAGAAAAAAAAAACAGCAGAAGGTCACCAACAGGTCTTCAATGTAGCGAGAAATTCCTGCACCTGGAGGCGTCCTTCAGCTTGCTCCTAAACAAATATATACTAGTTCAGTGAAAATGAACGCCATACTAATTTCCAAATTGTACACAAGGACATGTTTTATGTATTATGAATATTTACCATGCTTTGTACTGTAAAATTACTTGTCTTATAACCACCAAAACGGTGCAAGTCTTTTTTTTTTTTTTGAATTAAAGCAGGTAAGCAGTTTTGAAATGAGGATCTTACTATTAGCTAAAATCTTGAATAGTTTAGTTGGCAGAACATGTTTAAAAAAACCAACATTAAAACAATGATTATATTATTAATCTGAAATATATGTAAATGTGCAATACTTTTTTTAAGTTATATCTCAGACATTATTAGAATTTTAGTTCATACCCACTTTTTTTCAAAGATTTTAGTTTTTTTTCAAAATTAGGCTTTTGAGAGAACAATTTGGTCTTATTAAATATGGTCTTGATTCTTAGATAATATAAAGGGAAAACATTGAGTTATCTCCCATGGAAATCACCTTGCATTGTTTACTATTTGTCATTTTAAAAAGGGTAACGGTAATAATGCACTGCAAATATCAGCTCTTCTGTTTATGGTTTACTTCTGTTAAAAAATACCGATCCTTCAGGTTTTTTTTACAGCTAATTTCCTAATGCATAGAAGGCAAAACTTTGGTTGGCTTGCTTTCTTTGTTTGTATAATTGTCTATACAAGCTTTGTAAATAAGATTAAAATCTTTAAATAATATATTTAGGCATAGTTTAACCTGAATATATAAATTTTGAATTTAATTGGGTGCTATCCTAATGATATAAAAACAAAGCAAGCAAGCTAACCAAAGTCTTGCTTTACATGCATTAGGAAATTAGCTGTAAAAGAATCTCAGCATATCTAAATCTAAGATCTAAGGTGAAATTTAGAAATATTAAATTGTGATTTTCTAAACATTGTCAATCATTAGATAGAATTTGTTTTAATGCAAAACTTAATACTTTTTTTAGCCTAAACTTGTCACTCTAATTATTGCTTTATTCTTTTTTTTCCCCATTTATCTTAGGTGCTAGAATTATGTGCAAATCAGATCAGCGATTTGTCAGCCCTGTGTGTCAGACCACCATTACTTATTCATCTGGGACTTGGAATGAACAAAATATCCTTTATGGGAGATTATCTGACTGGTGATTATTGGTAAGTTATTCATGTCTTATACTTACCAGGTCTGTATTCACATATACACATATTTTGTAGATAGAAAAAAATATCTTTTATCCAATAGAAGTACTTTTGAAAAATCATTTCTCTTTTGTATTTACCATGTTTACCACCAAAAGAAGTTTACCATCTTTTGTCTGTTATAGTGCATCAGCAATACTCTTATATACATCAAATAAAAATAAGAAGATGTGGTACGATTGTCAATGAGACATTTCTTCACAAGAGACCAAATAACACAGAAATTAACAACTATAGGTCACCATACAGCCTGCAACAATGATTAAAACCCATTAAATGTAGACAATTATAAAAGGAACCAGGACAATTCCAATGAGAAACTAATGGCCCAATGGGCATAGTAGGTTTGGTATGCTTCAACTCTTTAATCATATGGAACAAATTGATTATTCAATTGATTAGAAGTTTGTTGTTCATTTTTGGCCATCTAATAATATAACTGTCTTGACATTTGATACGTCAGTCCAAAATATCCATATTTCTAATTCCTTTATTAATTAAAAGTATTGTGATGGTAACCAAAACAGTTTTCATTTATTTCTTACCAAAAAAAGAAAATTTAATATTGATCTATTTTAGAATAAAGTAGATAGACAAAAGATATGGGATATACATCCATAACTTAAAATCAGTACATGCATAAACAAAAACACAAAAAAATACACCCATTGTTTTGTTTTTTTAATTTTCTATGAACATGTAAGCCTACTGTAAAGGATTACATTATAATTTTGCTCTTGAATTTCTGAAACATGATGGCAGTTTAAAATAAACAGAAAAGAAATAGTTGTTGAGCAGAAAACTAATCTTTAACAAATCTTTATATTTCAGGCCAAATCTTTTGTCTTTGGACCTCAGTCATAATAATTTAAGTGATTTACTAGATGTTGTAAGAAAGCTTGGAACATTACCAAAGTTACGGAATTTGATATTGCAAGGCAATCCATTAGCAGTAAGTATAGCTTATATTTAAAGTTACAGAAACAGGTCTGTGTATATACAGTATAATTTTAAATTTTAGGGGGTACAAAAGATTTTTTATTCATATATTTGAAATATACATTACTGAATTTGAAAATTATTTTTGGTATCCCAGAGCTTTGAATAATCACAGCCTCTTTAGCAGATTTTGACAATTACACTTATTTAGTATCAGTTTTAAAATAATTTATTCTGATCTAAACATGCATTGTCTTAATATGATTGTCTTATGTAGCAATACACAGTTAGGAGTTTAGTTTCGCATTTTGACCCCTGTGGATTTTTCAAATAGGAAAATTATGGTGTAATAAAATTCATTTTTAGACAGCTGAGTACTAATTTGCCTTCAAAGATGGTTTATAAGAGCATCAATATTATTTTTAACATGTTTTATGGGCTATTTTCTGTTTGACAATCCATATTTTATAGCAAATAAGTGCAGATTGTTGCCATGGATTCACCCAAAAGAAATTATATTTTACCATTTTATATACTGGATATAAAATCTATGGAAGATTCTGATTACATACATATGCACATATATGACACAAACAGTAAGCTTAGTATTGCAAGAAAGCAATGAAAAGGGGATGGTAAATTTATGAGGGCAAATTTTAATATTTTTTCCTAACTGTTTATTGCTACCTTAGATGTAGTCAAGTTATACACTTGAATAAGTATTATTTGAGAAAAGTTTTACTACAATTATGATGTTGATTAATTTGAATTCTTTGTTCATTTCAGTTAATAGCTGGTTACCGTGGATATACAATAGATAGTTTGAGAAAGTTGAATATTTTAGATGATATAATGATTTCTGCAGATGAAAAGCACCACTATAAAGGACTGGCAAGACGGAGAGGTGATTTTATGTTTTTACGTGTGCAAGGACAATATAATTTAGTTTTATTTATTATAATTTTTACTAGACATAAGATTATAACCATAATACTTATACTAGTGAATTTATAACTCTTTGTTTAATAGAATATTTCATGTTTTTAAACTATAGCAAACTGCACTTACACACATTTACTAGAAAAATCATGTTTTTACCTACACTTATAATTTTGGACCACTCAAATGATCAAAATAGGCATTTTGTCTTGTATACAGGCAAGACATTTGACTATGATTTCTACAGCTGAAATGAAGACAAAGAGAAATATTTTCACATATGAGGGGGGGAAATATTGCCATTTCAAATCATCTAGACACCTGGCCTTAAAGACATAAAAATTTGCTCAGTGCTTGGAGCACAAAAATCATGCTTGAAACATGAAATCCAGCAATTTGATTGGTTGATTTTCGAGTCTGAGTACAAAAATCATGCTCCCAAAATTTTTTTGACCGTGAGGCCTGGCATAAAACTTTGGAGCATGATTTTTGTACTCAGACTTGAAATTCAACCAATCAAATTGCTGGATTTCATGTTTCGAGCATGATTTTTGTGCTCCAAGCACTGAGCAAAGTTTTATGCCTTCAAGTCCTGCTATACAAAATATGATGGAAATTCACAGGCAGTATTTTCTGCTACATTGTCAATCTGCAGTCAGTGAACACAGAAAAAATTAACTATGTATTCGAAAAAAAGCTGTTAATTTTGTAAAAGTGTCTCCATCATGAAATACAAATAGTCATTCATGTTTTTGTATTAACAAGGTCTTCTTGATCTCAATAATCAATATTAATTTATTTGTACAATTTTATTTTTGATAAATGATAAAATGTAAAAACGGAGTTATCTCCCTTTATTTTGATTATGCAAAATAAGAATTCCCTTTCTTACTGATATATTTTTCTTTTGTAGAATATATACTTGATGAAGCCAAAGTAACATTAGAAGTAGGATATATCAAAGGTGTTCCCATGCCAGATGAAATTAAGGTTAGTCCTACAATGAATGAACAGGCCCGTAGCCAGGAATTTCCAAAGGGGAGTTATTTGGATTCACGAACTCAACTTTAACAGTCACAATTCGAACAGAACGTTGACTTGAACAGTGCTTATTTGTTTTCAAGACGACCCCCCCCCCCCCCCCCCCTGGCTACGGGTTTTGATGAAATTCTGTATAATTATTCAGAATGACTTGTGATTTTTTTAATATTGTACAAAATGTGAAAGGTCATGGCAAAAATGAAAAGTCTTATTTAATATTTTGATAGCATTATAACATTTACAGTATTTTTATTGAAATGGAAAAATTAAAAAACAAGTTTTTTGTCTTTTCTTCAATTATAGTTGCAATATTAAATATTTCTGATTTTACAACAGTTTTTATATTCAGTCAAAGTGATATACCAATGGTAATTTACCACTAAATTCTTACTATATTGTCAATCAAAGATCTTTTAACAATTGAATTATCATGACATATCTGTATAGTCTTTTTCCCAAATATAAATTGCAGTTTTTCTTTTTAAGGTGATTTGACCATAAGGTGGTTTGACCACCTGTTACTATCAGATGGCCAAAAGGTCTTTGATTTAGGTGCTTACATACCCAACTTGGGAAAACAAACCAAAAATGCTCTCATGTTTAAATTCAGTGCCATAACAATTTAAGGGGCATACTCTTTAGCCATACAAATAGCCCTATTTAGTACTTTATATGAATAAAAACACATTTTTGTAATCCGTTTTTCAGTTTTCCATGTATTTTGTGTTCTATTGTTTGTATGTTGTTATTTTTTTTTAAGACATGGTGTTGTTAGTTTATTTTCAACTTATGAGTTTTAATGTATCTGTGGTATCTGTGGTTTATCTTTTTATCATGATTAATTATAGAATAACTAATTTAAGAATTCAAATAGAGAAAAATATTCAACGAGTGAACGAACAACACATTAATTCACGAATGCGCGTAGTTATTCTTTTTATTACATTGACAAATGTCTTTCTTTTACGAAATTTATGTAAAAAAAGTAAGGAAATATATTTTTTTCCTACGCATTCACAATTTGTTTCGATCCAACGTCTTGACAACGCCTATTATTGTATGACGTCAGAGAGTGAAATAACCATATTTATTTCACATGTGAAATTATTGATTTTTATCTAACTGGTATTTCAATGTAATTCATTGCAACCAATGTAATTACTTCTTATATTTTAGAATCCTGATGACCAACCAGATTATCCAATTGTAGAAATGAAATACCTTGTACAGTTTATGTTCTTGGCTGTTTACCATGACTAACTTCTTTTATTTTAGAATCCTGATGACCAACCAGATTATGCAATCGTAGAAAGAAAATACCTTGTACAGTTTATGTTCCTGACTGTTTACCATAATTAACTTCTTATATTTTAGAACCCTGATGACCAACCAGATTATGCAATCGTTGAAAGAAAATACCTTGTACAGTTTATGTTCCTGACTGTTTACCATAATTAACTTCTTATATTTTAGAACCCTGATGACCAACCAGATTATCCAATTGTAGAAAGGAAATACCTTGTACAGTTCATGTTCTTGGCTGTTTACCATGATTAACTTCTTATATTTTAGAACCCTGATGACCAACCAGATTATCCAATTGTAGAAAGGAAATACCTTGTACAGTTTATGTTCTTGGCTGTTTACCATGATTAACTTCTTTTATTTTAGAACCCTGATGACCAACCAGATTATCCAATTGTAGAAAGGAAATACCCTGTACAGTTTATGTTCTTGGCTGTTTACCATGATTAACTTCTTTTATTTTAGAACCCTGATGACCAACCAGATTATCCAATTGTAGAAAGGAAATACCTTGTACAGTATATGTTCCTGGCTGTTTACCATGATTAAATTCTTATATTTTAGAACCCTGATGACCAACCAGATTATCCAATTGTAGAAAGAAAATACCTTGTACAGTTTATGTTCCTGGCTGAAACTGTCAGTAAACCTGAAGTTATGCACATACCCCATGATGAGTTAGAAATGCCAGGTTTAGGTGGAGAGTCACCCATGCCCAGTGGGGACCAGTCAACTTATTCTGGAATGCCTGTAAGTTATCAAAGCATAATTATATCAAATATTTTATGTTTTATAACAGTTGTTTCCCTTTACTGTTAATTCATTATTATTGAGGGATACCAACTTTTGTGGATTTTGTGGTTATTTGTGAAATATGAACAAGGAAGAACATCCTCTTTATAGGCCTATATACAAATTTTGACAAACCTGTAAATCAAATATTCAAGAAAATAAGATGTTTATTTAATCTATGCCACAAAAAATGTACCCACAATAATAAATGAATCAGCAGAATGTCAGATATTTTCATGATTAAGATTAAAAATACAAATTTGTTTGCCATTTTATATTTTGAATATTCTTCTTTAAATATTTTGAATTCATTGACAAGTAAATAACAACTGCCAAAAGATTCATACTTATAAACAGTCACAAAGCTACATTCATATAAAGTATACAAAAAGCTATATTCATATAAACAGTCAAAAAGCAACATACTATAAACAGTCAAAAGCTGCATACATAAACAGTCAAAAGCTGCATATATATAAACAGTAAAAAACAACAGCAATATAAAAAGTCAAAAAGATACATAGATGTAAAAAGTCAAAAAGATACATACATGTAAAAAGTCAAAAAGATACATACATGTAAACAGTCAAAAGCTCCATACACATTAAAGAAAAAAAACTAAATATAAACAATCAAAAAACAATATACATATAGACAGTCAAAACGCTACAAAAAATACAAGACCATAAAGCTTAAAATTAACAATAATTCATAGGACATCAACAATAAGACCTTTGCCTACAAACTTACTTAAAGAAAAGAAAACTTGGCATCTTGTATCAAACTGCATACAAAGAATTAGTATCATTGATAAAAATTGTTTAAGAAATATAAATTCAGAATAGTTTGTTTTATTTCTTTGTTCAGAATGGGACAATATTGAAATCTAAGTCTAAAACAAAAAATGGAAAGAAGGTGAATTTTAAATTAGCATGGTGTTGAGAAGTACATATTTATATCAATTTTATTCATGCATGCAAGCTAATGGTAGAAAGAAAAAAAAAAGATTTATGCTGAACCTATGGTAGAAGATGGGCATTTTGTTTTCTGATCTGTGTCCATTTGTTGTCTGTAGGAAATTCCATTGGTCCATCCAAATGAAGGTTAAAAAGTTTTGGTTTCAGTATCCATGTTCCTTTTATATTTTTATGCCAATTTGTCTGATTAACCACCCCCATTTCACAGTTCTTTTTGGCCCTGATTCAAATGTTCTCTAAACAAGCTAAATTATAGATGAAGCTGATCAAGTGTCGTCTGGACACACACCATACATTTTTTAGGGATTGGGCAGGGATAAGGGAAACCAAGAATGAGAGGGTAGGAAAATGGAGTCGTTGACAGGAAAGCAGGAGGTGGGAACTAGGGGTAAATGAGAGGGACCGGGGAGAAGACATTGATGGATTTCTTACTTACTTAATCCTCTTAATGCATACACATGAGGCCACTACTAGATGGAGTAACAAATAGAAATATCCTGGAAAAGTTCAACAGATTGATTTGTGTCTTGGGATAGAATTAGAAGTAGGGAATGGTAGTGGGAATCATGGAATGGTTTTACCCTATAATTATTATTAATATTAAAGTCAGTAGTTTGAATTAACTTTGCACATAATTTGCACTCAAGAAAAATCACACAGTTATAAAATTATTAACAGCCAACATTATTGCAAAATATTTTTTAATCAGAGATTACTCTGACATACAACAGTTTTTTGCCAGATAAGCTGGAACAGTGGGACGTCAGAGTAAATTGGGACTAATTAATAATGATATTATAACTACATTTCACATACAGTAAACTAGGGTTTCTTTGGTTATTTGATAAAATGAGATTGTAGCTTTTAAAAACTAAATCTTTAGCATTTTTCTGGCATTTGTTATTTATTCATTTCATAATGTACTTACTGAAATTCACAAGTACAAGCAGTTTTAAAAGATTTCTCATTTTTTCTATGACAGTTTCAATCGCAGTCACCTTGAATAAAATTTGCAAATGCTTTTAAATAACTGAATAAATTTGCATGAAACCACTTTTTTTCATTTTAATGGTGATAATTTCTTACAGTGTCATTTATGTATTTAGCCTAAATGATATGTACAAATATATATGTATATGCCTCTATTATTGTTGTTGTTACCAATTATGTAAATCAATTTATCTGATTTTATGCCCTTTATGGGACCTGTAATTTGGGAAATAAAAATATTCTATTCTATTCTATGTACAGTACACATTTTCCTTCAAAAAAGGTTGTATTTAAATGTATTTTAATGTTGGCCGTTTTTCATTATATTTTATATAAAATGCTGTTAGCATTTATTGTAAATTTTACTTATCACTATTTGCATGGTTAATGACACTCATTGCACATTTTACCAGGGTTTTAATCAGTGTTTTATAAGGGTTTTAAGCAGTGATTTATCAGGGTTTTAAGCAGTGTTTGATCAGGGTTTTAAACAGTGATTTATCAGGGTTTTAAGCAGTGTTCTATAATGTTTTTAAGCAGTGTTTTATCAGGGTTTTAAGCAATGTTTTACAGGGGGTTTAAGCAGTGCTTTATCAGGGTTTTCAGCAGTGTTTGATCAGGGTTTTAAGCAGTTTTGAAAATCAACTATGCACAACATATATTTATATTTTTTCACACACAAAAGTTGGAACCATGGCTGTACTGAAAAATATAATTAATGTTGATGTTTCAAATAGTAAGCAATTGATAGTTTTAAAATGTTAAATGTAACATATAAATATATATTTTAAGCTATTTACACACGTGTAACATTCATGAGGTAAGAGGACTTCTTCTGAAGGAACTTTTTCAATTATTTTATAATACAGTAAATTCACAAAATTAATGCAAGGTTTTTATTATTGCAAAAATGCGACAGGGTTGTAAACGCAATAATTTAAACTCGCATTTTGAAATATTTTATATGAATTAAACAGAATTTTTCTCAAAATCGTAAAAATTAAAATCGCATTTAAGTCTAAAATGACAAAATCGCAATAACAAATGCACGCAATAATTTCTGAATTTCCAGTATATAGAATAAAATTGAGAATGGAAATGGGAAATGTGTCAAAGAGTCAACAACCCAACCATAGAACAGACAACAATTCAGTTAGTGAGAAATAACAAATTTAATTGGTGAGAATGATAAATGAGGGTAGACAAATACAATAAATATATTACACATATATATTCCCTGTAACTATGTAATTTGTAGTTAATGAAAAAATAAAATTAATTCCTTCATAATATAGACTGGCATCACCAAAAAGGTTTGTCAAAAATATCTCAATAATTTGTTTTATTTAGAAATTTTAAATAACTTTTCAGACAAGTCCAGCCATTGCAGAAGAGGATGAAGGAACTGACATGAGTTTTATGGAAACGGCTAAAAATGTCAATTTCACCGCAGAACCTGAGGTTGTTATCGCCAGGGAACCTACAAGTAATTATAACCTTATAAATATTAGTGTGATGTCTTTTTGTTTCGAAATTAAGCAACATGCCTATTCTGATTGGTTGTGAGCTAAGTTTTTATGAAGTCTTTCTCATATAAATAGAGGAAAAAGAAAGTCAAGGAAGTTTATAAGAAGTTTTAAATCTTTGACAATTTTTAGAACACCACATTTAAGATCAGTGTTATTTACTTCAGCCTTTTTTTTAACATGAATGAATTATTTGCCACTGGACATTAAACAAACAACAATCAATCAATTTTGACTTCAGTCTGTAGCCCCATTATTCTATTGCATCTCTTCTCACAGCTGAATTAGAAAAATTAGAAGAACAAGACCAATCTGTATGTCAGTCAACTCCAGTTCCTGGGCAGCGTGAAGGAGGGGGTTCTCCTGACAAGGAACAACATAAAGAAGAAGCAGATGATGTCATAAAAGAAAGTCCATTGAATTCAGGAATGGGACCCTGGTCTGAGAACATCCAATTAGACTGGTCCCAAGTGGTAATAAGGGATGATCTTTTGGGCCTCAGAAACTTTTTCAAACAAGGAATGAATATCATGGTCATGGAAGAAATGGTAAGACTTAAGAAATTGAATTTTATAATGAAGAAAAATCTTCATGTATCAAACTAGGGATGAAGAAATAAAACAAATCTTCATGCATTAAACTAGGGATGAAGAAATAAAACAAATCTTCATGCATTAAACTAGGGATGAAGAAATAAAACAAATCTTTATGTATTAAACTAGGGATGAAGAAATAAAACAAATCTTCATGCATTAAACTAGGGATGAAGAAATAAAACAAATCTTCATGTATTCAACTAGGGATGAAGAAATAAAACAAGGTGTCTCAATTTTACGATACTTCTTCTCAAGAAAATGAAAGTGAATTCAAGTATGATATTGTTGCTGGCGCTGTGACAACAAATCAAACGAGAGAAAGGAATTGTAAAAAAAAACTATCTCGCATTCTAAATGTAACAAAAAACAGAAAAAGAACAATAACTGACATTTATACAGTATCAATGATATAAGTTTGTACATTGAATTTTAAATTCAGTATGCAAATGTTTTTAATAACCAAAAGTCTAAAGTCAACAAATGATAAGCTCAAGATGATGATGATTCAAACAAAATTGATTGACCAAAAAAAGGAAGACAACACCATGACCCAAAATAAAGACTTACAGACAAAAAAAAGTCATACAAGCATTAAACAGAATACTTAGATTACACACTTGTTTCAGTTTACTGTAATTTCAGAAATTATTGCTTGCATGTATCATTGCGATTTTTTAAGAAAAGACAACAAAGCCAATTAATTTTTGCGATTAAATAAATATCTGATATTGGAATGTAAGTTCTTATCATTGCGATACTCACCCAGTTGCATTATTTGCATTTTAAAATAACCTCACAATAATCTCTGAATAAACAGTGTTCTATATTTATGATTTTAAAGTAAGATATGAAGACAATCCTTATTTTGTTTTTCTGTCAATAGATACTTTATCTCCCTCTTCACACGCCACCGGCACCGAGTATTGATGAAAGATTGACATCTGCATCATCAAAAAGTTCAAAGGTTAAAAAGTAGGACATTGTCAAAATGCTAGATTGTTTATGCAAAAGCTAGTTGAAAATCATAAAAGTACATAATAAATTTTTGAAATGTGGAAATTGGAATTCTAAAAAGAATGGTTGAAAATAAGACTTGATTTTACAGAATTAAACTGTGTTTGTTTTTAATTTATAAAATTTTGCAGCTTTACAAATAGTCCTCATAGCCTTCTCAATATAAAAAGAAAAACACATTAATATTCAGAATTAACTAGATAATGATAATATTCAGAGAGAGGCAATCAAGTTTATTGATTTGTGACACATTTGTATCTTACCAAGAGCACAGGCCCTTGTGAGTGGTCGAGTTGATTACAGGGAGGGAAGGAATTATTTGGATTATGAAATAGCATGAAAAAGCAAGACAGATATTTATAGTCTATTGTGTTTTGCTGTAATTATATTATTTAAATTGTTTATTTTTAGAGAGCTAAAAACATAAACCTGTATTTTTTTTGCTTTCAGTGTTTATGTCAAATGGTAATGATTCCACACACAAAATTCCCTTCCAACCTTCCAATTTGATATATAAACTACTTAACATGTGCTGAAAATTGAAAGCAATATTGTGTTTATGTTGTTAACATCAATTTTTATCTCCCTTTTTTATATACTTTTTGAAAATTTCAGAAAATTTCAGAAAATTTTTACCAATAGCAAAATCCTCACAAATAACATACTGTTACATAGTAAGTTCTAATAGGACATAAAATTGAGAATGGAAATGGGGAATGTGTCAAAGAGACAACAACCCGACCAAAATAAAAAAACACAACAGCAGAAGGTCACCAACAGGTCTTCAATGTAGCGAGAAATTCCCGCACCTGGAGGCGTCCTTCAGCTGGCCCCTAAACAAATATATACTAGTTCAGTGATAATGAACGCCATACTAATTTCCAAATTGTACACAAGAAACTAAAATTTAAATAATACAAGACTAACAAAGGCCAGAGGCTCCTGACTTGGGACAGGCGCAAAAATGCGGCGGGGTTAAACATGTTTGTGAGATCTCAACCCTCCCCCTATACCTCTAACCAGTGTAGAAAAGTAAAAGCATAACAATACGCACATTAAAAGTCAGTTCAAGAGAAGTCCGAGTCTGATGTCAGAAGATGTAACCAAAGAAAATAAACAAAATGACAATAATACATAAATAACAACAGACTACTAGCAGTTAACTGACATGCCAGCTCCAGACTTCAATTAAACTGACTGAAAGATTATGATTTCATCATATGAACATCAGGCACAATCCTTCCCGTAAGGGGTTTAGTATCATACCATCATAACATATATG
This sequence comes from Mytilus trossulus, assembly GCF_036588685.1. NCBI lineage: Eukaryota > Metazoa > Mollusca > Bivalvia > Mytilida > Mytilidae > Mytilus > Mytilus trossulus. The sequence goes on along the minus strand of NC_086380.1, from coordinate 66,619,060 downwards.
AGAAGAACATAACCCGTGTCATGCCAACAACTGTTTTTAGAATAAATGTGTTTAGTTCCGACGCAAAGACCTCATCAGTGACTCAATATTAACGCCAAAATATGCAATCTTTAATGACTTGACAACAGTATCGTAATTATATCCCTTCTTAATAAGTCTATTCAAAGGTTTTGTAAGTTTATGAGGTGAATACTGACACCTTTGTGCTTTATAAAGAATATTTCCATAAAAAATTGGATGTGAAATACCTGAACGTATAAAAAGTCTGCATGTTGAGCTATATTTACGAATGATGTCTTTATACCGATGATAAAATTTAGTAAATGTTTTGACTAGTTTGTGATATCGAAAACCCTGGTGTAATAATTTTTCAGTAATACATAAATTTCTCTCGTTAAAATCTAAGACATTGTTACATACACGAGCGAATCGTACAAGTTGAGATATATAAACACCGTAAGATGGTGACAAGGGAACGTCAAATTCTTGTTAAAGTCAGTTTAAATAATAAAGTGTCTTTTCAAAAATTTTTGGATTCATTTGGGTTATAAAGAAATATGGGTTTAATTATTTTTTGACATTGACTTTTGTTTCTTTATCTTTCTATCCTTGTTAAAAATTGGCTTTTTAAGTATGAATGGTTCATTTTAGTAATTGTTATGATCCGTAAAGTTCTAATGGGGAGCCACAGATTGATACGTTGATGTGAACCTTTCACCTTCAGTGGCTATACACCAATGTAATTTATATTTCACAATGCACAATTTTTCAAAGCCACAATCATTTAATTGATATGAATATTTCCATGTTGTGATAGTTTCCACTGCCTTTATAAACCAGGTTCACTGCACACCTGATTCTACTGTTGGATCTGCTGTATCTAAATCAGCATCAGCCAAAGATAAAAAGGTCATTTTCTAGCATGAATTATATTGTACAATGTCAATGGCTGCAAATATTAATAAAAAAGTAACAAAATTTTGCTGGCTGCTAAAAATAAGATTGATATAATATTTTTAATATCTAATTAAAAGTTTGTCTTATTTTGTGAATTCATATGACTTTTTCACATTACAATGGTTTTTTTTCTTGAATTACTTCAATCTTTTAGAATCCTGAAAAATGCTTTTGCTTGCCACCTTTAATTTCACTTGCTGTGTTAAACAGAATTTTTGTCTGTATAAAAGAATGCAGATATAACTGTTTTGAACATCTTTTGAATCAGGAAATGTCTTTTTTTTTTAGATAACTTACTATATAAATCTTCCCCATACATCTGCACAGAAAAAAAATGGTACAAAATATAAAGTCAAATAAAAAGTCAAATAAAAGATTTTTTTTTTAAATGCAGGAACTGGACTAAAGGAGAAATAATATATATATATTGGCCTCTCAACCATTAAAAGTGTTAATCTGTATAGTACATGCATATAATCTGCTATCTCTCATTGTCTATTTGATGCTATATGTTAGTGCTGATGTTTTGCTTGCTGTGAGCATTATAACCCATTGCTGTTACAGGTTCTGTGTACACCCGCTGATGAGACACCCGATCTCACTTCTCCTTCAGGACAGAAAAAAGATAAAAAGAAAGACGAAAAGAAAGAGGAGAAAAAAGATTTAAAAGTAAGACTATAAGACAGACTGGGTCCCTACATCTATATCTGTGGATTCATTATTATTCTTAGGATACCAAATTTTTGTGGATTTCTTTGTTACAATTGAACCACAAAATTAAATGTTTAATGAATAACAAATTTCTATAGTTATATATGCAGACTTTGACAAAACTACAAAATAAAAAGTATCGATGAAAATGCAAGTTTTTCTCAATCTACGAAAAATGGGTCCCATGAAAATTAAGGATTCCACAGTATGACTCTTTTTGCAGAAATAATAAGTCTGTTCACACGTTTGTGCATATGTGCCAGGTTTATTGCAAGAAACCTTTATACTTGAACATGTATTTTTGTATGTGGTTCTGGTTTTAAAAAAAATAAAATTAAAGACCACAATCAAAATTTATAAGACAGTTCCAAGTTGTAGTTACAATTTTTTTCATAAGGATATTTAGATAAAGCTGTTTTACTTGAGCAATTTTTATTCAAATTAAAATCAAACAATTTTTAAAATTCTGCTGTAATAATCTAAAAATGAAATTAACTTCCTTAAAAGGAAACATAAACTATTGATGATTATTAACCTTACATGATAACAAAAAAGAGCAAGGCAGGTAATCTAGCCATTATTTTAGCAATTTAAAAAAAAGTGTAGTGTGAAAGATAGATTGCAGTTTATACGAAATGTATAGTAATGCAGCAAAGTTTGACTGTTATTTATGACAATTTATAGTGTTTTAGCAAATCTGTGTGTTTGGCGGTGTTTTGGCAAATTTGTATATTGGCAGTGTTTTAGCAAATCTATATGTTTGGCCTTGGCAATGTTTTAGCATAACTATATGTTGGCAATGTTTTGGCAAATATATGTTGGCAGTGTTTTTATGTGTATTTACTTGCTGTTTTGAGTTTTGTTCATTTGCTGACATGATTTCTTTTAAAACAATTAAGAAATATTCTTGAATTTTTTTATTAATTTGTTGTTTAAAATGAAAAAAGCAGAAAAGCAATTTAGAATGTTATGTATCTGAAAAAATTTGCAGTTTAGTTTAAAAGCATTGACTTCTGATTCAAAACTTTGTAAATCTGTGAATATTTTTAAAACAATTTTTAAAGAGAACCTCTTTCTACAAGGCAGTGAATTATATGGATCTTGCTGAGAGTTGGTTGTGAGTTCTTTTCCTACTCTGATACATATAGGAGAACAAAAGAAGTTTGGGTATACATCAATGGCACAGCAACCCTTTAGTACATTAAAAACCAAACAATGTCAAGATGTCAACTTAATCGGTCTTCAAAAATAGAAAGGTCTCTATGCATTATGTAAATTTCAACCTCATCTAGGTAATTCTTGAGTACTTCAAGAAATTTGGCTTGTGACAATAGTAAAAATTTCAGATAAAAACACTACTTTTTCTGAAGAAATTGTACACTAAAAAATTTGAAATTCCAAATGTCTGCTTACTCATATCACAGACTGGTTAAACTTAGAATTTACTCCCTCAAAATATATATGCTGACAACCAATTAAAATCATTGTAACAAACAAATTGCATTAGAATGATATTTTTAAGTTAAATTTTCCTGTTGAACCTTCTCTTTTGGTTTTGTCAGTTAAACAAATACTTGTAAATCAATTGAACATTTATCTTCTACCTTTCATAAACATAATTATTTTTATCTACAGGGAAAAGATGACAAGGGAAAAGGAGGAAAGAAGAAGAAAGAACCAGAGATGGAGTTAAAACGTGGACCACCATCATATACAACACTTGCTAACTTCCATATCCCTATGGAAGAGTTTTTAGAAGGAGAGTATGAATTTAAAACAGTGTTTAAGAAAGATGGCGCTGAACTGGCAGCAGAATTGTCTGGTGGACCAAAAGGGACAGAAACTGATAAAAAGGTTTGTTTAAGCTCCAATTTATTTTAATGCCCCACCTACGATAGTAGAGGGGCGTTATGTTTTCTGGTCTGTGGCTCCGTTTGTTTGTCCGTTATTCCCTCTGTGTGTCCGTTTGTTACCAGGTTAAAGTTTTTGATCAAGGTAGTTTTTGATGAAGATGAAGTCCAATCAACTTGAAACTTAGTACACTTGTTGCTTATGATATGTTCTTTCTAATTTTTAAGCCAAATTAGACGTTTGACCCCAATTTCACGGTCCACTGAACAGAGAAAACGAAAGTTAGAGTTTTCAGGTTAAAGTTTTTGGTCCAGGTAGCTATTTTTGATGAAGCTGAAGTCCAATCAACTTGAAACTTAATACACTTGTCGCTTATGATATGATCTTTATAATTTTTAAGCCAAATTAGACTTTTGACCCCAATTTCACGGTCCACTGAACATAGAAAATGAAAGTGGGAATTTCAGGTTAAAGTTTTTGGTCAAGGTTGTTTTTGATAAAATTGAAGTCCAATCAACTTGAAACTTAGTGCATATGTTCCCTATAGTATAATCTTTCTTATTTTAATGCCAAATTAAATTATTACCCAATTTCACGGTCCATGGAACATGGAAAAGGATAGTGCGAGTGGGGCATCCATGTACTTTGGACACATTCTTGTTGACTTGTTGTTTTTTTTACTTTTATTCTCTACAACAAACTTTTTTTGATACAGGAACATTGTCAATATTTCTGTTGTAATCAAGCTCATATAAAAATGAGGAAATGTGGTATGATTACCAATGAGACAACTATCCACCAAAATTCAAATGAAGAATAGGCAACCATACATTAATTTTTTTTTATAGAAATTCTGGCCTGTTCCATTGTTACTTAGAACAATTTAACCCAGCTTACCAGGAAGGCTTTAAACTTCAACTCATGAACTGACTTGAATTTCCAACAATTATCAATTCAATAAAATCAGAATCACCATCTGGTAACATCATTATATTTAATTGTGATATTGCATTAACTTTGCAATTTTACTGTGAAAGAAAAAGATAACACTATGTTTTGGTTTTGTTATCAGTATTGTTAAAAATAATAGTAGTGTTCAATGAGTAAATTCACTTAGTTTATTTTTGTAGGATGGAAAGAAAGATAAAGATAAAAAGAATAAACCAGGATCTTCTAAGAAAGACAAAGGAAAAGGTATTTGAAATTATTTGCTATAAAAACAATCAATAATTACGACAGTACTATTTTATATGGCACATTTCCTTATTTTGTACATGATAGATGCTTAATGCAGCTATGTTATATTCATTTTTCATTTTTCAATCAGATGTAATTTTGCTTTATTTGATATTTATACTGCTTTATTTTCACTGCAATATTTTAAGTAGTAATAAGAAACTGAAAAAAAAGTTCAGTGTGCCAATTTATCTCAAATTTAAAAACAGAATACTTAATTCTCTCAATGAACTTTCTTGCAGATGATAGATCAGGTATAAACACATACAAGTTACAACACTATACCCTTAATATAACTTTTACTGCAGAATTATCATCTAAAACATAACACATTGTTTTGGTCCAAGTTGAATGACTCACTGTTAATTAATTGAATATAACTTTCTATTCCATTATATTTCATCTAAATTCTAATACACTCTACATTCATATTTTTTTTTTTTTTTTGGGGGGGGGGGCTTTTACAGGTGACCATGCAAGGGCTTTATAGCCTATCAAGATCATTAAACACTCATTTGGTAGTACTTTTTACAAATAAGATTAAAAGTTTGAATAGTATCAATGTATTTTTATGAAAAAAAAACGTAATAAGTCGTATAGAAGGGGAGATAATCATCATTTTTTGAATGAACAACTTTCATCAAATTTCTAGTTTATGAATGTAGCAGTAACAATATTTTGTTGCATTTCTGAAATACTTTTTTCTCATGGTACTTATAAAAAAAATGTAAACACAGAAAGTAATTTTTGCGAAAATATTTTTTTTCTGGTTCAGATATGGACTTTGGAATTTCGATATTGAGTTGATGAATAATCCTTGTGTCTAAGTTTGGTAATCATTTGAAAAATTTAAATCTCTCAGACTTTTTTGGTCAATTTTATACATTTAACTGAAATTGTAACTGTATCTGTTACGTTAAGTAATGTGTAAATCAACTTTATTTGGATCTAGATTGTACCAGTAAGTTCGTTGTTATTGATGATTATTCTGCAGTGTTAACAAAAAACAATACTCATTGTATGCAACATGATATAAACCTAACCTCTGACCTGTTTTGTGAACTTTGTTTAACCCTGAATGAGTTTCATTTCATTGGCTAATGAATTTTTCTAATCCTCTGGTTGTTTTCATTTTAAATATGAATCTAATTCAAAGATCGCACGGTAACGTAAAGTTCACCATTTCAGAATATAAAACAATTCACAAAAATATGTAAAAACTTGAGAATATCAGTTCGTAATATGATAATAAGTAAAAGTGGTATGATTGCCAATGAGGCATCTTTTCACCAGAGACCAACTGATGGCATGATGTACTATGATGTAGAAGTTAGCAAAAACTAAAGTCACAAAAATACTGAACAGCTCTATGTCACTTTACAGCCTTCAACAATGAGCAAAACTCATACTGCATACCCTAACAAGCTATAAATGGCTCTGATATGACAAATGTCTAACAAATCAAGGTAGTATAAAACTGAATTAATGTACAAAACAATAAATGAAAACTAATATGTTATAAATGAAGTGTAACTTAGAAAAAAGTTTTACTTGATGAACAAAAAATTTAGTAGATGTAAATTCAAAATATGAGGGAGGAAAATTCCTATACTGTATGATGTTGAACTGCTGTTGCATTTAGATTTTTACACTGTTTTAATCAGCCAGGAATCCTTGTGAAATATTTCAATTGATTAAATAACAAATCTTTACTAATATTTGCTGCCAAAGAAATAAGATTGAACTTTTTGTTCAGACTGTAGTGATCTTACATATGCATTATGTATAATTTCATATAGTATTCTTTGTATTTATACATCTTATTATATAATTATTATATCCTTAGCAATATTTAAAAGTTCTGTGTAGATGAATATTTAATTTCTTGAATCAATGTATCGACTTAAAAAGCAGAAGTAAATATGAGTTATTTCCCTTCCCTTGATATAGCGCAATAGTGTGCATTTTCGTTAAGAGATGAACTATTTTGTTTATCCAGCTTATTCTATGTTGATTTCCTTGTAAAATTTTATCTTAATGAAAGGAAATGAGGGGTATATGTGACAATGTCAATAAGACGGCAACCCAATGACCAAAATAAATAAAGACAGCAAGGCAGCAATACATCATCAGAAACAGTCATTTTTTGCTATATATATTTTTTTTAATATCAATTATTTAATTGATCTAAAAACCAGTTTGAAGCTAAACAAGGTTTAATATTATGTTAAAAGATTTATTTTTATGTGCATCTCAATAGAGCTCTATTGTGAAGAACTTCTTTCTTTTAAAGGGAAATAACTGAAAACAAATTTGATTTCACATTCAGATTCAAGTTTCACAATATGAATTATTGAAATGTTGTGTGACAAAAACTTTTCTTTTGTCCAAATCAAATACCTTTCAGTCCCAAATGAAGTGTTACAACACTTACAAGTAAATATGAAAATATATTTGACAAATTTATGATTCTGTTTGCTACTCCCATTAAAAAAAATGTATTTAAAGTTTCAGATCAAGGTAAATCATAACTAGGGTGAAACTTATTACCCCCTCCCCCCCATTTTTGTAGCAATAAAATAATGAGAAAACTCAAACTGATACTCTTTCCACTACTCTGAAAGCCAAATTAGAAAAAAAGTTCTTTTTGTATTTTAAAGAAAGTAGTTCTAGAAATTCCCAGATGTCAAGTAAACCACCATCAGCCAAATCATCAATGGCTCAAAGTAAAACGGTCAAAGGTATGAACACTTGTTATGTTGAAATTTTCTAGTTACTGGTTAAGAGTTGAGATTTTAGAATTTCTGTTTTATCTAATTTTTTTGCATTTTTGTGTAAAGGTAGACATGTTTATTGTTAGGAACATTTTTAATTTAATTTTCCAGTTGTTCATCATAATAAGCATTTGAAATATTCAAAGTAACAGGCCTTATGTTTTAAAAATAAATTTATCTCAAACCAAAGATAAAAATTTTGAGGGGGGGGGGGAAACACATACCAAAAGATTATTGATATATACCTAAATAAAATTGAGAATGGAAAAAGGGAATACATTAGGATCAAGTGATTCAGGAACATAAACTAGATTACATCTTTCTTGTCAAAGATTCCTTAACCAATCAGTTATGTTCAAAATAATGACATTGTAATTTCAGCATCCAATCAAATCAGTTGCAGATTTGTTTTCCCCTACAGCACATTTTTGTTCATATATTATTATAAAATTTTATGTTTCAGGTTTTTTTCACACAGTTCTAATTCACTACAGGTTTAAGTAGTGAAATTGCATGATATTATTTAATACCAATTTTATTTCAGTATTGAATTATTTATTGAATATTTTATTTTCGTAATTTTTGACCTTGTAACTTTACAGCAGGTCGATCGAGTAGAAACACATCAGCAGGAAGTAAAGGTGACCTGTTCATTGTGTTACCTGTCTATAACACTACTCTGTTTATAGTTCTCTAGGTTGATAAAAGCTCATTTTTGGTCTGATTAAATTGCCTTAATTTTTAAGGTGCAAAATTTAAGTTCTTGTTCAGGTTTTTATGTGTGTAAATATTTTAATGCTTAAATATGTTTAAAAAAAGTGGTGATTACAAAAAAATAAATCTAAAATTTAAGATGAATCTTGCAGTCACTTTTGAAAATACAGTGAAATCTAATCAATGAACTTGTTTATATGAAATGATATAATAACTCATTGGTTGTAAATAGCTTAATCTCCAATGGCATATACTTCATGCATATTCAGGACAAAACTATACAATGAATTTTCAATAGTTATTTAATCAGTGTAAAGTGTTTTTTTTATTTAATTCCAGTAATTAAGACTTTGGTTGGACAGGTGTCATTAATTTTTATTTATTTTAAAGATGTGTGAAAATTAAGTAAATTCAAGGATTTGTATAGTTATAACTATACAAATCCTTGGTAAATTTGACAACCTGGAACTCTAAAAATTGCTTGTCATAAAATATTCTAAAGTTTTCACAAACAAAAATGAGCTTTTTCACTTTTATCAGTAGGAATTACTGGATGAAAATTAGCAGCTAATTATATTACTGTTATAATTCATGATGGCTTCCAAGGTACAAAATTAAACTCGTATGTTGGACCCTAAGTTTGACATATTTGAAAATGGTATTTTATAGGTTATTTAGCATTTTGTCTGCTTTTTGACACATTGAAAAGTGTAAACCTTTGGTTCTTTAGATGTGCCCCTAATTCTATTGATAAAAAATGCAGATAATTATTAGTTTAATATTGTCCTTGGAAGATGAAGGTCTAGGCTTGGCTAGGTTCTCTCATTTCTGGTGCATTGAATTTAATTTAGTTACAATATATTTGAATATTGAATTTAACATTTTATAAATATCATGGAATCTTTTTACTTTTTTGTTTTGTTTATATAGAAATTGTTAATGTTTTTGTTATTAGAAATAAAATGACATACTGACCATTGCAATACTGTAAATTCATTTATCTTTTATGGGTACAATTTGTTTTCTAGATTGATAATGAGTCTATTTTCGTGGGTTAAACTCATGGATTTTACAAATTTTGTAAAAAAAGTCTCTATGGAGATAAAAACATATTTCATTTGATAATATTTGGGTCACCTGTACCCAGAATAACTATGAAAATGAGTGCCGAATAAATGATAATGAATTAACAGTAATAAAACTTGCTTTTAAATTTGCTTGTTATATTCTAATGCAACATTTACAGGATCATCATTACTGGCACATCAATGCCAATTTCTTAAAAAAAAAACATTAATTAGAAATGAAGGCCTTATGTCATGTATGTTAATCTTTATCATACTGTTTGCTGTTTAACTTGTCAAAAAGGTAAAAAAATACATAATTATAGATATAGATATAAATTAAGCTTATATGTGCTATCTCTTTGACTGCTGCTTATTGGAAATGCCAGAATTGGCCGATTTCCATTTAAAGGAAACTGATCAACTCATTGTACGTTTTGCAGAAAGCCGATTGAGTAGACGTGGAAGTTCTATTCAGGGTAGAAGAGGTGAAGACATGTTTGAAGTGTTCCCTTCCATAAAAAACAATCACTGTTTGTCTGCATCCATTTTGTTTGTAAATGATCAATTCACTTTTACCTAAATATCCATTTGTCCTTTCCTAATCTATATTATGCAAACCACCCCCTCCCCCTTTTTTATGCACATTTTTAAAAGCCATTGATTAATTGACTATCAAAGTTTTTATATTGTGTAAGCTTTTTTTAAAGGCTAAACAAAATAAATCTTTTGCCTCTTCAATTTTTTATGAAATAATCAAAGTGAGGCACTTGGAGGCCCATTGCTATTATTTTATACTAGTGATACCAGTTTTTGAACCATTATTTTTCTTAATGTGACTTTTTCAGTTAAGAAATTGCTCTGACACAAGATATCTCATTTGTTTGTCAGTTTGCAAATACAAAATTTGTATTCCAATCTTTTAAATAAGTTAACAATTGAAATTGGAAAGTAATACCATACTTAAATAAAAGGTTAAAATTTAAATGAAAGATTTCTTATAAAAAGTTTAGCTCTACTTCATTTATCAAACCCTTTCCCCCCTTTTCAGTCACCTTTGTTTTGTGGTCACTAACGTTATGTGATTTTGATTTTCGAAATTAAGATTTCAGGTACAAAATTTGACATGTTGACGAATTAAGATTTCAGGTACAAAAATGACATGTTGTCTCAATGTCTACAACAATTACCTGTTATAACTGATTTCAGATAATGTTAAAGCTCAAGCTGAAATTGGAATTTGTTTTCAGTAGTTGCAATCTGTAAATGTATTATTTATTTTCATGATAGTTTCTTATAAAGGGACATGAATATGATATATATAGACTACATAAGGGACAGTTGTATTGATATTTAAAAACAATTTGATTATGCTCCAGTCTTGGATAAGGGTATTGTTAAAATTGAATACAATTTTACTCCCCAATTAAGTTCAGTCTATTTTTCATAATGATTCTGGCTCTTCATAAGTATTACTTGTATATGCATACCATTGAAAAAACATATTTTTTTGGATACAAAAATGGAAGTTACTGGTAATCAGGAGAGGGCATAATTTTTATTTATGTAGGTTGAAGATTACACATGACCATTTCTACAACAATATGAAAAAAAATGCATCTTTAAATAATTAGATAACATATTTGATTTTCAGCAAGTGTTAACAGCAACAAAAAGGATAGTGCTAAAAGTTCTACTAAGAGTGTAACATTTAAGAAAGATGTGAAGGGAAAGGAACTAAAAAGATCAGACAGTTCTGATAAAGGCAATAATAGAATGCTGTGAATACTCTAGGTTTAGGGATCTCTGGTAGTGGCACGGTCATGCTGTTGATACAAACTGCACAAGAATATTGGCTTAGTAAATAAGGGAGCTATGAGAATAAAACAAAAAAAATCAGTTAAAAAGACATTAAATTTCCCAGGGAACCAAACAAACCTTCTTTTTTTCTACATTTGAACTAGATTGGGCATATGATTTCAGCTACAGCAAGAGTTATCTGCACATATACTCAGTTGAACTTAGATAGCAATATTTAAAATAGTAACTTACAATGATTTATTTTTCAAATTTACAATATCATTGTCTCAGTTTTAATGGATTAATTGAAGACTTTGGAGCTGGCACATGTCTCACCCTTATTTTCAATTGTACACTTTTTGGGGGCAAAACTTAATTTTGAGGATTTTTTTGTGTAATGGGACTGTAAAGGTGTCATACCACCAATTACTCCCTCAAATTTAGAACGTATGTGAAAGTAGGCCTACTCGGACAAGAAAATAGTGCATTTGATGTCATTGTTCACCTAAACTAACCAACAAATTTGCAGAAATAAAACTTTTGTTGAAAGAGAAATATATTAAGACCATTTTGAGTCAAATTTTACCTGTCTAGAAGTTTGCATTCAAAATTGAGGATTAATGAAATTCATAACCTGAAATTATTAGATTCGTAAATTATGTTTCAAATTTTAAAATTTAAAAATGCGAAGCACAAACTTGTATCAACAGCATTTACACCACTTCTGAGTGACTTTGGGAAGGGAGATAACTCTTGTCAGACATCATTCCTGTAGTAAATGGTAGCACATGATTGAACTTTCCAACCTTTAATTCTTTACTAGGATAAAGTGTTGACTTTAACTTGTCAAAATAGATACATCTTAGAAAACCCATACCTTAGAATTGAAACTATAAATGTGTGAAACAATTTTCTTGCACTTCATATTAAAGGTTTGAATTTTAACAAAAATATCTTGAACATGTTTAGTTTTGAAATGGAAGTTTTAACTCCCCATTTAGTTTATTTTTAGAATTTTTTTTTTTTATGCATATCTTGATAAAAAATTGCAATTGATTAACTAATTGCTAGCATATTGTTTAACACATTAGTTGGTTGTTTTTTCACCCTCCTTTTCTGTCTTGTTAAGGCCCATTTAATAGCCATATGTATGTTTTTCTTTGTTCTATTTTTTCACTTGGAGGTGACAATTACTTCTTGTTAATAAAACAATATTTAAATAATATCTTATACAAATTTTTTCTTTGGTGGTTGTTATTTCACTTAAAAAATGAAATGGCCGTACATATATTGAAAAAAACATTATCAATCGTTTAGACAGATGATTTGATATCTTAACTGTTATTGATACAGGTTGATAATATATATAGATTATACTGTTAAAGATTTGACCATGACATCATTATTACTCTGTTCGATTTCTGCCCTTATGAGATGTGCAAGCATTGAAAAAGTAACACTGTAGAAGTTTAATTATTTGATAATTACAATTATTTCCTTTAAGTTGTATGAATATTAAAATCATTTTGATGTACACCTAAAATAGTGTATGTGTATATAGTCTTAAACTTCCAAAGCATGTTTAGAACAGAACAAAACTCCCAGAATGCATGCTATAGATTTGATAACAATTTAATCAGGATGAATATTTTTTTCAGCTATTCAGAGATGAAATGAATATAATGACTATTTGTTTGTATGTAAACATATAAAGCATATTTAATTTGTTAAAAATATGTTTGAAGTTTCGCATAAACACTAAAAAACAGATAAATGCTTGTTTTTCTTTATTTTATAGAAATTAATTGGTATATCTTTATTATCTATTCTCTCTTTGACAAATAAACAGGATAATTCATGTTGTATATTTTTATATTTATTAATACAATATTATAATTATTTTTTACAGAATAATATTTTTTTTATGTTTATTTTTTTGAAAAAATAGATATGTGATTATGATGTAACAAGATTTTAATATTTGCTATTAATTATTGTTAACAGACAGCCGAAGAGCTAGTGTTGCAGGGAAAGGAAAGGATGGCAAAGATTCAAAGGGTGGCCCTAAAGGTAAAGGAGGAGCTCTGGTAGAAGAAGACATCGAGGAAATACCTCCACCACCTCCTCTTGAAGTTGAGGTCAAGGTCAGGTTACATCACTGGAAAACAGCTATAGATTCGTTAAAGGATGAGGAAGAAAAGAATAAAAATATTGAAGAACAACAAATTTAATTAAAGAACTGAATTGACACAAAAGCATGCTATTTAAAACATGCAAATTCATAAAAAATTGTAGTTGATAATCATACAGCATATTCATTCATTATTTTAACCTATTTTATTTTGCGCATCAGGATTTATAAAAACCCAATTAATTTAAAGCTTTATTACATAGCAATGAAAGTGAACAGTGAATCTTTGAAAGGCTTTCACAATATTGTGTTTGGATGCATGAGATATACTATGTAACTTAGAAATATTCTTTTCTAAAATATGACGACTCTTCAATATGTTTTGTAATTTAATAAAAGATAACACTTAACAAAGCAGACACAAATATTCATTTCACAACTGCTCTTGGTGTTATTAAGAAAAATTTTATCTGTGATATTTTTTAACTTTATTATTATTTAAATGATAATTGTACATATGTTTAAATCAAAATAAATGTTTTGTTATTATTTTGTTCAGTTTTGTTATGTTTCATTTTTTATACAATGTTCAACAATGTTTTTATGTGTGTCTGACTGATAGTCTTAGCATCCATTTTTTTCTGATGAAAATTCTTTAATTTATTCATATTTAGTAGAAGTTTACTTTATTTTAATTGCTTCCTTCCAATTCCAGGAAGCAATTCCCCAACATATTTCCTGTATTCAAAGTGACCTCAGTGTGACCCATCTCGTAATAATCCAGTGATCACAATATGCATGGATGTCCTTAAAATAAACTATTATCTGAATTTACATGTTAAACATGTGCTCAATTTAGTGTTTTTTGTTGATATTTTGTCGACTGTTGACAAACAGGTGACAATCGTTAAACTTTGGCTTCAAAACATGAACTTTAATTACCTGCCATATTTTCACAACAACACTGACTGATTGAAAAAAAAATTGACGATTATATGAAATTTACACGAATTTCATAAATTTGTGCACAGAAGAACAAGTATATGATGTTTGTATGCATTGGTTCAAGAATTGGAAGAACATTAGTTTTTACCACTCACTCGTTTCTTATTACTTTAAAATGTTACCTCACCAGCCTCCAAACAAACATGATCAACATGGTTATAAATAGTGCATGGAGTAAAAGTAGTTTGTCTTTTTTCTTAAAAGATTTGAACAGAGACAGAAATGTTCAGAATGGTGGGATCTATCTGCTGTCCATTTAGGTCATAGAAATGACTCAACATTTGCAGTCATAAAGCATTTTATTTCCCACAAATTTCCAATTTTACCATTTTTTTCATTTTTGCTGATTATTTATAAAAGATAGTAAGATCAAGTGTTCTTTAAAATTGATCAGCAATACAAGATCTATAAATAAGTCTTATAGCTGAACCTTTTGGACTTATTTTATTATTTGGATTTTTGCATTTTTTTTGCGTTTTTGCCAAACATCTTTATATATAAACTCTAATTGATAAGTATATCTACATATAAATTAACATGATCTAAATTGTCAGTCCACTTCTGATTGAAATTATTGCATTTTAGTGATGATTTTCCATTTTTTTACCATGTTTGCCTTTTTTTCTTTTTTTTTTCATAAATAGATATAACCTTAAGATGGCAAAAACTATCAAGAAGACAAGATCTACAAATAACTTAAGCCACCTTGCTGAAATCTGCAATCGACTCCTTATTGGAAAGATTGCACTTTAAAAGATGATTTTTACCATTTTTCTTATATTTTTTTTATATCTTTTTTCTTGTAAAGTATAATAGATTCAAATGTAGATAGAATCTTTAAAAACCAAAATAGATCAGCAGGATAGGATCTACAATCTGTCAACATGACTGAAATAGTCATTTAGCTCTTCGTGTAGTTATTCCCCATACTGATGATTTTTACACAAACATGGCCATTATTGAAAGTTTAGGCTTCCCCTGGGTAACAATTGTGTCCATCTTTCTGACGTGTTCCTATATTTATATGAGACCGACTTCATACGTAAACTTCACAGGAAGAAATAAAAGAGGGAAGCAGTATTCTTTAACTTTACTTTGGGCTGTATAGAATATTTTCTTGCACTAGATATTTCAGATAATTTGGAAACTTGAACACATCTGTATACTTTCCATTTCTATGTAACAATAGTTATCAAAAGTACTAGGATTATAATTTGATACGCCAGACGCGCGTTTCGTCCACATAAGACTCATCAGTGAAGCTCAGATCTGAATAGTTATAAAGCCAAAAAAGTCCAAAGTAACATATTGCAACAGCGCATACATACGAAGTTGATACGATATTAAAGGGCTTGTATTTCCTTGATAAAGGGTATCTGCTCACAAGGAAGCTATAACACGTAGAGTTCTTAGAGGCGACGGTGAAATCCTCTTTTGTATTTTTCTTGATGCCATCATGAGTTGGTTGTATGTTAAGGAATATCCGTACCAGAGATGATAGCGGATATATTCCAAATGTCGTAACAACAATCTCTACCCCTTTCCACTGGGGTAAAGCTGATGACCGTAACTGCATTCACGGTCATCCCAAGATGTCGGATGAAAAATTAGGTCAGTATTTTTATTGTCTGTTAAGGTGTTTCTACATCATTTTCTTTACAAAAAAATAAAAATCACAAAAATACTGAACTCAGAGGAAAATCAATTTGGAAAGTCCATAATCACATGGCAAAATCAAAAAACAAAACGCATCAAAAACGAATGGACAAGAACTGTCATATTCCTGACTTGGTACAGGCATTTTCAAATGTAGAAAATGGTGGATTAAACCTGGTTCTATAGCGCTAACCCTCTCACTTTAATAACAGTCTCATCAAATTCCGTTACATTTACATGATGCGTTAAATAAACAGTCACAATCAATAAAATAGTCAAAATATGGGAAGATCAGTCACTTTAATAACAGTCTCATCAAATTCCGTTACATTTACATGATGCGTTAAATAAACAGTCACAATCAATAAAATAGTCAAAATATGGGAACATCAGTCATGTACAAAGCATACTTTGATACGATGTAAATTTATAAAAGATTCACACGGAAGTCACAAATCTCTACCAAGGAACGTGTATAAAACGGGAATTTGGATTTGAAAAATTCGCTAGGATGACCGTAAATCGTAATCGAGATGACCGTAACAGGATTAGCGATTCATAACAAGGCTGACCGTAATTGGTTAAAAGATGACCGTAAAATTGTTAAGGATGACCGTAAATTGTTAAGGATGACCGTAATTTATAAAGAATGACTAAATTAAAAAGGATTTTCGTCAATTGAAAGAAATGTCCATATTTGTATGCATTGTTTTTTGTTGATTTTGTCGCAATAGGGGCTCGGTTAGTTCTTTTTAACTATTTGGCGTATTTTGAGTTTATATGAAAATGATAGTAAATAGTATAATCGATGTTGTGAGTAGTTTTGATTTAAATGGACACTATAGACAATAGACACCTGCAAACAATAGGTGCTTTTAACTGTGTAACTGAGTGGACCGTATCAAATGAAATTCGTATGTCTATTTATTTTGCTATCTTCTGCATATTTAAAAAAAAATGCAACTCAAAAACCAGGTAAGTTAGTTTTTTTCCTCAAACATAGACTTTATATAACTTTTACATATCTAAAGGTCCTGCCATGCTTTAAGGGTTATGTACCCTTCTGTAGCCATTTTTGTACGATTTTTTTAAACATCAATTGTATCAAAACTACAGATATAATGAATAATAGATACAGTCCATTTTAAACATATACTAGGGGGAAACTTGATACAAAGCATTATTATTTATTGTTGAATTGCATTTAATAGAAAAGAGCACTTTGTGGCAAATAAACCTGTTACGGTCATCTTGAAAATATTTTAAAGATGATTTACGGTCATCTTAGCGAATTTTTCAAATACAATTTCCCGTTCTATACAAGTTCCTCGGTATAGAGATTTGTGACTTCCGTGTGAATCTTATATAAATTTACATCGTATCAAAGTATGCTTTGTAAAGAAAATGATGTAGAAACACCTTAACAGACAATACAAATACTGACCTAATTTTTCGTCCGACATCTTGGGATGACCGTGAATGCAGTTACGGTCATCAGCTTTACCCCAGTGCCTTTCTCTCGAATGTTAACACGGATTTAAATTGGGTTTGAATCAAGATGAGCAACACGACGGAATCACAAGTGGAGCAGGATTTGCTTACTCTTCCGGAGCATCTGTGATTACCTGAGATCACCACCAGTTTTTGGCTGTCAAGAGCATTTAGTTTATGCTACACAAAAAATGACACTTTATTAGTTTATTCATGTGTCAGAAACAAACTGTTTCTATGTTGCATCTCCAGTATCCATCATTCGATTGGATGATACTTATACAGTTGTAAGATTTATGGATGCAAAAGAAGTTGAAGCCTAGTGATGTTTTGGTAAATAAATAGAAGGTCAAGGTAATAATTTTCGAAAATGGTTTTACGAATGGCAACTTGAATTTTTCTTGCTTGCTTGGTCGATAATCGATATGCAGTAATGAACAAATACATTTATAATTGATATGAATGCAGCGATATATCGCATACACTTGTGTTTGATAGTTTGCTAGTTGCTGATAAAACTTGTGAGAAATTTTTCAATAGGAGCTTTTAATTAGTAATCCAATTTAACTGATTCATAAGACTACTATAGCTTAGCTTATTCTTATAAATTCAAAATTTACTAACCAAATAACATTTGAAAGTAGGCAAGTCATCAATAAGATAAACATGTTAATTATGAAACGGATTGAAGATACTAAAGAGAGAATCAAAACTCATTAGTTTAAACAAAGTGACGGAAAGAGTAGTAAGCCGCTGGGGTGAGATTGTTTACTACACATTTTGTGTATTATCATTGATTCTATAGAGTTTAACCGATTTTTATAGAATACTATCGCTCCTATAAGATGTCACTGATTTAAGAATATAACAGCTCAGGCTTTTAAATATTACCGTCCTTGAAGAATATAACCATCTCTATAGAATATGAATGTGTCTGTACAGTAGAGCAATACGGCCGTTAAAGATTATTATAGCACCTGGTGCCAACCTTCGGGTGCGGGATTTTATCGCTGCTTTGAAGACACACCAGTAGATTCCGGCTGATATCCGACATATCCCTACAGAATTACCCCCCTCCCCCTAAAAAAAATAAATAAATTGCACCCTATCAATATACCCCCTAAATATAATCACAGACTCTAGAATATTAACACCCAAATTAATATTTATACTGCACTCGTTCTATTTGAGCAGTCAAAATGCGTTGACTGTACATTTCTATGTCATATACAGTCACTGACCTGATATCAATTTTCCTCATGAATATTTAAATAGAAATTACCGAAATTGTAATTAATTATTCATACGACCTATTCAACCTGTACCTATTTCCAAAATATACAACGACTCAAACTTATTTTTTTTACCATTTTTAGAAAAAAAATATTTCACTTAAATCATTATGTTTTATTCTAATTGTTGATATTTTAGTTCATTCTCAAACAATAATTTCTTCACCATCGATTAAAGGTTTCATAAGAAAATGTACATTTCATTGTGATGTATAGTTCTCCGCCTGAATGATATGAGGCCTTTTTATAAACGGGGGAGTTTCCCAATATTTAAATCAAATAATAAAATTGACACATTTAACAACAATTGAAAATGTTATTTTAGATTGCAGTATAAAGACAATAATAGTGCATTGACTTGACAGATCAACGATATAAGGATTCGGCACGAAACGGGGAAATGCTCGGCATAGCCTCGCTTTCCCCGTTTCTTAGCCTCATCCTTATATCGTTGATATGTCAAGTCAATGCACTATTATTGTCTATATATGTAGTTTCATTCGACAGCACATTCAAATTAAATCTGAACTCATCCAATCGAGTGTAATATCAAGATATAAACGCTGTTCCTAAAAGCCACACACAATAATAATGCAGACAAGAAAACGAAAAATATAGGATTTCGTTTAAAAAGAAGTTTGAAACCCTGTTGCTTATTTCTGGACTTGGAATATCAAATCCATTTTGAAACTGTTAGAATGAGTTATTATTGTTTTCAAAATCCGAATCAAAACAGTTCTTTGATTTAACCTGTTTATCGAGGCGTACAGTACAAATTTGGCATTTAAATTTAAACTGAATGATGTGGTAGTATTTTTATGTTTATCTCGTCAACTGTTAAGTTTATGCAAACTACAACTTGTCATTTGACCAACTATTGTTTAAACTAACACTACTTTTTTATTGGATTTTTTTTAATTTGCATTCAGATTCATTAGAGGTAAGTTTCAAATATAATACGTCAAAAAAGCAGAAACTATCAGGGTATTCAATTACAGTTCATAGAAAACTCAAACATTTATTCAAAATAGATATATATCATTGAAAGACTTTTTCTCAAAGTTCAATACACGATCTCGTTGCTTCATCATAAGATCTAGAGGCAACTACTCAACATACACAAAAAAAATATAAGTTTACAAAGCAGGCAAGATAATGCCTAACAGGTTAAGATATGAGAGCAATTACTTGACTTACGTTGGGTAATGGCCATGGAAATGATCTGGAATCATGGATCTTTTTTTTCAATCAAAATATTCCACAACTTTATTTTTCGACCGATCAAACTAACATTATATGAATAACAACCGATTTGAACGATTGATATGCGAATAAGTGATTGGGATTACGACAGAAAAATAGTTGGATATAACAGTTTCGAAAATTAATGTCTCCTTAGTGATATTGGAAACTCCAATATTTGAAAGACCAAAACTTATAAATATTTGAGGAGTTTAATTGTCATTCGGAGTATATTGCTATATACATCACAATATTGGTAGTTTTTTTTTTTTAACGTTTACACTTTTGACTTATATATTGGACTATAAAAACTCCTTGGAAAAGGTCATTTTCCATCTTCTTCGCAGCTAGAGTACATATGACGTGATGATAATAATACATTCCCAAGAGTATTTTGAAAATGCATATTTCAGCACAATTCTTGCAAAATATTATGTGTTCATGTCAGGGAAACCGTAATGTAAAAAGTCATGTGCACCTGTTAGGGGTCCGACATATACAGAAATTCTTATCCTATTCCTTGACATATGAAAAATAATGAACTCCCTAAGGTCTAGATTCTGTTGTTTAGACCTTACGGTTGTATTGGCTTAATTGTTATTGTTTGCGAGATATTTGGTGGTTTTGGTTTATATGAATTTTTGCAAAATACGCGTTCAAGGTCCTAGGATTCAGGTAAAAACAATATAAATCACTTGTTCCAAAGTTTTAAATGTCACCAGGCTTGATTACTATTTTATCATTAAAGGAACATATCTGGATCTTGAATAACAGAAGAGATGTTTGAAAAACGTCAATATTCACAAAAAAAACACAATTTGAAAGTATTTTACGCTTTCGGTATAATTCATTGTTAATTGATTCTAAAGTATGTCTATATCTGAAATTTAACCTAAATTGCTACATATATCTTTAAATTTTGAAAGAAGATAGATGAAAAAAATAAAGAAATAACATTTGATCTTTGATCTTTCTTTATGCAAAACTGTTACAACATTTATTTTGGATGACATTGATATTTAGAAAGTACTTATTTTGACAAATCCAATGATATATAATTTAACCATATAGTATGTTTTGCGATAACATTTTGAAAATATTGAGTTTGGTCACCGTACTATTAGGAATTTGGAAGGTTTATAAATGGTTCACACTCTGATTAAACATCTTTTTATTTAGACAGTACCGAGATTCGAACATATTACACAAATAGGTAACATTAAGAAACATTATTTTCCAAGTATTTCCCGAGTGTTTCACTTGGAATAATCATTTTAAGATCTGATTATTGCAATGTTCTGCTATCGAGAGGTTTTGCTGATACTTTTGATTTAGATATACAAGTAATAATAATGAAATTCCTTTTTCAATATAGTAAGGAAACTACAGATAATACGTCTTTATTTTTCAGAGACGAAACATAGAAATTCAAAATATTTTGTATAATCAGATTTAAAAAAAAATCATTCTACAGAGAGAAAATGTCGGCTCTGAAGATTTAAACACACGGACATGCCAACTAATTAAATATCAATATTGCTCCCATGTTTCTGTGCAATAATATGTCTTACAAACATTAATTTTCAAAGTAACCTTATATATTGCATTGCCAACTTTCTACCTATTCCTTTTTATTTCCAGAGGCATACTGTATTGCAGTATAAAAAAAAAAGATTTATATTAAGATTATGCTACAGGCAAAAATGGTAAAAAAAAAGGGGGGGGGGGAGTCCATAAAAAATGACACAATCAAACTTCAACCAAGCAAAATAGTAATATTTGGGTTTTAATATTGAATGACACAATCTGTTTTATTAATCATACACCTTGACCTACTTCGCAAATATATGTCTTTTTAAAAGAACCAAGGAGGTCTAAGGACATACACAATATATTTTCCGTATTAAAATACAATATGTAAATCAGATTTATACCTCTAACAAAACGTATTTACCTATTATCAACCATGACTACATCAGTTGAATAACATTTAATTAATGTAGTTAGGGTAGTTATATACTTAAGTCTTAGTTACAACAAACTTTTGCCAAATTATGATTATTATTAAGTTCACAACAGTTTAAAATATATGTTTCGTTAAGCGGGTAGATATTAATTGTTTTCCTAATTTGGCCAATTAACTGATACGACACATTCAGATCATTATTCTGCCCACAGCAGAAATTATGTCGGCACCCATGCAATCATGTAGAATTATATTATTAAGAAGACTTTTTTGTTGATTAAACTCAATGCGATTTGTTTTCATTTGTAATGCTGATTATTTCAAGCATTAGTGTTAAGTTTTGTCATAAACAAATCAATAGGGAGACGATATTTACAAGTATTCGAGCATATTTCTTCAATTCAAATCCAATTCAAGCCGCATCATGATAACACAAAGTGTTGACCAATAAATTATCAAATATTTTTTCTCATTTGCCTACAAAAGGTTGAATATTGTACAAACGTTGACTTTAGAATGATAAATGTCACCAATTTGTCTTCAGTATAAGGTCTCTTTTGGTCCATTTACAGCTCTCAATTCCCCAAATTTCATCTTTTTAGGACAATTGATGAAAAAATGTAAGTCACCTTCACTCATGTATAATTGAAAAGTTATTAAAATGAATAATTGAAGTTCAGCGTGTTTTGTGAGATATCCACCCTTCTCTTATTTCCCTAGCCAATGTAGTATGCTTAATATATTGACTTTGATAAAGGACTTGACAATAAGGGTCAGTTGATTACAAAATAACCTGACGAGAAAAAGATGATTCCAACTTCAACTTTTAATATCTATAATATAGACTCATTCCAAAAGTGCATGCTCGAATATAAAGAATGTATCTGCAAGTTAATAATATACTTTAGAGCTTGCATTTCATATCATTCTGTCCTTGATATATGATTTCTGCTTACAAGGAACGCATTAACCTGGGAGTTCAAATCGGTGAAATGATCCCTGCAAACATTTGACGTATGTGATATGTAAAATGAAAGAGGAAATGACACTGTCTCCTCGATTTGTTAACATAACCTTTGTTGAGCAGTCTATAACAAAGAGTGCAACTATAGTAAGTTATATAGAATACAATTGTATTGTGCATTGTATTACTTAATTATATCTCCATCAACATTTGCATTATTTATTTTTTTTAAAAACCTTTTTCATACTAGTATATTAGATAATACTACCGTTTTTGCTCTAATTTTATTTTTGTGATAATCACTCTTTTATTTCATATAATGAATAAAAAATTTGTAAGGGTTCCGCAGAACCCAGTGTCTCGCTTACTTTTGCTGTAAATCGCAGGCTCAACAAAAATGATGAAAAAAATCAATTAAAATATTCCTCTTGATACTATCTCATGATTGTAAGATGCTTCTGTCCAAGTTTGGTAAAAATCTAGGATAGTTAATGAATCTAATAAATGTTTTAAAAACTTTAACTGCAGACTATGTAATGTAAACTGGAAGAAAATCAAAGTCCATTTAAAAGTCAAATACAGAAAAAATGGAGTTGATCTTTTTACAAAATTTACTTCTGGATACTATCTTATAATCATAAATAAGCTTCTGTCCAAGTTTGGTACAAATCCAGGATAGTTTAAGAAAGTGATTAAAATTTTAAAAAACTTTAACCACTGTTTCTCCACAGAAAAACTAAGTCCATTTAAAAGTAAAATACGGAAAAACAGATACATTTTTTTTACAAAATTTACTTCTGCATACTATCTTATCAGCATAAACAAGCTTATGTCCAAGTTTGGTACAAACCCAGGATAGTTTAAGAAAGTTATTAAAATTCTAAAAACTTTAACCACAGAGTGAATGTGATGTTTCCCAGCAGAAAGTCCATTTATAAGTAAAATAGGGAAAAAATGGAATTTCATTTTTACAAAATTTACTTCTGGATACTATCTAATGATCATAAAAAAGCTTTTGTCCAAGTTTGGTAGAAATCCAGTATAGTTTAAGAAAGTTATTAAAATTTAAAAAACTTTAACCACAGAGTGAATATTTGTGGACGCCGCCGACGACGACACCGACGACGACGGAATGTAGGATCGCTTAGTCTCGCTTTTTCGACTAAAGTCGATGGCTCGACAAAAACCGCATTTGTAAGCATAATGTGTGACCTGTATCTTTTCATTTTTCATAATTCTAAATGTTCAACTCCTCTGATAAACATAACAATGTTAGATTGAATTATTGGAGTTTATGAAGCAGCAGTGGTTATTTGAATTACTTCAGACCTATTCAATCTGATAAGAAATATTAACACAATAGAATAGAAGAAATTGGTATTATATCTGTACATGTTTGTTCTCTGTGTCCCATATAAAGCAAACAGTTGTGCAAATACAAATTCCAAATAGGCTGTTTCCTTTTTATCAATAAACCAGATTTTCAAACCCATGCTTCGATACAAGAGGATACATGTACTTTATCGTTTTTATTTTTGGCGTCCTTTACTTAAGGCGATTCGTCTGTGTGGTCGTACATACTGTGTTAAATACATTATTTTTGGAGGAATCTTTTCAAATTTCATAAACATTTTCGGAATTGAATTAAGTTTATATTTTTTTGTATGTTGAATCTGATATAGACGAAAGGCAAATCCGGCGTACCAAGGAAATGAGCTTTGCCCATTGTTGAAGGCCGTACGGTGAACTATAGTTGTTAATGTCTGTGTCATTTTGGTCTTGTGTTGATAGTTGTCTCATTGGCAATCATACCACATCTTCTTTTTTATATATTAAGCCTGGTACTTTTGACGTCCTTTTTACAATAGATATTGTCTAATTAATTTGAAAATAAGTCATGGAGATATGATATTTTCTCTTGATAACGAACTGCACGTTATGTATAACAATCCCAATTGTAACAAGCTAACCATTTGCTGAAAAACATTATGAAAGAGATTTGTTTTTATATTTCAATATTTTGTTTCTATTGGCATATTTATTGAAACTACAAAGTTGTATATATATGTTCCGGACCATATGAGTACTTGGAACATACGCGTATGGTCATGACCATATGCCTATACTCATATGGTCGGACCATATGAGTATATACTCGTTTGGTTATAAACGGGCAGGACCATATGAGTATTTAAACCATATAGGTGTATTTTTCAATAATATGCATGAGAAAACTTTATAAAACAACAATAATTGCTACATGCAATTGTATTATTTACAATTGAAATAACATTAAATATTGATTCCAAAGTTAAAGTTAGTTTTCATCGCTATTTGTCCTCTTGCATGGATGCGTGGGGTGATATTTACGTCCACGTAGTACCATATCTTTTCTTAGGGTCCTCGGCCATTCCGATGTGTCTAAGGTAAAAAAAGCTCTAGATTTCCAATATCATTACATTACTGAAGTACATCGTATCACTAAAAAAAACTTTAAAAAATAAACTAGTGTCCTTGCCGGTGACGTCAATAATTTTTTTTTTTACAAAACACGTATAATTATAACAAATTATAAATATTGCACTGCTAATGCTAATTATATTAAGTTTCAAAAGTAAGCAATTTATTATACTCTTTATCCTGTCAACTTTTACGTCAGGTTATACTCAAACGGTTGACTTGTTGTGTAACAGTTCTTTAATATATTTTTGGAAGTTATCTTCCAAGGTCGACATTTTGCCATTCACTCGTAATAACATATCGGTAATGAAAAAAATGTGTTTACTATAGTTTTGACTATTGATGAAATTTACAGTGTGAAACTGCTTATTTAATTTGTTAATCTTGTTAATTACTAATTTTAAATGAAATAATGACCTATGGTATTGTCTTTTAATGACGTGACAACTAGAAGGGTTATATAAAGAGGTAAGCATAAATGTACCTGTTAAATACCCCGACCATACGCGTATGGTCCAAATACTCATATGGTCCGGAACATATATATATATTGCTTCGGTAACTATGTAACGATGTATTTGAAATTCACTTATTATCTATCGGAATTCATTCATTGATTCAGACTAGTGAATAAGTGCTTTTTTTTAGACGTATGGAATCCTCAAAGGAAGAAGAGGTGATCAAAGTTCTATATGGAGTTGCACCCCAGGCTGTTAGAGAAAAATTTCACAAATATTTTCCACCAGATAGATGGCCGGGTATTTTAAACGCCGAGGAAACGATGTTGAGAAGACAAAGCAGGTTAACAGCGAAACAAATGTCAATTTTGTTTCCTTCATCAGGTAAATGTATAAATCAAAATATTTGTTAAAACATTGACGATGATTGACAACTGATCTCGAATCTATGATAACCGTTTTCATACTGTCAATAACAAAGTCGTAAATTTGTTGTAACGTACCTTCTTTGTAAATATCATCAATTTTTAGAAATCTGCTTCTACATTGTTTCAGAGAACATGAACTCAGTTAATCGTTACGAAGTATCGACCTCTACATTAGGCATGTTTGATTGCTTAAGTGGATATTGTACTTGCCCATAATGTACCTCTTATATTTTCCATTATTATAAAAGGTTTTTGAAATGTCATTGCTTTTGACATTTAAAATCTTAACATGAAGTTGGAATTGCTTGTCTGCAACTGGTCTCAGTTTGTTTTGGCATCAAACGATTCTTTTGTATCATATTTAAATTTGGATATTTTCATATCAACTTTTTGTTTGAAATTTACTGGACAAAAATGTATCACATTGATATATTCCGATCAAACCCTTTCTCAGTAAATTTGTTTGTAACTTTTTTTGTTTTTGTTCGGATCGTGATACTTTTGTCATTCAGGAGCCTTTTATAGGTTTCTATGCGGTATGGAACTTGCTTATTGTTGAAGACAGCACGTTGACCTTAGTTGATAAAGTGTATGTAATTTGGTTTCTGGTTGAGGGCTGTCTCATACCTGTACCACATCTTCTGATTTTCAAATTTATCGCTATTTTGTGACTTTTGTCTTTGGGTTTTTGTTTCTGATATTTTTCATATAATGCTACTCGCTTGAGGTGGAAAATTATCGCTAGAAACAAGGCGCTACGTGGCGCTTCTTACTTAATTGACATGAAATTGACAACGTCGTCATAGGTAAAATAAGGATATACAGATTATCATGGTCGTCTTTAGTCGATTGCCTTTCTCGATTTCCCCGTCCCGGTTCTAGCGAGAAAATCAATCTCGTTGAGATGATCAACGATAATCTATAATGACACATAAACAATCATAAAAAGGTTATTCCGTATGTTTGAATATGCATGAAATATTGTAGATTCATATTTCTTTGGTTGTTTTGTAATTTTTTTAATAATTTTTAACCAATATAACAAGAAAACGTGGGAACATTAAGGAAAGTTTGTGATCATACTTGACTAAGGGGATGCACTTGAATTGTATCTAATGACAATTTATAGAAATATTAAAATAAATTTTATAAGAAATTTATGTCAACCTGTTTACCATTCCTTTCATGGAAATTACGTAATTTAAAAATACTTTCGAGCACACCACGCCATAAACGCTAGATTTCGTCATGGTTTCATTTTCATCCATGCAGATCCATGAGTCCGGGTTTAAAGCTCTTTTATTATTTATACTGTTATTCATATATTGTTCCGAGGACCACTAACATTATATGATTCAAATTTATTTTGTCTTATAGCTTTTATATAAAAAAATACTAGTGAAAATAATTAATAACAGTTCCTGGGGGTACCAAAAGAGTGAAATCCTTGATTTTGCAACTGACATAATAATACTTTAATGATTACACATATGAAGACTGCATGTTTCTGGTAGCTAATGTTCTAACAGGTTCTAAAAATTTTAGCAAATGTCTTAAATTTTTCAATCTTCGTCCTAGCTAATGTCTTCAATTTGTCAATCTATGTTAAATGTATCGATATTTTTAGTTTTCATATTTGGTTAACATGTTCAAAATTGAGATATGTCTGTAATCAAACTTTGGTGTGGAATTTTTTAATTAAAACTCTGTACGGGTTTCATTGGATGTAGGATGTGTATTGATTGATCATTTAGTCTTTGATATATGCATGATTTTTTTTATTTGTTGTTATTGGCTTTGTTGTTAACTAGCTGTCAGTAACTGCGCGCACTCTCATGTCTGTGCTTTGTGTGTATTTGTTGTTGGAATGTCCAATTACCCTAGTTTTATAAGGGTAATGATAAATGACATGTTTACCATTTCAGATCACGTTTCCTTCGTTTAAAATTCAAATTTTGTTTGTTTAAATTACTTTCAATCACTATAAAATAAGTATTTTAACAGGAATACCGTCGTCGAAAAATTATGATGTGACCCTTATGATCTACTTATTACGGAACCTAACTACAGTACAGCCACCTTCAAACGGATTTGATGTTCTTCCCCCTGCCTCTGAAATTCACGATGGAGCAGATTTGGCTAGGATAAAATACTACAGAAACCGATATGCCCATTTTGAAACAGACAAACTAACAAGAACTGATTTCCTTTTGATCTGGGAAGACATCACGGAGGTAGATAATAAATGCTTAAAAAGCAATGTTATATTGATAATACTCATATTAATGTCTATCGTAGTAGTGGTCGAATCAAAATAGACGAAGTGAACGCCATGTACAGTCACAAAAGTACTAAACAGAAAACTAAGGACATGTACAAAAACATTCAGAAGTTATAAGTCTATGTAAGGGTCATCGGTTTCATGAAATCTGATGTTTTACTTCCGTTGAAATACAACTATGATTCTAAACCTCTGTTTAAGCATCATACAAATTAGATTTATCTCATTTAACCATAACTAACAACTAAATACAAAACCATCGGTCATGCACAGTTTCTATCGTTAAAGATCGACCATTTTGAGTATTCCTGTCTATTGAACGTGGACTCGGAATAGACAGTTACTTCTCATAATTACTTTATCATCGTTGCGTTTGACAAAATAGCTAATCAGGGATAACCATTTCACTAGTCTTAACGTAATGTATCTTTAATTATAAATTAAGAAACATTCTACTTATGTTTTAGGCGATAGTCAGACTTGGTGGTCCTTCGTATCTATCGGTTGTTAATAAAATTAAATCCTCTGCGTTTAATGATGAATACCTTGTTCACTTTCGAGAAGACCTTGAAGCAACTAGAGAGGAACTAAAAGACCAAATCAAAGTATCAACAGCGTCTACTGTAAAATATGTGCAGCAACATATAGATAAAATGTCCAGCGACTTTGCAGATATATTTGATGAGACTACTGAAATTCAAAAAGCAATTCAAACAGTATCACAGAGATGTAGTTGTTATGGTTTGTTTAAATTTTTGAATGAACTAATTTTGTACAGTTACCCTTTCTATTACTCTGTAACCACAACACAGACAAATGAAATGACAAAAATAAATGTAAGATTAACAGCATTATACTTCTTGTATCACCTAAGATAAATAACATTAAACACTGTTTTGGAAAAAAATTTAATATCGAAAACACACTGCAGACATCACATGAATTTAATTATAGGATTTCACACCAATCAGAAATGTGTCATCATCACTTTATTTTTATTTAAAGATACATTTTATATGCAAAATGGTGTTGTTACCTTCTATTAGACTTTTGTTTTTGGATTTCCCAATCGGTATCATTTAAAAAAATTTCAGCATGGTTTGTCGTAACTTATGCACGTAGTTTTTTTCTATGACTGGATTGATACCACTCTGGATATTATAAGATAAGCCCCCAAATTCAATTAGCAGAGTTTGCCTTAGAAGGTTCTATCATTTAACATTCCCTTGTACATGTGACTTATTAAATATTGACACATGTTGACTTTTTAATTGTTGGTTTTCATAATTCTCAACAAAAGTAAATCCGGAAAAGCGATTAAATGTGTTTTAGAGATACAATTTATGGCTTTATATATTTTAAACGAATGTGTTAACAATGCTAAAATTGCTGATTCTTCAAAGTATAGGAAATATTTCAGATGCTCATGAATTGTTGATAAAGGAATGGGAAAATGACGACAGTTGTTTTGTCAACACTTATGCTGTGAATAAAATGACAAAACATATTAAATTGCATTATGGAATGATGGTCATTGGTACCCCAGGTATAGGTAAATCTTCAACTATACACCACATTGCACTTTATCTTCGAAATTACGAGGATTTTGCTATCATCCCTTGTAGCAATCCATCGGACATTAAACAACATTACAAGGAAGGCATAAAACAGGTGTTCTTGATTGATGACATTTGTGGACGACAATACTTAAATAAAAACGACGTCGAAGAATGGCTAAAAGAGGAATATACTATAGCATTAATTCTAAATAAGGAGAACGTAAAGATTCTTATGTCTTGTAGGCTGCAGATTTATTTTGAAACACAGTTTAAAAGATTGACATTTCTGACACAGTTTATCTTCGACTTGTCATCAGACACATTTGCTCTGTCGTTTCGAATCAGAAAGAAAATAGCTAAAAATTATCTTACAGAAGATGTGGTTCAAACAATTATACCTTTTATCAAACATCGTAATTTTTCACCACTTCTTTGTAGGCTTGGTAAAGATATAAAAGACAAGAACGACGTAATATGTTTATTCAGGAATCCTTATGAACATTACAAGTTAAACTTACAGGAGCTATTTAAGGCAGAAGACAAATATAAATATTTTGTATTGTTTCTGTTTGTCTGTTCAAATGGTTACATTGGTGGCTCTTTTCTTGAACAGAAGAAAATAGACCTAGTTTTCACTCATCTTGGTTATGGCAGCAACCATTCAATACAACGATTTAAAGAAGAATTAAATTCAATGAACCGTACATATCTTTTGAAAACGAAGGATTGTACTTATAAAACGATTCACAATAGACAATTTGAATATCTATCTTATTACTTTGGTGAAAACCTTCAGAGAGAGTTGATTCGGTTTGCAGACGTTCGTATGATACATTATCATATGTATCTAGAATGTTCAAATATCATAAGAGATGACCTTTGAATCAAAATCAATGATAAGAACGAGGAAGAATATTTATTAAGGCTTCGCACTGATTGGTCCAATGGTGAAATAACTCATGTGTTCTATAACCTGCATATGGAAAGCGAAAAATTTCGGTGTAAATTTCTCTTCTTTTTAAATAAACTAGACAAGAAGGATAAAAGTAATTTAATTCAAACACGAGCTATTGAGTGTGATTCTTTGATGGCATTACATTTGGTCTGTATCAAAGGTTATGTTGATATGCTCGAATTTTTACTTGAAGATATGAATTCAACGGAGGATGTTCTAAATGAGGTCATGTTAAATTCCTGTCTTGAAGGGAAACTAGATGTTGTTAAATGTCTAGTTGGTCATGGAGTCAGCGTCAAAAGAGTAACACATGGCCGATTTCCTTTATATGCTGCATCTTTATCAGGAGTAAAATATATTCAAAACATGATGTTATTATTTAAAGAAAAATCTTTTTTAGACGAAATATATGAAAAGACTTTTGGTGATACAAATAACAGAAACTATCTAAAAATGGGACTTGCAACATGTATTCAAACATTTACAAAAAACTTCTCGTTCAAAGAAATTGTGTTTATGGTAAGTCTTGCTCTTGGTTGGAACGATGAGAACAGAAATACTCATTTGCTTAGAAAGGATAATATATTTTCAAAGGATATCATTGATGCATTGAGAGGAGTAATGACAAAAGAATATGATAGTCACAATTTTTCAATATTAGATGTTTTGCTTAAGAATGGCGCTGATTTAAATGAAACTGATGAGGGTGGGAAATCCACCTTGATCTTCATGTGTTCTATCGGACAAGAGAAAATGGTACGATATTTAGTTCAGAAAGGAGCAAGTATCAATAAATGTGATATTGATGGAATGACACCTTTACATGCGGCAGTATTAGGAAGTTTTACTTCTGTAGCAAGTTTTCTTCTTGACAATGGTGCACATATAAACGCAAGAGACAAACAAGGCTGGACTTCACTTTGGTGGGCCGTATATTTGTGTTATCCAAACATTGTATCTATCCTTTTAGATAAAGATATTGATGTAAACAAAGGAGATGAACACGGAATAACACCTCTAACAGTTGCAATGGCTTCCAAAACTAAGAACGAAACATGTCTTGATATCGCTTGCCGAGTTTGTAGTATTAGCATAATAGATCTATTGTTTCGACATTCAAATTTCAATTTGAAAGATGAAAATGTAGCTATTAGTTTAATGTTGGGTTGCCGATATGACAAATATGAAAATGTTAAAAAGATGATTTTAAATGGAGTAGCTATCAATCATGCGGACTTTGATGGCTGGACGGTTTTGTTAGAGGCGTGCAGCAAAGGAAATCTCGATTTCATAGTATATTTAGTTAGTAATTTCGCGGATTTTAATCAAAGCGATCGTTTTAAATGGACTCCCCTAATGGAAGCATGTAAACAGGGGCACATAGATATAGTAGCTTTTCTAATTGATGTAGGAGCAGATGTCAATAAAGTCGATGATAGTGGAAGTTCTTGTTTTTCGATAGCGTGTCAATACGGTCACAAAGATATCTGCAACATTCTTATGGATAACGGATGTGATCCGGGACAGCTAGATGTAAAAGGCAAGGATTCATTATTTGCAGCTGTGGAAGGTGGACATATAGATACTGTTAGATTTTTAATTGACATCGGCGCTGATGTAAATCGTAATGACTTTGATGGATCAACCGTTTTAATGGAGGCTTGTACAAAGGGTGATATTGAAATATTAAAGTTCTTAATTCATTCTGGAGCCGAAATTAACAAAGCAGATAACAAAGGAAGAACCGCTTTAATGGAAGCCTATCGTAAAGGTCAAAACGATATAATTAACATTTTGAAATTACATGATGCGAGTGAGGGCACTGAAAGATTCTCTCTTAGTATTATAACGAAAGTGATTGCCATTGTGTTTCTTCTATTTTTTTTATTATCCAATATTTACATTGGAACTTTGAACATTAAACGAAAACGGACTTAGAGTTTCAGGATAACTTGTAACTTTTAAGATAAGAAAATATTAAATCTATTCATCCTGTTTTTGATATATCTAGTGTATTGTGACATGGTATAACATTTATTACAATTTATTTATAAACCGATAGAATGGCATTAAAGCATAAATGGAACAGTCCAATAATTTTAATCAAAATCGCTAATTTTTTTATAAGGCAATTTTAAAGTCAATGCAAAAGTACAAAGAACTATTATTTTATTTATCTCGTAATTACAAGATTAAATTACGTATATATATAATGATATACAGATCATGATAACCCTTCCAGTTTTTATTAGCTCACCTGACCCAAAGTGTCAAGTGATCTGATCCCATCACTTGGCGTCAGTCGTCAGACGTCGTCCGTTTAATTTTACAAAAATCTTCTCTTCTGAAACCACTGGGCCAAATTGACACAAATGTGACCTTAATCATCCCTAGTATACAAAATGTACCAAAAGACCCCGCCTACCAACCAAGATGTCCACTATGGCTAAGAATAAAAACAGGGGGGGGGGGGGATGTAGTTTATGGTTTATTTAGCTGAAACTAAAGCATATAGAGCAAATATGACAGGATCAAAAACTCCAGACTAATCAGACTTCCTGTTGTTAGATTCTGCCCCTGAATTGGTAATTTGAATGATCTTTTATTCAGTTTTTTTTCTTTCTTGAATATTATAATAGATAGAACTTACAGTATACATTGTAATAATCATCTCCATCGAATGTGACCTCACAGGTGATACAAAACAGTAATAATAAATGAGTAGTATTTCAAACTTGCCAATATATTTGAACATTGTCGACAGTGAAGAATATGACGCACGTGATCTATTCCTATAATTTATCATTTTCATCGCGAAATGTTAAAAAGGAAAAGATAAGGTTAGGACCTTGGTGTCTCAACCCCAATATTTGATTATTTTCAATTAAAAAGGGTTATACAATCCCGCAGCCATTATACAATTCAATTAATCTTGACACGAGAAATAAGAATAAAGAAAAGAAAGGTGGTGATCCCAGGCATTTTTAAGATGTTTTTATATTCTCAAATCTTGGGATAGTGATAACCCTAGAGGACTCCCCAAAGAGTGTATTTGAGTTTATTTTTGTTGAAAAGTTTCGCCAACCAGCGTGGCGTCGTCAGGACAATATTACATATGAAATCAAATAATGAAGTACAAATTTAGCCGATCATGTAGTTCGCTGGAAGTAGTATCTGGTTATTCTCTTGCTTCATTCATACCACACACAATTATTTGCAATTAATAAAAATTAACCAAGAAAAAAACAAGCCTGTTTACAACTTGGTACGTTTAAACATTTATCTAAAAAAACACTACAACAGTGACACTTGAATATGTAAAGTGATGGGTCAGTATCAATGTAGACTGTAAATGCATAAAAGAATATCTCAATTCTGACCGTATAACAAATATCATTGGATTTGGCAATTATTGATTCTGATTTTATTAGATAAATTAGATGATGTGGTATGAGTGTCAATGAAACGAATCTCCATACAGGTCACAATGTATAAAACATAACAATTATAGTCAAATCACGGCTGTCAACACCGAACTTTTGGCTTACACCGAACATCAAGCTATAAAGGGCCCCAAAATTATTCAAACAAGAAAAACTAACGGCTTTCCCTACATAAAAAACGTAAAACGAGAAACACTTATGACCTATACCAATAAACGACAACCACTAAATAAAAGGGTCCTAACTTAGAACATAAAAATATTAAATTTTCTGAAAGTACAGAACATTATTTCAAATGAAGCAAGTTAAATGATAAAAAGGCCCTATATATTAAGACTCGGAGTTTGTTCTGATTAGATAGGATATGTGACAAATATATTCCAAATAAACTGTATACACATTAAAAACAAATCGTTATTGATGAAACTGAATCAAACAAAATTATAGTATGGATCTTTTCCCTGATTCTTAAGGATGGCATACATGGTATCTATCAATAACTCAGAACCACCCATACGGAAAATAAAGATGAACCGTGCGTCTGGCGTACTTAGTTATAAGCCTGATATCGTTATTAAGTATTAAAAGAATTTATTACTGACAGAAAAAAAAGAGGCGAAAGATACCAAAGTGATTTTCAAATTCATAAGTCGAAAATTAACTGAGAACACCATGGCTAAAAAAGAAAAACAACAACAGACAACCAACAACATCAACCAAAAACTGAGCAATACGAATCCCACCAAAAACCCACTTTTATTAAAAACCTCATAATATTTCAAAGTTTTGTGACACATGTAGAGAAGGATAAGCTTATACCTCTGGAGCACCTGAAATCACCCCTAGTTTAGGTGAGGTTCGTGATTATAAGTTTTCTATGGTGTGTTTTGTGAACAATTGTTTGTCTGTTTGTCTTTTTCTTTTTTGGCCATGGCTTTGTCAGTTTATTTTCCACTTGTGAGGTTGAAAGCTCCTTTGGTGTCTTTCGCCTCTCTTTATAGGAAAGTGTTCTCGGAAACTCCGACAATGTTAAAATATAAGACATGCATAAGTTATATTTGTTTGAATTGTTAATTGTTCACTTGTTATATGCCAACAACCTTCAAGACATAATTGCACGTACATTGACCTATAATGGTTTAATTTTTTTTAAATTGTTATTTGGATAGAGAGTTGTCTCATTGGCACTCACATCACATCTTCCTATATCTATATGATCTAATCGATGAAAGACCACTCTAAACTTATTGAAAATTACCATTCTACATTGCCACACCCAATCGGGCTGACACCACATATCTAATACAAGTGATAGTTGTACATATTAAAAACAATCTTGCCTTTAAAATTGTTCTTCAATAGATTATTATAATAACAAGCCGTCTTACAATTGAGCTCTAAAACAACGTAGAACATAGCTCACAATAGGTTGTATATTTTAGAATGATTTTTAATCCCTGGAAAATTTGTCAATTTATTTTGTGACTTTGTCAAAAAAATGAAGGAGGGTACTATGGGCCAAATATTTTCTGAAGTGAAACGAATAAAAGTTCATGGTTAGTGCAGTAAAATAATTGTATTCAATGTAAACTTAGATGATATTGTTATTGGATTTGTTTTTTGTTAAATTCAAGATGTTGCAGAAGTAAACGAATTTTAAAAGCGTTCAATGAGCCAAATGTTTTCTGAAGTAAAACGTATGATAGGTCATAGTTATAATTGTTTTTGAAAACGCAGTTAACTCGGAGAAAATATTTATTGTAAACGTAGGTGATATTGTTATTTTTAGATATTTTTTTTTTACTTATAATTTTGAAGAACTAATTTTAAAAGAGTTGAATGAGCCAAATATTTCGGAAGTGAAACGAATGATAGTTCATAGTTCGTGCAGTAAAATAAGTTGTATTAACAAATTTCAAGCTGTTGCAGCAGAAACGAATTACAAAAAAAAAAACCATAATCGGTTGTTCAGAAACAATTATTCACACAGTGAGGAGCTTGAGATTCAATATAATCTTTTGAAATATCCAGGGATTGTGACGTCATAAATATGTTTGCAACCTTTTTGATATAGTCTTAATTTGTTCCTCAATGTTCTCCAACTTCGTACTTTTTATATGGCCTTTTTAACTTTTTTTTTCCATTCGAGCGTCTTTTGTAGACGAAACATGCGTCTGATGCAAATACAAAATTCCAATCCTGGTATCTATTTTATGTTGTGTTTTTACATACATATGAATCTCTTTTAAGAGCAAAAAATAAAGCTTTGAATTCGTGTAAACAAGAACATTTTAAGTTTTGCTGAAAAAGTCATGCTTAGTACATGCTTAGTAATAATTTAGACACAGAAGGAGTATACTCAAGGTTTACCTAAGTAAAAACTATTCTATGTGAAATTAGTTTAGATATTACACAAATCAAACAAGATACTAGTTCGGACCTAAAATTAAATAGTTCATAAAAGGTTAAATAAAAACAAGTTCTTAAAACTAATTTAAAAATATGATCCATATTAAAATGCAAAAAATTGATGTAATTAAACTTAATTTAAATAAGAACCTTAAACCATTTGTTTTAAAGATAATTTAGGAACACCAAACTCACAAATAAAAAACAAATAACAAAACTAAGAATTAGTCACCATAGTTTAAATATAGGAAAAGGTAGACATTCTAATAATCCTAGTAAACAGAGATTATGCTTTAGATGTAATATTTTAGAAGATGAAAATCATTTTATTTTATTAAATTGTTAATTCAATAGGAAACTGAGATTGTTTTAAGAATTAGGAAATAAACTTTTCTGTTCAAGATTCGTAGGATGAAGATGAGGTGATCTTTCTGTCGAATTCATCAACACCATCATAAGTAAATGAATTGAGGCTACATTGAAAGTTCATTATAACTGAGGATATATAACTCTTTACTATAATTAAACACTCGTCTATACATATACGTGTGAATTCCAGTTATATTGTATACTTACTATGTATTTGTCATAAAAGTTTTGTTCAAAGTTTACACATTTGAATTGAAATGAATTCAATTATTTGGTTGTACAAATCATTCATAGACATGATAGAGCTGTAGACTTTTAAAAGCATTGATTTGTCACCTCCACAACTACCTTAAGGTTTGAAGATATTTACTGACTCTTAAGATACATTTGCAAAAGATGATCAATTTGAAAGGTTGTTTGTATGTGTCCTATTTTTCAGCACACACGCAGATACAAGCTTAATTTGCATATATTTTATTGTTGCTGCAGGTCAGAGGCTAACATTCAAAAAACCAAGTCAGTTATAATGCGGTTGTCTTTCACTTGATCCGTTCATTGATAGCGTTTGATTTTGTCAGTATTTATGAACTTTCTGAATTTGCCTGGAGTTCAGGGCCCAGTTGTTCAAAAATGTCGTTAGCCTTAACGATGATTAAGGCTAACGAGTCGTTAAATCTTAACTAAGTCGTTAGCTAACATATGCGTTAAAATGTGTTGTTCAAATTTTTTTAACGACAATGTTAACTAACACTGCGATAAGAGTCGTTAAATTTTTTGTCGTTAAAATGTTACCCATAATGCACAGAAAATCTTCACTTCCTGTTACCAAGATGGCTGAATTGTCTGCAAAAAAATTGCCTAGAGACAGAAAAGCTAGTTTCACATCAATTGAGGCCAACCTTATAAGTTTCAGAGTTACTCATGAGTTGGAGTTATTGAAAGGGGGATTTTCCCAAGAAGTTATTAACCAGAAGAATAATGAGCTATGGAAACTCATTACAGAGGAAGTCAATGCGTTGGGTGTTTGTATGAGGAGTGAGACAGAAGTCAGGAACAAATACCGCAATATGTGTCGGGGTGCCAAAGAGAAGTTCACCAACAACAGAAAGGAAATGGACAAAACTGGAGGTGGACCACCACCCACACAGCTAACTGTTGCCGAAGAAAATATAGTTAATGCTATGAGGGATAGTGCCTCATTCATTGGAGTTGGTGGCTTGGAGACAGAAATAACTTGCAATGGTATGTTTTTTTTAAATTCAATTTAAATTTACTCTTATTTCATTCTTTAATTTGACTTAAAAACTTTGATTTTAACCTGTAGATATAGAAAATAAGTTTACGCTATCGGTCGTCTGCTTTGACAGAAGGGTTTCCCATAGCATGGGATTTCCTCGCTTTAAATATATTTGACCTTGACATGTTCTAAAAATATATACATGTCAAACTACTTTTAAATTTTCATACTTATGCGCAACTAGTAATCACTTGTACATAAAGGATTGAATTATTCACTTACACTTTTGCATTTGGATATCCCTGAAACAGTATGTAACCTTTATTAATCTTTATTTTGATTGCACAACCTTCTTTCACCATCGTGTTGTTTTTTGTTTTGCTATTGCCGCTTTTTTTCCCTTGTAACATTGAAAAGATATTTTTTACGGAGATATGACTTTAAAAGAATTTGAAACTGTTTTAAAGTGATGAAACTGTTTAAATCAATTAAAATAATAACTTATTAAGTTTAAAATATATAATTTCATGTACAGATAAGAACTTATCAGTTGCTTACACCATAGAAGAAAGACTATAGCCTGTTTCTTATAATCTTGCAAATGAATAATCTAAGAGTTATTCCTCTTTGTACTTCTGTTTTCAAAATAAAAAAAATCAGTTTACTTTCAAAGTGACCTTCTTAATATGAAAAAAAAACCAATAAAAAATGAAAACAGGGCTTCGGCTCAGGGGATATAAACTCTAAGCCGGGAATGTCACATTATATACCTTGCCTGAGACCTGAATAACATATAATATACTATAATTGCATGAGTATTATATGTTTAAGCTTTCACATTTGTTCTTAACCATTTCATAGGTCATTTGTAAAAAAGGTAAAAAAATCAATATAATTTACTTTGAAATAAAACCATTTTTTTCCCTCACATGTCACCTATGAAAAATTCAGGTCATTGTCCGTATATATATATTAAAAAAAGAAGATGTGGTATAATTGCCAATGAGACAACTGTACACAAGAGACCAAAAAGATCACTGTGCAACCTTAAACAAAGAGCAAAGCCCATACAGCATAGCCAGCTATAAAAGGCTTTAAAATTATCTATTTGTATAGATTTAATCTCACTAAGAATCTTTACAAGAATTTCTATTGCTATTTCTTTACTTGATATTTTAGAAGCTATTTCCACCACAAATGGAAGCCAGTCTCAATGCACTGCCACAGCTACCCCCAGACCTACAGCAGAAGAATCTGTCTGGATGAGAGCCTTAGACAGACATCATGAAAACTTGCAGAACAATGAGTAGACCTGCCCTGTAGCCGATGATGCTGAAGGGACTGATAGAAATGCCACATCTCCAGGACCAAGTATTTCAGCATCTTCCCAGTCAAAAAGATCTTCAAGTTCATGCAGGTAATGTTACTACATATTTACCACAAGCAATTTCTTATTTCATGACATCAGCAGTTATATACGTTCAACAGTTATATAAGTCTCCATTTGTGTTCGGTTCACAATTTTGAGATAGAATGATCTCATAAATTTTATATTCGTCTAAGCTCTTAACAGAAAATTAGAAAATCATAAGAAATTCCCTACAAAAGTAACAAACACATATCTGAAAGCTGCCGTTGAAAAATTGATCGTCGGACGTCCCAAAAAAGGAGATGGGGTATGATTGTCAATAGGACATCTATCTAGCAAAGTTAAAATAAAGTGCATGGATATAAGCTATAAGGTAACTGTGCAGCCTTCGACAATGATAAAAACCGATAGCGTATAAAAGACCATGCAATGGATTAAAAAAGGCAAAGTTAAAATAAAGTGGATGTAAGCTATAAGGTAACTGTGCAGCCTTTGACAATGATAAAAACCCATACCTTATAAAAGACCATGCAATGCCAATGGATTAAAAAAAAAGGAAAATTAGAAAATCATAAAAAATACAATATGAATGAAAAACCACTGACCTAAACAGATTACTGAGAGAGTGTGTGAGCACTCAACCTTTTTTTAAGGTGGGGGGGGGGGGGGGGCGGGAATTTTGTCCTGCCTTGGTTGTTGTTGTAATTTCTGTCTTGCCTTTTAATTTTTCAATCTTTTTGGTCCTGTCTTCTTTTCTCTTTAGATTACCCGGTGCGTGACTTTTTTTACATAAATTGTCATCCTGCCTTTTTCTTGTAAAGTGTTTTATCATGATATTTTTTACTTCTTCTCAAAAATCCTGTCCTGCCTATTTTTTCTAATTTCTATGAGACTCCTTCCCCAACCTAAAAATCAAAGGCTCCCTAACTTTGATGCACACCTCATGGTTACTAAAAATTCAAATAAGTAGACAAAAAAAGAAATAATTGTTCCATTATAATACAACTGATGAGACACCCTCTAGGAAAAAGGGACTGTTAAAAGTTGGCAGAACTTGATTATGCCCCAATTAACTTATAATGGTTATTTATACAGTAATTATTTTGAATGTGGTGTTTTTTCTTGCAGCATACAGCAGACACCCAGCAAGACGAAAAAGACAGCTGAAGATGTGTATACATTACAATGTGCAGTTCTTGAAAAGGAACTAGAGAAGAATACACTACAAGTAGATCTGTTGAGGAAATTGCTTAGCAAATATGACAGTTTAGATTCTGATGCCTTGGAACTATTGTCAGTTTTAGGGCAGTGATTGTTAAAACATTTAGAAAACTTTTCAAGTTGTTAGATATTTAAATGTTTGAATCTATTTACTGAAATGATTGACTTGTTTTAATTGTTTTTTTCCAAATTTCTGTGTTTATTACAAAATCAAATTATTAAAATACTGCATATTGTAACGATAACCGAGCGGTCAGGCTTTGGTGTAAACTGTAAATATTGGAACTCTTAGTGTGTTGCTATAAGAATGGAATATATGAACTAAAGTTATAACTGGCGACTCTTCTTTGGTAACGTGGTTCTCTGGTATCGTGGTATTCGGGTAGATCTACAGATGGTTCTGTATAGGTTTTGTGGTACGTTGTGGTATTCTGATAGATCTTAGTTTGGTTCCGTTTAGGTTTTTGTAAGAATAACAAACTCGTCGAATAAAAATCAACTTGTATTTACGTGCAATAAATATCAGCAATTCGTACACATAATAAATAACTTAAGTTACAGTATTCTAGTTTAACAAATAAATACTTTACTTTATTAGAATATCGTAAAGAAAATGGATAGCGGAACTATATTACATAAATACCTAGAAAGTTTACGTAAGGTAATCGGCAAATGGTAACGCAAATTCAATGTCAAAAGATAACGTTTCTCTCGAGAAGTAATTCTCTAATACAACTTGTTATGGAACTAACAAGCCAACATTATACGGAAATAGTCTGGTTATTTCTGGTTATTTAATCGCTTGGAATTAGCGTGTGTCACTTGTTATATACTTGATTTGTATATGGTTGTTGGAAACGTAGTTCAGTACGTATCATACCGGAATCACAGGGGTGCTCCGGGATGATGTTTGTAAATAGTATAATCATCTATATATCCTCCGCATCAAATTACATTAGCATGCCTGTTCTCTTTCTCTTTACCACCGCATGTTAAGGTAGTCACACACAAATATATTGAGAGCAGTAAAATTAGTTTTTAGAAACGATTTCGTCCTTTATTAGTCCCCCAAGGACGTTGAATGGTGGAGGACCTCAAATACTTCCCGCTGGTGTTATGAACATTGTATTTTTTGTTTGCATTCCGTCTTTAATACTAGCTTTAATAATGCATTAATTGACATTTTGATTGTGTGAATTTGACCCAAATTACAGCTTAGTGTGTGTATCGTCTGCACGCAATCATCATGCAGATAAGGAATGTATTTTTAGATTGCAGTGACCAGCTACATGATAATGAGCAATGATAAGCTACAGCGAGAAATTCTTAAAATTGAGAAACAAACTTTCGCATCAACGTGCCTTTAGTAAAACACCTATAATTTTATCCGATAGTAAAGGAAAATATTTAAAATTACAAAGAGATTTAGCAATTGAATCTGGCGTTCGTTTTTGGCATAAAAAGGGAGCAACAACAAGAGACAGTTATAAATATTTAGAAGGACAGATCGAAGAAGCTGTTCGTCACTACAAAAACATTATATTTTATGTATGGTTAGGAACTTGTGACTTAACTGATTTTAATCGTAAAAATAGATATATCAGTCTCCGATCACGTGACTCTTCCTTGGTCAATGATATAATAAATAACTTTAGGCGAATTTATGCACTTGTCGCTAAATATAAAACAGTCGAATTAGTGTTTTTGGAAATACCTGTTTATTCCATAATATGTTGGAATAAATATCAAGGCCATAAATATTCGGAACAATTTCAGAATGACGATTTGAAACTTGAAGAACAAATCAATACCGTAAATAGTTTTATTCGGGAGACAAATTTAATTCTTCGAAAACATTCACCAAAATTTAGCTGTGATCTTCAAAATTCTAGAAAATGCAGACAAATGAGAAATAGCAGGTTTACATACAAATTTAATGCCTTTTATTTAGATGGAATTCATCCTACATCATTGCTGTCCAAATTATGGCTGTTGCGAATAGTAGCTTTGGTTGTTGTTGACTGCGCATAATCACCTATGTTTTATTGCAATAAAGGAGTTGTCAGTGTTGAAGAATTTATTTGTTTTATGTGTATACAGATGAGGCTCTCGGTGAGAATTGTCTCGCCAGACCAAGTTTAAGTTTATGATTGCTTTGTAGTAATACGACATAGTATGAGTAAATCTGTAACTTTTGAGGAAGACAAAATAAACCCCAACATTTCCGAATCTTCTATTGAACACATGTATAAAGAACATTCTAAAGACCTCTCTCAGTCTAGATATTTATTAAGTGACAGTTTTATTTCGAAACAAGCTATACAAGAGGACGAGTTTAAATCTTTACCGACCCCGACACGTTCGTTTGACAACATAACCAACATTCCAAAATCTACTCCTCGAACGGACATTTCTCATTTACCGT
Organism: Mytilus trossulus; assembly: GCF_036588685.1. Classification (NCBI taxonomy): domain Eukaryota; kingdom Metazoa; phylum Mollusca; class Bivalvia; order Mytilida; family Mytilidae; genus Mytilus; species Mytilus trossulus. Next base: position 66,575,592 of record NC_086380.1, on the reverse strand, counting down.
TTACTAGAAGCACAACTTCCTTAATGTCTTCATCCTACTCACCCGCTTCCATCCCAATGGAAAAAATTGTAAAGTGTAGGGAATTCTCAGCTTATCCCCAAGAAAATGCCGCTAAATTTATGGCTGAATTTGAGTCCTACTCAACTCTGTATGATTTACTGGATTCCAAAAGAAAAATTGCAGCATTTCACCTGCATCTCAAAGGTCCAGCCCTTACATGGTTTATAAATGTAAGCAATACCACCAAATCTGATTGGACTTTACTTTCAGCTTTATTTAAAAGACATTACATGGACTTTACAGGTCAAAGTTCCACAATAATAATGACAAATGAGATATTTCAAAACATTCGTCTAAGTTCAGGTCAGGCAATAGAAGATTTTTATTGTAACTTGGTGGAAAAAGCCCAAATTTTATCGAAACCAGAACATGAGGTTCTATCTAAATTTATCAATGGTTTGCCGGACAAAATGGCGTTTTTCGTTCGCGCAGGAAACCCAACTACCTTGCAGGCAGCTTTGACATCTTCCAAAATGGCAGAGGCATGCGGTTATCGTACTGAAGCAATATCAACACAAGCTATCAAAAGCGAGACTAAGGCCGTTACTGATTCTAAAACAGAAATAGATGACCTGAAGGATCAAATAAAAACACTAACATCAATGGTGGCCAATATCACGGTAAAAACCAATGACAACCAAAGACCAAATTATCGCCGACAAGATAATCGCCAGGCATCAAACTATCCGCCTCGACAAGATTCGCGCGAATGCTACGGTTGCCGGGGACAAGGTCATATCCATCGGGATTGCAATTGGACTGAAACTGGACCTCCCAACAAATCAGCCACCTGTCAGTTATGTTCCCAACAAGGACATACTGCACAATTCTGCAAAACTCTACAACAATTTCAGTCGGGAAAGGGATAAAAACCGGGGGACAGGCACGGTCGTCGGGTCAACAGTTAGCTAGTGCCAGTATGAATGAAAGCAATGGAACTTCTTTTGTACATTTGCAAGTTTCATTTGATGATATGAATGTAGCAGCATTGGTGGATACGGGTAGCTCCATCAATGTTATTTCTCAAACATTATATAATACTCTTTCGCACAAATCAAAATTGAGTTTTGAACAATTTCCGTCTGAAATACGACTTGCTGATAATACAAAAGTTAAAGTGTTCGGTTTAGCAAAGATTTTGTTAATATGTAACAATGAACAACATGCAATTGAAGTTTACATTTTGCCGTTTACCTCACACCCGCTTATTTTAGGAACTAACTATTTGCATAGTAACAATATTATTCTTGATTTTAGCAATTTTTCAGCAAACTTTAAGTCAGTCAAAGTGCAAACACACAAGAAACTTACAATTCCTCCCAATTCCGAATGTATTGTATGGGGACATGTTCCTACTTATGTTCTACCTGGATTAAATGGTGTTTGTTCGAATCATAAGTTCATACTCGAAAAAGGTTTAATGGTAGCTAAATCTCTTGCCACAGTTTCTTATAATCACAAGGTTCCTGTGAAAGTTTTAAACGCAACAGCACTGAGTGTTGTTATTCCGAAAGACAGAACTATAGCGGAGTTTTTATCGCTGAATTCCGATTACAGTTATGTGCCTATTGACCAAAGTTGTCCAGTTGTACAGAATATTGATATTGTAAATAGTTGTGTTAAACCTGATTTGAATGATTGTAGTGAAAGTTGTAGTAGTAATGAACATATAGAGAAGGTAAAGGATCAATTCACCTTGTCTGATCACCTTTCAGACAGTCAACAGACTGAACTTGCATCGCTTCTTTATAAAAATATAGACTTATTTGTTACCGATGACAATCCTAACTTGGGATATACAAAACTAATCGAACATACGATTCATTTGAAGCCCGATGCTAGTGGTAAACACCAGAAACCGTATCGATTACCACCATACAAGCGTGAGATTTTGAGACATCACTTAGATAAACTTTTGAAACAAGGTATAATCTCACCAGTCAGTGAGACCGAAGATTTGCCAATAACAAGTCCGATAGTTTTAGTAACAAAACGTTCGAAATCTTCCGACCAGCATGCTCCTCAGAACTTTCGATTTTGTTGTGATTTTCGTTATTTGAATTCTCAAACACAGGAATTTAAGTATACCATACCAAATCTGCAGGAGCTTACTGAATCGTTTTCGGAAATGACGCCGAACTATATAACATCGATTGACTTATCATCAGGATTTTTCCAAATGGGCATAACACCTGAATCTTCTCGTTATACAGCTTTTAATACATGTTTCGGCACTTATAAATTTTTGAGACTACCTATGGGTCTAAAAACGTCACCCAATACATTTCAACTGTTGATGGACAGGGTGTTACATGGACTTAAATTTAAATCTTGTTTATGTTATTTAGACGATGTTTTAATATGTTCCGAAAGTTTTAATCAGCACATGTCTGATTTGAGTGAAGTACTTGGCCGATTTAGAAATGCAGGATTGAAACTTGGACCGAAAAAATGTTCTTTTGCGGCACAATCATGCGTTTTTTTAGGTCATCTTATTTCGAAAGATGGAATATTGCCACCTGCGGATCGTGTTCAAGCAATTCAGGAGTATCCTGCACCTCGAAATGTAAAAGAACTAAGAAGACTGATTGGACTTTTTAACTGGTTTAAGAAATTTATTCCGAACTTTAGCGCTACAATTAGCTCTCTAACTAGACTTTTACAGAAGAATCAAACATTCAAATGGGGAAAGGAACAAGACACAGCATTTAAAGATTTAAAATACCGCCTTGTCAACTCTGAAATGTTGAGTTTCCCTCAATTTAATATGCAGTTTCGTTTGAGCGTTGATACGTCTTCTCGTGGAATAGGGTATATGTTGTATCAACTTGATCCGGAGGACAAAACTTGTAAACCACGAATTATTCGTTTTGGGTCTAAAAACCTTAGTCGTTGGCAGCAATCGTATGGGCCGACTAAGTTAGAGCTCTTAGGAATGGTTGTGAGTATATTGGATTGTTCTGACTATCTTAGAGGAAACCAGTTTATTGTGGAATGTGACCACCAAGCGTTGAAGCCTTTATATCAGAAGCAATTTAAGGGTGCGATTTATGAACGTTGGCTTTCTATTCTTCAACAATTTAATTTCGAAATAGTATATAAGAAAGCGGAACAAATGGAGGTTCCAGACGCTTTGTCGAGATGCGAAAATCACCATGCAGAAGTTGTCGAAAGTCCTGTGGAAGATGACCCGTATTTTCCTTTCGTTCCGGACAAAATTGGACATATAACATTACCAAACGGTCAAAACTTTGCAAACTTATTTCAAAACAATTTAGAGGCAGTTCAGGCTATACATGTGTCAACAGGAGAACATAAATCAGAACATTATGATCCATATGATGCCGATACAGATGAACCGCAATATGGAAATAAACAAGATAAGAAAAAGCGTCAGCGCATACTACAAGAATCGTCAAAATCAGATACGGACATAGTAGTTGATAAAATGGTTAATGACAAAATTTTAGCTAAGATTTCTATGCCTATCAATAATATTAAAGAGTTACAGCGCCAAGATACATCTTTGTCTCCAATTATAAACTATTTAGAAAACGATATACTTCCAGATTTACAAAAGGAAGCAAGATGTGTTTTATTGAAATCTAACGATTATGCGCTTATTGATGATATTCTGTTCCATTCAAGAGTTGCAAAATCTAAACGCAACAAAATGATGTCACATTATCAAATAGTTATACCTCAAGCGCTGATACCTTCTGTATTAAAAGTGGTCCACGACTCGCCTCTCGGTGGCCATGCCGGAATGAACAATACACTTGATAGAGCCAAAGAACATTTCTTTTTTCCAAGGATGGGGAAAATTATAACGGATTATGTACAAACATGTCATTTTTGTCAAGTTCGGAAAGTTACAAATTTTAAAACAAAGCAAGCCATAGTGGCATTTCCAACTCCTTCTGAGCCTTTCGAAGTGTGGCAAATCGACTTATGCGGTCCGTTTCCGAAATCAGTTAATGGAAATACTTATGCTTTTACTGCGGTCGACATGTTTAGTAAATTTATATTTGCGCACCCTTTGCGAAATAATGACGCTTTGACAGTTTGCGAAGTTATTTATCGTATGTTTACTCAGTTTGGTGTTTGCAAAACTTTAGTCTCAGATCGTGGGTCGGAATTTGTTAATCAGTGCACTGCTGGACTTTGCAAACTATTAGAAGTGACACAAGAGTTCACACCCGCCTTTGCTCACCATTGTCTTGGAGCATGTGAACGACAACACAGGACTTTAAATGAACGCCTAACCGCTCATGTTTTAAAAGACAAATTATGGGAAACGGAAATTAATTCTGTTACTTTTTCAATGAATTCGTCAGTCAACAGCAGTATAGATTTTTCTCCGTTTGAAATTGTATTTGGAAAACGTCCAAAATTTCCCGTGTTCGGAGCACATTTCAATCTAAATGACTTTCATCCAAATATGCAAAATCATTTTTCGGAATTAACAGATAGACTTAAAACAGTTTGGGAAATGGTTGTCAAAAATGCTCAATATTCGGGAGAAAAAATGGAAGAAAATGCAAACATTAAACTCAATGAACTAAAAGTTTCAATTGGCGATTACGTATATTTACAAAGAACTCTAACAGGTCAGGGTAGAAAATTTCAGCCACTTTACGACGGACCCTTTGTTGTAAACAGCATTCCTAGTCCTCACTTGATCAAATTACGCGATCAATCCGGAAAACGGAAATTAAAATCACCTGTTCATATTAACCGAGTAAAACTTGCGCATATAAGAGCACCAGATCCCCAAAATTATTTGGTACAAGTTCCACAGCAAAATCCAGTTTCAACAAGTTCCGATTCTAATTCCGAAAGTTCCGAACATGAAATACCTTCTGAACAAGATATTCAATTACACAATGATAATCCTACTCCGTTAAGGCGAACATCTCGGGTTGTACAAAAACCTATTAGATACCGTGACGAAAATTTTCTAAGTGAATTAAGTTCTTGCGATGGAGCTCAGGAAAAAATAAAGCGAATTCTAGCAAAGAAACCACACGGAAGTTCGTTTCTCTATTTAGTTCAATTGATAGGCGAGCCTGCACAAAATGCAAAATGGAAACCGTTGTCGGAGCTACCACCAAAAGCACAGGAGCTGATTATTTCTAGGCCACCTCCGCTAGTGTAATATACCGTAATTGTTTCAATAATGTTGGATAGTAAGATTATCACACATTCAGAGCTCATGGATATTTTGTTATTATTCGGTGATAATTGTATCGCCAAAGTGTAATTTTAACCGTTTACTTAAATGTGTTTTTGTAAATACCTACGAAGATGTTTTTTATGATCGGTGATGATTGCATCGCCACAACCAGCTTAGTGATTTGATGTTCGGTGATGATTGCATCGCCACACTTGTTGGACAATGATGATGATATAATCGGTGATGATTGCATCGCCAAACGTGCTGAATCCAGATGTTGTGTTAATCAGTGATGATTGCATCGCTATTATATTCGTCCAGTACCAGGGACCAGTTATCGTTGATAATAGTAGACATAATTGAGACTTTATTTGATTTGATTGTTAATTTGTATTGAGATTTATGATTTTTGAATGTACTGTGTGTGACTTCCACCTTTCTCTTATCACTGTATTATTATTACTAGTTGTTATTGGTCGTTTCATTAATAGACTTTGTGTCAAATGAGGTTGATTGGCATGTTCTAGATATAAAACCTGTTTATTTTTCCTATAATATTTTCGTATGTTTTTGTAAGTGAGAGTGCCAGTGTTAACCAAATCTGTGTGTGAAAGTTGACGTTGAACACTTGCCCAGGGTAAAGTCGTACTGAAGCCTTTTTGGCTTACTCCACTGTATTTATACTATGGTAAAATATTACCTAAATGGTTTACGATTAACCAGTGGTGAAAAATACCTAAACTACCAAAACCGGAATTGGTAATTACCAAAATAATGTTCGGAACGATTGGTAAACGTTTATGTACTTCATTTGATATGAACAATCGAGGGGAGTTCCGAATATAAATTCAAAACATGGACGTTAAGAATAATAAAAAGTTAACAATGTTTACACAAAGTTGTACAAGAAATATGAAATAAAAACAGTCAATAAACGGTAAGGTTTTAACAACATCATCACACAATTTTAGGGAAAACAAGTTCCATTTCAAGGAACCCCCATTTTGTTACACTCTCTCCACCTTTGAAAAATAATGTTTGCCCTCAAACATGAATAGCCTTTCCCTAAAATTTAAAACAAGTTCTCCAATATTTTTCATTAAAATATTCTATAGAATACATATTCAAAATTATAAAACAATATTTGATCAAATATAAATACAATCTTCTGAGTGTACATTGTTCATTTTCGTCTTTCCGCAAAGTTTGAGGCTTCCGCACAGTTCTTTATGATCTTTTAATTTTGTAAATGTTCATATAGCACCAACATCTCTTCTTCACATGACGATTGTTCATAAAACACGAGTTCTGTTTATTTTAACGAATGTTTATAGAGCACAGACATATCTTCTTCACTTGACAAATGTTCATAAAACACCAACACATCTTCTCATTACGAAAGTTCATAAAATACGAATTCTGCTTATTTTAACAAATGTTTATATAGAGCACTGACAAATCTTCTTCACTTGACGTTCTAGACGAATGTTCATTAAGCAGCAACACTTCTTCTTCTCGTTATGCATGTTCTCGCATCAGAAATAATTCTGTGTATTCTGACAAATGTTTATAGAGCACCATCAAATATTCTCTGCGGGACAAATGTTCATATAGCGCTATTTTGCAAATTATTTTCCTGAAAACAAATTACATATTACACAACAATCAATAAATGTTAACAATATCAATAAAAATCTGAAATAAATTGACACTTAATTAAAAAAAACTCTTTCCCTTATCCAATATACACATGGACTTTTATCTATAAAAATCAAACTCAATAATCATTGATACAAGTATATCTATGTCAGCAATAATGAGACACGATACCGAGTATTTATTAGACAGTGTTGGTAATACAGCAGTCCCCATCGGCATAACTACGCTTCCATTAGTCATGCAGGGGTATCCCACTACGTGTATTGGTTAACACTGTCTTCACAATCTTGGACATGGTATTATTCATGGATGAATAACAAATAATAAAAAAAACTACCCACATACAATGGACCTGGTATCAATCAAACAATTTAATTCTATGTCAAAAACATTGACAATTACATATCAACTATCAGAATATATATTTATCTGACTGAATTTCTCAAAATTATTGGACTCTTCAAAATCATAATTAGTCTCAGCTAAAACTTGGTACTCAGTTTCAGCTACTAATAATTTCCCCGACCAGTCATTTGGTCTACCACTTTTCTTGGAGTTAAATTGTTATTTCTGTTATATGGAATTTTTGAAAGACGACCTGAAATGTCATCAACTTGTTCAGACAAATAAACTTCCCTATTTAAATCAAAATTGTAATATATATTTATTTACAGTATTTACGTCTGTTGTTTTGGAAGGCTTCATATTCAAGAGCTACTTGAATTGCGTTGTCAATACTTTTTGCTTTGGCCTGGAAAATGGCCCATTCCATGTCAGCATCATTTAGGGAATCAATAAAACAATCACGTGCTAAGATTTCCTTAACCTCCATTGGAGCTGATGGATACGCTAATCTTACTAGACGTTTTATGTCTTGGCCTAAAACAGGTATTTGTTCCGTGCGACCGCGTATTTTATTTTTCATTTGCGCCCTGTACAATTCTGCTTGGTTTTCTGGTTGAAAACGTGACGCTAAAACGGCAGTCAGTTGTACAAAATTGGTCCGCATCTCTGGTCTTAAATTGGTTAAAATACTTTGGGCGGTACCTCTTAAGCTAGTAGCTAATTCTAAAGCTTTCTCTGGGTCAGACCATTTATTAATTGCTGCAATTAATTCAAACTGAACTAAATAGTCTTCCCAATTAGTCTCTCCATCATAAAGCACTGGTTTCTTTTTGTAAAAGTTTGTATTTTGTAAGTTTATATCATAATCATGGTCAAAAATTGGTTTATTGCTAATGCCAGAATAATTTAAATTACTGGTCATTTTATCAGTACAGTGTTCATGGTCGGTCCTGTTAACCCCAACTCTGAATCGTCCGCGGGACGTCAAGGTAATGCTTGGTACGTTGCCCCCATATTATGGAGTACGCCCCGGTCCAAAGTCCTAGGTAAATCTCCCGAATCCCATCTGGATTCACAAGACGCTGCGCCTCGTCTTGTATTCCCGGAGTCTCCCTCAGCAGAACCCTTTGCCTCTGCAGTAACCTCTGCCCCGGCATAACCCTCTGTTATAGAAGTACCCTCTGCTATAGTAGAACCCTCTGCTTTCTGACCTCAAAACCCATACCTAGACCTGGCAGCATGGTTATAAAGAGTGCTTGACTCTTCACCAAGATTCTGTTTTACAGGCCACGTCGCATTTGGTTCCAAATGCACAACCGTTGCCCTATTTGAAACTTCCTTATTTTTCGCTTGGTCAATGGCCACTTTCGTTGATGGTGATAGACCTTCTGACAATGGCCTTTTGTCAGTATGGTGTATACCATCCTTTTCGTATCTATCTGTATTCTCTTGTGAGGGTCATTGATCTTGGTTCACTCTTATGCTTATCTCTCCGGTCGGCGTCAGATCATGGAAAGTTTCACAGGACCGAGATCGGGGGAGTACTGGTCTACCCTGGGCAGTTAACCTAGGTGTTTCAAATCTATTTTCCGCGCTATCCATTTTACTTATTTTATTTATGCCTTATCTTAAAATTTTATTCAACTTATTGTAAGAATATAAAAATGTAGGTACGTGCCTCCGCTGCCACCACTGTAACGATAACCGAGCGGTCAGGCTTTGGTGCTAACTGTAAATATTGGAACTCTTAGTGTGTTGCTATAAGAATGGAATATATGAACTAAAGTTATAACTGGCGACTCTTCTTTGGTAACGTGGTTCTCTGGTATCGTGGTATTCGGGTAGATCTACAGTTGGTTCTGTATAGGTTTCGTGGTACGTTGTGGTATTCTGATAGATCTTAGTTTGGTTCCGTTTAGGTTTTTGTAAGAATAACAAACTCGTCGAATAAAAATCAACTTGTATTTACGTGCAATAAATATCAGCAATTCGTACACATAATAAATAACTTAAGTAACAGTATTCTAGTTTAACAAATAAATACATTACTTTATTAGAATATCGTAAAGAAAATGGATAGCGGAACTATATTACATAAATACCTAGAAAGTTTACGTAAGGTAATCGGCAAATGGTAACGCAAATTCAATGTCAAAAGATAACGTTTCTCTCGAGAAGTAATTCTCTAATACAACTTGTTATGGAACTAACAAGCCAACATTATACGGAAATAGTCTGGTTATTTCTGGTTATTTAATCGCTTGGAATTAGCGTGTGTCACTTGCCCAGGGTAAAGTCGTACTGAAGCCTTTTTGGCTTACTCCACTGTATTTATACTATGGTAAAATATTACCTAAATGGTTTACCATTTACCAGTGGTGAAAAATACCTAAACTACCAAAACCGGAATTGGTAATTACCAAAATAATGTTCGGAACGATTGGTAAACGTTTATGTACTTCATTTGATATGAACAATCGAGGGGAGTTCCGAATATAAATTCAAAACATGGACGTTAAGAATAATAAAAAGTTAACAATGTTTACACAAAGTTGTACAAGAAAAATGAAATAAAAACAGTCAATAAACGGTAAGGTTTTAACAACATCATCATCACACAATTTTAGGGAAAACAAGTTCCATTTCAAGGAACCCCCATTTTGTTACAATATATTATATTGATAGATTTTGCTATTAACACATATCGTATGTATGAATTCTTTGTGATTGAAATTGATGATTATATAACTTTTAAATGAATACTGTCAGCAATTTGGATTTTTTGTTGTTTTTTTGTCATTTTTGTAGCCTTATCAATGAAGCTTAGATATCAATGTATTAACATGTTGATGCCAAATATGATAATTTCAAGCTGGTAAGATGATAATTCCAATACTGAGTCTTATTTCACCAACAACGTTTCTGTATATAAAGGAAATTGACTTTTTCAATGTTGATGGCTGTACAATTGCTCATATCTATATCATTTGAAGTAAAGAACATTTTATCTTCTTGGCAAGCATACCAAATCTTCTATTTTCATTGTCCCGGTGCATGATTTTGGCAATTGCCAAATATGATTTTTGTAACATTCAAAGCTAAAAAAATTTATGAAATCGTAAATGATCCTGGTACTTAAGTTTCTTGGATTACAATATATAAAAATAAAGAAAGTGAAAGAGATGTTTTAAATTTAATGACGGTTAAAATAAGTGTCAGCAATGTGCTCCCTAATCCCTCTTCCATCCTGTTGTCCATTATAGTTGTTTCCATTTTCAACATCCTCATTAACAAGCTCATCAGCTACATCTGACTCATTTAGCTGTATGCAGATGTTGTGTAGGATTCCACAAACCATTACTATTTTGGTTACCTTTTTGGGATCCATACGAATCTGCAAAATAAAAAAAAAACAATTACCATGCAGGGTTACACAGTCCACTAGATTGTGTGGTTGAAGGACGTATTAAGATGCAAAAAAGTCGTAGTGTGTTTTTTTTTTCTCTGGGACCACTGATCCATTTGTGCAATCTGTTGGTAACAGTCTCAAAAAGTGTATAAGTTTGTAATATAAGTTTAAATATACAAAAATGTACACAAATAGTTCCGGTTGATATATATCTAAGACACAACTCGGGTGCAAATTTATTCGATATACTATTGACAGTGAGAGGGAGTGGAAAAGGGAGAGGGTGGAGGGTGGTTTTGTAATTTTCTTTAAACAAAATATTATGATTATAATTTGAAAGGAAAAATATACTCCAATCAATAAGAAGTAGTAATAAAATCATTTAAATAATAACTCACTTCAGAATGCAATATGTGGAACCTTCTCTTCCATCTGCCAAATGTTCTTTCAATAATGGATCTTGTGACTGCATGACATCTGTTGTACCTTCTATGGTGTTGTTCATTGGGGTTCAGAAAAGGTGTCATTAAAAAAGACCTACAGGGATAGCCACTATCACCAAGTAAAATGCCATTTTCCCATTTGCCATTTCTCTTCATGTGAGCACAAACCTGCATGAGCAAATATATCTATTTTAAAGAATATTATACAATACATAAATATAAATACAATACAAAAATATTTTTTAAAGAATATACATGCATATCAATTTAGTTTGCATTGTTTAAAAGATATGGCATTGGCAATCGTACAACATTTTACCATTCTTATCCAGACATTTTTCATTCACTTTTTGCTGGCTGATATCAGTGACATATATAATACATATATGTCTCTATTAATATGATATAAACCAGAAACATTGAACATTTAAAAAAGTGAAAATATTTTGCATCTTCACTTAGGTTTTCTACATAAAACAGAAATATATATATACCATCTGGGACTAATAGAATCAAATAAAGTAGTGTTTTCAATGTTATGTATAATTATGATCTGTTTTTCATGATACTCCATTGTATTCTAATGACTAATGAAGCTGATTTAAAATTATTTATCAACCATTTACACTCACCTGTGATGTTCTGAAAACATGTGAATCATGACAACAACCTGGCCAATTTGCATTTATGTTTGTAAATCTACCTGAAAAAATCAGTTAAAACATTATATAAAGCACTACTTTACATGTTTAAGTTACTTTTTGTCTATTATTTTTTTTTTTAAAACTAGTAAACCTTAAGAAACATTTCCCAAAAAGGGAGGGGTCAAAGATTATAAACCCTATAAGTCTTATTAATCCAGCGCCTTTTTTTCAAGTGTACAAAATGGAAAAAAAGGGGGTACTTATAAATAAGTTGTACATTCTTTTAGGAAAATATTTTTTTTAAGCTGGAAAACTTTTTTTTTTTTATTACAGTTACTGTATGGATTTTTTTTTATCTAGGTCTGAAAGTAACTATATTAATATCAATTTTAATATAAAGACTTCGTTATATGGAACAGACTATAGTGAGACTGGATTCTGAAATTTAATTCAGGGGAACAGCAGATTTGTTTACAATGTGACAGTTCAAAATTACATTATGTGAAGATGAAAACAGATGTTAAAAAAGAAAAGATAAGGTTAGGACCTTGGTGTTTCAACCCTGATATTTGATTATTGTCAGTAAAAAGGGGTTATACAAACCCGCAGCCATTCTACAATTCCATTCATCTTAACACGAGAAATAAGAAAAAAGAAAAGAGAGGTGGTGATCCCAGACATTTTTAAGATGTCTTTATATTCTCAAATGTTAGGATGGTGATAACCATATGGGACCCCCCAAGTAGTTTATTTGATCTATTTTGTCACGAACAGCGTTTTCCATTCAAAGCAATTTTCATTAAGTGAGTAACAATTTTGTATTTCTTAAAAATAGCATTGAAAGGTTCAATGTCAAAGTCTTTTGACCATTGAGGCTATGACCCTTTGGTTATTCACATCGTTACTTAAAATGGAGATCTCATATTTCCATCGCTTTTTACTTTTAAATTATAACCATTAAAACATCACAATAATGGTTTCCCTTCACGTTTCTATAGTAAACCCCATCTTTTTTTTGATCTCTTAAAGTACACCTTACATTTGTTCATGCATATGCACAACGTATTCTATGTATTACGGGTAAATAGTTAAATCAAGGATTTGCAATACTTTGAATTACATAAAAACTGTACTAAATTCTGTCAGAGATACATAAATTTGGTTTGTGAGTTTGGCTGTACCTTATTTATTACAAACGGGATATCCCTACTTAATTTTAAGGTAATGTTGTTTACCGAGCCCGGAATTTAGATAAGATCCGGGTAAACTATTGATCTTTTAATCTAACGTATTCTTAAAGGTTACCAATTCACCCCTGCTATTATATTATGTTTTTCCTTGAATATTATTTTTATCGATATTGATTTTGTAAATAATGAATATCAACTTACTACTTTTGTTATGCACATATATTAATTCACGGTCCTACCATATGCTGATACCCATATTTTTGCAAAGGACAAGTTTGTTCTTGTGTTGTAATGTTACGCCTCTGTCCCAGTTTAGTAGGATGGCTTGGTTTGTATATCATATTTGCTTTTTGTAAAATTGAGAATGGAAATGGGGAATGTGTCAAGAGACCACAACCCGACAAAACAGCAGAAAACAGCTGACGGCCACCTATAGGTCTTCAACATTCGAGAAAATCCCGCACAAGGAGGTGTACATAAATCAAGCCTTAAGTTTTCTCGTTTGAATTGCTTTTCATTTTTCATTTCGGCGTCTTTTAAAGAACACTATGCGGTATGGGTTTTGTTGAAGGCCGTACGATGACCTGTAATTGTTAAATTCTAGGTCGGTCAATGTGGTCCATGGTAGAGAGTTGAATTTGATTGGACAATAAAAATTGACATACATTGTGGAACTTTACGTATATAGTAAACAGACTGAAACAGACTGCCTATTTGTTGATAGAACATCCAAACAAACATAGCTTGAGCAAGTTGATCGTTTGCTTTGCTTGCTTTTATAGAAAAGATGTAATGTCGTTTTGTCTTTAAAATCTAATATCTTAAATCGTTTGAGGCAGAAAATAGACATAAAGATATAACGAGATTATTAAAATATGGAAAAAAATTGTCTTCAAAATCAAAATGATTCAATATGATATATTATCAACTTTAGTTCTTGTTACATTCCAGTTGAAGGATACTGGTTCCTTTAAACCTCCGACGAAGTGAATAGAAAATCTATGAAAACACAAATTCAGATTTGTGGTGTAATCAGAATGATTTGACTTTTCTTTAGTATCTGATTTTACTCTTATCATTTTTGCTCTAAAAGTTAACAGAACAATGTTAGGAATTATTAGAAAGAAAACACCCACCATCGAAAACAACAAATAACAAATGGTCAGATATATATAGCTGACGTAATAACGCAAGTTTGTGCATATCTAGACCAGATATCTAGAGGGTACGTACAAGATATAACAAAATCTGCATTCAAGACACCAACAGGATTCCCATTTACTTAAACATGCAAATTAATAACGGCACATAATATAAAGAGCAGGGTCAAAACGTTCAGGAACCAGCAAAGGTATAGTCAGCTGATATCAATTCATTTAAACTGTCTGAATAACCATTGACTTTAATTTCTTGTCTTTTCGTTGCAACTGTAAATTGTGTTTCCCTAAATTAGTAAACAAGGAAAAATACAACAAATTTAATACAATTTTTATTATTTTTTTATCGAACGTCACGTTTAAGGACTTGACTTCCTGGTTGATGTTTTTATTGTATTGTATAGCTGGTCGTTGTAGTTTACTTCTTCAAACAATTTTTCAGATATCCGCTCATATAAGGACTGAAATAAAAAACATAAATTGATTATTGAGTAAATAAAGGCAACAGCAGTATACAACTGTTCAAAACTCATAAATCCATGGACAAAAAAAAATAAAAATCGGGGTAACAAACTGTAACTGGGGAAACGCATTTAAAATATAAGAGGAGAACAACGCCACAACCTTAAAATGTAACACACACAGAAAAGGACTAAGTATTCAACAAAATCCTATGAGAATAACAAATATAACATCAAAACCAAATACATGAATTTTGAATAGATAAGTACCGTGACACATCTTATAATAATGTGAATTCACACTAAAAAATAAGAGAAAACAAACGACACAACGGAAAAACAACGTTAAAATGTAACACACACAGAAACGAACTATAATATAACAATGGCCATATTCCTGACTTTGTACAGGACATTTTAAAAGTAAAAAATAGTGGGTTGAACCTGGTAAAAAGTTTTAACATCTATGGCCTACTTGTCTTTGTGGCAAAGTAAATAGAGAAAATGACACTGATTGTACTGTTCAACATATGCATGTTTCAATGTACCAATAATGAAGATCATGCATTATTGAATAAGGGATGAGTGTTAATCAATCTTTATTGTGAAAACAGTTTAGGGGACTTTTGGTCTAATCGGCTGTTTCGTTCATCAATTTAACCCCCACATCTGATTTCATTGTCAAAATTCCTAGTTATATAAGATTACCTTTTTCAGCAACTGTAAATATTTGGTAATTTTCAGGGTTAATCGTACAAGTTTCCTAACGGAATAAATCTAAAATTATTTATTTTTTCTGATTTTCATTGACACAAACAATCAACTGCAAAATACGTGACCATTATTTGAATTCGACACTTCGAAGAAGAAAAGTCGAAAAATATGTATATTCAAAGTGACAACATATACCAACGACTATCGTGTTTCTTTTTACTGACAACTTTATTGATATATCTACATAAAAATATTGAGAATGGAAATGGTGAATGTGCCAAAGAGACAACAACCCGACAATAGAGCAGACAACAGCAGAAGGTCACCAACATGTCTTCAATGAAAATAAGCATACATTTGTAGATTGCTAAATTTTGCTGAAATAACTTTATTTGTTTAACATTTTTATTTGTTCACTTGTTATATGCCAAAAAGCTTCATCATATAATTGCACTTACACTATGATGTCGTTAAATATAATTGGATATCCTGCATATTTCAGTCTTTTAAAAAATCATATGAGATAATCGATGAAAGACCTCTCCGAACTTATTGAAAATTATCGTTTTACATTGACAATTCTATCTTGGTGTAAATTGAATACATCAAATCGGACTGACACGACAAAGTTGTATCTAATACAAGTGATAGTTACACATATAAAAAAAATCTTGCCTTAAAAATTGTTCTTCAATAGATTATCATAATTACAAGCCGTCTTACAAGTGAGCTCTAACACAATATAAAACATAGCTCGCGACAGGTTGCATATTGTAGATTGATTAAATCCCTGGAAAATTCTGTGTTGACACTTGATTTTTTGGCCTTGTCAAGATATGAAGGAGAGTACTATCGGCCAAATATTTTTTTTAAAGTTAAACGAAAGATAGTTCATGGTGAGTGCTGTAAAATAATTGTATTCAATGTAAATGTAGGTGATTTTGTTATTAATAGAATTGTTTTTTGAAAACGCAGTGAACTGAGAGAAAATATGTATTGTAAAAGGTGATATTGTTATTTGTAGATTTGTTTTTTTCAAACTCAAGATGTTTCAGAACTGAAAGAATTTTAAAAGAGTTCAATGAGCGAAATGTTTTCTGAAGTAAAACGAATGATAGTTCATTTTTAGTGAGGTAAAAAAAAATCAGTACATGCACAGCAAAAACTGTGCAAAAAGCTTAAACATGTTTAAGAATGATTTTCAAATTAATCAATTTTAAGGTTGATGCTTTCTTCTTCTGAAAAAGGACAACAATTAAAAATATCAATATGAAATCTACTTGTCCATCAATGTGGTCTATATTGTATGAAGCAAACACTATCAAAATTTAGCCACAAAATCAAAATCAACCATTTCCCGTCATTAAGTGCACAAGTGTGATGTGGTTTGGCATCATTAGCGATGTAACTTGTCTAATATTGTTGATTTTGTATTTGTCCGATACCATATTTTCATAAACAAAATTTGAAGATTTATTTAATTCCCCCAATTTATTTAATTAATAAATTTAAACCTATCTTACTACTATTGTTTTGCGCATATATACATTCACGGTCCTACAATATGATGATACCCATATTTTTGCAAAGGACAAGTCTGTTCTTGTGTTGTAATGTTACGTCACTGTCCCAGTTTAGGGGGAGGGCTTGGTTGTATATCATATTTTTTTTTATTAAAAATTGAGAATGGAAATGGGGAATGTGTCAAAGAGACAACAACCCGACCAAACAGCAGAAAACAGCTGACGGCGACCAAGGGGTCTTCAACACAGCGTGAAATCCCGCACAAGAAGGTGTACATAAATCAAACCTTAAGTTTTCTCGTTTGAATTGCTTTCATTTTTCATTTCGGCGTCTTTTAAAGAACACTATGCGGTATGGGTTTTGTTGAAGGCTATGGGTTTTGTTGAAGGCCGTACGATGACCTGTAATTGTTAAATTCTAAGTCATGTGGTCCATGGTAGAGAGTTGAATTTGATTGGACAATAAAAATTGACATACATTGTGGAACTTATCATGGAAATGAAGTTATTGTATATAACAAATGGTCAGATATATATATATATAGCTGACGTAATAACGCCAGTTTCTGCCTATCTATAAAATAAAATCTACATTCCAGACACTAACAGAATTCCCACTTACTTAAACATGGAAATTAATAACGGCACATAATATTAAGAGCAGGGTCAAAACGTTCAGGAACCAGCGAAGGTATAGTCAGCTGATATCGATTCATTTAAACTGTCTGAATAACCATGAACTTTTATTTCTTGTCTTTTCGTTGCAAATGTAAATTGTGTTTCCCTAAATTAGAAAACAAGGAAGCAATACAACAAATTTAGTACAATTTTTATTATTTTTTTATCGAACGCCACATTTAAGGACTTGAATTCCTGGTTAATGTTATTATTTTATTGTATAGCTGGTCGTTGTAGTTTACTTCTTCAAACGATTGTTCAGATATCCTCTCATATAAGGACTGAAATAGAATACATCAATTGATTATTGAGTAAAAAAAGGCAACAGCAGTATACCGCTGTTCAAAACACATAAATTCATAGACTAAAAAACAAAATTGGGGTAACAAACTGAAACTGAGGGAAACGCATTTAAAATGTAAGAGGAGAACAACGCCACAACATTAAAATGTAACACACACAGAAACTGACTAAGCATTAGACAAAATCCTATGAGAAAAACAAACATAACATCAAAACAAAATACATAAATTTGGGATAGATAAGTTCCGTGACCCATCTTTTAGTAATGTGAATTCACACTCAAAAAATAGAGAAAACAAACGACACAACGGACACACAACGTTAAAATGTAACACACACAGAAACGAACAATAATATAACAATGGCCATATTCCTGACTTTGTACAGGACATTTTAAAGGAAAAAATAGTGGGTTGAACCTAGTAACAAAGTTTCAACATGTATGGTCTACTTGTCTTAGTGGCAAAGTCAATAGAGAAAATGACACTGATTGTACTGTTCAACATGTACATGTTTCATTGTACCAATAATGAAGATTATGCATTATTGAATAAGGGATGAGTGTTAATCAATCTTTATTGTGAAAAATTAGGGAACTTTTGGTCTAATCAGCTGTTACGTTCATCAATTAAACCCCCACATCTGATTTCATTGTCAAAATTCCTAGTTATATAAGATTACCTTTTTCAGCAACTGTAAATATTCGGTAATTTTCAGGGTTTATCGTACAAGTTTCCTAACGGATTAAATCTGCAATTATTTATTTTTTTCTGATTTTCATTGACACAAACATTCATCTTCAAAAATACGTGACTATTATTTGAATTCGACACTTCGAAGAAGAAAAGTAAAAAAATGTGTTATTTATTTAGAAATTTTGATATTTAAAGTGACAACATATACCAACGACTATCATGTTTCTTTTTACTGACAACTTTATTGATATATCTACATAATCAAATTGACAATGGAAATGAGAAATGTGCCAAAGAGACAACAGCCCGACAATAGAGCAAACAACAGCAGAAGGTCACCAACATGTCTTCAATGAAAATAAACATACATTTGTAGATTGCTAGATTTTGCTGATATAACTTCATTTGTTTTACATTTTTATTTGTTCACTTGTTATATGCCAACAAGCTTCATGATATAATTGCACTTACACTATGATGTCGTTAAATGTAATTGGATACCCTGCATGTTTCAGTCTTTTAAAAAACCATATGATCTAATCGATGAAAGACCTCTCCGAACTTATTGAAAATTATCGTTTTACATTGACAATTCTATCTTGGTGTAAATTGAATACCCCCAATCGGGCTGACACCACATAGTTGTATCTAATATTAGTGATAGTTATTCATAAAAAATCTTGCCTTTAAAATTGTTCTTCAATAGATTAGCATAATTACAAGCCGTCTTACAAGTGAGCTCTAACACAATGTATAGCTCGCGACAGGTTGCATATTTTAGATTGATTTAATACCTGGAAAATTTTGTGTTGACAATTGATTTTTTGGCTTTGTCAAGATATGAAGGAGAGTACTATGGGCCAAATATTTTCTGAAGTGAAACGAAAGATAGTTCATGGTCAGTGTTGTAAAATAATTGTATTCAATGTAAATGTAGGTGATTTTGTTATTATTAGAATTGTTTTTTGAAAACGCAGTTAACTCAGAGAAAATATGTATTGTAAACGTAGGTGATATTGTTTTTTTTGAAGATTTGTTTTTTTCAACTCAAGATGTTGCAGAATTGACAGAATTTTAAAAGAGTTCAATGAGCGAAATGTTTTCTGAAGTAAAACGAGTGATAGTTCATTTTTAGTGAGGTAAAAAGAAATCAGTACATGCACATCAAAAACTGCGCAAAAAGCTTAAACATGTTTAAGAAAGATTTTCAAATCAATCAATTTTAAGGTTGATGCTTTCTGAAAAAAAGACAACTATTAAAAATATCAATATGTAAAGTGATGAAATGTACTTGTCCATCAATGTGGCCTATATTGTATGAAGCAAACACTATTACAATTTGGCCACACAATCAAAATCAACCATTCTCCATCATAAAGTGCACAAGTGTGATGTGGTTTGGCATAATTAGCGATGTAACTTGTCTAATATTGTTGATTTTGTATTTGTCCGATACCATATTTTCCCAAACAAAATTTGAAGATTTATTTTATTCACCCAAGGAACTTACCATATACATTGTTTAAATCATCTCCATGTAGTATTTCAACCATTGCCAATATATTTGAACATTGTCGACAGTGAAGAATATGACGCACGTGATATATTCCTATAATTCATCAGTTCATCGCAAAATGTTAAAAAAGAAAAGATAAGGTTAGGACCTTGGTGTCTCCACCCCGATATTTGATTATTTTCAGTAAAAAGGGGGATACAAACCCGCAGCCGTTCTTTAATTCAATTCATTCGACGCGAGAAATAAGAAAAAAGAAAAGAGAGGTGGTGATCCCAGACATTTTTAAGATGTCTTTATATTGTCAAATGTTGGGATGGTGATAACCCTAGGGGACTCCTCAAGTAGTTTATTTGATTCATTTTGTCACGAACTGCGTTTTCAATTCAAAGCAATTTTCATTAAGTGAGTAACAATTTTGTATTTCTTAAAAATAGCATTGAAAGGTCCAATGTAAAAGTCTTTTGACCATTGAGGTTATGACCCTTTGGTTATTCACATAGTTACTTAAAATGGAGATCCCATAATTCCATCGCTTATTACTTTTAAAGTATAACCATTAAAACATCACAATAATGGTTTCCTTAACGTTTCTATAGTAAATCCTATCCTTCTTTTGATCTCTTAAAGTTCACCTAACATTTGTACATGCATATGCACCACGTATTCATGTATTACGGTAAATAATTAGATCAAGGATTTGTACTACTTTGAATTACTTAAAACCTGTATTAAATTCTGTCAAAGATATATAAATTTGGTTTGTAAGTTTGGTTGTACCTAATTAATTACAAACGGGATAGCCCTACTTATTTTAATGGTAATGTGTTAACCGAGCCCGGCAATTTAGATGCGATCCGAGTAAACTATTGATTGTTTAAACTGACGTATTCTAAAAGGTTACCAATTCAACAGTGCTATTATATTATGTATATTCTTGAATATAATTTTTTTTTATCGATATTGATTTTGTAATTGATAAATTTAAACCTATCTTACTACTATTGTTATGTACATATAAATATTCATGGTCCTACAATATGCTGATACCCATATTTTTGCAAAGGACAAGTTTGTTCTTGTGTTGTAATGTTACGCCTCTGTCCCAGGCTTGGTTTGTTTATCATATTTGCTTTTTGTAAAATTGAGAATAGAAATGGGGAATGTGAGAAGAGACAACAACCCGACCAAACAGCAGAAAACAGCTGACGGCCACCAATAGGTCTTCAACACAGCGAGAAAATCTCGCACCTGGAGGTGTACATAAATCAAGCCTTAAGTTTTCTCGTTTGAATTGCTTTTCATTTTTCATTTCGGCGTCTTTTAAAGAACACTATGCGGTATGGGTTTTGTTGAAGGCTATGGGTTTTGTTGAAGGCCGTACGATGACCTGTAATTGTTAAATTCTAAGTCATGTGGTCCATGGTAGAGAGTTGAATTTGATTGGACAATAAAAATTGACATACATTGTGGAACTTATCATGGAAATGAAGTTATTGTTTATTGCCCAATCAAATTCCAGTATACAGTAAACAGACTGAAACAGACTGCCTACCTGTTGATGGAACATCTAAACAAACATAGCATGAACAAGTTGATCGTTTGCTTTGCATGCTTTGATAGAAAAGCTGTAATGTCGTGTTTTTGCTAATATCTTATATCTTAAATAGAAATTAATCGTTTGAGGCAAAAAATAGACATAAAGATATAACGTTATTATTAAAATATGGACAAAAATTGTCTTCAAAAACAAAATTATTCAATATTATATATTATCAACATTAGTTATTGTTACATTACAGTTGAAGGATACTGCTTCCTTTAAACCTCCGATCAAGTGAATAGAAACCCTATGAACACACGAATTCAGATTTGTGGTGTAATCAGAATGATTTGACTTTTCTTTATCATCTGATTTTACTCTTATTATTTCTGCTCTAAAAGTTAACACAACAATGTTAGGAATTATCAGAAATGAAAAAAAAAAAACAGAACTGAAAATACCCACCATCGGAAACAACAAATAACAAATGATCAGATATATATAGCTGACGTAATAACGCCAGTTTGTGCCTATCTAGACCATATGTCTAAAAGTAAAACACAAGATATAACAAAATCTTCATTCTAGACACCAACAGGATTCCCACTTACTTAAACATGCAAATTAATAACGGCACATACTATAAAGAGCAGGATCAAAACGTTCAGGAACCAGCGAAGGTATATTCAGCTGATATCGATTCATTTAAACTGTCTGAATAACCATGAATTTTAATTTCTTGTCTCTTCGTTGCAAGTGTAAATTGTGTTTCCTTAAATTAGAAAATAAGGAAGCAATGAAACAAATTTAATACAATTTTTTTTTATCGAACGTCACGTTTAAGGACTTGACTTCCTGGTTAATGTTATTATTTTATTGTATAGCTGGTCGTTGTAGTTTACTTCTTCAAACGATTGTTCAGATATCCTCTCATATATGGACTGAAATAGAGAACATAAATTGATTATTGAGTAAATAAAGACAACAGTAGTATACCGCTGTTGAAAACTCATTAATCCATGGACAAAAAAAAAATCGGGGTAACAAACTGAAACTCAGGGAAACGCATTTAAAATATAAGAGTAGAACAACGACACAACATTAAATGTGACACACACAGAAACGGACTAAGCATAAGACAAAATCCTATGAGATAACAAATATAACATCAAAACAAAATACATGAATTTGGGATAGATAAGTTCCGTGACACATCTTATAGTAATGTGAACTCACACTCAATAATAAGAGAAACCAAACGACACAACGGAAACACAACGTTAAAATCAAACACATACAGAAACGAACTATAGTATAACAATGGCCATATTCTTGACTTTGTATATGACATTTTAAAGGAAAAAAATGGTGTGTTGAACCTAGTAACAAAGTTTTATAATGTATGTACTACTTGTCTTTGTGGCAAAGTCAATAGAGAAAATGACACTGATTGTACTGTTCAACATATGCATGTTTCATTGTACCAATGATGAACATCAAGCATTATTGAATAAGGGATGAGTGTCAATCAATCTTTATTGTGAAAAAAAGTTTAGGGAACTTTTGGTCTAATCAGCTGTTACGTTCATCAATTAAACCCCCAATTCTGATTTCATTGTCAAAATTCCTCTTTATATAAGATTACCTATTTCAGCAACTGTAAATATTCGGTCATTTTCAGGGTTTATCTAACAAGTTTCCTAACGGAATAAATTTGCAATTATCTATGTTTTCTGATTTTCATTGACACAAAAATTTAACTGGAAAAATACGTGACCTTTATTTGAATTTGACACTTTATACATTGAAAATCATACAGTTGTCAAAACACTCGAAAGCTTTTCTGATCTCTTATGTTTTAAAAAAAGATGCTTTTGTGTAACAAGATTAAGTATTAACTTTTGATCAATAATTTCCTCATATGAAATGCTAGTTGTAATGCTCAATTGTCTTTTTTTTTGGAAGTTTCACTTGTTTTTATTCGAACTCATTTGTTGCTAAATATTAACAGAATCAAATTTAAAAAGCGGAAATCAAAGTGACATATCGATTTCGAATATCATAGTAGTACTCTATTTTTACTCTGACACATTTTTTAAATATTAACTGCTCCATAATATTTAAAATAATTCTCGCCGCGATATAGCTTTTTTCTGCTGATGAGCCGTAAACCAACCATCTATCAATCGATCAATATTTTGTAAAAAAATCAACGTTATCAAATATATTGAAAAGCGGAAATAACATTTACATTCTATCATTCTACATTCTACATTGACAATTCTATCTTGGTGTAAATTGAATACACCCAGTTGGGCTGAAACCACATAGATGTATCTTAAACAAGTGAAAGTTATACATATAAAAACAAATCTTGCCTTTAAAATTGTTCTTCAATAGATTATCATAATTACAAGCCGTCTTACAAGTGAGCTTTAACACAATGTATAACATAGCTTGCAACAGGTTGCATATTTTAGATTGATTTAATCACTGGAAAATTCTTTGTTGACAATTAATTTTTTTGGCTATGTCAAGATATGTAGGAGAGTACTATGGGCCAAATATTTTCTGAGGTGAAACGAAAGATAGTTCATGGTGAGTGCTGTAAAATAATCGTATTCAATGTAAATGTAGGTGATTTTGTTATTATTAGAATTGTTTTTTGAAAACGCAGTGAACTCAGAGAAAATATGTATTTTAAGCGTAGGTGATATTGTTTTTTGTAGATTTGTTTTTTTTTAAAACTCAAGATGTTGCAGAACTGTAAGAATTTTAAAAGATTTAATGAGCTAAATGTTTTCCTCATTGTTAGTGAGGTCAAAAAATGTTGTATTAAAAACACAAGATGTTGCAGACGAAACGAATTATAAAAGAAACACGATCGGCTGTTCAGAAACAATCATTCACACTGTGTTGAACTTCAGTTTCAATATAATCTGTTCAACTATTCAGCGCTTGAGACGTCATGAAAATGTTTGTAACCTTTTCGATATTATTCTTGTTGGCATGTACTTGGCAAGTCCATGGCCATCCAGGTAAGCTTGATGATTATTTTAATTGATTGATTGATTGATTGTTGGTTGCTTCACGCAGTATTAGCACAAAAAGGCTATATCGCGGCTTTATTTTAATCTAAAGATTTTTTAATTGAGAAACGAAAATGGGGAATGTGTCAAAGAGACAACAACCCGACCATATAAAAAACAACAGCAGAAGGTCACTAACAGGTCTTCAATGCAGCGAGAAATTCCCGTACCCGGAGAAGTACTTCAGCTGGCTATACCGTGACATTCAGTTGAAATAGCTTGGAGCGTAGTAATGGATACCAGTCCAGTACCTACGATTGAAGACCCTAAATCTACCAGCTTTTAAATGGGATCGTATATGAAAAATATGTTAAGATGTTTAATTCTCAATTTTATTAAATTTGAAGTATACCTTAAGGGTTTTAATTAAACTTTTAATTTCTGTTAAGTATTAAGTGATTCTGAAATGTATATTATGGATGATTGTCTGAGTAAATGATCCAAATTATATTTTCGATTTTAGAGTAAATACAATAACCTGTTTAATATTAAAAACAGTATCGTTATCTTAAATGCTAGTCTTGACTTTATAATAATTCTCCAAGGAACCAAAAGTAGTTGACATGTTTCAGTATAATATAGGGAAAAGAACATTTGTCCCTCAATTATGATAAAATTAAATTGAAGTAATAAGGGAAATACTTGAATCCCCGTTCAAATTTTCATCTAAGCAGGAACTAGTACATTAAGTTCAATGCAATACACATTGAAAACGAACGTCCAGAGATAGTACGAAAGAATGACTGTTGTCAGATGCAATCCCCACTAAAATATTGCGACGCCGATTACATAAAGCGGCATGATATGGATTAATAAACCCTAACACATATTATAGCAATGAAATATTTTATATATGCAGATCCTATGCCAGAGTGTGTTAAAGAATGCAGGGAAAACTATTCAGGTAAATGTTATTGCTTTTAAATGTTTTGTTAATGGCGACACACAACTAGTTCAAAAATATTTAAAAAACATGTGAAAAAAAATAAAAACAAGATTCATAATATATATATATTACTCTCTTTATTCATAAATTCATAGCGATATTTTGAAAATGACTATATTTGTACAATCTATTTTTCTTTTGAAGGGCGTGAATTGTCCATGTGCATTGGCGGTTGCTCTCGTAAGTGAATTAGACTTTTTTTATACCTTAAATAATTATAACATGTTTGCACGAAATTTTATTTTTTATTTTTCATGTTAATTAACAACAAAACTAATTTACAACGTCAATTTGGCACATTGCACCAATTTGAAATAGCGTATGGCAATTTTCGTTGACTTCCTTAAACAGACAAGCATTCTTTATGGCGGCTTTCAATGTTAACAGTAAAAAAGAGAAGGTTGGTGTTTGAAATATGTGTATCATTATGATTCGATTTTGTTTATGTTATTCTCATTTATATATTTTTCATCGTTCATTGTTGAAACAAGGAATCAAGTTGACATAGCATATTATACCTATTCAAAGTTATTGATATAAAATATGTCTTGCTTTTTTTCACAAAAGCCAAAGAAGACCATCCAAACTGTAGTCTTGTATTAGTACATCATCAGATCAAAATTGCTTCACCGTCTAACATAATCCTTTACTTTTATATTTAAGCTGGTGGGTGTCAGCGTTACTGTGTGGAAAATGAAGGTGAGTGCATAACAAGTCGATCATTGACAGAAACTGATATGAAAGTTTATTGATACGGAAGTTTTAATCAAACAAGTTTTTGAGCTCAAATAACGTCACTCCGAAACAGGCAAGCTACCAACAATCAACCAACTAAGAAAAGTTTAAACATATGAATCTTTAGAAATGATAATATAAGCAAAGAGTTAATTTCTTTTAATAATTATGAGAGCGATAATGTTCTGCAACATAAACAGTTTTAATGTGTTTTAATTTAAAGCATGATCTGTACTCTGTTTTTAACATTGCAGATCCTGGAAAGGAAAAGGATATCAAAGATTGCTTTGACAGCTGTTAAAAGTCTTTTGGAATTACTTGTAAGTTCTTCTCATATTTCATGACAGATATTAGCTACAAAGAATGCAAGCATATCCCACGTTTGTCTTTATTTGCTTGTGAAATATTTGTAAATAGCAAAATCCACATCAATCAATATTGTTTTTTTGTGTGTATTATTTTCCACAAGTGGAAACGGTGTTCTATGTAGATATGGTAATAGCAATACCAGATGTTAAAAAAACAACGCTTCTTAAAACATTGACGAGGGACCTCGATGACCGAGTGGTCTAATTAGTTACTACAGTAATCACTACACTGAGGTTGTGAGTTCGAACCCCGCTCGTACGGGTGCACTCGACTCCAATCTTAACTGACTAGGATTGTCAGTTTTCCTATCGAAGGTCGGTGTTTTTTTCCGGGCACTCCGGCTTCCTCCACCAATAAAAACTCACCGCCACAAAATAGCCTAAATGCGGTTAAAAGTGGCGTTAAAACACCACAAATCGTAAAATCGTAATCAAACATTGATGAACACTTTTCATTAATCATTCAATTTGTTTAAAAATGGGTAGTTTCTGTTTGAATGAAACAAAATAATATTTAAGAACACAAAACATATACTTTATTTCTTTTTCTTGCAGATTTGAATCCTAAAGATAAAGAAAGATAGAGAAGCCATGAAATATTAAGATGAAATAAAATTTACTTCTCTTAATTGTTTGTCATATGTTTTTTTTACAAACACACTCGGATATGTTATTTAGAACTGATTTAGATTAAATAGGTTGAGCATGAGAAATTCAAACAAATGGTTTTATTACTGCCGATCTTTATAAACCTGGACTTTTTTTTTCATAATATTCATATTTTCTACCTTATCATGATACATATACTTCTTCTGATTTGACACGGGAAGAAAAGATATTTATTTGTACATTTATGAAAACTTTTGTATATCACAAAATTTAAACTCTGGAAATACATGTATACACAGGATGTTTAATGTCACCTGGTTGCTTTTGGTTTGCACGTGTACCTGCCAATATATTGTTATGGAACATTATAACCCCAGTAAGATTTCACCTGTTCAGGTATAGAATATTGACTGTCCCTTTGGTATCTTTCGTCCCTCTTTTATCCATAATAATTGTTGGCATTGTTTTTTTTTCTCTTTGGACAAAAACATTTTTTGTTCTAAAAGATATATATCAATATATTTCTAAAGAAAGATAAATAATACATAGAACAGGAAAAACACCTTTAAAAAAAGAAGAAATGTTTTAATTATAAATGTTATTGTTAACTATTTTCTGGTAACAGTATATCTAAAATATCTTTCAAAATAAATGTGTCAGTGTCGCACTTAAAATAATATTTTTTATCAAGAAATTTTGAAATCAATCATATTGAAATATAACCAACATATCGAAATATCACTAAAGAAAATAAGAGAAACATTAGAGATTCTGCATGAAAAAAATAATTTAATCAAGGAAAGTCTTACTATACAAATACTTAATTTGATGCAACATTTCCATAGACATCATCCGCCATTTTGAAAAATCCCGAAATTTCACTTTTTTAAATCGATATTTGACAGAATTTGCCCTGGAATTAAAATGTTTTTAAGTAGTATTCTTAGGCAGATATATGTTTAAATATTCTTAATCGTATTGCGAAGTTAGATTTTTTATTTACGGAATTTCTTTATTTGTTGTACAAGTAGACATGGGTATTGGTAATTTAGCATTAAATCAACGGAGAAATGTTTTTATGATTCGCCAGTGACAGAATTTAATCAAAAATAAAACTGTCAGAACTAACATTGTTAGATAGAAAAAGTAAAAACACAAAAATACTGAACTCCGAGGAAAATTCAAAAAGAAAAGTCCCAAAGCAAATGGCAAAATCAAAAGTTCAAACACATCAAACGAATGGATAACAACTGTCATATTCCTGACTTGGTACAGAAGAAAGAAGTTTGATTACCAAGCATCGATTTGCAAAGTTAGAAAGCGGGTAAGGTTAATGAGAAAATTGAACTTTATAAAAGCACCTATGCATTTGATATGGGGCAATATAATACAAAATAGCGGCTAGTATACGTCACAAAAGTCGCTTGATGTGTAACTTAGTTGGATATCAGCTGTTAAGGTGGTAATGGAGTCTAAAATAAAAATGATAGAATTTGTTCATACTTTGCCAAAACGTAGAATCTATTGATATATGTTGAAATATATAATAAAAATGATAGGTCACCGCGGATTTTCTCAAACTAGACGACGCAACAAAATGGCACATTTAGTAAGGATTATACAGGAAAAAACACCATTTTGTGGTTAGAAACTAAACAAAATGATAGAATTGTTAAATAATTAAGGAAAAGATAGCTTTCAGACAATGCTTTGAGAATTTCAAAAGAAAAGATAGGATCACCGTGAGTTTTTTCCGGCTAAAATACTAAATAGAAAAATTCCATGTAGAATCCTTCAGAAAATGCACTATTTTAGAGTTACCTCCCCTCAAAAATTACAATTTAAAAAATAAATTAAAAAAAAAAAATAATAATAAATTTTTGCAAAAATATTATTTATAAGTTATATTCTTATAAATCGGTTCTTTTAAATGAAAATTCATATTAAATATCTGCGTTCCTATATCATTTTTTGCTAACTTGATAGAAAATATGGAACTTTGGTTCACTGTTTTTTTAAATCCAAGATTGAGGAAGACACCCATACCACCTTAATGGTATTTTTCTGATATTTCTATTTGATTTATTCACTATTTATGTCAAAGTGAGCGATTTGAGATTTGAAATATTGCATACAAACCTGTCTTATATAGAAGAATGTATGTTGACCTCTGAATATATTTTGTATTTGATGTTGTTGGGTTGCCGTCTCAATACCAGTTTATCCTCGTTTTGCTTTATTTATACCCACATACAAACAATCGGGTAATTTAAATTTTCACATATTGCTTCATTTGTTTGGAATCTTGGCTTTCATTTGAAACTCTATGACGGGATCTATACTAAAACAAATTTGTTGTGTACTTTCTGTCTCATTATTTGTCTTTATTTTGTATAGTAAAAGAGGACTGACTCACAAAAAAAACCGATTGATACTGTCACTGTAGAAAGTAAACTCAAATAAACAATCAATTATTTATCCACACTGCATTATTATGAACACTAAGAAAAGAAATGTGTATGTTATAAGTATTTAAGCCTTAGCAATGACAACGAAATCAAATACTTTTATATCGACACATACATCAAATATGCTAACATAAAAGACGTAGCATTTTCCTCGATTCCAAACATTTATCATTTGACAGTGACTAAAACGATTGATTGTTTAATGGATAGTTATTCAACTTTCTTTACGTCCAGGGACAAATATTTCATCAAGTAAACAAATCATCATAGTAGGTTCTGCAAAGATGATCGAACGAATTGAAAAGGATGTTCAACTGGCACAGTTCATGGTTAGTCAGACATTTACAAAAGGTAATATACGGTTCGGCAGTGAGTTGTTGCAAGGTTGTTCAGCTTTTAGAGAGCGTGACACTTCCCTACAAGATGCATCAGATTGATCGGACATGCTGCGTATTCAATAATGATATAATAATATAACAGATTTGATGAGACTGTCATCAAAGTGAGAGGGTTATTAGGTATTTTTGTGATTTTTCTTTTTTTCATAAGTCTTCTTTGTTAAGTCTGAGTATCATTACTATAGTCCAGTCGATTTGTGCAGATTTTTGACAAAATTGCTCAGATTGTGGTTAAAGCATGAAATTTGGAATAGTGGTAGTATATGTCATGGACAACATTTTAAGCTATGTACCCACTCTCAAAGTCAAAATTTGCGGAAGAGGCGTCCATTTTAAAATGGCGGCCGTTTGATCTCTATAGATTAATAAAAAAAATTCTAAAAAAAATATTAGAGAAGATATTGACATGAAACCTGGGTAATATAATAACAGTGCTGATTCCAATTGTCTTGTTGAACAATGTTTTTGGAAATATTACCCATATTGAATGGCGGCCATCTTGAAAAATCTTTGTTTTTTAAGCCAAAAAAGGTAGTCATTATTCGATGAAAATTAAAAAAAAAAAACAATGTCGAAGATATACAAATGTATTTGTTTGAGCTATATAAACAGGACGAAAAGCGAGCCTATGAACCCCCCTCCCTGAGTTTTTCGACTGTTTCGTAGAGGGTACAAATTACTTTATATTTTCCGACAATGTACATGTCTCTAATGTTCAAAAGTAATCGACATAGTTAAAACGCTACCACGAAGAAGATCATGAAATGAACTATTACTCTAAAAGTAATATTCCTGCCACCGCTTGTTCAACATAGAATAACAGGAGAATTTTATTTTACAATTATAAATAAAGCAAGAAAATATTTTTATAACTGTCATTTATAATAGTTGGCTGATTACAGGAAATTCGTTTTGTTGATATTGTTCATTTGAAACAAATTTCAAAAACCTTGATTGCAGACATAATGAATTTCATATCATACAAGTAATTAATGTTATAGGAAGACCAACTGCTCAAATGTTCTCAATTATCGTTAACAAAAATGAAATGTACATGATTTGTCAAACCTCACTCTGTCTATCATGTTCTATCACATTGTCCTCCACATTTACATACGTAATACTGCCTTTACACATTTGCATTTCCTTAGTAACCGTGTTCACTTTGACTTATCAGTTAAGCGCTTGCTGCAGGAAGTTATTATAAAGTCATATGGTATATTCATCCCAGATGACAAGGACTGTCATCTGAGGACTTCATATGTATTGATTTTTTGGTAGCCATTTTGAATGATGGCCATTTTGAAAACATGAATTTCCAATATAACATTATTCGCTAATCTTATTTATTCACTGTTTGCATTCACACTTTTTTTTTACTAATATGCATTAGATATTTATAAAATGGTCAGATAAGGCATGCACTTGTTTACAAAATAAAGATATCAGTATAAGAATTTCTAACTGTTACTTACACGTTTGCCTAAGTAACTTTGTAAATCAGAAATTACGAATATAATATAATTTATGACTGAACGTTGATGTTGGAAAATATAAAAATTGTAGATTTTCAAAACACTGGAGCTAGATATCAAAAGAAAATAATGAGCGTTTAGACTAGAAGGAATGTGTGAAACGGCAAGAGAGGACATGTGAGGGTTTGCATGTAATGGCAAACAGATCCAAACAGAACAGACATAGACATTTGAGCTGGCAATCACTCTTTTTGATGCAGGCATACAACAATGTTGGGTCTTGAATTTGTTTTTCTTTCGCTCAATTTAAAACAGTTGAATGAGGGTTATGGAAATGCAGAAGCACTCCAGACAGCACAAATCTTGTCAAACAAATTTTCAGAACTCAAAATATTTCATCAGTAAAAGGGAAAACATACTTCTGATGTTAAAGATAAATTGCCAGTCGAAAGAAAACAAGAAGTAACTAGACACTGTTAAGTGATACTAAATCAACACAAACAATCACTGCAATGTATTTTTTCTGTGGTGATGTATCTGAAGATCTCCATGATACTTTGAAATTTAAAAATCGACAAAAATGGGACATGACTATGCACCTGTACTACAAGACATATTTCCTTAGCCAAAGTAAGAGCTGGAGATGTCAAATCACAAGTATCCTGCTTAGTGATTGATGAAACTTGGCATAGCAAATAGGCAGAATAAAAGACATAGAAAGAGGGCCAAGAATCTTTTATCCTTGGAGTTATCCTTTTCAAAATAATAAAATAGATTAATGACACACGGTCTGGCAGAGGTATTGTACCAATCTCCACGCTTGCAGATCAGGCTGACTTGTACAATAAACGCCTGGAACAACTTGTAGTTATCATAGAAGGAAGGACTGATGCAACGCATCTAACAAAATAGGAATGTAACTAAAAAGGATATCTGCAAGCATACAAGGTTCCTTAGTATGAATGATACAGGATGGCCAACCATCGAGACACAATCCAGTAATATCGATGAGTGGAAGACAATACTCACCATTTCTCAGCTATAATAGTTCAACTGTGCAACTCGTCATCGAAGGGATGCAACTGCAACTGATCAGTCCTCCGATAGAGAGTAAGATGTTTCAAAGATTGTGGAACGGATTTATTTTTAAAGCCTACAATGAATGTCCCTGTAAACCTTTCTATAGTAGCAAGCCTAACCCTTCAAACTATTCTAGTTACTTTGACTATGAAGAGGCATTCCCCATCACGACTTAACCATTTTGTAAAAGACATGGCCTGTTTCAGAACTTCCCCAACATATTCATTGAGAATCCAGAGAAAGACGCAACCTTTCATGTGTGCATGCATATCATCTATGGTAGCTAGTATTCAATTTTTCATAAATGTTGTATTAATCATTCCTTCCAGGACAACTAATATTTACTAAGGACGTTTACTGTACCATTTTTCCAGATCATCAATTTCAAATATTCAAACAATATCTGTTCCAGACTGTGAGCCGTCACTGTTTTCTATTATTTTGGCAAGCCCCATTGCAATGGATAACAGATTTTTTACTTTTTTTCTGTGTCTCGAATTCTGTCTTATTGACTTGTTATGCAGTTTTAACACACATTTAGCATGAGATCGGCTCCTGAAATATTAATCTTCAGCACTGTATCTGGCTAAAAGAACAATGGTTAGTAGTTCAAGTGACAGTCACATACTCTATTGTCAATCACAATTGCTGATGCTTCATGATGATAGTCAGATACCTCATCACAAAGAAATAAAGAAATATCTGCAATCATTGTTTTTGTTGATTCATCACAACTGTGACTGGTTATTCTACTGGGTTTTTCAATCCGTGACTCATTTTGTTTTTCCTGACTATATATACTAGGATTTGCTTTGACATGATTAGTACCTTTTGCCGTGTGATTCTCCCATTGTATGGCCTTCATCAACGTTGAACAGTTGTATGCTTACAAAAAATGACTGATTACCAGCTTAAATGTCTATGTCTGCTCTTTTTGTATTTGCTTGGCATTGTAAATCATCACGTGTCCTCACTTCCCGTTGCGGAATTCTTTATTTATTTATTAGATTTGTTCAACTCTAGTGATTTTGATACCTACGTATTTTTCCTGTTCAACATACAGTGCTCATATTTTACATACGGATTTTTTTAATGGTATAAAATTACCTAAGCCCTACATACTAAACTGCAATAAAAGAATTTATGTATTTCTTTAAATACATTTATTTCTTAACATAAGCATACCTTATTTGAGCACGTGGTGAATATATCTTATATGAAAAGCAACAGTCATTAATAAATGATTAGCAAAACTAGTTGCAAATGCATATAAAACTTAGTATTAATTCAAAAAACAATTTAGGATAGCGAATAATAATATATTGCAAATTTACATTTCCAAAATGGCCACCATTCAAGATGGCCACTAAATACTTCAATAGTCCTCAGTTTATATTCTTTGTCATAAGAAATACGAAAGTTTATCAAAATTAGTTGAGTAACATATTTTTCATATTTTTTCTAATAATTTTTATTGACTTTTTGGACATGATTTCATAATGGCCGCCCAGAGCCGCCATTTTGATTTTCTGAATTGGGTCCATAGCAATAAATGTTAGTTATGACCCCAACTAACACTCTGCACAGTTTGATGCTTTTACCACCTTCTGAGCAATTGTTTCACATTTCGACTGGACCACATTAGAGTAGACCAGTGATTAACACTTTCAACACGCAAACCAATATTCGAAGTTTAAAAGTAAAAATATAAATATGATACGATTAAGTACGATAAATTGAAAGACAAAACAAGGACTGAAACAAAAAAGTGAAATTTTCTTTATTTTTTGTCATGAAATTTCATATATTTGAACATGTTTATACGTACTCTCTTTGATCAAACTTCTACGTTTTTAAGAAACAAACAGAAAAGTTATATATACAAAGTTTGGCTTTACTGGTAGACATTTTTCTATTCAGGTGTTTATGACTATTTCATTCATAAATCCAACCAGTTTTTGAAAATTCAATCAAAACCTTTCTCTTTAAATTGATAAAATTTTTATATTTACTCTTACCGTCAAATCACAGTATCGTGAATTGCTGGAACGTAATTTAATCGGTTTTTTTTTAAACAAAAGTATTTTTTTTTTTTCTAACTGGAAAAAATGTGCCATTTATGACGTTGGTTTTTTTAGACTTTCATGAGACGCAGGAAAGTACGCTAATACAGTAAAACGATATGATTCAAATGCTGTATTGGAACTTTCTACAGAAAAATAGCTAGCATTAAAACATGGTTTTATCCAACATTGTCAACATTAGGATATTCATGTGACGAGATAGGAATATTACAGGGTTTTACCGTTCGTTTGGTTCGATTTAGTTTTTGTCTTAATCTGTAAATTTAAAGAAACCTCCGTTTTTCATTGTAAAATACGGTTTGTTAGTCTGTAGATACTTTTTTTGTGTCGTTTGTGTTCTTTCTCACTGACGTTTTCCATACATTCAGATTTTAATCATGCAAAAAAGGTAAAACAGTCAAACTTAAAAAATGTTGTACCTGTTATTAATTTCAGTTACTGGAGATTCGTTTATATTCGTTGTATCTAATTCTCGTGGATTTCGTTGATACAGGGGAACCATGAAATTATATGTCCAACGAATAACAATTTTTTCAAAAGGAATGTAGCATAATGTCACCTTAAACAAAAATTGAGAATGAAAATGGGGAATGTGTCAAAGATACAACAACCCGACCATAGAACAGACAACAGCAGAAGGTCACCAACAGGTCTTCAATGCGCCGAGAAATACCCGCACCAGGAGGCTGCATAGTACTGTTATAAATAGCCCCCTCTTTCTTACAACAATTAAAGAGGTGATCAGTTCTCAACATTTCATCCATTCACACAATTTTTGTTTTAATTGAAAAAAAAAATACAACAAAAGAACAAATGACAATTACACAAACACATTTTTTAAGGTAACTTTTCAAAATAATGATTTCGTCATTCATCAGGACACCTAATTTCAAATTAATTCAAACACTGTCAGCGTAAATACTGATATCCCAGCCTTTGATTTACTTTTAATTACATTCACAATCCTATACAATGTATTTCACGATCAAATTGCAATGCTTGACCACAGTTAAAAAAAAGGGACGAAAGATACAAGAGGGACTTTCAAACTCATAAATCGAAAACAGACTGACAACACCTGCCTAAAATAGAAAGAAGACAAACAGACAAACAGACAAACAACAAAAATACATGCCACAACATATAAAACTGAAGAATAAGGAACACGAACCCCACCAAAAACTAGTGGTAATCGCAGGTGCTCCGGAAAGGTAAATAGATCCTGCTCCACATGTGGCACCAGTCGTGTTGCTTATGTGATAACAAATCCGGTAAATACTCTAATTTTTTAGGTCTCATTCATGAAAGGGAAGGGGATTGTAGTTACGACGTAAAGAACATATCCGATATCATTTGTGAATCGGTTATTACTTTACGGTAAACAAACTCGTGATGGCGTCCGGAAAATTTACAAAGGGATGGTTTCAACTTCACCATTTGGAAATTTTGTAGCAGCAGCCCTCTATCAAGATCAAGAAAATCATGATATGAAATGCAAACACGGGAATATCATATCAATTGGGAGATATATGTTAAGTATTCTGTAATGATCATTCCTCTCGATACACCAAACGACATTCATGAAAACTTACATTCAAATTACAATGAGTCTGAAAAAAAACCAGTTAATAATGCATGTACTCGATAATATATATCATAATTTTGTGAGTATTTTAGTCTTTGTGCCATCTCATAAACATTGTAGGTCTGTTTGATATTATGCTTTATATTAAATAAATTAAATAACGTTTTGACCTGTAGAAGAATGATTTTTGTTTTGTTTCGCTTTTAATATTGACATTCTTTTCCTTTAATGTCTGAGCACGATTTATACATGAAAAACCAATCTTTAGCTATTGGGTTCAAATAAGGTCACAAATACAATAAAACGAATTGTTCATTTGCAAATAAAAAAATCATCAGCAATGTTTCTTCGCCTATTTTGATAAAATAGAACTAATTTATTTGCTAAAAACGAATTATTATTTCATCATTTCACTTATAATAGTGATTAAATCACACAAAATCATATTCTATGTTTTTTTTCTTTTAAAATCTCGTAGATAGTGCCTCTTTAAGCATTTCAATGTATAATGTTCTCGATGAAAACTGATTACAAATCACTTGTTCACCACACAGTACACATGTTTAATCATTAGGCATTTCATATCATGACCTCGGACTCGGAATTCTTTTAAACTGTTTTTACTGTGAGTATTGCTGTGTGTTTTTTTTTCTACATTGGTAAGAGGAATAGTGGAAGATTGAGAGCTTGCAAATCATTTGGTATCCCGCCTCTGGCCTTTGTAAGTCTTATATGGTTTTTAATATTAGTTTATTTTTATATGTTAGAGTTAAGTAAGACATCCATTATGACAAAAATATTACACATTTTTTGTGTAGAGGATATCAAATGTACCAGGATTATAATTTAGTACGCCAGATGCGCGTTTCGTGTAGCTACGTAAGACTAATAAGTGACGCTCATAGAGGCCAGCTGAAGCCCCCTCTGTGTGCAGGATTTTGTTCGATGTGTGGCCTAAGGCTGTTTTCTGCTCCTTGGTAGGGTTGTTATCTCTTTGACACATTACCCATTTTCAAATTTGATTGATTAAGATATAAACATATGAATAGTTATTTAAGGTACCAGGATTATAATAAAGTACGCCAGACGCGCGTTTCGTCTACATATATAAGACTCATCAGTGAGGCTATAAATCAAAATATTTGAAGTACAAAGTTGAAAAGCATTGAGGATCCAAAATTCCAAAACAATGTGCCAAATACGGCTAAAGTAACTTATGCCTGGGATAAGAAAATCCTTAGTTTTTCTAAATATTAAAATTTTTGTAAACAGGAAATTTATAAAAATGACCACACTATTGATATTCATGTCAACACCAAAGTGTTGAATACTGGGGCTGGTGATACCCTTGGGTACGAAACGTCCACCAGAATACAATGATCTTATGTGAGCAAAACTTATGAAACTGGATATGCATGGAAAGCCACACATGCAAAACAATTACGTCCTGGAGTATACAACACTGTCGTTTTGCTTAACGAGCCGTGGTTCGCGTAATCTCTAATGATGATTACTAGTCGAGAAAAACACTTCGGTCGCATCTTCATAATGCATGGTTTGAAAGTTTTATCACATTGTTATACTGTATAATATATTGAACATCCAATTAATATAGTTAAACTTATGCAATTAAGCAGCAACCAGTAATGATGGTTGAAACCGATATTGTTTAGCTCACTTTTATGAGTTCTACGTTCAGATGTCAAAATCAATATTAAGGAGAAAGAGAAAATAGAACAGTCTTTATTTCGTGACATCGAATGCTTACTAAAATTGTTTTTCTCAAGTCAAAGCAATAAATTCGTTTATGAGAACTATTAAACACTCTTTATATTTAAAAATAAATATGGTAAATTTATGCTTGCTTCATAATCGATTAATGACTTTTGAACAGCGGTACACTACTGTTGCCTTTATGGACGTCCAGTGGCAAATATTTCATGCATGGTCAGGATGACAAAGCTATGATAGGGTCATTTATAAATATGTTTAAGTTACAGCAAATGAGAAATGAGAAATGCCATTTTAGATCAGTTCGCCTATCTATATGAAGAAATAGATGTAAGTAATAACATCGCCAATAAACTCAGTTCTGATATAATGGTAATATTTTATATTTTAAAAATACAAATTATTGAATTGAAATGATTCAATATATAAAATAGTCTCTACGATCAGTAGAAGAAGAATGTTTTTAGTATTGACCCGTTTTTCGTGTGATCTTTAATATCTAGGTTCAAGGTCTAGCAATACAGAATTATATATTTTACTTTCATTGAGCAAAGGGTTTATGATTTTCTTTCAATCCGGTAATACTAATAT
This sequence comes from Mytilus trossulus, assembly GCF_036588685.1. NCBI lineage: Eukaryota > Metazoa > Mollusca > Bivalvia > Mytilida > Mytilidae > Mytilus > Mytilus trossulus. Next base: position 66,536,920 of record NC_086380.1, on the reverse strand, counting down.
GGCTATATTTGCTGTTCGTATATGTTTATCAACACTTTTCAAAGGTTGAACTTAAATATATGTAAGCTTTAAAATGTCTATATTTCATCTTTATATCTTATGTTGAAAAATTTGTTTGTCTCCGGAAGCATTACCTTGAATTTTGTGTGTTCGCAAAAATCTTTTATTATAAACGGAAAAACTATGGTCTAATCTATATAAAAACGAGAGACAAGAAACACGTATGTACCACATTAACAAACGGCAAGTACTCAAAATCAAATTCCTGACTTAGGACAGGTGCAAACAATTATAGAACTTATTTTGCTCACTGCCTCCCTAATTTCTACATTGATGCATCAAATCAGATAATATAAACACAAATCGTCACAATTTGATTCTTTGATTGTGCAATGACTGACGCGCTGCTCATATCTCTAAATATATCATGTACAGAAAATACAAACGCATTGAAAGATATCTGTAACACAATGTGTTCACTGCTTTTTTTTTTTTAGATCAATCGTCACCATTACTGAACAATAACATTACAATGAATGTCTCTTCGATTCTGAGGGGGCGGAAAAATATTAAAGCCCACGTCCTGATATATAAGACGAAGAGCTTATGAAAAAAAAAACGGAAGCCAAACCGGTCAAAGAATCCGACTTATAATTGAATTCAGTAAGGAAATACTTATTTTGGAAATGTTTATCAATTAAAAGGGCGTAAAGATATGCATTCTTGTTTCCTTGTATAAGAGATACTTGAAATATGTCAAAGGGAAACTAAAACTTATAAGTCAAAAATAAACTGACAACAACGCCATAACTTTAAAAAATACAGTCACCAGAAAAACCACAGTTTAAAAAATACAACTCAGAAAAATAAGTATTAAACACCTGAGTTGAGCAAACTATTCTTTGCAAATGTAAACCAAGAGTATGTTTTCCTGCATTTATGCCAGTCCTGCAGTTTTTACAATGAATTAAACAGAAAAAAAGGTGATTTAAAAAATTTGCCACACAAAAATAACACATTTATAAAGTTCACAATAGTTTCAAAAAGCAAAACATTTTTTTTTTAAAATAATGTCTTTTTATAAAATTTACTTTATTCAAAAATATATGTTTACCAAATTCTAAATTTATTTGGTGTCATCAGTTTTAAAGAGTTAAGAGTTATGAAACATATCGTTATGTTTGTTTCTGATTAAAACAAATAATCTGCTTCTATATTTAACGAATATTATACAGCTAGGAGAGACAACCTTCTGGCAATCAATCAATCATTCATTGGATAATTGCTTTATTTCAAAGGCAAATGTTCATGCAGTTTCGAGCTTCCTCTTTGCTATTCTGTAAGCAAATTTTCATGCAGTTGTCTCCACTTGTTGAAAATCTATTGTCGTGCCCTTGGTCTTCTTTTACCCTGCAATATTTTACCAGTATCATTATTGAAATCAAGTACGATAATCAGTTCATATTTAAAGTACGAAAACAAAAATACTTTTTTCGTCAAATAAAAGTGTTTCAGATCAAATAAAATGTTTAGTTGCACTTATATCAATTATATAAGTGAAGCGGATGTTCTCCTTAAAATTCGGAAAACGTTTGAAGAGTACTTATCTTTTCTGATAAAAAGACCTTGGCTTATGCCCAACAAAATGACATTTATACAATAAGAACATATCATTTCTAATATACCGTAACAGTAGAGGACTCAACCTAAAGCTTAAAATGAGTAACACAAAACTAAATTGATTTTTATTACTGAAATATACGATAAAACGTTTATAGTTACATATGTATAAATATTTAACACTTCAGACATAATTATGATTAAAAGCATTTCTTACGTAAATACTTTATGAGTATTCTAGAAAAAAAAAACACTCACGAGTTTTGTAGAAGATTTTTGAAAAGCTCCAAAATAAAATCAACTTTTTTAATTATTTCATAATCTAAAAGGTGTCATACCACCAATTTAAAGTTCCTATCTGTTCAACCAAACTTTGCAATTTTCACAGCTTTCTAAATATTTTACCTTAAGTTTGAAATTGAGAATGGAAATGGGGAATGTGTCAAAGAGACAACAACCCGACCAAATAAAAAAACAACAGCAGAAGGTCACCAACAGGTCTTCAATGTAGCGAGAAATTACCGCACCCGGAGGCGTCCTTCTGCTGGCCCCTAAACAAATATATACTAGTTCAGTGATAACGAACGCCATACTAATTTCCAAATTGTTTAACTTCAAAGAAACTAGGTATATCCTGAATTGTACAGGTGTCACCTTTCTGCATGCCAATTTTCAATATACATTCTAAATCATATTAGAAAGAAGAGAGCTTCCGAAAATAGGTACAACTAAAAAAAGTTTTCTGAAAATCTTAAATTAGTATACCATGGAGTGTATTAATCCTCAATTTTAAATGCAAACTCCTAGACAGATACAATTTGGCTCAAAATGGTCTTGATATATTTCTCTTACAACAAAAGTTTCATTTCTGAAAAATTCTTGGTTAGTTTAGGTGAACAATGACATCAAATGCACCATTTTTTGTCCAAGTAAGCCTACTTTCACATACGTTCTAAATTTGAGGGAGTAATTGGTGGTTTGACACCTAAAACCCTAAGGTAGCAATAAACAGTTAGAAAAAAATATTAAAATTTGCGTTTATAAATTTTACCATCTACTTTTTATTGCTTTCTTGCAATATCAAGCTTACTGTTTGTGTCATATATGGGCATATGTATGTAATCAGACGCTTCCATAGATTTTATATCCAGTATATAAAATGGTAAATATGATTACTTTTGGGGTGTATCCATGGCAACAATCTGCATTTATTTGTCATAAAATGTTGCAAAAAGGGGGAAAAGATGTCAAATATTTCTCTAAAATTTTACTATAAGTCGAATTTCAATCGCTTGAAGTAATACCTTTTCTGAAACTGTGTACATATATCATTCAGCAAATTGAATAAAAATAAATGTCTTTCATTTTTTGGTAAAATTGTGTCAAAAACTTCGTGTAGAAAAAATGTTTTTTAGTAAACATTACATTAATTTCTGGAGCGATTGCCGGTCTAGCTATAAAAATATGGATTGTCAAACAGAAAACAGCCCATACAAATTTTTGATGCTCTTATAAACCATCTTTGAAGGCTAAATTAGCACTCAGCTGTCTAAAAATTAATTTTATTACACAATAACTATCCTATTTGAAAAATCCACAGGGGCCAAAATGGGAAACTAAACTTCTAACTGTGTATTGCTACTTAACTTATTTCACGCAAAATATTCAGCATTATATCTGGTTGCTATGTTTAAGCATAATTTTAAGGAGGTAAAAATACATTTCCGTTTGTAATAATATTTGCATTTAAATATATATATATATATATATTTTAGACCACTCTAACTCAAAAGTTTTGCATGCACACGCATAAATATTGCGTTTTTTCTTATCCAACCGAATGATAGGTTTGAACGTTGTTTTCAATCTAGACTCATATATATATGTTAGACTCAGATCAACGCCTCGGCCTCAAATCGACGTCCGTTCATCAAATAGACGTCCGTTCCTCAAATCGACGTCCGTTTCTGAAATTGACGTCCAAATCTGACGTCACATTCTCAAATCGACGTCCAATATTTTGAAACTCTAATTGACGTCCAATATGAAGTCATGTATTGCCAAAACTACGTCCGATCGATTTAAGTCGTCCTTAATCGGTGTTCAATATCAATATATAATAAATTACTGAATTTAATTATTTACACATATACATGTTTTGTAGGGTTTAAACATTATACATACTTTCCATATAGACAAATGACATGCTGGTGAGGGTGTGTCAAGTAGAAAACAACCTAACGGCAAAAAAAAACCAAACGACATCTTGAGGGCATTATTCAATTTTCAACAATAGCCAAAATAAAGAAGTACAGCCAATTATTTCCACATGCATAGTATTATACTTCGGAATATGTGAGATATTTTTCAACAAATTTCTGAGTTTTACACCTGGACTGAAACATATACGCAAGCAATTGTCATTATGTTTTATGTTGTGCACAACTGTTATAGTTTAAGTGCTCACATGTTTAGCCCCGACATATGCTTTATTCCATTGGCCTGTCGTGCAGTGGTTTTAGATGGTTAATGTCTGTCATATTTGTTTTGTCGGATTTTTTATTTTTTTTATGAAAAACACCGATTACTTTATAATTTGAATTGTTTACATTATATATGTCATACCACATCTCCTTATTTTTATGTAGTCTCTTAAATTTAAAACTTTATATCACAACATATTTACATATTTAGTCTAGTATGTAATAAATCTTTTTAAAATCTTTTTTTTTTTTTAAATATATCCTATTTGTCACACATGTACATAAAATGAATGAAGGTCGAAAAGTTTCAGCTGCGGTCGGCTCTTGTTAATTTTGTATTCTGTGTCCAAAACGGACGTTGATTAGAAAAGCTAAAAATTGGACGTCGATTAGAGAAGCAAAAGAAATTGACGTCGATTAGATAGTCATACAATTTGCTGTCAATGTGAAAAAATAACTTATTGTGACGTCATATGTGGACGTCGATTTCAGCAACGGACGTCAAGTAGAGACCGGAAGTCGATCTGAGTCTTATATATATATATATACTTATTCAAGTACTTAACCATTGTCATTGATATATGGATTGAGAGCTCTTAACAAAGCAAGCGCTACGCATGTGCCATTATAAAGTGTTATTTATTTTTTATATCATATAATAATGTAGAAAAGTACCACATCATTTTCCTGTTTGCATTTGAAAAAAAGATTCAGCATATTCGAATGACTTACTTTTCGCACACAAAATAATAGGCATTGGTACATGGTTCATCTGCCCACTTGAAAACTGTTGAAAATTTGTAGTAACACATACAATTAGCACTACTTCCCTGGTTGGGTTGGTTGCTTCGCCAGTATGTGAAATCCATTTCTGTTAAAGGACTGTACCATCTCCAGTCACCTTCTTGGTGAATATCTGCACCTCCGATCCATGCAGTTGTTTCTAGCAGAGAAATAATTGGAATATTTATAAGGAAGATATTAAAAGCGTACCTATACAAAGATAATTTGCCCCAATTTGTGTAACAAAAAGCAAAAACCCATTTCGTCGTTTTTTTCGTGTACAAATAAACTTGTATCATTTCAACAGTACCTAACCACAAAAACAGAATGACGTACAGTTGTCGCCTATACCGCCTAAAATAGCACTCCACAGTTAGAAAATGAAATTGAAATTGAACCACTAAATGTTTAATCATCTGCTATTCCTGGTTTTCTTGTACATTAAGCAAACTGTTTGTGTCATACATGTGCATATGTATGTCGTCGGTATATTCCATAGATTTGATTTTCAAACTTCAATATGCTGAAATTTAAGTCCTTTTGTGTGTATCCATGGCAAATTTCTGCATTTATTTACCATAAAATTTTGAAAAAGGGGGTTAAAATGTCACTTATTCCCCCAAAATTTTGTCAAACTAGAAATTTAATGCCTTTGAATGATACCTTTCCTGAAACCATTGCAATTAACATGATGAATTTACCACATGATGAAATAAAGAATGGGTGTCTTTGGCCTCCTTTTTCGTAAAATTTGGGGGAAATACTATACAATAATGCCGGACAAATGCTAGGTTTGGATATGAAAATTTAGACTGTCATACAGAAAACAGCCCATGCATTTAATCATTATATTTCACTGATTTTTTAAATACAGAAGGGGAAATAACTCTCATATGGAGTCTCTGGATAGCTGCGGTAAAAAAAAAAGTAACTTCCTTTCGATATAATAGATATTTTGGAAAAATAAATTTGTTGCTTTTTTACAGTAGCGAATCAGGTCTTATAACAAGAAAACAGTGTTCGGGGAGAAAACTCTTACACAGAAAAGTGTTCGGTTAAACAGGGTCAGTTTCAAAATCTTATAGACTGTATGATATTTTATACCAAAACACAAAATTATACACATAGCATGACAAAAAAACACCAATATATTTTTCTCAGAAAAGTTGAAAAACCTAGTTATATACAAATGGTACGTAACTTGCATTAATCAAAAGGAATTGAAAATGGCATGCTAACTGTTACCACATGCTTCATAGACCTTGTTGGTAATCATACCACATCTTATTTTTTATAGGATCGAGTGAAACACATTTTTAATCGGCTACAGCCTGTATGAATTTTTTATTTCGAATATCAACTCATTGAAAAGTACATGTATGCATAAACGTTATGGAAATAACATGTATAACGTATTGTTACAGTAGAAAATTCGATTTATGTTGTAAAAGAATATAGCTACATCTTTTTTCAAACTTTTATATTGTAACGTATGTACGTTATCTAGAAAACTTACTTACTGTTTGTAATAGAGATTAAGAAACTGTTTTCATTTGCACTCATAACATGTGCCAATCTACCTCCCATTGTCTGACACACAGTCTGCGCATCAAACCAATTTAACTTGTGTTCAATAAACATATACTTTTTACTTCCAAATGAATGCCAATTCACGCTTAAACCGATATCAATAGTATTCAAAGTAATAAAAATTACAAGCAACAAAGCTCCTAAAATTGCCATATAGAATAATTCGTCAGTTGAATAACAACCAGCCGATGCTTGTGACACTGTAAATTTACACGAAGTATGTTTTTCCGGCGGACATCCGACACTCAAACTTAGTTTTGACTTTTTAACACTGTCTCTTTATGCAGTAAAGGAGTAGGTCTGGTAAGGGCCGATTTTGGCCTCAAATTTTAGGTTCATCTTACGAAAGATTTTGACACTTTTTAAACACTTAAGTGTCTATTGCAATTGATTCAATTAGTGTGTATGATAGATTTAATTGATGTAGTAATCAAAAACGCTCCGATTCAAGCTTAAATATGAAAAATCTATCAAATATGCCAAAACAACGTCTATTTTCAGATGGTTTTTGACAAAACTGAATATGGCCGCATCCGTGTTCATCCTAAACCTAAATATATGTTATGTATTATCATGAAATACAACTTCCATTTCAATGCTATTAATGAACACGAATGCGGCCACTTTAATTTAAGACGGAAACCGTCTGAAATTTAACTTAAATGCTAAATTGTGAAGATTTCAGTAATTTTGCATCACTTAATGATGCTAGTACCCGATATATGTGCATTTTATTGCCGAAACAACCCATATTCATGTATCAGAAGCATTCTTCTTTCCAGGAAATAGCTAAAAGATTACATTTTCACGATTTTGTAAAACTGCTATATTTTGGGGCCAAAAAGGGGTCTTACTGAACGTACTCCTTTGCTGACAAAAATATCAACCCGTAATAAATATTTCTTGATATATTTTTTTTTCGTGTTCCTGATCAATTATTTATATTTATTATTTATGCTTGGAAATTCAAAACAAAGTTTTGAAAGACCCGCATGACCATGATACCGGTGTTATATTGTAAAAAAAAGAGTAAAATCACAATAATACTGAGCTCCGAGGAAAATTCGCAACGGAAATTTCATAATCAAATGGCAAAAGCAAAAGCTCAAACACATCAAACGAATGGATATCAACTGTCATTTTCCTGACTTGGTTTATTCATTTTCTTTTTCTGGATTTAAAGCTTGCGTTACCTCTCATTGTATGACAGTCGTATCAAATTCCATGAAGTTAACAATGATGCGTGAACAAAACCAATAAAAAGGGTCTACTGCATCTTGCCCTATCGCTTTAATTTCATTTCGTTAACAAGAAGATTTTTTTTTTAAAATTTGGTTTAGACAAACATATTAGTAATGACTAATCAGTATTTCATTGATCAAAATAACTATTCCCAGTCACACTAGAAAAAGCATTTTGATGATTATTATTCGAGAAAAGCGCTTCAGTCGCCTCAAATTTATAATGCATTGTTTCAATTTTTTATCGCATCATTATAATGTATAATTGAACATTTAATCATTCAAATTATGCAATTAAGCAGCAACCAGTAATGGTGTTTAAAACCGAGATTGTCGAGCTCACTTTTATGAAAAAATTAAAGAGAAAATGCAAATAGAACAATCAATAATTATTGCTATGAGTACTATTGTATTAAACATGCCTTATATTTCAATGTTCCTACAACTCAGATTTTGTCCTGAATACTTTTTTGCCATAATATTTCATTCTGCATAGCTTTATGTGGGTATGTTATAAACATCTGGAGCAGGATATGCTTACCCTTTCGGAGCACCTGAGATTACGACCAGTTGTTGGTGGTGTTCGTGTTGCACACTCTTTATTCATCTATGTTGTGTCTTGTGTCTTGTACTACTATTTGTCTGTTTTATTTTTCTATTTTAGCCACGGCGTTGTCAGTTTATTTTCGATCTATGTGTTTGAATGTGCCTCTTTTTATCGGGAGTACTAGATGTTTTGCAATAATATGTAATATAAACTGCAAAAGTTTGTGTAGGTATACTATGCATTTAATAGCTACATATCAAGGTTTTGGAAATTACTACCACTCATTATACTTGATAAAAATATATGATAATTGGTTGATTAATGCTTGCTATATTTCCAGTGGCAAATATGAAATGCATATTCCAGACTTTATACATTTAAAGAGGCCATTTATAAGCATAGAAAATGACAAATGACAATTGAGATCTGTTCGCCTATTTATAACAGGAAATACGTATACATAAAAAGTAACAAAATCGCCGATAAATCGAGTTCTGCTATGATCATACTTTTCTTTATTAATTAATTGAACTGATTTAATATATTAAAAAAGTAATGTATTCTCGAGGTCTAAGATATACAATCTCCATATCTCTACGATCACTCATCATCATCAACATACACGTCATCGTCACATAATTATATGACTTTTCAAACTTTCTTTTTTCCCCAATCTCTTCTTTATACATATGATTACTAGTATTTTATTCTAGAAACTGGGTGCGTTATACATGTTATATGCATGTCCATTATATTATACTATTATAATTGTAATTTTATAAATTGTGATTTACTTGTTTCTAATCCATTTTGATTTAATTCAGCAATTAAAATAAGTTTAAACTAAGAATGTTTTTAGTATTGACCCGTATTCCGTGTGATCTTTAATATCTAGGTTCAAGGTTCAAGTTTCAGCAATATATATCTGACTTACATTGGACAAAGGGTTTATGATTTCTTTTACTCCGGTTAAACTTATATTGTTATCTTTGCTATTCTTATTCGTTTCTCAACACTTTCAAAAACTTGAACATAAATAGATTATCAACTTTAGATTGTCTATATTTCATTTTTATATCTAATATTGAGAAATTTGTTTGTCTAGGGAAGCAATAAGTTTTATCATGTGCAGTTGCAAATGACGTACGGATGTGCTGACGTTTAAACACATAACGTAAATTCTGTTCTCTGTTGATAAATAAAGTTTTTGTTTGTTTGTAGAATTGATTTGAACATTAAAAGCGAAGATCAAAGAATTTATGTTCACAAATTTACTATAAATAAAGAAATTAAATGGATATGAATTTTTTGAAATCCCCGGTGTTCTTTTTTTTTTCTATAACTTCTTTGAAGAATTTAAAATCAATCAGCAATATTAAAATCCTAAACCACAAAAGACATAAAATACTCACGCGTCTATAAAACGAAGTCACTAAAGATAAAAGTATTTTGTTCTACAAACGATGATAGAAAAAGGGCAAGCAACTTCTTAAGAATAAGATAAACATTACAAATCATTATGTTTACATAATCGTGCTACAAATTCGCGGGTAAATACAATGTGCATGTGTATTATCTTACATGCTGCATATTTACGCGGTCTCAGATCTGTAAATCACGTTATAATTGTTTGATGTGTAAATTAAACCGAGTGTTTCCTTTTTCCTGTTGTGATGCCATGACGTATATTCCTCCATTGATTTGATAAAAGATATTTGCATGACTGGCTATACATTCATATAAGGCGACACAACATACATAAAGGCAACAGTAGTATACCAGTGTTCAACAGTCATAAATCGCTTGAGAGAAAACAAATCCGGCTTTAAAACTCAAATAGAGGGAACTAAACCAAAATAAAAATAGAGACACTAAGTGCATCAAAAACAAACTATTTGATAGCAACTGACATATGCCTAATTTAGAACAGGACATTTCAAGAAACAAATGGTGGGTTGAACCTGATTTTATGACTGACCAAACGTCAAGCTTTGCGACAATGTCAAAATTATATAGTCAGTCTAGCTCTGTTTGAAATGTGTGCAAGTTGACGGTCCAGTTTCATATATCATGATTTGTTTATTGAAAACACTCTTACTAGTCCTGTTACCACCAAATATTCGATAATTCAAAAAAAAATATGGGCGTAGTTTATCCGCATATGAATAAACTTAACTGCTCGACGTTTCAGATTTTCGACCCCATAGTAATAGATTATCGTAGTGTGTTTGTGAACCTTTAAGAGTTTGGGGTCTTTATGCTCTTTAACCTCGTACTTTATTTTGCCTTTTGAAAGATTTTTGAGAGTTACCACAAGACCAGGACAAACATCCTCTGAATGACCCGAAGTGTGTCGGATTTGTTAGTAGATATTGCTACACTAGTTATGTCCGTCGTATAACACCTGCTAAAACACCTTTGTTTAATTCATTTTTATCTTTACAGATTTGTAAGTATAACTTGTCTTACTCTGTACTATCGGATATGTGGAATGATTACCTATGATGACAATCTTATAAATTACGATTATGGGAGGGATACATTTTACAATAAATGTATGAATCTTCGACGGACTACTAAGTATAGTTACAAGTCTTAAGAACCCTTTGTTGAATGTAATTTGTTATGACTACTTGATACATTTATTAAAAATATCAAAATTCGGTAATCATCTTTAGTGAGCTTTGGCGACATATCATCAGACAACCATTTGGTGGAGAGGTTTAGCTATCTATTTAACTAAGTTTCATATAACATTGTCTACATAAGGAAATGCCTTCATTAAGTCAGAAATATTGTTTTCCTTTTGTATGATGTTTTTGAACCTTCGATATTATAATTTGAAAAGAGAATTTCTATAAATCTTTTTGTTTTGTTTTTACTTTTTTTGGACTATCTAGTGATCGAGTTTTAGCACAGCGAAACTCAAAATGCCAAATATTAATGTCAGATATTTGATAGATCCTCATTCAAAGTATTGGTAAATAGAAATAGTAAAAGTATTACAAATCTGGAAAGTGATTATGCTATACATCTACGATTGTCAACAATTATGTCTTAGACAATACGCACGATGGTATGAGTAGCAAATATCCAAATCGTTTTAAGCATGCTGAAAGGAAATGGTTATGTAACAATATACCAATGTAGATGTCGGAAAACTTTGATTTATCTATCGATGAACGGATGTCAACACTCCTTTCAAATGAATTGCGGGATATAAAAAACTTGGCTATTCTGTAAGTCTGCATTCTTTGTCATCAATACGTTTTTAATCAAACACAGCTAGAAATGGTAAGGTAATGGTAATCATCCTTTAAACAAAGCATCGTTGGAAACAGAACAAAGGTTTAATCTATAATTTGCACGTTTATAACGATATTAATTTAAGATTACATGAAAATAAAATTTAGAACATAGGCCTGTCTGTAATTTGACTGAGTGGATATGGATTTGTTTCTAATGTAAAGATAGATCTTATGTGTTGTACTGATTATTATTGTAAAAGAGGGACGAAGGATACCAGAGGGGAAGTCAAACTCATAAATCGAAAATAAACTGACAACGCCATGGCTAAAAATGAAAAGGACAAACAGAAAAACAATAGTACATGTACGACACAACATAGAAAACTAATGAATAAACAACACGAACCCCACCAAAAACTAAGGGTGATCTCAATTGTGGTTATGGTTTCGGTTTAGATTTTTTTTAAATTATTTTTGCATTTCAAATGCATCATTTTTTTAAAATGCGAATAAAACGTAATCGATAAATAAGCAAAAACAACAAAGATTTAAAAATTAAAACTTTTACAGTATATCAATTAAAGTAAGGACGTCACGTGTTTCTACAAAGAAATTCAGAGATGGCTAATTTGTCCTACGGTCAAATAAAGTGGTCGTCATTTCACATCATCACTATATATTACCCTGACTTGTGCTATGCATACTAGAGCGAACTGGTTCCTGGAAGTTTAGTAGTACAAAAACATGTACTTCTGATCTGATACGCAAATGTGCCCTCATAATTGTATAAAGTTTTTTTAATATTCAAAAGCATCTTTTAATAAGGGTTCTACAGTGATATCAAGTGAACAAACTTTCATTTGATACCAAAACTACTCAAATATATCATCTATTGAAAAAGATACTGTTTTGTTTAAAATATGGACTTTTTTGTTGTATTTCCTTTCCGAAATAGCGGTTCCATACCTTTGAATTCAAAACTTCTGAATATAAAAAAAAACGTATTACTAAAGTTAAAAAGCTGAAACAGCAAACATCAGTTCATAAATAATTACACATAAAAAATAATTCAAATACTATCCTCGAACCAATGGCGGACAGGTCCGGCTCTGATGCGACACCAATTTAAGCGCTAATGAATTTTTTCCGATTATTTTTTATCTGTATCATTAGCCTTACACTGTTAAAACACATTCCTCCTAGACAACATATCAAATATGTCAGTACGAACAGAAAATATATCTTGTCTTTTGAAATGTAGGCGGCGCTAATAACGTCAAAAGTTTTGTGTGTATTTCACTTAAGATAGGCAATTGCAGATAAGTTGTGGGTTAAACATTTTGTAAATGCTAAATCTAACAACTAACTTGCAACAGTGGTGTAACAGCACAGCATAAGATCAAACAGTGGAAATCATTTAGAAATTGTATGCGTTTTGCTCATTGTTGACAGCCGTACGGTGACCTCTAGTTGTTAATGAATGTGTCATTTTGATCTCTTGGGGACACTTGTCTCATTTGCAATCATACCACATCTTCAGGATTAGCTTCTAAGAACAAAGACCGAAAGACAAAATATTTAGACAGCTTGCACTGATTCCATATCTGTATATCAGTACAAAATAAAAAGACAGGATTTTATTTATTTGCCCATTTAAAAGGCGATACATTTTCTATTTTTTGATTTTCAGACGAAACAGTAATGACTATGATTTACTTGTGGAATCTATATGAGTTGACTGTCTTTTTGAATATTTCGATGTTTGCAAAGTTATCTCAAAAACAATATTTCTAAATTTTTATAATTTCCTGATTAAGATTTTGTTTTGTAACCACAAAGCAATGTTTAGAGAATAAGCAAGTATAACCTACAGTCAGACTTTTGCATCATCTTTTTTTATCAGAAACAAACCATGTTTTATAATTTCTACACAAGCTGCGGATCTTCTGTCGACGGAGATGACATTGGTGTTCACAATGTCTCTTGTATACGTCAGTAAAAATTGTTGGCAATAACTGCTATTGGCACGATTAACAAAAACAGGCCGAGAGTCGAGCAAACAGATGCTATAATTTGCCCACATTTTGTTTTGTGGTAGATATCGCCATAACCTTTTTTTTTCATAGTGATAATAGCCCGATAAAAGCTACTGATTGCATTTCCACAATATGTATGGTCATCCCAAAAATAATGGACGAACTAAGCAAAATTAAAATAAGCAAACGAAGCATCTATATACTATTTTTTTTATCGATAGGAGAATTATTCGCAATCCTTCTATGAAACGCTCCAAAAGTAAAAATCTGAATCCTTGTAAAATGACTAACGAATACGCAAAAATGAAAAAACGTCATTTGAATCGGGAAATGCATTAACTATAAAGTGTGCAAATTAGATTGTTTCAAAGACAAAGTGAAGACGTACAAAACACTACATTTATACGTCATATCACAAATATTTCTGATTTTGCATGGTTTCAGATGAGTTGCGGCGAAATGAAATCGGTCTTTTCCTTTGGTAGTATAGATAACTTCTAAATATTGGAAACTTTACTGATATAAATGTTTTATCTAACAAAGTAAGTTGTAAAAGAATAAGTAAGAAGTATAACCTTCAATCCGACTTCTGAATTAGTATTTGATCGGAATTAACTCTGTTTTGTCATTTTTACACAAGTTTCTCGTTTTCTGCTGATGAAGATGACACTGATGTTCACAATATCTTTTGTATAAGTCGGTGAAATTGTTGGCAACGACCGCTATAGGCATGCTCAACAGGAACAAGCCGAAAGTGGCACAAACAGATGCTATTATTTGTCCGCATTTTGTTTTTGGGTAAATATCGCCGTAACCTATGGTTGTCATAGTGATTATAGCCCAATAAAAACTACTGATTGCATCTGCGAAATCGCCATTCATTTCCACAATATGCATTGTCATTCCAAAAATAATGGACGAAATTAGTAAAATTAAAATAAGCAAACAAAGCATCTTTATACTTTGTTTTATCGACAGGAGCATTATTCTCAATCCTTCTATGAAACGCTCTAAACGGAAAAATCTGAATCCTTGTAAAATTACCAAAGCATACGTAAAAGTAAATAATGCTTCATTCGAATCAGGAAATGCGCCAACTATAAAGTGTGCAAAACATCCGACTACGGATACGATATCTACAATATTTAAAAAACTTCGAAAAAAAGCTGATTTACACGGACAAGATGCTAAACGTAACGATGTTTCTAAAGTAAAAATAATGATGCAAACATTAGAAACGATGCCAATCCAGTTACCGTGGTTACAAAGACGTTTGTTTATACCTTCATCTGATGTCTCGTTATAATCTCCCCTGATCTCCGTTCTTGACAACTCAAAGGATTGGATTATTGATAAAAATATGGCTATGCACACAACACACAGGTAAAATATCTGCCATACCTGAAAAAAATAATTAGATAAAAATAAAAGGATGAGAAAGGTGGACAACAATGTTTAGGAAGCCAAAGGGACAATAAAATTTCAAAAGTCAGAGGCCAGCAACACCATTCCTTTCAATAAATGAAAAAAACATGAACAAAGCAAAGACTTAAAAGTGCAAATAATAGTCATTAAAATAAAATTGAGAATGGAAATGGTGAATATGTCAAAGAGACAACAACCCAACAAAAAGCAGACAACAGCTGAAGGCCACTAACGGGTCTGCATAGACAATAAAAAAAATAAGCAATACGACTCTCACCAGGAAACCGATAGATCTCAGGTTTCATGGAAGTGTTAGTAAATCCTGTTAAATATGTTGCAGCCTTCCTGTAAATCATGTTTAGTAAATATTTGACAACATGTAGAATTAATGAGTTGATCTTACAATGGCGGACAAAAGGGCGTTATTATGGGAACGAAAATTTGAACATATACATATACATCTGATATTTCATGACGGTGAACTAAATCATAACGGTCACAAATCTGTGAAAAGAACAGTTTTATCTGTACCTCTAGAAACCTTTTCTTCAATAATTTTCTAATCAGAAGAAACCAGATATCAAAGACATTATGATAGCAAATGTAAGCTCTGAAATATTTTTATTTATTGAGAGAAATTTATATTAAATGCAATTGCGTATGATATATTGCTTTGTATAAGAATGCATATGTTACCTGTCCAAATTTGAATCATTTCTCTTGTAAAAAAGAGATCGCCGAACACTAACTTCTATGTACAGTTATGATATGAGGTGAACTATCCTTATTAGTGAAAGAATGACATTTAAATAAAAACGTTTGTTATGGTATGAATATAAGAAGGTTGACGGTTCAGAAACTTGAACATGAAAAAATGAGATACAATTCAAACGCCGAAGCTAACAATCACCGACAAAAGACATACAGCAACTAACGATAACTTATGAATAAAAGGTTTTACAAGGGACAACTTATAAAGGACTTTGCGGGGTTAAACATATACACGAGGTCTAAACTATCCAATTAACCTAGCACAGGGGTTTCACAGCTCAACATTAGAAAAAAACGTAAACTTCGCCATGCACAATCAAAACTCAGTAAAGATAAGACAACTATATTGGAATAAAAAAACTTCAGGACCGAAGAAATGTGACTGTAATAAGGTGAAACACTGACACAACTTATCTGTCAACCATTTAATGGTTCCGGTTTTTTTAAAGTTATTTAGCGATAGAGCATATAGAGACGATGTAACTATTTCCTTTCAAAACTGCAATGCAGCAGTATTTGTGTAATGAGTTCATTTTTGTTAATATTGTGCGTTTATAGTAAAACAAATTTCTCAATAAAGACCTAGATAAAGTACTAGTGTTTATGTTTATTTTTTCAGGTTCGAAACAAGAAGAACGTATACTACTTTCAATTTACATTTCGTATTGCTTAATAGAAATAAAAAACAAAATAAATAATTATCTGATTTGTATTTTAATCGCTGGCAACTTTAATAAGTTTCATATGATATTGAACAAATCTTATCAGACTAAAAATAATACAGAAATATTTCAACTGTTGTATTTTATAGCTTAAAACTTACGAATGCAATTTTTGATGAACCGGGACTTTCCAGTAAATTCCATATTCTGCTCTTGACTTTTGATAAAGAGCTTGTGGAACTGTATATCACACAGTTTCTATGGAAGAAGTGTGTGTCGATAACTTTACAGGTCTTCAAATCGCTATCAACTGCATAGAAATATTTCCAGCAGCATGGGCCGAGATCAGCAGTAGATATTTCCCAAAATTGAAGCTCATCACGAATTTGTTCTGCGCACATGTTGGACAGAAAATGCAGTTTTCCAGTTCGGTAATAGTCTAGTACCGATTGGAATATCAATGGATTCCTATCAAAGTAGTACACTTCAGTAGTTTTATCAAAATGTTCGCATGTTTCTGAAATGTTCGCCAACTTGGTGTCTGGATAACGTTGGAGAGTACTCCGTTTAGTAACAAACGTTTGTCCACCGATATCAATTATTACTTTTTCAAACATGTCTCTTTCCTTGCTATCGGTTTATGAATGTTGAAAATGAAATTCCTAATCAAACACTATCAGACTTTCTTTAAAATCTTTTTTTCCGATGCCCGAAAAATTTAAAGTTATAAAATCAGTGTAACCAGGTTTTTTTAAGCATTTTTTTTTAACCACATGCGACTTCGAACTTACATAAACAATGTTTTACTCAATGTTTGTGCAAAGTGCAATACATATGGTTTGTCTATTGGTCATACAGTCTGCAGAAGTTATATTCTCTCTACATTTCAATATTAAAATTCAAATCAATTTAAATAGCTGTGTATTCCATGTTGTTAGTAACAAACAAGAATATAAATAAATGTCGGTTCAAAAGCAATTATTTAATATTTCAACGTGTCTTATCGCCTTATCAAAATCTACATTTCCATTTTTATATTAAATATTGTGTTTTAATGCTATCTCTAAAGACTAAATGTTATATATGGTAATCCAGCACATCCCTACTTGACAGTCTTGTAAAACTAATCAATTGTCCGTTATATATTCCCATTAGCAACATCCAACAATATATCACATCCTGCCGATTATCAAATGAAACACATTTAGAAATCCGAAAAATCTGTTCAATCATTTTTTGATTGAAAGTTTGTATTTCATTTTTATAACTCTATATCAATATCTGACGTAAAACTGCTGAAAATTCCAATAAATTTTAATTTTTCTGGGAATTTCCTCGTGACAAAATGCTATAACATGTATATTTTACGCATGCTGTTTTGAAATTAATTAAAAAAAGAAATTAATAAAAGGAAAAGAACAAGTGTTATTTGGTAAATATTGACATAGTCATATTTACCTGGAAGATTAACATCAGATATGTTTATATCAATAGCTGATTTATCTTTTAAAATAGAGAGAGAGAGAGAGAGAGAGAGAGAGACATATCACTGAGAGATCACTGGTTCATGCGTATGACCTTAAACAATGAGCAAATTACCAAAACTTATAATTGTTGAAGTGCTGTTGAACCCCCAAACGACATAAAGCAAAGTCAAATATTCTAAGACACGAAACAATTTCAGCATTGTCATCTAAATATCTCATTATTTAGAAAATGGAGGCGGGAAATACAGGTTAATTAATCCAAATTCGAATTTAGGCTTATCAAAACATGGTTTAAAGCAGAAGTAACGAAAAAAGACAACTGTATACATAACACTAAAAAAATACTAAAATACATCAACTTAAAACAGCTGCAGAGGAACATGAAACATTCTACTGCAAGACACAGTCTGTTCTTTAACTGTTGAAAAAATCAGTAAGTCCAGATAAGCAGTGGTCTTACTTTGATTCACTGTCTATATGGTGCTACACTCAGTAGTTCATCATTGTCCGGTAGAGTAAAACAAATACCATTTAACTTTAATCAACTAACAAAATCAAAAGTTACTATAAACAGTCACTTTTTGTATGACGTCATCAAGAGGAAAGCAAGATATTAGAAATCCTAATCGAATTTTGACCAATGGAAAACCGATTTCAAACAAACCAAACATTGATTTAATAAAAATCATCACACACTCGTCTTGAAAAAAATAAATCGAGTTAAATTAGAAAAAATACCTTTCCAGCTACGTTACGTTCGATTATATATACTGTGTCGTTAAAACTTCAATCGAAATTCTAAATCCAATAATACAGCACCGAATTCAAACTGTGTTACAAGTATCAATACAATTTGTATTCTTCATCTATTTATGTCTTACATTACCGTGATTATAAAGTGAATAATAAAACGAATCTAAACCTAAAATTCATCTTCCCTGCATTCTTGAATATATTATATAAAAAAAACGAAAAATCAATCTTTTATCAATACATGTTTTTATTCTACACCTATATAGCTATTTATGTCTTATATTACCATGATTATAAAGTGTTACTTAAAACCAATCTAAACATATAAATCATATTCCCTGCATACGTGAATATATTGTATAAAAAAAAAACGAAAAATCAATCTTTTAATTGATATGGACATTTTATGTAAAATAAGTTTTAATAGAAATTTTTCACTTATTCTTACAACATTTGTATGAACTTCAAGATTATAAAAAACCGTTTTTTTCTAAAGTGAACATTGATTGGTTAAATATTTCTCAGTGTGTTTGAATTTGTTTGTCAGCTTTTTGGTCATGAATGTTTGTCTCTAATATTTAGTTAACTGTGCATTTGTATTCAGATATCGCAGATCAAATTTATTCGTTCAATGTTTAATCATACGTTTTTTTTATTGAGTTAAGTCTGCCAATTGATATTTTATCGTATGTTTTTCTATGTTGTGATGTTATGCTATTGTTTCAGAAAAAGGGAGAAGGTTGGAATCCATTAAAACGTTTAATCCCGCTGCAAATGTTTGCACCTGTCCTAAGTCAGCAATCTGATGTACAGTAGTTGTCGTTTGTTTATGTAATATATACGTGTTTCTCGTTTCTCGTTTTGTTTATATAGATTAGACCGTTGGTTTTCCCGTTTGAATGGTTTTACACTAGTAATTTTGGGGCCCTTTATAGCTTGTTGTTCGGTGTGAGCCAAGGCTCCGTGTTGAAGGCCGTACTTTAACCTATAATGGTTTACTTTTTAAATTGTTATTTGGATGGAGAGTTGTCTCATTGGCACTCACACCACATCTTCCTATATCTATATAAAAGTTAAAGAGTTAAAACAATTTTCAAAGTGTAGTTTTAAAATATAACTTAAATTTGACAAAAGCAAAATAATGGAACTGCGTTCTTTCCAAATTTCAATGTGTACCCCCATAGAGGTGTAATACCACCAAATCATGGTACGTTGCATCCGGTTGCATACGAAAGTAGGTCTAAAAAAATATTTCCTTGAATTTGACAGCTGTAGAAAATGAACCCTGCATTTCATTGCAGTTAAATTTTTCTGAGTCGTAAATATGTATGTTGGAAGTCTGAAAGCATCATTCTTTTTTTATTTGATGGTCTTATAAAATATTTTGGAACGTTAAGGTTACAAAGTTACCAAAGCAGGTAACCAGCAAATAACAGTGTAAAAATTGGGTTGTTTACTTCCGGTGTTGGTACGTACTTTCTTATATGCAATGAAATGTAGTGTGAAATTTTCACTGTATCACTGGAAAGGATTAAACCTTATACATGCAAAGTATTTCTTAGGTTGAAATAAAGGTAAATACTGTGTAATTAAAAAAAGACTTATAGGGAAAAATCAATGGTGGTATTACACCTAGAGAAGGATGAAAACCGTTACAGTTATATTACAGTTAACACTGCCAAATAGATTTAGTGCACAATTATTATAATTCGTTTTATATTTGTTATCTTTTGATTTTCTATTTACGCATTTATATGTGTTTCTTGAGAAAGTAATAAGAGACAAATAATAGTATTCAAAGCAGATAAAATATCAAGTATACTGACAATATAAATGATCAATTCTTTACAAGACTAAGAATTAGTTAGCCTCTGTCAATAAAGGTTCCATGGAAAAAATACAAGTTACAAACGAAATATTACGAGATATTTATAATATTGACATGTCTTTCTAATTGTGCATTTAACCGGAACTAAGATACTAGCTATGAGTTTACTATTTTTATAACTAAGCAATATATCAAGTTTAAACAAAAAAAATAAAAATGATTTTAACATAATGTAAAATTCATGTTCTAAATACCTACTTTTGTGTACAATAAACAAGGCCTACATTGATTATCGACTTTGTGTAGACAAAACCTGATTTAAACTACATGAAAACATGGAGTATCATCAATAGGAACGTAACTGTGTGTAGGTAAAGGGTGACTTTTTCTAACACAACACCGAGTTTAGGTAACTGAGAACAGGACATTAATTAGAGTACTGGAAAGCTCAATTATATGTTCAAATGTACACGGCGCTGGTTTTTTCACTTTCTTTCTTTTTTTTTTTAATTATCACGGCTCAAATTAACCCGATCGAAACAATTTTAATATCTCAAACACGTTTTTTTATATTTTATTTTCTGATTAAGATGACAAGTAAAATAAAACATATATTTTTTTCGTTTGCACTGTTTTTATTCATAGAAATCAAATTATTGTAAAGTACTCAATCCTCGACAAACCTTCTTTTATAATTCTGAAAAAGCATTGTATTAGTTCATTGTTCTATTTGAATCAATGTGTTATTTACATATTCACAGTGTGTCATAACAACTGAAGCATTCACTTATGCATCAAAGAGCTTTAACTTTATTAGCTTAAATAAACGTCATATGTTAGAACCAATTTATTTTTGTCAAGAGTATTTTTTTCAATGTCTCGATAAGGATGGAGGATTCAATGTTCAATATAAAAAAGAAAAATAAACTTTGTATATTTGAAATGATCATGATGATAAACTGATTCTTGAAATATTGAACAAATTTTTTTTCGATTTTTTTTCGGTTCATTTAACACTCTTCTCAAAAGTATATTTTACCAATTTAATAATATCTTCTTCCAATGAGGGTTTAAATGAACAATGTCTATTTGCACGATGAACGCATTAACTTAGTGAATTATTTAGAGCTAATTTTCTACATGAACGATTATATGGTTACATAGATATAGGAAGATGTGGTATGAGTGCCAATGAGACATATTATATTTGACATTATTAAACCTCAGTTATCATTTTCTATAGAAAATAAGTACACAATATTTTCACTATTTTTCAAATTACAAGCTTTGAACTATTGGACCGGTCAAAAATTCCCAACTTTTGGACCTGGGTAAAACTATTTGACCGCAAGCGTCATTATGTTTCGCGGAATTTTAAATGCAGCTACGCGATTGGGGGATTTTGAAACTAACGCGGGAATAACGACGTCGTGTTTTACCTATTGCATCTAGTATATGGTTGACGTATGTGCAAGACGTAGCCTAAGCATTTGAACATATCTATGAAGTAAACGTTATTGTTTGGTTTCTTCTCTTTAATATTACGATTGTTGATTATTTTATCACCGCAATTTATTGTCTGTTGTCTTTTCAATATATAATAAAAACTCTTATTGACTGGATATTCCTGGAATAGTAAGTCTATTGTTCCTCTGATACAACTATTGCCCTCGGCTACGCCTCGTGACAATAAACCTACTATTCCACTCATACCCAGTCAATAAGTATACATTGTTTATAATAACTAGGCTTACTGATGATATATTTGCTATCGTTGCATTGAATATAAAACATTAAGGGTTCGAATTTTTTGCCTTAAAAGTTTAAACTTTTTCGTTTTCGTTATAAATCAAGCATGTCCGTTTACACGAGTTTGATAAAATATATCATCATTTCCAGTTTCTTAACATTTTGAAGGTTCCAATATAATGATTTACAGAAAACCCAATTAACATATTAACATTGCAAATGACACGTATTACGTGAACTGCTGATCTGGTCCATTTTATTTCTTGGATATATATAACACATAAAAGATCTCAAACGCTGTATTTCGTTTTGTTTAATATATCTTTTACTCATTCTTAAAGCGCAACAATGTTTGTTATAAGATATCATTAAAACCCGTGGTATTCGAGGGCCAAAATATTGACAATACTGGCAATACTTGAAACCTAAATATACAATGGAAAATAAAGAGTTTGCCAATTGATCCAATAGTACTAATATAATATATTGGTTCATGTAAATCGATTTGAAGAAAATTCATCAAAGATCACGAAGATTTTATTGAGAAAAAAAGTTTAATATAATTGTATTTTTTAATCATGTTTTAATTTGAAATCGTTGTTAGAAAAAAATAATAGTATTAATTTGAGAATGGAAATGGGGAATATGTCAAAAAGACAACAACTCGAATAAAGAGCAGACACAAACCAGGGTACCAATGGGTCTTCAACACAGCGACAAAATTCCGCATCCAGAGGAGGTCTTTAGCTGGCCCCTAAATAAAATTGTGTACTAGTTCAGTTAAAATGGACGTCACAATAAACTCCAACACATATGAATTAACTTTATTTTAAAAAAAATACCAGACTTACTAAGCCCAGGCGCTTTTGACTATGGACGGGCGCAAAAATCCGGCGGGGTTAAACATGCTGTGTAAGAAAAAAATAATAGTTTTAAATTGAGAATGGAAATCGGGAATATGTCAAAAAGACAACAACTCGAATAAAGAGCAGACACAAACCAGGGTACCAATGGGTCTTCAACACAGCGAGAAAATTCCGCATCCAAAGGAGGTCTTTAGCTGGCCCTTAAATAAAATTGTGTACTAGTTCAGTTAAAATCGACGTCACACTAAACTCCAACACATATGAATTAACTTAAATTAGAAAAATACCAGACTTACAAAGCCCAGGCGCTCTTGACTATGGTCAGGCGCAAAAACCGGCGGGGTTAAACATGCTTTGTTAGATATCAACCGTCTTATTCTACTTCTAGCCAATGTAGGATACGCAATACGCACAGTAAAACTCAGATGTCAAAATAGGTAACAAAAGAAACTAATCAAAACGACAATGATACATAAATTAACCAATGACTACTAGCAGTTACTGACATGCCAGTTCCAACCCTCAATTAGATTGATTGAATCAGTAGGTCATCATCATATGAAAATACAATCCCTTCCGTTTGTGGTTTAGTATAATACCTTAAAATTAATATGGAACATAACCCGTATCAGGCCAACAACTGGTTTAAGAATAAATATGTTTATTTCCGATGCAAAGACATGAGTGAATCGATATTAATGTAATCCTTAATGACCTGACAACAGTATGCATATCACAAATCTTCCAAAAACACAAAAAATACATAAACAACGAACAAAAAACATTACGGGGATGTACTGTTTCAATACCTTGAAAAAGTTCACCATGCTGGGAAGAAAAATTGCGATTCTTTTATTAAACAACTTTTTTAGTGCAAATTATTGTTAAAGGAAGGTTCTTCGTAAAGTGTGAATTTTGCATGTCTAGTTGGGACTCAAATGTCCCTTTTTTTATATTTTTGGCAGACTTTTTCTTCGGTTTCCTGCATTTACATCTGACAATGTTAACATTAAAAAAAAACCAATTTAATAATTTATTGCGTCCGAAGCGCTTTTCTGAATTTACCTTCATCAAGAACGTTCAAAGCCAAATATTTGAAATCCGAAGATGTATAAGTACCGACACCGTTGAAGAGCTATATGTCAAAAATACTGAAATAAAAAGTTAAAAATAAAAAGTTATGAAATAATCAGGTGGGCTGTCGTAAATTCATGGGAGGTATACGTTGTTATTCTGTGCTTTACATGTTGTGATGTAGATTCTATTTTTATGATACCTCAGTTATCATTTTCTAAATAAAAAAAGAACACAATATTTACTATTTTTCAAATTGCACGCGTTGAAATATTCAACCGGTCAATAATTTCCTACTATTGGACCTCAATGAAACTATTTGACCGCAAGCGTCGTCATACATCGTGAAGTGTTAAATGCATCTACGGGATTGAAAGATATTGAAAACACAGCGTGAGATAAGGCGTCAACTTTTACCTATTGTATTAAGGGTTGACGTCAGTGCAAAACGTTACCTTAAAATCTAGAATATACTAGTATATGAAGTAATCGTTAAATATTATGGTTGTGTTCCGCTTTTTGTGTTACGATAGCTGATTTCGCCCCGACATGTATTGTCTTGAGTCTCTTTTGGTATGATTAAACACTCACTGACTAAATATTACTTAAATATTAAACCTCTTGTCCCCTCTCAAACTACAACTGCCCTCGGCTACGCATCAAGGCAATACATGCACCTTTGGGGACAATAATCTTACTGTTCCACTCATACCATATCAATAATCATAAATGTTATTATTTATGAATTTTTCTGAAAATATTCTTGTCTGTCTTTACTTCATTTCTGTCACGTAATTTTTAACATTTAACGTGTAGCATTTGGCATTCATTACATGCACCAGTGGGTTTTATTATCATTGTATAATCAGATTTCTTATTCTTATTTACAGTTCAGTGATAATTCATTACAATATATTGTTATCCTCTTCAATAAGATTGTACTGGTTAATTATAAATGTCAAATCAATCAATGCCATATTATTCAGCTGGTGCCCCGTTGCTATGTTTATACAGGTGCCCCAGTTGACCTCAGTTCCGGCTGACATTTGCTCCATGATCCGTGCTCCGAATTCCTGTAATTCAGCTCCAGTTGATTATTTTTTGTTTGTTTGGATCCATTTAACCATATTGTAATCAGGTTGTTTGAGTGGCATAAAAGGGAGAAATATCTGTAGATAGATACGTTATTGGTACAAGAGATGTGTACGTAAGAGATTTAAGATAATGCTACCGTATTTTTTAGCCTTAGATGTTGTAAATTGTGTAACTGTTACTTTGGAATTTGAATAATAAAGTATTGAACTGTTAATCGTTTTTGTGTTTATGTTCACTCGCAAGACTTCTTTCAGGCTACACCAGAATCCATTTATTAATTCATGTGACCAGGATTCCCTTAATCACGCTTCCAGTAGACTTCTAGGGTAACCCTGTTAAAGAGTATACTTGGCTTTTGTCGTCCGTGTACGAGTGAAAGACACGAATTGAAAATTAAACAACCAACAACACAACATAAACACACGGATACACACTTAAGTTTAGTTGTATAAACGGAACTTTTCGTCACAAACATTTCCGTATAGGCAGGAGGTTTTTCTAACCATAATAAAAGGTTCAACCAACCATTTTTTTTAAACTGCTCTGTATCGAGTCAGGAATATGAAGTTGTGATCATATTGTCCGTTTATATGAATGATGGCATTCGTTTTTTCATGCCGTTCAGTGTTTCTGTTGTTCCGTTGTTTTCTTCTTTTAGGGGATGTGTTTCTCTTGGATATAGTTTGTAACTATGATCTGTTTTTGCTTAATCGACTGACAACTATTGAACAGCACAATACTACTGTTTTTGCTTTTTTTGTTTTTTCATTCGCAACGCTCGAGAACGAATTATGAGGAAATCAAACAGATATAAAAATAAAATACTGAGCATTATAAAAAAATTGACAAGTTGGGTTGCTTGGAATAAAAATCAATAAATTTCTGTTAAAACCCTTACATAGTATATCATCTTTCATTTTCCTAAACAAAGCAACGTATGCACTGACAGCATTTCGTTGTTAGAATTTCTTTACTTTCATAATATTGATCATCTACAATGAAACAAGCTTAACTTAATAAACCCGCAGTAATCCCCTTTATAAATCTTATCAAGAAAATCTAAGTGTATTTTATATGTTTTATTTCATGAGATTGAAAAATTAGAAAAATAGTTGATATTTGGCTGATTTTATAAATTTTATATAACAACAAAACAATTTCTAAATTTAAACAAGCAAGAAGTTGAATCTGAAATACATTTTCAATATTCTGCTTCAGTACTTGATCGGAATCAAGTCTGTTTTGTCATTTTTACACAAGGTTCTCGTCTTCTGTTGATGAAAATGACATTGATGTTCACAATATCTTTTGTGTAAATCAGTGAAAGTATTGGCAACCACCGCTATGGGCATGCTCAACAGGAACACGCCAAAGGTTGCGCACACTGAAGCTAAAATCTGTCCACATTTTGTTTTTGGGTAAACATCCCCGTAGCCGATTGTTGTCATGGTGATAATTGCCCAATAAAAACTGCTAGTTGGGTCAGTGAAATCTCCATTCATTTCTAGAATGTGCATAGTGATTCCAAAAATAATGGATGAAATAAGCAAAATCAAGATAAGCAAACAAAGCATCTTTATACTTTGTTTTATTGACAGGAGCATTATTCGTAATCCTTCTATGAAACGCTCCAAACGGAAAAATCTGAATCCCTGTAAAATGACCAAACCATACGTAAAAGTGAATAATGCGTCATTCGAATCAGGAAATGCACCAACTATAAAATGTGCAAAACATCCGACTACGGATACAATATCCACAACGTTTAAAAAACTTCGGAAAAAATCGAATTTACATGGACTTGTTACAAAACGTAACGACGTTTCTAATGTGAAAATGACGTTGCATACGTGAGTTACAACGTCAATCCAATTATCGTGATCAGTAAGACGTTCTTTGGCATCTTCTTCTGACGTCACGTTTTTAATTTCCTTCTTGTTTTCTCTGGTAAGTTCGAACGATTGTATTACTGACACAATAATGGCTAGGCACACAACACTCAGGTAAAATAGCTGCCATACCTGAAAACATAATGTCAATTATACTCAGTTTTAGTTTGTTACTCCGGTTTTGTTTTTTGTCCATGGATTTATGAGTTTTGGACAGAGGTATACTACTGTTGCCTTTATACTGATAGAAATTATAAAATAAAAAATAAGACGATCGGGTAAAGTCATTTAGTAGACAAATACACAACCATTGAAACAATCTTAAATGTTGTTTTTTTTTTCAATTTCAAATAAATGTGTACTGAAGATATCAAGTAAAAATAAAAATTTTAAATTATTTACTTTAAATGACCTGCATGCATTTAATGACATTTAGATAAAAACGTTTCTAATCGTTGAATTAACAATGGAGCTAAAAAGTTTGAATGATAATATTTTTGCTATTTGTATATACTATTAATACTGTTGTATAACATATGTATATGCAATAATATAGTGGTTGTTTATCAGTTATCAAAAGAAATAATAATTAAAAAAATCATTTTCAAATTAAGTAATCTAAATCATAGAAAAACGTCGTAATGGTGTGCTGTGATTGACATATTATGTAATTTTCATATGGTGTCTTCAAATTTAGCGTCTTTATTGCATATTTCAACAATTTCGTACATTACAAATGATTAGAATAAAAAAATACATTTCAAATATTACTTCAAATACTTGACATTATAGCAATTTCTTTCTAAAACCATGATCGATATGAAACTCATAATGTTTAGCATTGGTGGAGATATAAAAGCTCAACTTGCAAGTAAAAAAAAAAAAAAATGAAAGATATCAAGTAAAAATAAAAATTTTAAATTATTTACTTTAAATGACCTGCATGCATTTAATGACATTTAGATAAAAACGTTTCTAATCGTTGAATTTACAATGGAGCTAAAAAGTTTGAATGATAATATTTTTGCTATTTGTATATACTATTAATACTGTTGTATAACATATGTATATGCAATAATATAGTGGTTGTTTATCAGTTATCAAAAGAAATAATAATTAAAAAAATCATTTTCAAATTAAGTAATCTAAATCATAGAAAAAACGTCGTAATGGTGTGCTGTGATTGACATATTATGTAATTTTCATATGGTGTCTTCAAATTTAGCGTCTTTATTGCATATTTCAACAATTTCGTACATTACAAATGATTAGAATAAAAAAATACATTTCAAATATTACTTCAAATACTTGACATTATAGCAATTTCTTTCTAAAACCATGATCGATATGAAACTCATAATTTTTAGCATTGGTGGAGATATAAAAGCTCAACTTGCAAGTAAAAAAAACCAAAATGAAACAAATTTGAATTAATGATGATTTATTTTTGTATGCAACATTGCATTATGTTGTTTTGTGTGTTTTGTGTGTGTGTGTTTTTTTTTTTTTTTTTTTTTTTATTTCACAACCGTTTTCTTATCAAATTGAAATCATTTCACCAGAAATATGCTTGCTTGTCTAGAGATTGTAACACAGTGATGACAATTGTAACCATATTTTGACTATTTTACCGAGTATGTACGGATCGGGTCATAAAAGTGAGAGGTTTCCCGCTATAAAACCATGTTCAATCCACCATTTTAAAATGCCTGTACCAAGTCAGAAATATGACATTTGTTGTCCCTTCATTTGATGTGTTTCATCCTTACATTTTTCCATTTGATTAGAGACTTTCCGTTTTTGAATTTTCCCCGGAGCTAAGTATTTTTGTGATTTTACTTTTTTTTAATTATAGGATATACCCAATAAGGAAGGTTTACTCGACATTAAAGTCATGTTTTTATGGAAATATCATAAACTTGATAATAGTTAATTTTCGTGTTTTTGCACATATTTCCTGCAAATTAATATTTGCTCAGATTTCTATTAAATTAATTTTTAAACAAGATTTGTTGACGTTACCTGCATGAACAGTTTTTAATATTTTTGAATATGAACATGAAGTGTTACTCAAAGAATTGAAAAATGGGAATTTGTTTTGATATCTTGATGATATTAGAGTTTAAATACAGTTATATCAACATTGTTCAAATTAAACATGTTAAGTAAAAAATTAGGAAAACTAAATTCGAAAGCGTCTTTTTTTTCAATTAAAATTTACGGAAAAGAAAATGACTGAAAAATGAATAATAGCAAAACACCAAGACCCACAGTATCGTGTGTTATTAATTGTACAATGAAAACTGAACATATTTTGAAAATATGTGTGTAGACAAAATCGGACTTTTGGTTTGTCGTTTGGCCGGTGCAGAAATTAGCACTTTATAAAGGTATCCTGAATGAATACTTGAAAAATTTCAAATAGTATTACATGTATTATTTAATAAAGTTTCCAGTTCCTGTTTTTCTTTCAAAATTCAAAAAGTGTAACATGCATATTTGGTAAAATTGCGTGATTTTCCTTGTTTTTCACCATATTTTATGTATATTTTAGATTGAAAAAGTATGAGCGCACCCAAGAAACAAGTTTATATTTGGTGTGAGCATGTCAATAGTAATAATAAAGCTTCTCTTAAATTATTTTGCTGTTTCTTGCCTGCGCAGGATTTTTCCATAACAAAAGTAAAGATATAAAACTGCATAAATCTATGTTTTTCATCATTTGTTAAAAATAGTACATATTATGACGTCAGTTTGACATCGTCAGGTAATAATCTCTATGTTTTTCTTTTAGATTTCTTGAACCTATTCATTTCTAAAAATTATGTGCCATTTTATAATTGATATCAAAGATTTATTTTTTGGGGCCAAATCGAAGCTTTAATCATGTTAATGTCCCTACTCCTATATAACCATGCTCCAATAAATACTTACTAATGCAAATGTTGATGACCTTGGATTTTCTAGCACATTCAATATTTTGCTTTTCACATTTGTAAGATAGCTTTTCGAACTGTACCGAAAACACTGTCTTTGAAAAAAATGTTTGTCAATAACATCGCAGGTTTTCAAGTCACTATCAACGGTATAGAAATATTTCCAACAACATGGGCCTAGATCAGTGGTTGATATTTCCCAAAATTCAAGCTCATCCCGGATTTGCTCGACGCAGATGTTAGAAAGAAAATGAAGTTTTCCAGTTCGATAATAGTCTAGTACCGATTGGAATATCAATGGATTCCTATCAAAGTAATACACTTCAGTAGTTTTATCAAAATGCTCGCAGGTTTCAGAGATGTTCGCCAACTTGGTGTCCGGGTACCGTTGAAGAGTGCTCCTTTTAGTTACAAACGTTTGTCCACCTACATTTATTATTACTTTTTCAAACATCCTTGAAACTTTTCCTCAGTTTGACTAATTGTATATATATATCTGAGTGTGTAATTAATGAAAGGAAATTATTCACACTTATTTTTTTCGATGTTCCCGTTTTGATAAATAAATTTCGTCCGAGAAAACTTTTCCTGTTAAAGACGAATATATAACCACATGCAACATCAGAATCGACAAACGCACAAATATCATCAAATGAAAATATCCGAGTCTCTCACATGATCTTCTCTTCTAATATATTATATTTTCTACTCATTTCAGTATCAAAATTACCATTAAATTTTAATATTTCGTTTCAAATGCTTTGTCATTGCAACATGATTTTACGAACGTTCATTTAAAATTGAATTACAACGCAATTATAATATGATATGAACTCTCTATGAAATCTCTTCGTCTAAATTAAATGTCCATTTTAATATCAATTATTCAACTGGTAGTGAAATGTTGTTTATAACTATTCAATAAACTACTTCTAGACAACCATGTATTTCTAATCATCTAGCGTCCTAAACATATTTCATCAAACAAAAAATATTTCATCAAACAATTTAAATCAATATGTATACCTGTTCTTTGTCTTGTATATCCTGTTGGCAATCAGTTAAAACAGTAATGATCATAAAATCGATTAAATCGTGTTTCAAATAAAAGAATATTTATCTTTTATTAGGTCTTTCCCCTTTTCTGTTGAAAGACCTATTGTTTTTCTTCTGA
Source organism: Mytilus trossulus (assembly GCF_036588685.1). NCBI lineage: Eukaryota > Metazoa > Mollusca > Bivalvia > Mytilida > Mytilidae > Mytilus > Mytilus trossulus. The sequence continues at coordinate 66,505,663 of NC_086380.1, read as the reverse complement.
TTATTTTTTTTCTTCTTCCGCCTAATTTAGTTCTTGAGATAAACATTTGTTTCGCAATATGTTGCTTGGATATTTGGTATATGATATCGAACAGTTTATGCGCTTTTGAAATTTACCCTGCGTAAACGAATACTTTTCTTTGTAGGAGTTATCTCCCCAAACACTGTTTTCCTTGTTAGCGCAACTCCTTCGCAACCGTAAAATATTATGACAAATTTATTTTACAAAATTGCTCGTTATATCCTTCGCATGATTTGTTCTATTTTGACTGAAGCGATATGAATGCTCCATATGAGAGTTATTTCCCCTTATGCATTTGATATAAGTGATTTGCATTTCTATCTTGTAAACCATAAGTGCTAGAGACCTAGGATCTTTTGATTTGAGGTCCTTGGGCCAAAAAAATGAAAATTAGGTCAAGGTCAAAGGTCAAAACATATTCTAATTTTTGAATTTGGCTAATTCTCTCTTATTTCCAGAAACTGTATAAAATAACAACAATTTTGTTTACCTAAATTGTTTGTTGCGACATGTCGTTACACGTATATTTTGATTGCAAGGGTACGTTGAACGTAAAAGGGAGTTTTCTCCACTCTTGTATTAAAAAATACATGCATGGTGATATAACTCATTTACCAACTATAAATAAGACCTATAGTCTTTTGATTTGAGGTCCTTGGTTTGTGGCCTTGAAATTGAGGTCAAGGTCATAGTTTAATAGGACGTTCTAGATTTTGACCTTCGCTTTAAATTCATATAAATACATCATAAAGCCATAGGAACTTACATTATTAACTGATTTTTCCTAAATCAATATCAAATAGATCTTTGCTAGTGGAAAGACCTTCAATTGTTCTCTGAACAATTGGTTTTTAATTGTAGTGGGATTTCATTTCCTTTACGTTAGTGTAGATTTGCAAGTCCATATCCTATTAGTTTTAGTTCCGATAACTTTGTATACTAACAAACTTTGATCTTGATGTCTGACCTTCAACCTTCGAAGTTTATACGCCGCGGTATACTGTAAGCTCCAAAAAAGTGCGTGCATTTGTTAAACCGATGGTTGAAGAATGGACAAAACTGCAATTTTTTTTTTCGCATTTATAAAAATCGACCCCAAAAAAATCTATAATTTACAGTAGCCTGACATAGCATCGTGTTAACCGCTACCAACCAATGTTGGTATTAAATGGATTTTAATAGATTAAACTTCAATCCGATGATTTTGTTTAGCCTTTTTTGGATTCGAGCGTCACTGATGAGTCTTTTGTAGACGAAACGCCCGTTTGCCCGTATATATAAAAGTTAGTCCTGGTATTTATTGTGAGTTTATGTGGTTTGTTTATGTGTTACATATTTTTTTTCGTTCATATTTTTACATAAATAAGGCCGTTAAATTTCTCGTTTGAATTGTTTTACATTGCCTTATCGGGGCCTTTTATAGCTGACTATGTGGTATTGGCTTTGCTCATTGTTGAAGGCCGTACGGTGACCTATAGTTGAATTGTTAATGTTTGTGTCATTTTGGTCTTGTGTGGATAGTTGTCTCATTGGCAATCATACCACATCTTCTTTTTTTATATGATACAACAATTAATCCTCACTTAACACTATTCCTATAGTCAGGCATGTATTTCTGACCACTTATGTGTTTTAAGTGGTGTAGTAAGTAATCAATGAAAGTGGCAGAGAAGATCATTAAATAAGTCAATTGTTTCCTTTCATTTACTTCAGTACTTAAGACAATCGTTTTATAAGTAGTTTAACTTATAAACCATGTTAACTTTATCATATTGCATTGACAGGCTTACGGTACTCTGTTTATAAGAGCAGTTGCTTTTCAAAGTTTTTATGAGAAATTATCGAAATTAACGATGATATAGGTACAGAAAATTGGTGACATTGTTTAATAATATAGAAATCCATTGTCAATAACTTTTCTATCATTGCACTTAATTCAATGTTTGCGTCTAATATTTTTCGACTTTCCTTATTATTCTTTGACTTGTTTCTATATCTTATATTCTTTTGATACTATTTGACATTCATTTTTCAATGCAATTCAAACAAAAGTTAAAAACAGCTTTATCCCGACAAAAATGCTAAATTGAATTTTTAAGCAAGCATATTGCAGCTTTTGCATACACGCATAACACAGCTGTTAAGCAATACCAATTATGATATTGTTACTAATTAGAAAGACAGCAAATATTCTAAAACTAGTCAATACGAAAATATAAAATAAATAAAGAATAACTGTAAGGTTTGTATTGAAGAGTAAATGTATACATTGAGATCTTATTATATTTTATTTGTCTTTTCCAACAATGTCATGAACAGACTAACATATAACTATTCTCATTTCATAAAATCTAAACACAATGTCCCTTAGATAAATATGACTATGATATCTCTATATTTTGAAGCTCGTCTAATGTAAATTGATAATTAACAGATCCTAGCACGCAATATGTTTATCTTTGCATTGCTTTATCATATTCTTTTATATAAAAAAAAATTAAAGATATATGCTACGAACAGATGAAATACAATTCAAACTATGCGATTATCTTGGATCGATGATCCTCTTTCCTTGTTTATATATATTTATCATATACTTAGCATTAATATGATAGCTTTTGCATATGTGTAACGAACGGAAGTACACAAGCCATAATTTCCCATCCAGGCTGATAACACATATCAGGGGCGTCTCGTGCAAAAACCCATAACAGTGCTTCTCGTGCAAGTTACTTCCGGTGTTTCCGGTATCGGTTGTTTATTTTTCCATTGTGACGACGTCAAAATTTACGGGAACTTTTGTGGATATAGTTTAGTACTTGCTAACAAATGCCATTGACAATTATGAATCATTTTATAGTACAACAAACATGGAGTAATAATGATCATGAAACTCTTCCAAATATTCAATATTTCAAAATGCCTCTATAGGAAATGTTACCATACAATGTACATATATATGGAGGTAGTGATGCTGTTGGTTGACAATTATAGTATATTGGATTTATAACTTAACTTCTTTATAAAGTTTTTGACTGTTTTAATTCTTGCATTTGTTTGTTTTTTGACTTACATTAAACTATTGTCGGAAGTATATGATAAAGCGACTAATACATGGCCTTTTCCATATCAGCCTGGGTATCATCCCTCGACCCATATCAGCGCCTTGACTCCGTCTCGGGCTGATATGGGGGTCTCGGGATGATACACAGGCTGATATGGAAAAGGCCATGTATTAATCTCTATGTAACGCACACATGATCTCACAGGCAATATTTCAATTAAGTCTTCATCTTTTTCATTAAAGTATTGACTTTTCTTTGTACAAGAATTTTACAGAATTTCAAAATTGGGAGATTGTGTCGTGCAAAACCAACAACAAATTATATATAAACGAATGTTTAATTTTCGTATGGGACAAAAATAAACCGGTGAGTCCAGTCAAATATCATTGACCTACGATTATATAAAAATTTTGATGAGATATGAATTTGATGATTTTGTTGAAAACTTTGTGGCTGAAAATTTCTTTCCAGACAAACTACTGTGGAACAAAATTGTAAAACAGACTATAGACATACACAAATAACTCTTACAGATCCTATGAATTTACACATCCTTGGATTTAAAAAGTTTAAAAGTTTGAGACTTCCTGAAAAAAAGCTCTCCGTAAAATATCAGTTTATAACGTGTATATATAAAACTGTATGCTACTCGGAAAGAAAATCTAAATAATCACGGAAAGTCATAGATATAGACACATTATATATGTACCTATTTGTAAGTAGATTTTAGTTCAGTATTTATCATAGGTTGCTGTCTGTTATAATTAGGGTATTTTTTTTTTGCTGATTTGTAATAAATCAGGCACTTTTTCCGTTTGAATTGTTTCACATTTTGTTATGCATTTTTTGTCGGAGCATTTATGAAAGAGAGGCGGAAGGTACAAAGTGACATCCAAACACATTAGTCGATGACTCTTAACTCCAGGGCAAAAAAAAAATATAAGTCAAAGGGAAAATCAATGGTTTAGTAAAGAAAACTTAGAAAATTAAGGACTGAGTCGTACTAACCACACCAACATCTTGGTTAAGGAGATCTGGCACAGTAGAGCACCTTTGGTTTCCATTGGAATGCAAGTTAACTGTTGAAAAACATGTTCTTTAAACGTAATATTAGTATTTGGGGTTAATGAAGAATTCAATCATATTGAAAATGTCATTCTGAGACAACAAAAAAAGTGTTTTTTTTATATAAATTATGAGTTTTCATACCCATTAACCTGTGTAAGCCATTCGTTTAAAAGAATAATGTTCATCAATTTTATGTTTGGAATACTGGATAGTAAGTCTTGTTCAAAGGGTAAATATATATGTCAAACGATTTTTAGAAAAAAAATCATATGCTTAAACAGTTCTTTGGATTTATCTACATGATTTTTATAATCTACAGAGAAGGTTTTTTTTTTTAGAATAATTTTGAAGCACGGCTTTGGTTGCTGTTAAAATTGATGTTTAAAATTTGGAAGCAGTTTTCTCGAGCACTAGTCGGCAAACCGAAAATGATTACATGTATGGTAAAGAAACGCTTAAGTGGCTCTATTTACGTTATTGTGTTTGGTCATTGTCGAAGGCCGCCTCGTACCTATAGTACATTAAAACGGCGCCATTTGATAGTTGCGTCATTGGCAACCCTACTACAAATCTTAATATTGATACAAATCTTTCTTATTGCCAAACACAGCATTTTATACTATGTGGTCAGAATTTTATTTCCTTTCCAAATTAAGTATTTTTGAATAATCACGGTAATGCAACTGCAGTAAACTCTCCGTGAGTTTTTGTAATCTAGTTAATAAATACTTACGATTTTTCGTTAAGTTTTTATTAGATAAAATGATAAATAAAGATAAAAAAAAACAAATATTAAGTATTTTTCTTGTTCAGATGTTTTATGTAACTGAAAAGCCAATTATGAAGTAACAGACACATGAGGTTTATTCTGAAGGTCAAACTTCTGCATCAGTATTTGATCGGAATCAATTCCGTAGTTCCATTTTTACACCAGCTTCGTTTACTTTGATGAGATAAATGATATTGATGTTCACAATATCGTTTGTATAAATCGGTGAAAGTATTGGCAACAACCGCAATTGGCATGCTCAACAGGAACAAGCCGAACGTTGCGCACACTGATGCTAAAATCTGTCCATATTTTGTTGTGGGGTAAATATCACCGTAACCTATTGTTGTCATGGTGATGAGAGCCCAATAAAAACTGCTGATTGGATCTGTGAAAGGTCCATTCATTTCAACAATGTGTATAGTACTACCAAAAATAATGGCTGAAATAATCAAAACCAAAATAAGAAGGGACAGCATCTTTTTACTTTGTTTTATCGACAGAAGCATTATACGTAAACCTTCTATAAAACGCTCAAGACGAAAAAATCTGAAACCGCGCAAAATTACCAAAGCGTACGAGAAAATGAAGACTGATTCGTTTGAATCGGGTAAGGCACTAACTATAATATGCGCAAAATATCCAAATACAGACAGGATATCAACAATGTTTAAAAAGCTTCGAAAAAAATCTACTTTGCACGGACAAGTTGCTAAACGTAGCGCTGTTTCTAATGTGAAAATGACGTTGCATATGTGAGTTACAACGCCAATCCAGTTGCTGTGATCAGTTAGACGTTCTATCATGCTTTCCTCTGCTGTAACATTTTTATTTTCCTTTGTTTTTAGACCAGTCAACTCAAATGATTGTATTACTGATACAAGTATCGCTAAGCACACAACACCAAGGTAAAATATCTGCCATACCTAAAAATATATGATAATGAATTTAATTTTAAAAATATGTAACTGAAAAACTCTTAAAAATCATTTAAGAACAAATAGTAATGTAGCGTTGGCTAAATATTTATCAGAAGAATACAGAAAATAATATAAACAAGAAGTAACAACAAATACGCTTGGATGTATATTAATGAGATTTGTTTTTGTTATCTTAGTGGTATGCAGGTGTTTTTATTTTCTAAAGAGCAACCTCCACATATTTGTTATTTGATTATAGTACATGTATTCCAAAGAATACTATTAATTATGACTATAAATCGACTACAAGCTTCCAGCCTATTCTATTTTTGTTTCGTTAGCTATATAGATTAATCCAAAAAATGTCTAAAACTTTATTTTTAACTACAATAAAACTTACTAATGCAACTTTAGATGACCTTGGATTTTCCAGTACATTTAATATCCTATTTTTGATATTTATAAGAGGGCTTTTCGAACTGTAACGAAAACGCTTGTTTTGGAAAAAGTATTTATCGATAACATTGCAGGTTTTCAAGTCACTATCAACGGTATAGAAATATTTCCAACAACATGGGCCGAGATCAGTGGTTGATACTTCCCAAAATTCAAGCTCATCACGAATTTGCTCTGCACATATGTTAGACAGAAAATGAAGTTTTCCAGTTCGATAATAGTCAAGTACCGATTGAAATATCAATGGATTCCTATCAAAATAGTATACTTCAGTAGTTTCATCAAAATGTTCACAAGTTTCAGAGATGTTAGATAACTTTGTGTCTGGATATCGCTGAAGAGTGCTCCTTTTAGTAATGAATATTTGGCCACCTACATTTATAATTACTTTTTCAAACATACTCGTGCAGTTTCTTCCGGAATATAAATTGTATATAATTTATTTTTAAGTTGTAGTAAATAATGAACGGAAATTATTTACGATAATACTTCCCGATGTCCTCTTCAAATGTATATGTCAGTACACTACGTTTTCTGTGTGTGCTCATGTGTTATCCACATTCAGTAAATCGTACGTTATTTAAGCAATAGCACAAACATCGAAATGATTTGGATCGTGCAATATTGATATAGTTTGACGAATAACTATAGTTTGTTCAACTCATTTAAATATTAATATTACTATATATTTAATAGTTGTTTTGGAATTCCGTGATCTACATGATGATATCAGAACACAATTAAATATCTGGTGAAACTTTGACTATAATAAAGAACTCATTTCCATATTTCTAAAATCTAAATTAAAATTGCTTTGAATTGCAATGTTCTATAAACCAACACCCTTATTACACTCCTTTAAATTCGTGTATTATTAATCAACTGGTGTCATTTTCATATTTCCATTATCAATCTGCATCATTATAATTGTATATCTAGTACTTAATCATGAACATCCTGTTAATAAACAGCTTACACATTGTGTGATTAGAAAAATCAATTCAAACAGGTTTTAAATTAAGGATGTAGTTTTGCTGTTATATAAATTTTAGGTGTATACATTAAAAAAATCAGGGATCACTAATAGCTTCATATTTTGCAATTATTTCAAATTCATTTAAAGATGGAAGCCAATCAAAAAGCCTTCGTATATATTTAAATTATCAAGTCGTTGTAAATTATATGAAATAAATGAAACACATTTATATTAATACTAAGTCAATAGAAAAAAATTCAGTGGTATACCGCTGTTCAAAAGTCATAAATCGATTGAGATAAATGAAATCGGTGTTACAAACTTAAACCGAGGGAAACACATCAATTATAAGAAGAAGAAAAAAGGAACATCAGAAACACTGAAATGAAACAAATACAAACGCCATCATACATAAAAACGAACTATTTGATAACAACTGCCATAATTCTGACTTGGTACCAGGAAAAAATGGTGGGTTGAACCTGGTATTATGGCTATAGTCAAACCTGCCGCTTATTTAGCCAAACAAAAAACTCTAAAATAACAACACTACGAAAGGAATACAGTACAAACAAACGCAAGAACACTCAGCGCAGATAAACGCATAAATAAATAGTTTTTGTTTAATATCTGTTGAAAACAAGCGCCTCCATTTGTCTATCTTGACTTAATACAGAGCGAACATGGACCTCTTTTGCGTTAAATACAGACAGTTACATGAGCTTATTTAATTTGATAGAAGGTTATATTATTATAACTTCAATTTGTGCATTTTGAAAGCGTTGCTTACATACTTTGTAATTAGAAGAAAATAACCAATCATAAAATTTAAACAATAAAAAAATTTCGTGTAAAACTACTGTATGTTTACCTCTGAAGATTTCTGTCTTTTTGTGTTGGGTTGTTTCTTTGTCTACGTGTACATTCATTTACACCTGTCAATTTAAGCTTTTCGTTTAAATCGTAATGTCGTTATTAGGATATCGGAGTTAACTGCAAACTCTGATCGGTGCTGAGTCGAATGATGTACCTCGATTACGACTTTTATGATATGTTTGTGAGTGACTTGGTCCAGTTTATACACCAATAAATTCCGCTAAAAACGCGTTTAATCATTTTATTCTTAAAAATCGGAGAATGTAGGATGGAGGAATGTACTTTTCCACACTCGTTACCTCTATCACACGAAAAGTGTATACTAGTATTAGTGTCATTGAAAAGACATAGCGTATGAATATATTTGTTGGTTAACGCAAAAATATCGAATACCATGAAATTTGCTATCTGACAAAATATAATCTACAATCAAAGATTGCTCTGAGGGATACGATTGCCGTTGTTTCATTGACACATGTATACATGTAGCTGGATAATATTATTTTCAAAACTAATTCAACTGCACATTTAAGATAGTTACAAAATAGCCAATCACGGATAAAAGTGTATGAACAATGTAATCAGACCTATGTTTTATTTTTGTACTATCAATTCCAAGTTTACTTTCGACAGCAGTCACTGAGACTCAAGACTCATTTTCCTATTTTCCTACGTTAATTCTAGGAAGAACCCCATTCCTAACTCTTTAAATATTTAATTTCCTTTGGGTCAGTGATCATGACTCCTTTCCGTAAACATTTATCGGTTTAAAATGCGACCGTTTTTAATATAATACGACGTTTATTGACAGAACGAGCAAATACTCGACGTGTTGTTTTGATTCAGAATTCACGGAAGTTACTTCCGGAAGGGAGACAACTCGAAACAATAATATGGAAGACTCCATTTCGCCTGAAGGGGTGTTCTACGATGAGGACCACATTTATTTTAATTTAAATGATGCATATGATTTTAAATTAAGCAACAACAATAACCTTCAATAGCAGACATACATAGAAAAGATCCCATGAGTTATAAATTAATTGATTGAGTGGAGAATCCAGAGCAACCATTCAATCTAAAACCCCTTTGAAGTAAAGAAAACTACACGCATGCGCATAATTTCCAAAACAGACCCTGGAGCAAGAACGTATATTAAATGTTTATTAAACGACCTAGATGGTTCTCTACTTCTTTATGGAAGTACAATCTCAAATATCAGTTTCATAACGGTAACATATAAGAAAAACTCCACTTCAGTTCTTAAATGACTGAAATAGATTTATCGGAATGCAGAGAACTCGCGCATTTTATCAAAACTGGGAATTCCCTGTGACGTGTTTCTAAATTTATAAAAATACTACAAAATAATAAAAAATAAAAGTCAAGGGAATTATCAAACATGAAGATTATGAAAATAACATTACAGGAAAGTTGTTTAAGTTCAATCCCTTTGTTTGTTCTTATCTTTTAAAGCAAGACAATCATAAAAATCTTAGATGTTCCTTTATGATTAGAATAAAACGATTGACGTGAGGGCAATGTTCTGAGCCACCGGTATAAGTCTACAGATTGCTTGAAAGCAATCGTATCCCAAAAACTGTTATTATCATCTAAACGAACGTTAATGTTTATTATTATAATTAAACGGTATACACGAAGTGAAAATAGCATCGTTCCAGGATGTTTTATTATCGCCGCCATCTTGTTTAAATTTGTTACGAAACGAAGTTCGGTCAACGTCGTCTATCGAAAAATAAAACAACGCCAAGAACAACTATCGGAAGTCACAATAGCAAATCATGAACAAATTGCTTACAAATCATAAGCAAATCATAAACAAATTGCCAAGAAATTGTTTTGAAATCATTTACAAATCAAAAGCAAATTGTTTTCAAATCGTTAAGAAATTGTTATCAAATCTTTAACAAATCAGAAGTAAATCATATTCCTACCTCAAGGAAAATCACAAGCAAATCGTAAATAAATTGGCATCAATCATCAATTCACAGATTATAGCATTAATATCCAGATCAAAAATAAGTTCTGCCCCTGAAACTCCCAAATTTTGAAGCGCAAGTGTCTTCATTTTACCTTTAATAGCTACTCCACTAATTGTAAAAAGGAGTACTTTCTTTGGTTGTGATGAGGGACAAATTGTTCTTTGTGAAGTTTCTCTTACTTTTTACCCGAATTTGGCTAAAACGAAATTTGAATTTTGAAGGTTAACATTTGAATAGTATTAGTTAAATATGTGAAATTATAAATATAAAGATTCCTTACCATCGTCATCTTTCATAGACTGAATAAAACTCCTCATCTTGCAACCTTCTTGGTTCAGATAATATAGAACAGTATTTGAAATTTGAATTTGACCTCAACCGGAAGTCAGAGAGATAGAAAAACAAAGAAACCTGGAATGCATTAACATTTTATTCATTGTAGCAAATCATCAATTAATCACATCAAGATAGCTAAGAAAGTTAACAAATCATTTTCAAATCATTTCATATAATATTCAAAGTTAACAAATCATAACGAAATCACACCGTTCTAGCTAACAAAGTTAACAAATCTCTTTCAAATCATTCCATACGATATTCTAAGTAAACAAATCATGAAGAAATCACACAAAAACAGAAACAAAGGGCTTACAAATCATACAATAGAAAGAAATCACATAGAAATCAGATTTAGGGAATTTGAAAATTCTGATTTGTCTATGATTTGTTTAATGAATCGCAAGCAAATGGTACTAACAAATCGCAGAATCACGATTTAAAAGAGATTTGAATACGATTTGAAAGCAATTTGTTCATTTATTTTTCTGTTTGGGGCCGTCTTCCTTCGTACGTCGATCGTTTGTTATGACCTATAATTCTGAATTAACATTTTTAGACACATATATAACATATTTCAAAGCTAAAAAAAGAGCTTTGGTTTCTGGAAAAATGTGGACTCATTTAATTTTATTGACAAGACTCAAAAATAGAAAACTTGCATCTTGGTTATTGCAAGTTTACGCTTGGCACTTACAAGACCGTCTCAAATTTTGATACAAGGAATGAATTGGGCTGCAAATTGAATGTCATATAAAACCCAAACTATTATGTATTTAGCAACGCTTTTCACTTCAAATTTGAATCCCTTATTACATGAATCTTTTCAATTAACTAAATCTTTGGATTCTAGTGGGTCCTATTCATGGTTCACTTTTGCAATATATACTCTTTCTGAATCCAATATTGATATAGACAGACTAAAAACCTGTGATCATTTAAAACAATTTAAAAATATTAAAAACTATATTAAATCCCAAATAAACTCATACTACAACGACCTGTTAAAGGATAAGTTGAGATCTATTGCTGATAAAAGTAAATTATTTTTTTTATAATGGACTTGATTTAAATCTATTGATAAAATCTTATCTCTCTAATTCAAACTTTGAATTCAAAAAATTAATTACAAAACTTCTGAAAAAAATGAAAAAGGAAGGCATTTTAAAAATTCCTCGCGAAGAGAGACTTTGCAAAAAATGCAAAGTACTAGATGATGAGAAACATTTCTTGATAAAAAAAAAACACAATTCAAATATTAGATTAGCATATTTTAATTGCTTTAACATAGAACATAATTCATTTGCTAATCTCACTGACAATGACAAAGTTATATATATTCTTAACCCATCAACACCAACACAAGTGAATAAACTAGGATATTATATATATAAAAAAGTCAATGGAACTGAGGACAGGAGACCCTTTAATATTTACCTGAATTGGTATATATATTTAGAGTTACTTAGTTATTGTCTTCATTTGTTCTTGTTGTTGTCATATGTCACAAACTGTGAAGTTTATATGGCAATAGAACTTTGAATTGAAATTGAATTGTTATTTTATGTTTACGTTATGTGTTTAAATTGTCTTAACGTTATGTAGTACTGTTTTTATATGTTTAAGGTCTGTAGTTTAATCTCTTGAGTGTTTTTATATTAAGGATGTCTGCTGCTCTAATTTCAAATAACAAGGATTTCATGTGGTTGCTTAAAATGAAAACAACTTTGATATTTAAACAAAATAAAGTAATAAAATCATTAGTATCGTGTGTAGTTTTCAAAATACGAGATATTTAGAAAATGGCGGGAAAAGGGTTTTCTTCAGACTTTACTATTTGTTAACATTGGAATTGTTTTTTACCCTTTAAACCAAGAAAAAATAACAAGGATTTCATGCCGCCGGATCACTAAATCTGAAATGATCTATTGAACAGATTTATGAAGACAAAAGTGGGGTGTCGTGTAAAATTTTTTTTAATACATTTGGATGGATAAAACCTGAGAAAATCGAAAATTTGACAAGAATTCAAAAACATGACCAGCAGTCATCCTTAATATGTCTGTTTATATTTACACTAAACGGCTTTTATCTTTATGTTAAGTAGTATCGTACTTAAATACATTGCGCATTTATACAAATTATAAATTCATGCATATGCAGTGGCGTAGCTTGCATGTATGCTCAGATACTCAAGCATCCACATCATCCGCAGCAGTTCAACTCGGAAGTATCCACATGTAACAAGGTCAAGGATATGAGGATAATATCCAGTCATTTTTAAAGCAGTGTGCCTGGTCTTTCATTTATGATAATTTAGTTTATGTAAACAAGATAGTTCAATCGCATAATAGTGTTTCAATAACTTTTGTTCGTGAAAATAAATCTACGTCATCGGCTAAGGCAAGCGGAGAGGATGATGATACGCAGACCCGTGGACTGCATGTTTCATCTGAAATTGAACCTAGTGGAGTGATGGCTTCTCATTTGACTATAGCAACTAACAACTGAAACACCATAACCTGATATCATTTCGTGTGACATGGTAAACGACGTGATAAAAAAAAATCAATTTGTAATAGATCGTGATAATTCCTAGTCTAATGAATTCCCGTTTCTATCTAGGTTCAAATACTAATTTTATTTTCAATTAAAGAACAAATTAAGTTTCAATGTTCCCCGCTATGCACATTACAAGTCATATTTTATCTATCAAAGGGTAGGGAACAAGGGAATAACTAAAAGAGCACTTTTTTTTATTTCCAATATCTTAAGAGAAATAAATAAAGGCAACAGTAGTATACCGCTGTTCAAAACTCATAAATCCATGGACAAAAAAACAAAATCGGGGTAACAAACTAAAACCGAGGGAAACGCATTAAATATAAGAGGAGAACAACGACATAACACCGAAACGTAACACACACAGAAACGGACCAAGCATCAGACAAAACACCACGAGAATAACAAATATAACATGAAAACCAAATACATGAATTTGGGATAGACAAGAACCGTGCCACGTCTTATCTCAATATCTCAAAAATAAGAGAAAACACAAACGACTCAACGTTAAAATGCAACACACACATAAACGAACAATAATATAACAATGGCCATCTTACTGACTTGGTATCATTACAATTAATATTTCAAAGGGTCATAACTGGTTAAAAATATTTGATTACATCTTATTTTCGAGAGTATCAAAGACATTGCTGATGCTATACTTTTCACTAAATCTGGCAAGAATTGTACACACGAGAGTGCTATAACAAGACCGGACGATCAGATGCCCGGTATTTTTATGTCTCCTGCAAGGCGTTTAGCTAAGTAATAAAAAAATCAAAAATCCAAAGTTGAAAGGGGTCACTTCAGTTCCTATATTCCGAAGTTTTTCAATTATACAGAAGCGCTGCTGTAATGGGGTCCGTTTTTGATATGTCAAATATAAAATTGGGTTGGAAACTTTTACATCAAATATTTTTGAATTGAATGATGGTAGTTTCGCGGAAACTATAAAAGTAGGTTGAAAATATCAATATATGAATTTGGTGGGTTTTTGAATTGAAACAAAAATCTAACTAGTGTCGGATTCTGGGGGAGTACATAAATAAAATAAAAAATAAATTTTCTGCATAAAAAGGTCCCAATTTTTTTTCGCCTCGTTCCGCTCGGCGAAACATCCACATCGTTCCAACCCTGGCTACGCCACTGATATGGGATGTACTTGTAGTTCACTAGTGGGCCCACCGACGATATACTGTAAACCAAATAATATGTGTGGGCAATTCGTTTTCGCAACTTAAGGAAATACAAATGTTCAAGAATTCGTAAAAATTTATCCTTTCCCTGTATATGGTTATTAGGAAAGAGCAAAATAAAACGATGCCCCAAAGTTGGCTAGAAAACGTGAAAAAAATGTATCACGAAAATTAGTTCCTTTATTAAATGCATATAGATAATGGATAGAATTTAAAACAAAATTTATTATGATATAAATTTAATAGAAATAGAAATAAAAAATGCTATTGATAAAAATAAAATCAAGTAAGAACTACAGCTGTGAATAGAATGTGACATTAGCGGGCATAAATCCTGTTTCTCCTAGAGTTGTCAGTCCAACTTGTCCATTTGGTCCGACAGTGAGCCATGTAATGCTTCCATGGTTAAGATAAAACCGTAGCCAAGCTTCTGGTGGTAGTTGTAATGCTCTGTAATATCAAACAAAAGGATATGATTTCTTTTACCATTTATGCTGTTCTGATCAGGCAGGTTTTTTTAATGGGAAAAGAATGGAAACAAATATCCTGCAAAAACACTTAACCTACTTGTAATTGGTCTCACTCGAGGAATTTGGTCAACATGGTTTGATATTCTTACCGTTTTAAAAAGTCTTACAATAGGCTGCTGAGAACATCATTGACGTACTGATCAAATATTAGCACGAGAAGGTTATCAAATCAACTTTCAACAGGCAGATCAAATATTAATAAAATTAAAAAGCAATTGAGAACAATTGAAGGTCTTTCAACCAATAAGGATCTATTTTGATATGAAAATATTAAAATTCAGTTGAAAATGTCAGTTCCTACGACTTTATAATGTATAAATATGAATTTCGAGCAAAGGTCAAAATGTAGAACGTCCAATTAACCTATGACCTTGACCTCAATTTTAAGGTCATAGACTAAACATCTCAAATCAAAGGACACTAGTTCCTTAATATGTATGGTTCATGAGTATTATTACTTTACACATATTTCTATATAAAAGAGGGGCAAAAACTCCCATTTATTGTCTACGCACCCTTTCAATCTAAATTTATAAGTTACTAAATGTCGCAACTAACAATTTAGTAAAAAATATTTGTCGATATCTTATAAGGTTAATGAAATTAAGTAAAAACAAGCCAAAATCAAAATTAAGAATTTGACCTTGACCTTTGACCTTGACCTTATTTTATTTTTTTTGGACCAAGGATCTCAAATCAAAAGGTCTCTATCACTTATGGTTTACAAGTTAGAAATGCAAATCACTTATATCATATACAAAAGGGAGATAACTCTCATATGGAGTCTCCGGATAACTTCGGTTAAAATTAAAATCCTAATCCTGAAGATGTGACGAGCAATTTGGTAAAATAAATTTGTCGTAATCTTTTACGGTTGCGAAGGAGTAGTGGCCACAAGAAAAACAGTGTTTGGGGAGATAACTCTTACAACGTAAAGTTTTTTGGTACGCCTTTGTCAATTTTTAAAGCGTATTAAATTTACGATATCATATTCCAAATACATCTTTTGAAACATCATTACTACGCAAGAAAAAAGTTAGGCAGAAGAAAAAAAAAAGAATAATAATAATTACCCAGTTGCTTTGCAGGCCGCAGCATTATACAACCCCAGATGTAGAACCCTGAACAGATGGGACAAGTATGGACACAACTTTTAAGTTTGATACAGCTTTAAATGTGGATTGTGATTAAATAGTTGACACAACATAGCTTTATGTCACATTATGATTTGGACCCTTTGGACCTTAATGTAAACCAATTTGAAAACGGGACCAAAAATTTAGAATCTACATACACAGTTACATTTGGCATATCACAGAACCCCAATTATTAATTTTTTGATAAAATCAAACAAAGTTTAATTTTAGACCCTTTGGGCCCCAAATTCCTAAACTGTTGGGACCAAAACTCCCAAAATCAATACCAACCTTCCTTTTATGGTCATAAACCTTGTGTTTAAATTTCATAGATTTCTATTCACTTATACTAAAGTTATAATGTACTGATTTCAATTCAAATTTCTAATGAAGTTTGCAACAATAACTGCTGATTTAAATACATCATACAATATTAAAATGTAATAAAAAGTGCTTGTTATCACTGAATGGTAAAGATTGTTTTAATTTATTATAGTTGGTAGTAAAAATGCAAATACATTGTATATTGTATAAAACTATGATTAAAGTTGATTCAACTACTATTCTATACAAAGAAAGATAACTCCAATTGAAAAAAATAATTGCAATTTCACAATATTGTGCAATTAGATATTTCTTGCTATTGTGCAATACTGTTCATTTGAAAATTTCTTGCAATTGCACAATACTTAATATGATAATTTTGAATCCTGATTTTGACCAACTTAAAAACTGGGCCCATAATCAAAAATCAAAGTACATGTTTAGATAAAGCATATCAAAGAAGCCAAAGAATCTTATTTTTTGTTAAAATCAAACTTAGTTTAATTTGGACCCTTTGGACCTTAATGTAGACCAATTTGAAAACTGGACCAAAAATTCAGAATCTACATACACAGTTAGATTTGGCATATCAAAGAACCCCATTTATTCAATTTTTGATGAAATCAAACAAAGTTTAATTTTGGACCCCAATTTGGACCAACTTGAAAACTAGGCCAATAATTAAAAATCTAAGCACATTTTTAGATTCAGCATATCAAAGAGGCCCAAGAATTCATTTTTTGTTAAAATCAAACTTAGTTTAATTTTGGACCTTAATGTAAACCAATTTAAAAACAGGACCAAAAATTAAGAATCTACATACACAGTTAGATTCGGCATATCAAAGAACCCCAATTATTCAATTTTTGATGAAATCAAATAAAGTTTAATTTTGGACCCTTTGGGCCCCAAATTCCTAAACTGTTGAGACCAAAACTCCCAAAATCAATACCAACCTTCTTTTTATGGTCATAAACCTTGTGTTTAAATTTCATAGATTTCTATTCACTTATACTAAAGTTATAATGTGAAGACCAAGAAAAATGTTTATTTGGGCCCCTTTTTGGCCCCAAATTCCTAAACCGTTGGGATCTCAACTCCCCAAATCAATACCAACCTTCCTTTTGTGGTCATAAACCTTGTGTTTAAATTTCATAGATTTCTATTTACTTAAACTAAAGTTATTGTGCAAAAACCAAGAATAATGCTTATTTTGGCCCTTTTTTGGCCCCTAATTCCTAAACAGTTATAACCAAAACTCCCAAAATCAATCCCAACCTTCCTTTTGTGGTCATAAACCTTGTGTCAAAATTTCATATATTTCTATTTACTTAAACTAAAGTTACTGTGCGAAAACCAAGAAAATGCTTATTTGGGCCCTTTTTGGCCCCTTATTCCTAAAATGTTGGGATCAAAACTCCCAAAACCAATCCCAACCTTCCTTTTGTGGTCATAAACCTTGAGTTAAAATTTCATAGATTTCTGTTCACTTTTACTAAAGTTAGAGTGCGAAAACTAAAAGTATTCGCACTACGACGACGACGATGACGCAGACGACGACGCCAACATGATAGCAATATACGACGAAATTTTATTCAAATTTTGCAGTCGTATAAAAACCAATTGTTCAGAGAACAATTGCATGTCTTTCCACTATTAAAGCTGTATTTTGATTTTGAAATATGAAAAATCAGTTTAAAATGTTAGTTCCTACGGCTTTATGATGTATTAATATGAATTTAAAGCAAAGGTCAAAATCTAGAACGTCCTATAAACCTATGACCTTGACCTCAATTTCAAGGTCACAAACCAAGGACCTTAAATCAAAAGACCCAAGGTCTTTAATATGTTCTGTTAATGAGTATTATCACTTTACACGTTATTCTAAATGTAAGATGGGCAAAAACTCCCATTTACTGTCTACGCACCCTTTCAACCAAAATATACAAGTAAGGACATGTCGCAATTAACAATTTATGAACAATTATTTGTCGATATGTCATAAGGTATTTGAAAATAAGTGAAAATAAGCCAAAATTAAAATATAAAATATGACCTTGACCTTTGACCTTGACCTCATTTTCATATTTTTGGACCAAGGACCTCAAATCTGAAGACCCTAGGTCTCTATCAATTATGGTTTACTAGTAAGAAATGCATATCGCTTGAATCAATGAAAAAGGGGGAATAACTCTCATATGGAGTCTCCGTAAAGCTTCGGTCCAAATGAATATCCTAATCTTTATGATGTAACGAGCAATTTGGTAAAATAAATTTGTCGTAATCTTTTACGGTTGCGAAAGAGTAGTGGCCACAAGAAAAACAGTGTTTGGGGAGTTAACTCTTACAACGTAAAGTATTTTGTTACGTCGTTGTACATTTTTAAAGCGTAAAAACTATAAGATATCATATTCCAAATATCTAAGCGACTTCTTTTGAAACATCAATACTACACAAGAAAAAAAAATAGGCGGAAGAAAAAAAAAAATGAAAAAAATAATCAGAACAAATACAATAGGTCTTTCCACACGGAAAGGTGGAAAGACCTAATAATCAGAACAAAACCTATAGGTCTTTCAACCGAAAGGTTAAAAGACCTAATGATTGAACATGGATTGCCAGATACTAGACATTTATGATAGAACACATTAATTAAAAACATCATTTATGGTACTAGTACTGGTTTGTAGTATGATTTCAGAAGGTTCAATGAAGTTCAACCACCCACTGTCAGATTGGAGTCAAAACGGAGAATTAATGGGACATTTTTACAGTCATTGTGGTAACTGAACGTTTAAAACAAAGCAGTTAAAGTAACTTGTTACCATAAAACAAATATCACAAAATGGTACCGTAGTGAAAGGTGAGCTAAAAGTGTTAACTGTTTTTCAAGTAGTCACTGAACCATGAAAATGAGGTCAAGGACATTGGATATGTGACTGACGGAAACTTCGTAACATGAGGCATCCATATATAAAGTAAGAAGCATCCAGGTCTTCCATCTTATATAATATAAATCTTTTAAGAAGTTAGGTAAAGCTGCCCCCGCCGCAGGATCACTATCCCTATGTCGAGTATTCTGCAACAGAAGTCACAGGCTCAACAATAATGAGCTGTTATAAATACCATTAGGCTTTCTTAAATTACTATAAATCTATATGAATGCTTGTTCAAATTTTTTAATCAGTTGTGTTGTATTTCTGTAAAGTATGTTTGCAGTTTGTGCTGCTGGATCCCAATTGTCATATTAACAAATTATATAGATATAGGAAGATGTTGTGTGAGTGCCAATGAGACAACTCTCCATCCAAATAACAATTTAAAAAGTAAACCATTATAGGTAAAAGTACGGCCTTCAACACGGAGCCTTGGCTCACACCGAACAACAAGCTATAAAGGGCCCCAATGTCTATTTTGGTAATTCAATCAATCTTGTCATTATAAAGGAACCATAAACAATTGTCGTATAAGTAAGAGGTTAAGCTAGCAATATAATCATGTTTAATTCATCAGTTTCTTTGGAAAATGTCTGTATCAAGACAGGAATATCAAATGGTTTCACATTCTTTCTTCTAGTAGTTGACAGCATTTGATTTCTTCATGATTTATGGACGACATTAAAAGTTCAATGAAGGATAAAAAACTTAATTCACATAGTTTTTTCACTGACCCCCCCCCCCCCCCCCCCCTCTTAACAAAATTTGGGAAAAATTGATTGACCAATAGGGATATATGTAAAATCGATTTTGGATTAACAAAACCTGCAGCAATGTTGACCCCCCCCCTCCCCCCCCCCCCAAACTATTTGATTTAAGTTTTTTCATCCTACATCGATCTTTTGATGTCGTCCCTTAGGAATTCAGTAATTAGTGTTAATACTTTTTTCCAAAACAAAAGTGTGTGAATTTTGCCTCGTAATTGTTACTTTTTAAATTATTTTTTTATGATGAATCATTGCCTTGATTTTTTTGTCATATGTGAAAATGAATGATTGATTCTTTTTATGTGTTTTTATATATGACTTTTCTGTATTTAAATGTTATCTGTGCAGTATAAATGAGGTAGCAAATGTAGTGCATTTTGCAATACTGTAACATAATATTCAGTAACATAAATACTACTTATTATACATCAATTCCATCATGTTAAATGATACTAATAGTGTATTTACAGTACTTGTGTCCAATCCATTTTACATTAGGTTAATAAAATATGTTTAAATTTAACTAAAAATCAATTCAAGCCAAATTTTCTTTGCATGCATTTTGTTATCCAAATTATAAGGGTGCAAATGCCCTATAGTAATCATTCTGACTGTCTCTCTGTCCCTCAATACTTTTTATGTTGTATGATCTGATAATATAGATTGCCTCAACCGATATCAAGATACTACTAATATTTATGCGCAAGTTCATCTGATAACAAGTTTGGTCTTTGTAGATTATTATGAAAAAAGTTTATACATGAATTTTAGTTATGTCATTTTAGTAAAACTATTAATTGCCATTTGTTGAGCCGAAATATTTGTCAACACGATTTTATAACAACATTTTCGTTTTATAACACCTTATATCAGTACCGTTGTGCAAATCTTTAGACTGATATATATATATATATATATAAGTACGTCTGAGTCAGTGACAACCCTACAACAGATGTATCCATCGGATCGCCATCAATGATGGTGATACATGGCTGTGTACATAATGTATATACAACTCGTCTAAACATCAACCTAACAATGTTAGATCTGTAAATTTGCTTTCGCAAATTTTTTGGTTCTTCCCTCGCCGGGATTCGAACCCATGCTACTGTGATATCGTGACACCAAATCGCCTGCACTGCAGCCGTCCCGCTAGACCACACGACCACCTGGGCTCTCAAAAAAAGAGCTTTCGGTGGCCGTATGTTACCTTTCCACGTCAGTTTTAATCTAGCGGCGTACTACAGCACATGATATATAAGGCATGAAGATGTTATTGTTACAGATCAGCTAAATTATCTATAGTAAAGGATCCTACAAATTAAAGCCCAGGTGGTCGTGTGGTCTAGCGGGACGGCTGCAGTGCAGGCGATTTGGTGTCACGATATCACAGTAACATGGGTTCGAATCCCGGCGAGGGAAGAACCAAAAAATTTGCGAAAGCAAATTTACAGATCTAACATTGTTAGGTTGATGTTTAGACGAGTTGTATATACATTATGTACACAGCCATGTATCACCATCATTGATGGCGATCCGATGGATACATCTGTTGTAGGGTTGTCACTGACTCAGACGTACTTATGAATATAATTATTTTCTGTGACTGTATCTTACATTAATTTGTAGGATCCTTTACTATAGATAATTTAGCTGATCTGTAACAATAACATCTTCATGCCTTATATATCATGTGCTGTAGTACGCCGCTAGATTAAAACTGACGTGGAAAGGTAACATACGGCCACCGAAAGCTCTTTTTTTGAGAGCCCAGGTGGTCGTGTGGTCTAGCGGGACGGCTGCAGTGCAGGCGATTTGGTGTCACGATATCACAGTAGCATGGGTTCGAATCCCGGCGAGGGAAGAACCAAAAAATTTGCGAAAGCAAATTTACAGATCTAACATTGTTAGGTTGATGTTTAGACGAGTTGTATATACATTATGTACACAGCCATGTATCACCATCATTGATGGCGATCCGATGGATACATCTGTTGTAGGGTTGTCACTGACTCAGACGTACTTATGAATATAATTATTTTCTGTGACTGTATCTTACATTAATTTGTAGGATCCTTTACTATAGATAATTTAGCTGATCTGTAACAATAACATCTTCATGCCTTATATATCATGTGCTGTAGTACGCCGCTAGATTAAAACTGACGTGGAAAGGTAACATACGGCCACCGAAAGCTCTTTTTTTGAGAGCCCAGGTGGTCGTGTGGTCTAGCGGGACGGCTGCAGTGCAGGCGATTTGGTGTCACGATATCACAGTAGCATGGGTTCGAATCCCGGCGAGGGAAGAACCAAAAAATTTGCGAAAGCAAATTTACAGATCTAACATTGTTAGGTTGATGTTTAGACGAGTTGTATATACATTATGTACACAGCCATGTATCACCATCATTGATGGCGATCCGATGGATACATCTG
This sequence comes from Mytilus trossulus, assembly GCF_036588685.1. Lineage (NCBI taxonomy): Eukaryota > Metazoa > Mollusca > Bivalvia > Mytilida > Mytilidae > Mytilus > Mytilus trossulus. The sequence continues at coordinate 66,483,280 of NC_086380.1, read as the reverse complement.
TTGTAGGGTTGTCACTGACTCAGACGTACTTATGAATATAATTATTTTCTGTGACTGTATCTTACATTAATTTGTAGGATCCTTTACTATAGATAATTTAGCTGATCTGTAACAATAACATCTTCATGCCTTATATATCATGTGCTGTAGTACGCCGCTAGATTAAAACTGACGTGGAAAGGTAACATACGGCCACCGAAAGCTCTTTTTTTGAGAGCCCAGGTGGTCGTGTGGTCTAGCGAGACGGCTGCAGTGCAGGCGATTTGGTGTCACGATATCACAGTAGCATGGGTTCGAATCCCGGCGAGGGAAGAACCAAAAAATTTGCGAAAGCAAATTTACAGATCTAACATTGTTAGGTTGATGTTTAGACGAGTTGTATATACATTATGTACACAGCCATGTATCACCATCATTGATGGCGATCCGATGGATACATCTGTTGTAGGGTTGTCACTGACTCAGACGTACTTATGAATATAATTATTTTCTGTGACTGTATCTTACATTAATTTGTAGGATCCTTTACTATAGATAATTTAGCTGATCTGTAACAATAACATCTTCATGCCTTATATATCATGTGCTGTAGTACGCCGCTAGATTAAAACTGACGTGGAAAGGTAACATACGGCCACCGAAAGCTCTTTTTTTGAGAGCCCAGGTGGTCGTGTGGTCTAGCGGGACGGCTGCAGTGCAGGCGATTTGGTGTCACGATATCACAGTAGCATGGGTTCGAATCCCGGCGAGGGAAGAACCAAAAAATTTGCGAAAGCAAATTTACAGATCTAACATTGTTAGGTTGATGTTTAGACGAGTTGTATATATATATATATATATATACATTAATGTATTTGAGTTGATAACCACATCAGCAAAAAAAGACAATTGCTGCATTACAAAGTTATTTAAAGCCTGTCAAAAACCAATCATATTTGTTAAACTTTTGATTAGAATAAGGTTTTACTATTCATATCATATATGTCTACATTAAACTCATCAGTTGCACACAAATCCAAAAAGTGGGATTTCAATAACAAAGCTGAAGAGCACTGAGAAACCATAAAATCCAAAGAGTTGTACCAATCAGACGAAAGCAAACTATACCAGGAGCACTGTTTCAAAAAAATAAAAACTTCATGAACAGCAAATTAAAATTACAGAAATATCACATTAGCAATTCTATCTCATTAAATTTTTCTGTCTTTGGGTGATGGATTTTCACGCTGTGTTGAAGACCTATTTATGTCTTTGTGTTGTTTTCTGCTCTTCTGTTGGGTTGTTATGTCTCTTTGACACATTTCCTATTTCCATTCTCAATTTTATCACTTGACCTGCTTGTCAGAATTAAAAGTGTTTCTACTCTATATTCAATTGACTATAAACAAAATAAACAGATGAAGGATTGATTGATTAAACTATCTACCTTTAATAGTTGCTTTTATTGATTTTACTACAAAAAGGTTATTTCACAATATAGTAATAAATATAAATTATTCTGATCAGACAAATTGAGATTTATTTTTCACAAAGTACTTTACACTGATGTCTTCTTTGTCAACTGAATTTTGCACTCACTATTCTTTAGTTATCATCACACAACGGATGTGACATCAGCAGGCATAAATCCACTTTCCCCTAAGGTCCGAAGTCCAACTCGGCCAGTTGGTCTAACAGTAATCCAAGTTATACTGCCATGATTCAGGCTTAATCTTAGCCAAGCTTCTGGAGGGAGTTGCAAGGCTCTGTAATAACAAACAAATAGAAAATTACTGCCATGGTTGAGGCTGTTAGCCATGGTTCTTGGCTATTCAAAATGAAATTGTACTGAGTATTTGCAGCATAAATTTAGAGCTCAAAACACCAAGTCCAGTATTCTGATTTGTTGTATGCCAAGTCGATTGACAACACATGATTGACATAATTGATTTGATTTTTTGTGTTTTAACACTACTTTTAAAGCACGGCATTTTGGCTATTTTGTGGTGGCCAGTTTTTATTGGTGGAGGCAGCCAGAGTGCCCGCAGAAAACCACTGATCTACCATAGGAAAACTGACAATCCTAGTCAATTAAGACCGAGTTGAGTGCACCTGCAGGAGCAGGGTTCGAACTCACAACCTCAATGTTGACTTGCTAGTGATATAGTAGTAATTAATTAGATCACTGGGCCACTGAGGCCCCAATGCCAAGTGGAAGTACGAATATTATACTCAAAATTTTTATCAACACACCACCTGGAGGAAGTTGAATGGCCCTGAAAAAACAAACAAACACAAACAAAAGGAACAAAGCAACTTCATCTATCTTTGATCGTAATTTTATATTCAAGTAGATAGTCATGATAGTATAATTGTGGTACAGCACCTTGGGCACAAGCAAAGAAAAATAAATAAATTTGTAAATCCATAGAAAAGACAACGTTGAGAAAAAAAACAAATTCACTATATCAGGTAAAAAAACAATGTAAACTGCAGACAAATCTGAATCTCAAACTTAAGATAAGTTAACTAAATACTGATCCTTCTCTGTGGCCTTTTTCACTTCTCTGGTTAGGCTGTTAATAATTTACATGTACATGATTTCACATTTGACTTTCCAAACTTTTGGCATAGAATGTACTAAAACGCCTACCAATCCAACTAACAAACAGGCAGTTTATGATGAGAATATATATCAGAATATCCTGGAAACAATCAATATTAGACCCGGACCAGTTAAAAAGAGTATCCACTTTATGAGCTATCAAATAATGCAAATACTTCCTTCCTTCTTCTCATATGCATATACTACATTAAATTACATCTAACACAATGTGTGTGTTCCTTTTCTATTCTCCTCATATGCATATACTACATTAAATTACATCTAACACAATGTGTGTGTTCCTTTTCTATTCTCCTCATATGCATATACTACATTAAATTACATCTAACACAATGTGTGTGTTCCTTTTCTATTCTCCTCATATGCATATACTACATTAAATTACATCTAACACAATGCATGTGCTCCTTTTCTATTCTCCTATTCAATATATCCTTCATTGCAATGTTTTTATTCCTTTTCTAATCCATTCTCATATTCAATAAGTACATTCAATGCATTGTGTTTGTTCCTTTTTATGCCCCACCTACGATAGTAGAGGGGCATTATGTTTTCTGGTCTGTGCGTCTGTTCGTCCGTCTGTCCGTCTGTCCTGCTTCAGGTTAAAGTATTTGTTCAAGGTAGTTTTTGATGAAGTTGAAGTCCAATCGACTACAAACTTAGTACACATTTGCCCTATGATATGATCTTTCTAATTTTAATGCCAAATTAGAGTTTTTACCCTAATTTCACGGTCCACTGAACATGGAAAATGATAGTGCGAGTAAGGCATTCGTGTAATGAGGACACATTCTTGTTTATCCTCATATTCAAATACAATAAAATCTATTAATTTTTCAGCTCCAGCAGACCAGGATCCTTGAAAGCTACTGAAAGGTAAGGCTCGCAAAATGTGGTACGATATGGTATTTTGAAAAGCTCTTATTATTTTGTTTTGTACGCTTAAATTAATATCTATATTTGAAGTTTTCTTTACTTGCATGAATTATGATATAAAACCTCAAATATTGATTGTGAATTAGTTATTAGTTTATGATTAAAAAAATGAAACCCTAAGCAATACATTTGTATTATCATAATATAAGTCCACATCTGCTGAGTTATACATCATGAACATGTACAATCCACATTCCTCAATAATCATGATAATTATACATATAGCTGTTGTTTCGCATGTTCAATAATAATTTGGCATAGCATTTTATACCTTATCTCAATTGGCTTGAAATTCTACCACAAAAATCTTGGTAATCCTAGCACAAAAAGATCTTTCAATTTTCCCAAATGTTCACATATCTAAAAAGATATAAACACTGCAAAAAAGTTGTTAACATAGTTTTAGGAATCCTGTACATGTACTATCATACAACATAAAAATGTTGACGAGGGAACATAAAAATGTTGACGAGGGAAACAGACTGAGAGAATGATTCCTATATGGCATTGCTGACTAGATTCAATAGGCCCTTATAAATTTGATCATAAGAACCCCACAACAATGTTATTCTGTCACATTTTTTACTGAAATGAAGGTCATGGTTAAATTAATTTATTCAAATGACACTTACCTACAAACAAAGTATCTTATAACATTGGCATGACATACAACAACTTCATAGCTGTCCTTTGTTTGTTCTGGATCTGCTCTATGTACATATCTTCTAAATGCTGCTTCAATTCTAGCTCCATCTTGATAAAACTGCTGAAATGTAATGAAATATACATGTAAAAATATAAATGTCCATATAGTTAAAGATGGAAATATTCATAATTAGTCTATTTCAGTTTATTTTCAGGTGATTTTTATTAATGTTTACCTAACTTTGTTTTTTGTGTTCCAATAAACGAGGATCTAAGTTTGACATAATCTACAATATTAATATTTGTGTGATTTCTTTTTTTGCAAATTTTGAAATCAAATAACATATGCATGAATGAGAATAACTAATTCCCTAAAATGTAATGTATGTGGTTGTTAATGAGGTATTACATGTACTTATATATATATGTAGATATATCCATTGTAACTCGCCTTGTATTCTGATAGTGGGTCTCATTGGGGTCTAACGGTGACGCGGGATTGCCGATTTTTCGTAAGCGTGAAACGTGAAAGTCAAATTATTGTGTCTTGAAAATGGGAAATGAGGTCTTACGGGACCCGGGAAATGACAAAACAATGAGAGTTGCTTACGTACAGAGTGTAAGCGGGATACAGGAATCTGACAAAACAGTAAGCGGGATCCGGGATTGGAACCCCCCAATGAGACCCCCCTTATAGATTTTAAATAAAACATTACCGGTAAGACTTGTATTTGGTTATTCAAGTAGACAAAGCATTTGGTTATTCAAGTAGGCAAACATTTAGTTATTTAGGTTATTAATCATTTATATTTCACTGTAATTATTATATTTACAAAAGATATTCTTATAAACAATCGTACAGTTCAGTATAATCAAACTATTATCAAAGCATCAGATATAGTTATATATCTAAATGTTGTTGGGTAAAAAAAAATCTTTTTTATATTGTCGGTTATTCGTTGTGTTGGGTATAATTATATGGTTTACAACATTTTCTGTGAATGAATCTATCCCTACATTTTTCTCTGGTCTCCAGTTTCCGATAGGTGGTTCAGGAGGGATTGGTGCTCCTTCTCTTAGTATGTCTGTCTCCTCTCGCGGTACGTCTGGTATACTTTTAGCAACAATGTCTGCAGTTTGTTTGGCTCTGGTCATTGTGGAACTGACCAATACAGAGTAATCATGTCCCATTTCTTTTAACCTTTGACCTGTCAAATCAGCTTGCTTTTTTCCTTAAAATGATGAAAGATTCATACAAAATGAATATGTTTTCATAGATCTATATGTTATCTTTTTATCTCTTAATACTAACTACACATGTTACATGTTCATGATGTTGGTGATTTAAGAAAAGAGTATTACACCTGATTTGTTTTTAAAGATTTGACATTTCTAATGGTCATCCTGGTCATGTCTAAGGGACTACCTTTTTTCTTACATGAAAATTCTAAGTATATATAAGTCATGTAAGTAAATGTTAATAACTATTAAAGATGCTAAAAAAATCATTGTATACTTTACCTGCACCTGAGATCATCCTCTGTTTTTTGGGGGATTTATATTACTCAGTTTTTGTGTATGACACAGTGTCATGTTTATAGTCCGGCGGCTTTGTGAAAAATTGTGCACATCCTGTTACAAGCATGAAATTTGGCATAGACATTCCTCAACTATTACTCTTTTATTTCAGATAGGGAGGCATTTGAAAAAAAATTCTCATTTTCGGTAAAATCCAAAATGGCGGACGTCATAATTAAATCAGCCCAATATCGAAGGCTAGCGTGTAAAAATGTCCTATTATCCTGCTACTATCATGATATTTAATACAGACCTTTGTGTTTTACTACTTTAGGATAAATTAAATAGATTAGGTGTAATCAGAAACCCCACTTCCGGTTAAAATGCAATATGGCGGACACTGTACTTAAATAAGCTTATTTTTAAAGGAGGGTAATTGAAATGTGTTTTAACCATTTGCTACTATCATAACATTGTGTAGCACCCTTTCTTATGTGCTACTGGTAAATACAATGTATAAGACATATGTCTTAAAACCCGTTACTTCCGGTAGTATCCAAAATGGCGGACATAGAAATATCAATTTTTTATTCAAATTTTCAACTTTTTTAAAATGTAAAGAAAATGATTTTATTTTGTGCTGGTCATTAAATTTTTGGCTTTAAATTATCCCCAAAACCACTTATTCTAACATGTTGTAAATGTTAAGATATAAAGTTGACACTTCCGGTAAAAATATGACGTAAATTTCTAAGATGATTCCTCAATCTATTTCTTCGATGTAGAGTTTTGGATATATTGATTTAAACAAAATAAAGACACTATAGTACTAAAAGATATTTAAAATTACTACTATTTGGCTAAGAATACATGTTTATTCACAGTCACCACCACATGCACACAAGGCAGTGAACGGGATACCCGGTTTTCCACATTAAAAATAACCGCGGCATCCTTTCTTACATCCATAATGTACAAGCTTCTGAAAAAATGATGAGGTCTCAGAAAGAGTTTTTTTAAAAAGGGACCCTCGTTGTCCCTTCGCAATCGATTAATGACAAGACTAGGTAGAATAAGAGTCAATCCTAAGCTCGTCTCACTAAACACCTGCATTAGTATATTGCATGTTTTACATGCTTGAAAAGACTAGAACAAGTCGTGGGAATAGCCTCACTTAAAATACGTTTTCCCTTTTACTTTCTTGCTTCGTTAATCATATTAGATCTGATAAGTTTGTGCAATCTTACAGTAAAACCCCGGTGATTTAGGCTGATCAATCATCATTCTTAATGTTAAAGTCACATCTTCAAATACCATCGATGTCTCCCACGTAGTCTTTTTTTTCCTTTTCAAACAAAGAGAGAACAGTATCACAACCGGTAATAAGGTATGGGTCAGAAATAAAAGAGTTTGATCACTCATTGTCTAGAGCATTTGAAAGGCCATTGATAGATATTATTCCAAAGAGTTTTGCCTCCCCAAACACAATCCATAGTTCGTCTGCCCCTATGTCACGGAATAGCGAAATAGTATTGACAGCATCATCAGTGACTGTTAATCATAACTCGTTTAAATTCGTGTTTCACTGCATTAGACACATGCACTATGATTTAAGTGTCAGTCTCTTTATGTGAACATGGTGCTACACCTAAAATACATCGCGTGGTGGATAAGATAGAATATCCTGAGCATTAGTTGCTACAACTACCATACTCATCAAAGACTTCATCCACTCTTGTTACAGTTTCAAGGTATTTTATTAAGGTAAGGACATAATACCCAATCATCATACTCGTTAGGAAACACCTTGAAACTGTAACAACAGTGCATGTAGTGTTTGATGTGAATATAGACAGTACTGGTAGTTTGAAAGCTGCTAAAAGAAGCAAGAGCAACTTTTAGGGGAAAGGGAATACACAGACGAATCCGGGATTAAAACCATCCTCAAAATTGGCAAAGTTTTCTGAGAGATGACAGTAAGAAAGAACTTTTAAGTCGTCATACACAGGAGCTTGCTCTATACAATTTTGAGTACAAGGTAGCTGAAGCAACAAATGCCCAGGATGTTCAGTGTTATCCACCACTTGATGATGTTTCAAGTTTAGCACCACGTTTACACGAAGAGACTGACACTAGAATCAAGATCGATGTGCCTGATGCAGTGAAACACAGACTTAACTGAGTCATGACTCAAACAGTCGATACTGATGTCATTGCTGTTTCGCTATTCCGTGACATAGGGGCAGACAAACTTAAGTTTGCATTTGGATAGGGAAAAAGTATAAGATATATATCAATCAATGACCTTTCAAATGCACTAGGCATTAAAAGATAACACGTTTGCTGAAAAAGGAACTGCGTTGGTGACATTGATGGAGTTTGAAGATGTGACTATAGCATTTAGAATGATGATTGACCAGCCAACATCACCATATGGATTTGATAAGTTTAATGTCATTGAAAACGATACGTGGTTTTGTTGTAAGATCGGAAAAAAAAAGAAACAGATTGGGTTAACAAGGCAAGAAAATATGTGTTTTTGCAGAATTTATGGATGTGAGAAAATATACCACCCTCTTTGTAAATGTTGGAGATCAGCTCTCCGATTGTGCATAACGAGTATGCTGATTGGGTATTATGTCCTTACCTTAATAAAATACCCTGAAACTGAAATACGAGTGGATGAAGTCTTGGATGCGTATGGTAGTTATAGCAACAAATATTCTATCTTATCCACCACGTGATGTATTTCAAGTTCAGCACCAAGTTTGCGTTTAGAGGCAAACACTAAAATCATGGTACATGTGTCTGATGCAGTGAAACACGAACTTAAACGAGTCATGATTCGAACAGTCGTTAATGATGCTGCTGTCACTATTGTTTTACTATTCCGTGACATAGGGTTAGACGAACTGTGGATTGTGTTTGGGAGAGCAAAAGACTTTGGATTAATATCTATTAATGGCCTTTCAAATGCATTAGGCAATGAGTGATCTGAGTGATCTGACACACATATTGTTATCCATGCCTTTACCTGTTGTGATATGGTTCTCTCTTTGCTTGAAAGGGGGAAAAGGACATTGTGGGAGACATTGGTTGCATTTGAAGATGTGATTTTAACAAAAAGAATGATGATTAATCAGACTAAATCACGGGGTTTTACTGTAAGATCGTACAAACTTAACAGATGGGTATAACATGGTTAACGAAGCAAGAAAATAACTATTTGCGGAAAAGGGGAGGCTTTTTGAGGCTATTCCCTCAACTTGGTCTAGTCTTTTCTAGCATGTAAATCATGCAATATACTTAGGTAAGTGTTTAGAGAGACGAGCTTGGGATTGGCTCTTATTAAGTGGTTTTGGGGATAACTTTAAGCCAAAAGCTTAATGACCAGCACAAAATAAAATAATTTTCTTTACATTTTGAATAAATTTGAAAATTTGAATAAAAAATTGATATTTCTATGTCCGCCATTTTGGATACTACTGGAAGTAAGAGTAAGACATATGTCTTATACATTGTATCCATCAAAAGCACCAAAGAAAGGTTCCTACACAATGTAATGATAGTAGCAATACGTTAAAACACATTTCAGTTACCCTCCCTAAAAATTAAGCTTATTTAAGTACAATGTCCGCCATGTTGGATTTAAACCGGAAGTGGGGTTTCTGAAGACACCTTATCTATCTAATTTATCCAAAAGTAGTAAAAACAAAGGTCTGTACCAAATATTATGATAGGAGCATGATAATAACACATTTTTACACGCTAGCCTTCGATATTGGACTGATTTAAGTATGACGTCCGCCATTTTGGATTTTACCGGAAATGAGATTTTTTTTTCAAATGCCTCCCTATCTGAAATAAAAGAGTAATAGTTGAGGAAGGTCTATGCCAAATTTTATGCTTGTAACAGGATGTGCACAATTTTTCTGAAATATGCTTGTAGCCGCCGGACTATTAGTGGACTCTTGTTTTGTTTTGTTGTATTTTTGTTGGTTTTTTTTGCCATGGCTTTGTCCATTTGTTTTCAACTTATGAGTTTGGGTATCTTTTGCATATTTTTCATCAGGATCCCTAACAATGCCTAAAGACAGATTCATAATTTTTCAATGTAACAAAAAGTTATAATATTTTAACCTGTGTGTCATGTGTGTTGGCAATGAATAAAACAGTTGTCAATTAAACTTAAGAATATCATAACCTGATAACTGTATGGAAATCAGATATTTTTACATGCATTTACTTTTGCAATTTCTGAAGAATGTACAAAATCAACTTTTTTGAAGGAATGATAAAAAATGATCATATCTTGAGGAATGTTAGCAAAGCAACATATTTTAAGGAATTTAAACACTAAAAAATGTTATTTTTTTTATACCTAGTTCAGTGAGATATCTATCAAAGTCAGTTTTGCCATCTGTGTTGTACTGTCCATGTCGTATAAATAACAAATGTCTTGATGCTGTTGGAGTTCTCTTCTTAATCTCATTTTCAACATCCTTTAAATCTTTTTCTGTTGTTCCTTCTGAAGATTTGTCAGGTTTAACTAGACTATTTGGATCTCGCCTTAAAAAGAAAAGAAAAAAAAGAATTATTTCATGTTTCATGTATTTGCCCCATAGAAAACATGGAAAATGCCATATATGCAACCTTCAGATAATCAATACATGCCTTTAAGGGCATACGATACAGTTACAGGGAAGGTAATGACGTTGCTAACGTAATTTGTTATTTTCGCGACGTCAAACTGTGACATATTGGGAATAGATGATTTTTATCAGTCAAACTGATTTAATTTGAAAACGAGTTCATGGACCTTTATTTTTCAAAACGGCATTTTGTTTCATTTTGCAGGGAGATTATGTGACCCAAATTTTATAAAACTGTAAATAGAGGATTTTTTTTATTTTGATAAACATGCAGTAAAAAATGACGTTTTTTCCTCAATTCATGAACATTTGATACAAATGAGTTATTTCTGAATAATAAGGATATTTATAAAATACAGAAATTAAGGATTATTTAACAAAAAAACCATTTGTGTTTATCTTTTAAAACAAAAAAGTTATGTCTTTCTTTCGAAAAAGAAATTACGGCCACAAATCTGAATTTCGAGCAAATATACAAAATTTCGACCTCATTTTACTCAAAAAGTAGCACATGAAGGTATATTTTTTATTACATAGTTGATTTAATCAGGTGAAAAATAGCCTATATGCAAATTATCATGAACTTGTAAATACAGGATCAAAACTGTATCGTATGCCCTTAATATTTTTACTATGTTAATATTCATGTACAGGCAGTGGCGTAGTCAGGGTTGAAATGATGTGGATGTTTTGCCGAGCAGAGCGGACCTTTTTATGCAGAAAATTATATTTTATTTAAGCACATGCATACATGTACTCCCCCAGAATCCGACACTAGTTATATTTTTGTTTAAATTCAAAATACCCACCAATTCATATTTTTATATTTTCAACTGAATTTTATTGTTTCCTCGCAACTACCATCATTCTATTCAAAAATATTGCATGTAAAAGTTTCCCACTCAATTTTATATTTGACAGACCCCATTACATCGGCACTTTTGTATTATTAAGGAACTTCAGAATATAGGAACTGAACTGACTCTTCTTTCCAGGAATTTGAGTCTACAACCTTGAGTTTTTGATTTTTTATTACTTGTACTTAGCTAAACGCGTTGCAGGATACATAAAAATAACGGGCATCCAACCATCCGGTCTTGTTAGCACTCTCATTTGTACAATTCTTGTCAGATTCAGTGAAACTCATATCATTAGTAATGTCTTTAACACTTTCGAAAATAAGTCGTAATCAAATATTCTTAACCAGTTGTATGACCCTTTGAAATATAAATAGTAATGGAAAACCCATTTCATTTGCTGTGAAGCTTTAATTTCTCTGAAGATATTAAAAATAATAAAAAAGACAAAATGTTCTTTTTTAGTTATTCCCTTGTTCCTTGTCCTATGATAGATAAAACATGACATGTACATTTGTAATGTGCATGGCGGGGAACATTGGAACTTTGTTCTTTAATTTAAAATAAAATTAGCATTTGAACCTAGATAGAAACGGGAATTCATAAGCCTAGGAATTTTTACGGTATATTACAAATTGATTTTTTTACAGTTTACAGTACATTACATTCACACATATTATGTCATATATGATTTGAACAAAATTGAAGTTATGCATATCACCAAGGCTGTAACTACAGCTTTGACCTTTGTTTGTGTAATTTTATATGAATTTGGTTAAATATACTTACCATGAAATTACATTTATATTATATAGAATATGTTTGCTTTCACAACATGTTCTCATCGCAATTAACTAGGTGATTAAAAATTACATCCATGAGATGTACTCACCTACGTCATAGTTCACCTGTGTAACATACACTAGCTTTAGTTTTAATTTTTGCGTTCAAGAGAACGCATGTTTCTCGTCGGCAAGGATTCTTAACAGTTTACTGTTGAAAATCCTTATGTTTTATAAAAGACATTATTTGTTTTCGGAATATCGGTATACGATTGATTTAATGTGAATCAGAATACAGCACTTCTGCCAAGATTCTGATATGCACGTTTTCGTCATTTTTACAGCTTACGAGTCTGGAAATACGACGACATAGAAAATGACCTTTGTTTAGCCGCCATTTTCAAACATTAAATCGGGTCCGAGGAAAGGCAGAATTTATCTGTCAAAATCGGACATGTTACGTGAGTACTATGTTTTTAAAAAAAAAAAAAAAGATATATTTTTAAACGGATGTTTATTTCTTTTTTCACGCTCAGCTGACCGGATTTTCACTGCATTAGAGCAATGCTACGAAACGGGTCGAGTGTAAAGTTTGGATAAAGTCGATTGTTTACAATTTGCAGTCTGTACACGAGACTGTGTAAACACATCACTATATTAAAATCAGAATAGGTATTTTGACCAGATCTGATTGTTTTTCATGTGGAAAACGTCCGTATGGGAGCGTATACCACTATTGTCACTTGTTTACAATTTGCAGTCTGTTACGTGTACACCTGGTACACGAGACTGTGTAAACACATAACTATTGAATCAGAATAGGTATTTTGACCAGATCTGATTATTTTAATGTGGATAACGTCCGTATGGGAGCGTATACCACTATTGTGACTAGAACCTTAATTGGTTCAATAAATTTCAATCAGAAAAGGGAATCTGCCCATTTCTGATTGTTTTATTTGGAAAACGTTTCATACAGGGAGCGTAGACCAACAGTGGTAATGTTTTAACAGTTGATAAATACATCACAATCAGAAAAGGGATTTTGCCCACAACTGATGATGTTTATTTGGTTAACCTTCCATTCAGGGAACATAAACCATATTTATTGAAAATAAAACGTGCTCAATGGATCACTATAGAATTAAAATAGAATAGGGATTTTGCCCAAGTCTATTTTTGATTAATGTTGACATGTTTCATACAGGAAACATAGGAACTAGAACAACATGCATGATTTAGAATCTGTAAGTTGCTTTCATTCTAATAAAATACAGATTTGATATCTTACATAAAATTAAATCATAACTATTTATTGATTGCACATTGATATTTATTGAGCATAGAATTGCACGTGGATGATTGTTGCAAATAAAATTAATTAGAATCAGACTAGTGAATTTAAGTACAAGTCTATCTGATTTTTCTAGACATCCTTCCACCCAGGGAAAATTATGTCTACTTTTTATTATATTTTAAAACAACACAAGCATAGCTAATATATGGTTGCACATTGTTTTTGTGATGAACCAACAGTTTAGTCAATTAACATATTTGCTCATATTGATAATATATTGAACAAGTGTCGGGAAATAGTCGAGACAGATATTAAAGACACTAAAATAATACATTGTTATCTAGTACAATACAAATGTGATTGCAGTTTAAGCATACCAATACATACTTCTTTAAATATGTCCAGTTTAAATTAGGACAGTAATTCTTAGAAGCCTGAAATATTTTTCCAGAACAGCAAATTACTGTAAATATTTAATTATTTTTTACTGATAAATAATTCTCCAATGCTCTAACAGACATGGAGACAGTAAGAATGGAGCACTGTTCTAAATACAGTTGATAGCTTGTGACAACTCTTTTTACTAATATTAAATTTCATGGTCAGTTTACTTATGACATGAACAACATGAATATTATAAGTATGAACTGCTATAACCGATTGTTTGTTTTTGTCGGCAGTAAGGAAACAAAGGCTTTTATATGTTTTTATGTAAACATTAGATTGTCTATTGAATAAAGAGTTTAGGGGATGTCATGATGCATTTCACAAAGACTCATTCAAGGTAATGGCTTATATATTGATTACATAATTCAGAGTGTACATTGCCAATGCATATAATATAATATGTACTAATTCTGTTTTGTTTTGAGTACACAAAAAAAGAGGTGATAACATAAGACTTAAGAGAATATCTTATCCTCACTATATGGGAATCACTGTCAAATTATACATATATGTATCTTCCAATCATGAAAGCAAAAGGAGTTTGGATGCTCTTTTAAAGATAGAAAATTATGCCTAATAATTTACATCTTAAGTTTTTTAAGCAATGCCAACAGATGGGCAAGTTTCTGCTATAAGGATTCATTCATTGGGTCTGTTTTATTCTTAATGTGAGATTGGTAGAACCCAACAGTTTATGCAATGGCTACACATTGTTTTTCCTAGAGTTAAATATTGATTCAGAATTCTGAAGTATAGAGGACTCAAATATGCTGATTTATAGAAACAAGATTATCATTAATTTAGATCTTGTAAAAAAAATAAGTAAAATATTGGTAAATAAATAAATAAGATTTAAGCATTGTGGATGCCGGATTTATTTAAAATACTAGACATGATCTAGGAAATAGAAGTAGTTCTCAAGATTTGAAACTATCTATTATACAGCTCTTTATATAAACCTTTTATTTAATCAGTCTTTACGTCAGTTGCAGAAAAAAAAGAAGAGGTTATTTTTGGAGTAACACATGATGTACCAATATAAACATATAATATATATACTTTTCAATTGGTTCTCAAATTTTAGCACCATTGTAGAAGCAGTTAATCTAACAGCAAAATGTAGGAAAAGCAATTTATTCAAAAGACTGATTAATAGTTAGCAAATAGCTTTCAATTGTCTAAGAATAGTACATGGAAGTAAAATATAGTATGATAATTCCATGATTATATCAAATCAAATACGAGACATTTTCTTAATATTATACCTAAATATTAAAATGTCACTGTTTATTTTTGCTCATTATAAGCATAAAGTTACAAAAATCTAGTCTGGTCAAAGTCAAATTGTGTATTATCTACATGCAGGAAGGTTTTCCGAATGCATGTGATTTTAATTTCGGAATTGATGGAAATTATTCACTTTTCAATTTCCATATTACCAGCCAGAATAATATAAATATATAGCATAGAGTTAGTATCTAATGCAAGAATATGCTACACAAAATTAAAATGTGTTTATTTTAAACAATTACTTTGAATTTTGATTCAATATTGTTTTGAAAGATGTGATTATTTAAATCACATTAATTTTGTTTTTTCCAAATCTGGGGACAAATGCAAAATTCTTCTGAGTGACTAAGTTAACCAAATGGCTGGGTTGAAGTCACAAAATACTACAAAAAGTTGTTTGGTTTATATATATTGAATCATATCAGAATGTATAGGTTTCAGATGAGGTGAACCAAGACAGAAATAAAATGAGCATTTTTGATAGTGAAACCATTTCTGAAATAACTAAGAACACTTAGGATACTGCAAGTTAGTACAAGTGTTTTCCATTTTGTCAAACAAGTGTTTTTCTTTAAATACAACTATAGAACTATATTTGACAAGTTGCATTTAAGTATTTCTGATAGCGAAATAATTTCTGAAATTAAAATAAACAATTGTCAAGAGCAACATACAAGAGTTGTTCATTACATGTATGTCAAATTTTTGTTTCTTTAAATTTGGAACTGTGTACATGGCAAGATATTCTAGAAAGTTAACCGCTGTGAAATGTTAATTAGAAATATCAAAACATTTTATTTTAGACAGATTTTTCATAGCTGGAGAAAATCATCAGTTAGCATTCTTTTTGGATTTATAAGGACAACAATCATGGCTTTAATTCAGCTCAACATCCAAATGTTCTGTGGAAGCAGTATATCAATGGAAACATGTATACTGAAACTTTTCCACTGATTTGTCCATTTCTGTATTTTTACACTTGAGTAGTCCAATACAAAACAAAATATTGTTCATGGTTGAAATGGTAGACATTGTATTCAAAGGTTCTACCACTCATAGAAATTTTATTAGATTTTTAAAATTTAGTCAGTTTAGAGAATTGTCATTATACAATAGTACAAGACTTCTCTTGAAGAAAATATTTTATTCTTAATCTATAAAATATTAAAAGTAGTATATCTAGCAGAGAAGCAAATTCTCAGGGACTATAACTTTAAAAAAGTTTAAAGATTAATCCAGATTTAGCATAATCATGAAACAACTTTGGTTTGAGTCTTTAATAAACTTTGATTGTATTAAGGACACCTATTTACAAAGTTTATTTTTTAATTGATTATAATTCTTTAATTAAGTAGAAAAGAATTTATTTCGAAAGATATGATATTGAACAGGTTATCAAAAGACGACAGCAATCATATATTATCTGTTATTATATTAATATAGACAGAGACATATAAATTGAATTATATGTCTCTGATATAGAGAAAACAATGGAAAGTTAAAGAAAGGTAATAATGTTTCCAAATAAACTTAAGTTTCAAAGTTGAAAGTAAATTAAATTAAGGTTGGATTAGTTCTTGTCGATTTGTACAAGCAACAAGAACAACCTATTCAGAAACAAATGCTTATTTACTGTTGCATAAATATTACAACACATTTAGCTCATAATGAAGGAGCTTTAATATAATTATTTCTATACTGACCTGCAGATTATTTATTCATCAGATATAGAAAGATGGGGTATATATATACATGTGAGTGCCATTGAGACAACTCTACATCAAGTCTATTAATTTTGCATACTTGTATTTATACAATCTGCAAAGTTTGCCATTGATACATATAGTTATGCAGCATAGCTTCATTGTATAATAAATTCAGTAATTTCGGTTTTTACTAATATCCGTATTTACAAAAATTTAATGGAGTTACATTTTTAAAAAAAATTCACATTTTTCTATGTTGAAATTGTATGTGTGTGAGAGAATTTATCCTCCACCAAATGAAATACTGCTTGTTAATCAGTAAATATTCTATATAATATAAATGTAATTTCATGGTAAGTATATTTAACCAAATTCATATAAAATGGTAATTTTTGAAATCTCAAGAAGAGATTTTATATGAATTTATAGGGTTAAATATACTTACCACAATCCACCACCACCCCTGGAATAAATTCAGTTTTTTGTTCACTTAATTGAAATTATTCAATTAAAAGACAAATTAAAACTAAAGCTAGTGTATGTTACACAGGTGAACTATGACGTAGGTGAGTACATCTCATGGATGTAATTTTTAATCACCTAGTTAATTGCGATGAGAACATGTTGTGAAAGCAAACATATTCTATATAATATAAATGTAATTTCATGGTAAGTATATTTAACCCTATAAATTCATATAAAATCTCTTCTTGAGATTTCAAAAATTACCATTTTATTTTCAAAACATCTGTAACATTGTCAATGATTGTGTAATATAATCATACATGATATTTGAAGTCAATTTCTTTCTTACATCGGTTTTAATTTCATTTATTTTAAATTTTAACAATGTTTTAACTATGATTTTAATATATAATTAAATTTTGTTCTATATGTACATGTATACCATGTATACAGCATATGCACAAATTCAAAGAATTAAAAAACTAGAGGCTCTAAAGAGCCTGTGTCACTCACCTAGGTATATGTGAATTAAACAAAGGAAGCAGACAGTTCATGACAAAATTGTGTTTAGGTGATTGTGATGTATTTGTACATCTTACTTTACTGAAAATTCTTGCTGCTTACAATTATCTCTATCTATAATGAACTTGTCCGTGTAGTTTCAGTGGAAAATGTTAGTAAAAATTTACAAATTTTATGAAAATTGTTAAAAATTGATTATAAAGGACAATAACTTCTAGGGGGTCAATTGACCATTTTAGTCATTTTGACTTATTTTTTAGTCTTAAATTGCTGTACATTATTGCTGTTTACAGTTTATCTCTATCTATAATAATATTCAAGATAATAACCAAACACAGCAAAATTTCCTTAAAATTACCAATTTAGGGGCAGCAAGCTAACAACAAGTTGTCAGATTCATCTAAAAATTTCAGAGCAGATAGATCTTGACCAGATTAACAATTTAACCCCGTGTCAGATTTGCTCTAAATGCTTTGGTTTTTGAGTTATAAGCCAAAAACTGCATTTTACCCCTATGTTCTATTTTTAGCCGTTGCGGCCATCTTGATTGGTTTGCCCGGTGTCATATGGTATTTTGAACCACATGGTAAAATGACCCCGGGGTCAAAATACCGCTGTGGTAAATTGAACCCCCCCATGGTAAATTGAACCCCCCCCCTGTATGGAAAATTGAACCCCCCCCCCGTTTTTTCATTCTAGATGATTAATAAAACATTTAACATTATATAGAAGCTAATCAAATATTAAAAATCATTTATACAAGAAGGGGAGGTCAATTTTCAATGATTGGTTAAAAGAAAAATATTTGCTTGGTATAAGTGCTCTGCAGTCTTAACCAACAAAATTTCAATAAAAAAAACTTCTTAAAGCTTTATAACTAGACCATGTAGCTTGGACACTTTAATTTTTTGAAATTTGAAATATTTATATATAAATATAGAATGGTAGACTTAAGTTTTAATTCTCAATGGTAAAAAAGGGGGAGGGGGTCAAATTACCATTGCTCAGTTAATCTAAAAGGTAAAATTTCAAAACTTCTTTTCAAGCTACTAAAATGAATACAAACTACTTATTGGAGTATAATAAATATGTCAAAGAGTTAAAGTAGATAGATATTTTAGCATTAAAGGTCTTTAGATTTATAGTAGGGGGTTCAATATACCATGGTAGGGGGTCAAAATAACATGGCAAAGTCAAATTTTCTAAACATCTTTTCCAGCATGGTAAATACATTCAAACTACTATTTGGAGTATAATAAATATGTAAAGGAGACTTAACAGCTGAAATTTTGAAATTCAAAGTCTATTTTAGAGGGTTCAAAATACCATGGCAAAGAAAAAATTTCAAAATTTCTTTTCAAGCAAGTAAAATACATACAAAACCACTTATTGAAGTATATATACTGTGTAAAGGAGTTGCAGTAGCTAGAATATTAGAAATTAAAGGTCTATAGCAGAAAGGTCAATATACTGTGGTAGGGAGTCAAAATACCATGGCTATATAAAATTTTCAAATTATTTTTTTCAAGCAAGTAAAAAAATACATAAAAACTACTTACCAACTACTTTTTGGACTATGACATTTTTGCAAAGGAGTTACAGAAGCAAGAATTTTAAAACGAAAGGTCTATAGTAGGATTCCAATATACCCTGGTGGGAGGGGGGGGGGGGGGCAAAATACCATGGCAAAGTAAAATTTAAATACATACAAACTACTTCTTGTTAGTATAATTACTATTTGAAAGAGTTTTAACAGCTAGATATATATAAATTACAGGTCTAGAGTAGGGTGGTTAACAAAGTACATTTCAGGTGTGGCTTCATTAATAAGTAAACAGGGAAATCCTAATCAACAATTAGTGTATTGGACTCATTTGAAGTGTTGAAAACTATGTAGCAGACTTAGTAAACAAAAGAAAACCTCCATTTTAATCATTTCAAAGGTAATTAAAAAATTCAAGTAATCATTTGTTTTTAAGTTATGACAAGGATTTGTATACTATACAAATCATTGGTCATGACCATTTGTTTTTTTAACAATTAATTATGACAATCAACCAATATACCTGAACAATAGACTTTCACACCTTTACCATTTCCTTGGACCTTCAATATCTTTTTTGTTAAATGGTGTCAAACTTTTATTGCTTGAGTTGATGATGATTGGTCTACCAATGAGAAAGTATTCCAAAAAGGACTTTCCATAAAAACTAAGTAAGAATCAGCAACTAATCAATTCATCATTTTAAATTACAATGGATACATTAGAGTTTGACAGTTTACATAGTTTCCTTAGCAGTGATCCCAACAACAGAACCTGGCCAAGCCATGCAGTGGTGAGTATTTTATTTTATAATTTTTTATATAGTGTTATTTACTCCTTTTACTGACCAGGCCTGCATATATGATTAAAAGCCCAATATTATAATAAATAATACAATAAATAATTTGCAAATAATATATTACCAACAAGAAGCTTACTTTAAATTCATTCAGGGTGGTCAGCTAATAATTGTGTTAGATAATAAAAGTGTGGGTTGATTGTGATATCCTTTTTTTTTTTAAATTTTTAATACAATTAAAGAAAAGAAAAGAAAACTTGGTCTGTCCATTTTGTAGTATCTTTTAAGTAATTGATGGATGAGCCCTATAGTTTTCAATTTACTTGTAATACACCTGTCTGTCTGTCTGTCTGTCTGTCTGTCAACAATTGTTTTAAGTTTAAAGAGTCCAAAAGTAATGTAAGGAAGCAAATGGAAAATATCATCTGCAGAGTTGTTGTGCAAATTGAATTTTACTGAAATTTTGCTTGTTAATTTTTCAAAAAATATCTTGTTTAATACTCATTTATTTTTTTTTCTAATACTAAGTTTGAACATTAAACTTGAAAGCAAGTATTAATATTTGTATCAGAAAGTATTATTTGTTTATAAATACTATTGCTTCATTCAAAAATATTTATCTCTCCGACATAATATTTTTGCTACTTTATAATTTAAAAATCTTCCATTGCTCTTAACATATAAAAAGGTTAATCAAGGGTAGTTTATCTTCTTAAAAAAGTTCTTAGCAAACAGTCATATACTAATTTCTTAGATTTTTTCTTCATGTTATATTTTCCTTTTTGAAATTCCTATGTCATCAGTTGTTATTTCTTTTAAAAATAACACACAAAGTGATACCATTATTAAGATATTAACATTAAAAGATTCATATTGAAAAGAAAATAAGAAAATAAATAACTGTAAAACTAAACCACCAAGGCTAAGGCTTATAAAACATAATGAGTAAGTAGTAAATGATAATTTTAAATGTGCATAACTGTTTGAATTATGCTTAAATGTTTTAAGTTTACATTTACTCTCTTTTATGTATACATCAGTGGAGAATATAGATTCTTATATCTACATGCTTTGAGCTTTTAATAATAACTAGAGGCTCCAAAGAGCCTGTGTCGCTCACCTTGGTCTATGTGAATATTAAACAAAGGAAGCAGATGGATTCATGACAAAATTGTGTTTTGGTGATGGTGATGTGTTTGTAAATCTTACTTTACTAGTCTTGCTGCTTACATTTATCTCTATCTATAATGAACTTGGCCCAGTAGTTTCAGTGGAAAATGTTAATAAAAATTTACAAATTTTATGAAAATTGTTAAAAATTGACTATAAAGGACAATAACTCCTTAGGGGGTCAATTGACAATTTCCGTCGTGTTGACTTATTTGTAAATCTTACTTTGCTGAACATAATTGCTGTTTACAGTTTATCTCTATCTATAATAAAATTTAAGATAATAACCAAAAACAGCAAAATTTCCTTAAAATTACCGATTCAGGGGCAGCAACCCAACAATGGGTTGACCGATTCATCTGAAAATTATAGGGCAGATAGATCTTGATCTGATTAATAATTTAACCCCGTGTTGGATTTGCTCTAAATGCTTTGGTTTTTGAGTTATAAGCCAAAAACTGCATTTTACCCCTATGTTCTATTTTTAGCTGTGGCGGCCATCTTGATTTGATAGTCGGGTCACCGGACACATTTTTAAAACAAGATACCCCAAAGATGATGATTGCCAAGTCTGGATTAATTTGGCCCAGTAGTTTCAGAGGAGAAGATTTTTGTAAAAGATAACTAAGATTTACGAAAAATGGTTAAAAATTGACTATAAAGGGCAATAACTCCTAAACAGGTCAACTGACCATTTCGGTCATGTTGACTTATTATTAAATCCTACTTTACTAAACATTATTCCTGTTTACAGTTTATCTCTATCTATAATAATATTCAAGATAATAACCAAAAACTGCAAAATTTCCACAAAATTACCAATTCAGGGGCAGCAACCCAACAACGGGTTGACCGATTCATCTGAAAATTTCAGGGCAGATAGATCTTGACCTGATAAACATTTTTACCCCATGTCAGTTTTCCTCTAAATGCTTTGGTTTTTGAGTTATAAGCCAAAAACTGCAGTTTACCCCTATGTTCTATTTTTTGCCGTGGCGGCCATCTTGGTTGGATGACTGGGTCACGCCACACATTTTTTAAACTATATACCCCAATGATGATTGTGGCCAAGTTTGGTTCAATTTGGCCCAGTAGTTTCAGAGGAGAAGATTTTTGTAAAAGATAACTAAGATTTACGAAAAATGGTTAAAAATTGACTATAAAGGGCAATAACTCCTAAACGGGTCAACTGACCATTTCGGTCATGTTGACTTATTTGTAAATCCTACTTTACTAAACATTATTGCTGTTTACAGTTTATCTCTATCTATAATAATATTCAAGATAACAACCAAAAACTGCAAAATTTCCACAAAATTACCAATTCAGGGGCAGCAACCCAACAACGGGTTGACCGATTCATCTGAAAATTTCAGGGCAGATAGAATTGACCTGATAAACATTTTTACCCCATGTCAGATTTCCTCTAAATGCTTTGGTTTTTGAGTTATAAGCCAAAAACTGCAGTTTACCCCTATGTTCTATTTTTAGCCGTGGTGGCCATCTTGGTTGGTTGACCGGGTCACGCCACACATTTTTTAAACTAGATACCCCAATGATGATTGTGGCCAAGTTTGGTTCAATTTGGCCCAGTAGTTTCAGAGGAGAAGATTTTTGTAAAAGATAACTAAGATTTACGAAAAATGGTTAAAAATTGACTATAAAGGGCAATAACTCCTAAACGGGTCAACTGACCATTTCGGTCATGTTGACTTATTTGTAAATCCTACTTTACTAAACATTATTGCTGTTTACAGTTTATCTCTATCTATAATAATATTCAAGATAACAACCAAAAACTGCATAATTTCCACAAAATTACCAATTCAGGGGCAGCAACCCAACAACGGGTTGACCGATTCATCTGAAAATTTCAGGGCAGATAGATCTTGACCTGATAAACATTTTTACCCCATGTCAGATTTCCTCTAAATGCTTTGGTTTTTGAGTTATTAGCCAAAAACTGCAGTTTACCCCTATGTTCTATTTTTAGCCGTGGCGGCCATCTTGGTTGGTTGACCGGGTCACGCCACACATTTTTTAAACTAGATACCCCAATGATGATTGTGGCCAAGTTTGGTTCAATTTGGCCCAGTAGTTTCAGAGGAGAAGATTTTTGTAAAAGTTAACGACGACGGACGACGACGGACGACGACGGACGACGGACGACGACGACGGACGCCGGACGCCAAGTGATGAGAAAAGCTCACTTGGCCCTTCGGGCCAGGTGAGCTAAAAATTAAAGATAAAGATTTTACATCAAAATAGAAAAGGGTAATTATGTGTATATAGAGGTCAGTTAACCTTATATTTGTGAAAATTGGTTAGTCTTGTACAATACTGTTGTATCCACTGATATACAATGAGCTGTAAAAACAATATTGATATCTCTGTGCACCTATACATATAAAGACTTATTTAATACCAATTTGCTTCATGGTTTTAGCTTCTTGCTGTTTTCATTAGAAATATTTATCCCTTTTTTAAACCAAGCTATAGCATGATTTTATGCTATGCTGAGTACTGCAACAATCCCATGTTTAAATGTGTAGAAAGACCTTCCATCTACAAAACCAAATGTTGTTGATACAACTTAAAACATTCAAGTAAATGTTAATCTTTGTTGACAGCCTTTCATTTCTTGATTAAGTGCCAGTCTTTGTAAGAATCAGGCAATTTAGGTAAAAAATTAAAACATGATAAGAAAAAATCCACCGAGCTAATCATGCTCTTTTTAAAATACTTACTATCATCCTGAGTTAAAAAGTATTAGTCTTTCGTTTGTGTGTGTCTGGTAATATCAAATAAGATAGTTAGAAAATTGGTTAGAATGATAGCAAATTAGAGAGTTATCTCCCCTTATTCGTTAGTTAGTGCATTTCAACCAACTTGTATCTTCTATTACCAGAACAGATAATGAAAATGAATGTTATTTTTGTACATACAGCCTGATTCTAAGACGGACTGGCACTTAATTTATGATTTGTTTTTTGGTCTATTAGTGGTTGACATTTGACTTACACATGTACTGTCAATAAAAGTACATTTCCTTACTTTTTTGTACTTTGAAACAAGTTAATATAAAACTTCCTATTTAAGGAGTCTTGAGGGTACATAATTTCTGCATTTTTTTTTAACTCTTTCTTCTCATTTCAAATTTTAGCTATTATACTGTATGTTTAAGTTCTTAATTTAAGATATCATCATATGGTACAAAAAAACATTTTTTTTTTTAACCCAGATGATTCCAAATTATCTCCCTTTGGTTCAAAAATGCCATTTTATTCATTAGATTTGTGAGACCTCTTTTAACTCATCACTGATTTTATCTTCTATCATTTTTTTTCAAATATATCTTTACCTAAACTATTTGTAAAATTTAAGTGATTTCTGTAATTCATATCTTCTTTCTTTAGATATTTATACCTCCATTTCTCCTTTTAGTTCAACAGAAACAAGTGCATTAACAAAAATGCATTCTTCTTTTAAAGGCAAATTGTGAGTTTAAATTAACAGTGACCCAGTCCTTTAATTTTCATTGTCTATTTTGTATATATCCTGGCACCCCATTAAGGTGGCTTGTGGATACAAAAATTTCTGCAAAAAATTAAACTTTTTTTTTTCATTACAAATTGTATTTATTAAACTGTTAGTTGTTACTTTATGATATGGTACAAAATTCAACACAAAAAAATGATTTGGTTTGGCCCCAGATGACTTTTAAAATGTTTATACCATTGAAAAAGCTCCAAATTATCTCCCATTGGTGCAAAAATGTCATTTTTTGGCATTAAATTTGAAATATCTTTTTTTAACTCATCGGTGACCTATATTTTTTTATTATTGTTTTCAAATTAGCAGTACATAAACTAAATAATTGAAAAATATAAGGGATTTCTGTAATAAGTTATTTTTTATTTCGATATTACCTCTATTTCTCCTATGCTCAACAGAAAAAAGGGGCATTACTAAAAATGAATGCTTCTTCCTGAGGCAGATTATGAGCTTTATTGAACGGTTACCCCATTTTTTTATTTCTCTTTTTTTTTTTAAGTATATGATAAAGTTCATTTATAAAAAAAATATAGTGAAATCCTATATTAGAAAAAAGAATTGATTTATACCCAGGAGCCCCCTTAACCCTTTCCTTCATAATGACGCCTTTTGACGCCACCTTCCTTACTCCATAATGACGCCTTTTGACGCCTGTGTAGTACCTCAGTTTAAACACTTTGACTACAAAGTGTCTGCAGTTGACTTAATAAAAGTTTGTATCCAATATGAAAATGAATATCATAGGAATATCTGACTTAAATTTATTTGATGAAATAGTTGTTTTTCGCAATGCCTTAATACTTTAAAGCATAAGTTCAGTATTTTATCAAAAAAATCCTATGCGAATCAAGTATGCAAAAAAAAATTTCAATGGAGGAAAGGGTTAAGCTACTTTAAAAGACACATCATAACCATTCATTTGTTAGTAAAAGGTTCAGTAATACAATTGGACTCAGAAGTCAGCCAATAAAGCTCATATATATTCGTTATAAAATTCAATATCGAGCTTAAAATCAGGAATCAGTTGTTTTAAAGGGAAACTTCACCAAAAAAATAAAAAATTGATATTATGTTCATTCTTTATAAAAATGCTCAAATTCATAGATTTAAAGCTTTATTTTGCTAGATAAGAGATCACCATTGATTTTAAATTTAGAGTTTCAATTCTCTGCGTTTGACCATTTTGTCTTCTTTCCTGATAAATAACAACGATATGTCTATAAATCACAAAGGAACAAAACTACAGTAACTGATGTAGTTGTAATTGCCTGATGATATCTTGTCAATCGTACGGTTGTTTTATCCGACTAACTAACTTGAAACAGAAAATATTTTTATTTTTTCACATCACCATAGTCTGTTATTTTTAAACTGTTAATATTTGTTTCAAACATTAATACTTAATATATGCCAGTTCAAATTACATTCACTATGGTCAAAGATAAAAATTTAATACTAAAATAACCTTCAGAACTCTACACTGACTGTACATGACTGGATTTGTACCAAATTTAGACAAAAGCTTTCTTATAATCAAAAGTTACAATCTATAGATAGAAATTTAAAAAATGTAATATCCTGGTTTGCTGTATATAACGTCTATAATGGATACCTTCCAGTTAACATTACATAGTCTACAGTTAAAGTTTTTGAGGCATTTAATAGATTTATAAATCATTTCATTAACTGTAAATTCCATTATGTGCATACTCCTATCACACTGAAAACAATAAATGACAGCAAAAGTATTCCAGAAGCTGTATTCCACTACCAAACTGTAGGAATACTGTAGTTGCTTTAACTGGCCAGTATTAGTTGACCATTGTCAAATTAGTTCATCTTTTTTTCTCATTGACAATTTATTTTAATAATGTAGTCCTGTCATAATACAAAAGTTTTCAAACAATGTCTTGAATTCATTATGTTTATAACATAATCACAGCATAAAAAGACTTCAGATAAAACTTTTCATAATAAATATACTCCATATAGAAGGCATTGCTTAATCTTAATGCGTCCCAATGGCCACATTTAATGCCCTGCTTTCATATAACCTTCAATAGGGACATAACTCAAGAATAATAAGTGATGATGCACAAATTTGTAATTGATCAGAGTTTTATGAAAATAAGTATTGTGTAAAGGTTTCGTAATGTTTGGGTGGTGCAAACTTAAGTTACAGAACAGAAACAAAATCCAGCTTTTTTCTACATTCATAAAGGGGCATAGCTCACCATGGTTAAAGAAGTTGTTTAAATTTTACAGTTGTTCTCGAAGTACAGCTTAATTGCCAAAAAAGGATATAAAATAAAGGCCACCTTGAGTTATAAAAGATATTTAAATTTAATGCCAACCAGATGCTCCGCAGGGTGTAGCTAAATATAACCGCAGAGGTTGAACCATAAGCAATTTGGCAAGTATGGACACAACATTCAAATTTAATACTGTCTTAATTTTGTATTGTGATCTAGCCTTTCCTATGTAGAATTGAACCTTGTAGTATAATTTCAAAGAGATCCATATACTTACACACAAGTTATTGTCTGGAAACTTGAAAATGCTAGATTTTGGACCTTAATATTAAAAAATTCTAGCTATTCAAACTCCTTAACATAGTTATAATACTCCTACAAGTAGTTTGTATGTATTTAACATACTGGAAAAGATATTTTGAAAATTTTACTTAGCCATGGTATTTTGACACCCCTGCGGTATATTGAACCCCCTACCATAGACCTTCAATTTCAAAAATTCTTGCAATTCTTACTCCTTAACATAGTACATTGTAGTAATACTCCAATAAGTAGTTTGTATGTATTTAAAATTCTGGAAAAGATGTAAGAAAAAAAAAAAAAATCCATGGTATTTTGACCCCCCTGCAGTATATTGAACCCCCTACCCTAGACCTTAATATTCAAAAAATCTAGCTATTCTAATTCCTTAACTTAGTAATAATACTTCAATAAGTAGTTTGTATGCATTTAACATCCTGGAAAAAATGTTTTGAAAAAAAATAATTTCCATGGTATATTGACCCCCCTGCGGTATATTGAACCCCCTACTATAGACCTTAAATTTTAAAAAATTCTAGCTATTCAAACTCTTTAACATAGTTATAATGTTCATGCAAGTAGTTTGTATGTATTTAACATACTGGAAAATATATTTTGAAAATTTTACTTAGCCATGGTATTTTGACCCCCCTGCGATATATTGAACCCCTCACCATAGACCTTGAATCTCAAAAATTCAAGCTATTCTAACTCCTTAACATAGTAATAACACTCCAAATTGTAATTTGTATGTATTCAACATGCTGGAAAAGATATTTTGAAAATTTTAATTAGCCATGGTAATTTGACCCCCCTGCGGTATATTGAACCCCCTTCTATAGACCTTGAATTTCAAAAATCCAAGCTATTCTAACTCCTTCACATAGTTATAATACTCCAATAAGTAGTTTATATGTATTTGGCATACTGGAAAAGATATTTTGCAAAATTTTATATAGCCATGGTATTTTGACCCCCCTGCGGTATATTGAACCCCCTTCTATAGACCTTGAATTTCAAAAATCCAAGCTATTCTAACTCCTTCTTTTTCTGACGTCAGACACTCAAATCAATCCATGTGTTCGTAGATAGTAGATGTTGTTGTGTCCTGTTAAATTGTTATACGATGATGACTGATGTTCCCATATTTTGACTATTTTATTGATTGTGACTGTTTATTTAACGCATCATGTAAATGTAACGGAATTTGATGAGACTGTTATTAAAGTGAGAGGGTTAGCGCTATAGAACCAGGTTTAATCCACCATTTTCTACATTTGAAAATGCCTGTACCAAGTCAGGAATATGACAGTTCTTGTCCATTCGTTTTTGATGCGTTTTGTTTTTTGATTTTGCCATGTGATTATGGACTTTCCAAATTGATTTTCCTCTGAGTTGAGTATTTTTGTGATTTTACTTTTCACATAGTTATAATACTCCAATAAGTAGTTTATATGTATTTGGCATACTGGAAAAGATATTTTGCAAAATTTTATATAGCCATGGTATTTTGACCCCCCTGCGGTATATTGAACCCCCTACTCATAACCTCTAATAAAAAAAAATAATAGCCAATAAATTGTAAATTAAATTATCTGCAATACTATTTCTTAAAAACAGGGGGGTTCAATATACCGCAGGGGGGTTCAAAATACCATATGTGAAAAATGACCCCGGGGTCAAAATACCATGCGGTATAATGACCCCGGGGTCATTTTACCGCATGGTATTTTGACCCCGGGTTCAATTTTTAGGGGGTTCAAAATACCATATGACACCGGTCACAAAACACAATTTTTAAACTAGATAGCCTAATATTGATTCTGGCTATGTTTTGTAAAATTTGGCCAAGTAGTTTCAGAGGATAAGATTTTTGTACAAGTTAACCAAGATTTACGAAAAATGGTTAAAAATTGACTATAAAGGGCAATAACTCCTAAAGGGGTGAACTGACTTATTTGTAGATCTTACTTTGCTGAACATTATTGCTGTTTACAGTTTATCTCCATCTATAATTATATTCAAGATACATTTGTAATAACCTAAAACAGTAAAAGGTCCTTATAATTACCAATTTAGAGGCAGCAACCCGACAATGGGTTGTCTGATTCATCTGAAAATTTCAGGGCAGATAGATCTTGACCTGATCAACAATTTCACCCCATGTCAATTTGCACTAAATGCTTTGGTTTTTGAGTTATAAGCCAAAAACTGCATTTTACCCCTATGTTCTATTTTTAGCCATGGCGGCCATGTTTTTTGATGAAATGGGAATTAAAACACAAACTTTATTCTAGATACCCTAGGAATCAATCAGATGAAGTTTGATTTGAATTGGTTCAGTAGTTTCAGAGGAGAAGATTTTTGTAAAAGTTAACTACGACGGACGCAGGACGACGACGGACGACGGACGCCAAGTGATGGGAAAAGCTCACTTGGCCCTTCGAGCACGGTGAGCTAATAATGGATTTCTATAACAGTTGCAACAATTGCCTGGGCTTCATTTCACTTTTTTGTGATGCTCTAACATCAAGACATGTCTAACAAATGTGATTCACCTAATATCAGAATGTTCTACCACCTGATAGAGACAACAACTGACACCAAACATTTCCAAATGATGAGAATGTAAGCCAAAAAACCATGAAAACAATCTGCAATTCCAAGCAAGTGTGAACTTTTAAAATCCAGGTCCCATTCATATTTGCACCCTCCATGTTCGAACCCAGTCTGTTTGCACCCTACACCTTCATACCCAATTTTTATTGGTTTTGTGATCAATAACTTTGTAATCAAGATTTGGCAAGTGTATTCCTTTAAGCAGTTATAAGTATATTTGTTGTCATTGTTTAAAAATATAATGTTCATAAAGTGTGACAACGTTTTTTTTTGTGTTGAATAAATCTAAATCATGTTTTGAAAAGTGCATTGTTAAAATTAAATATCATTCATGTCATTGTTTCTAAATAAAGTGGGTTTCTTATCAACATGTTTTTTTTTGTTATGTTTGTGTTGAATAAATCTTTATCATGTTTTGGAAAGTGTATTGCTAAAACTTTATATCATTGTTTCAAAATAAAGTGAGATACTGACAATGGTTTTTATTGTGTTGAATATATTCTTATCAAGTTTTGGTTAGTGTATTGCTGTAATTGTTTGTTTCATTGTATCAAATCAAAGGGGCCAAGCTGTCAAGTTAAAGACAATAGACCACTTTCGAGTTCATCCCCCACCGGAAAAAACTCGTTAATTAGGCGCACCTTGTGACGTCATTTACCAGATAGAGGGGGTCGCCTCTATCCCTGCACTATCAATGTTCAACAAGCGTCTAAGTGATCGTCATTGTGCAGGATAAACTAGAAATAATTTTTGTTTCGTAGGTACTTAAGCACAATACCCTAATGACAGCAGTGCTGATTGTCAATTATGAGAATTTAGTTTGCCGAATAAATCGTGCAATATAGTCATGATAGTATTATAATTTTCCACCCACTCGCTCAACATTGGAATGGAAGTGATGATGCCCCTAAACGCACCAATGATGTTCACTAAAACCAGAGTTTTTGACGGAAATGCATTGAACTCGAAAGTTGTCTATTATCTTTTATGTTTTTCATTTAAAATCTTCAATGTTTTACTCATACCTTTGACAAATGCTTGAAGGAAGGCACAACAGCAAAAATGAAAAATATCTTTTATAGAGATCATAATTACTAGGACTAATATTAAGTTACATGACTTATACAAATGTTGACAATTTATTTTTGTATTTACCTGTCCCAATTATAATCCCATTTCACTGAGGGTTCAAAATTTGTTGTCCATGAAGCTAAGACATTTCCATCTATCTTACATTTTTCGTACAACACAACTCCACTAGCTATTACAAAACCGCTTAATCCAACTGCATTGTTTTTACAAAACAAAAGGCACCGCTTCCAAACCATGCTGGCGAAGGAATGATAACTTGGGGACTGTTTAGATAGGGGAGGGAAACCAACAAATCTCTGTTGTTTTTTTTCTTTTTCAGTTAATGTTAAGCTGTTACCGTTTTTAAAGATCTTCCTTAGTGATTAGGAACACCATATGTTTTTAGACCATACCCCCTTTTGAGCGTAGATTCAAACAAATTTTATAAGTCGGTACTGGATAACGGTCAAGCAGATGATAAAAAAATATTATGAATCCCTGAGTATTTTTTTTCAATACCATATCAGATTTTACCCATATCATATGTCATAAAAATATCATTTAATTTATTACTGTAAATTATGAAATATCCCTACACCATCGATACATATAATGAGACGAGACATTCATTCCCAACCCATGAGATAATGACAGATGATAGATTCTAAAAGGTGGAAAAGAGGGGGGGTCCAACCATATATGTCCCATTTAAATGCATTGATCGAGCATCGTTCCCCGAAACCACATTCCCTCAAAGATGCAACTAGGTAGACCGTGGCACGATTCAGGAATCGAAGTCTGGAAATGAGTTGGAGTTAGGTTGGAGAGATTTAGAGTGTGGCGGAACAGACGGCGAGGCCGGAAGTATAATTTATGCTTCTGAACTATAAAAAAAAATTGAAACTGTAGGGGGTGGCAAGGAGGAATCATTCCATGTTCACTCCCTCAATAACACAGTGTACAAGCGGACAGTGACACAAAACGGAAGTTGCTGATCTGTCCGACGGCGATCGGCTCGTTGTTTTTCAAAAAAATATAGAATATCAACACAAAGTGTCCCATAATGGATTGTTCAGCAGCTCAAGGTAAGTGAATAACTACAATGATGTATTTTTGACCATTTAAAGCTTATTTTATGCTTTTAGCATCAACCGTCTTTTTAAAATAACTCCTGATCATGAAGAGGGGTCAAAATTTTGCGATTTTTCGAGTCATAAATCTTAACAAAACTCCGAAAATTCAAACATTTTCAAGATTTTTAATCGATACATAGTTGAATAATCATATTCCGCATACACACACAAAAGTTTGGTTCATTTTTTTTTATTATATTGTCACAATTGAATTTTTTCTATTCAAAGTGTACTGTCCGCCTCGTTGCCACCGTATGTTTTCATACTGTCCGATTCGTTGGTCATATTCATGATCGATATCTTAAGCAAAAGTAAGATTGAAACATGCAATTTATCCACATTCATGACCGATTTCCTAGGAAATATCAACATTTATAAAATGTTACTGATTATTACATATAAAAAGCATTGTTAATGCATGCACATGAAAATTTAATATACGTTTCTCTAGTTTGTTTTAGGAAAATGGGGCACGTAGGTGATTTTTATGGTATATTTATTCATACATTCATGTGGAACATTGTTATTTTTATCACTTAAAAACATAAATAGGGGTAATAACTTTTCATGAAAAATACAACCATGCAACAAAAGTTATTTCTAGGCCTTATATAGCTGACTATGCGGTATGGGCTTTGCTCATTGTTGAAGGCCGTACGGTGACCTATAGTTGTTCATTTCTGTGTCATTTAATTTGTTCTCTTGTTTAGAGTTGTCTCATTGGCAATTACACCAAATCTTCTTTTTTTTATTTATAAACGTTTGACACAGAAAATCAAAACAATAGTTTTTTACACCCAGTTTGCGTCTTATTTCACCAATAATCAAACAAATCTCATGGCTTGGAATTCAAGTCAAAAAGAATCAATTGAAAAGTTACGGTGTACTTGAATGGTCCATGAGTTTGTTTTCCTATTGCCTTAGTAGAGGTAAGAATACTTATATACACACATTTAACATGAAGTATGCGGTGAAGCCTTTCTTGTTAAATTTTTTATCATAACTTGCATTTATTCTGTATGAGTTATTATTCGATTCTTATATGTCACGGCCGACACTCGGCTAACCGAGAGATAGGTCGGTTAATCTATATTGAGTATGCGGCTAAATCGGCAGTGGGTCTGTTAATCGGGTTGGCTAAAGTCTGTTAAGAGTAAAACTCACAATTTAATGTTAAACTCTGTTAAATATACAGATTTTTTGGCACATTATGAGAATCACACCAAAAAAAGAAAAGTGTCTGACAAAATGATATCTGTCATAGAACATTTTCCACCATTAAAACAAATGCATAGCCTGCGCAATTTTAAGTAAAACGAAAAGGCGTCGTGCAAGTATGTGGTTTTTATGCATGTACGCATACCAATATTTTAGATAAAAGGCCAAAAACCATTTTTAGATCTGATTTAAAGGACACAAAGTAGTACTTTGGTTCTTAAAGATCAATTGTCATTGATAAATATTTCATAATTGTTATATAAGTTGAGTTATACCACATTTTAATGAATATTAGGGGAATGCAGTCTGTTAATGGGTTGGATAATTTAAATCGTGTCAGTTAAGAGTTATTTAGCCACGACAATAGTCTTACTACCTTGAGTTTATATTTTCACATTGAAAACAATGATATGGTACTTATGACGAAAAAAATACAATACGGTGAAACAGTATCCTTATAGAAAGAGCACTTTTATTTTAATTTTTTTTCTCTGCATTTCATTAAAAAGGTGTGTCACTTCAAATTAGCATTATATGGACTGATTGGCCGCTCGAATTCGCATGAATTTATTATTTACGCCAAGTTATCAATCAGCCTTATTTGTTTGTCTGTTCAAAGTCTGTAACATCTATGAATCTGTCATGTGTTGCAATTCAGCTGGTTAAATTCCATGCGTTTTCTTTGGAATACTAAGGCTTTTCTACCTTATGAATAGATTACCTTATGCCGGCGTCACACATTGACGGATAGATCAGCGTGCACTAAAAGTACAGAGAAAAATGACAAAGTCGGTATATGTTAGTTGCACGCCATAGGAACGCTTAGCAATCGTTCAAAGCGCGTTGTATAAGTTTGAAGTACGTCGAAATACAAAGGTAAAATTGAGAAAGGAAATGGGGAATGTGTCAAAGCGACAACAACCCGACAAAAGAACAGGCAACAGACAAAGGCCACTAATGGGTCTTCAATGTAGAAAGAAACTCCAGCACCCGTAGGCGTCCTTCAGCTGGCCCCTTAAAAATATGCATACTAGTACAGTGATAATGGACGTCATAATAAACTCCGAATTATACACAAGAAACTAAAATTAAAAATCATATAAGACTAAAAAGGCCAGAGGCTCCTGACTTGGGACAGGCGCAAAATTGCGGAAGGGATAAACATATTTATGAGATATCAACCCTCCCCGATACCTCTAGCCACTGAATGAAAGTAAATACGCTTGATGAACGCTACAACCCGAGGAAATTTTTATGCAGCATAAAAAACATAAAACATACGCCAACATACGCTTCTAGTACGCCAAATTCACGCTTAAAGCATATTGGCAGCGTAAATGATTTTTAACACGCCAGAGCTATACGCTGATGTGTGACGCCGGTATTAGTTGTATTTCCTCAATGCTTTTCAACTTTGTTTTTGGCCTTTTAAACATTTTTTTTACCGTCACTGATGAGTTTTTCGTAGCCGAAACGCGTGTCTGGCGTAAATATAAGGTGCAAATATCAAATTTCAATCCTGTTATATATGATGAGTTTATTTCCGGTATGTATTTTCCTTTGTACCGAGTCATCATTCTCATTTTCTGCCGCCTAAGGAAATGTCTGTACCAAGTTCTAAACCGTGGTTCTAAACAAGAAATAGACATTAGTAAGTTTTTTTTTTATATTAGTGTTGGGTGCTGATTTAATAAGTAACAACAAGACAATTTTATAATCCTGTAAATCACAATAAATGCATATTATTAATTTTATATTTCGAGTAATGATGTATTCCAATGATATCGCAAGTCATTTAGCCGACTCGCAGTCCGCAAACGTGCTTGTTTTTCTATCGAGTGACCTTCAAGGTGTAGAGAAAGGTTGATGTTGAAAGATTTGTCTATATTTGTTTGCATTATAAACATATTTCAGTTCATTTGATAAAAAAAAATCAAGACATTAAGAAGTTTATCTCTGATTTATGTACTTGTTAATTATGTAAATGACATATTGGTGCCATTCATATCAATGAAACAGAATCCACATGATATATGCGACCCATTCTTTGATGAAATTAATATTACTCTGATTTTACACGTTTTAAAATCATTTTTATCAATTTTCAGATTCCATTGTCTAAACTTATGTTTCATTGTTCATGTGTTGTTTCCATTTATTCTAGCCACTAATATTGGGTCTATCTCTTGATTCAGGTAACACCCCATATAACAATTAAAATTATACTTGTAATGTCATTCATAACTCTTAACAGACCAATTAACAGACCGAGTTTTATACATCCGACCCATTAACAGACCATATTTTTTATTAAAAATTGTTTTATGTCACCAAAATACAGTTTTTCGTGTAGATTTTTCACATATTGATGTTAATATGGTAAACAAACATAATCCCAGTCTTTTTTCGATGTTCAAAAGATTGCATGCAAGTAAACTCAACCAACTTGTAATTTTTGTGTACATTTTGTGTGTGTAAAATGTGTATATATTTACTGATGAGTAACTCGCCTTTTCATTTTATAGATCGTTTCTTGAAGCTAAAAAAAAAATAATTACACCACTGGATTCAGTACTCCAAATCATTTTGTCAGACATGAATAGTTTTTATGATATAAATATAATTAAAAGGTTACACAATGAAACATGCAGACCTTAAATTGATTTTCACGATAACACCTGATTAACAGACTTTAGCCAACCCGATTAACAGACCCACCGCCGATATAGCCGCATACTCAATATAGATTAACCGACCTATCTCTCGGTTAGCCGAGTGTCGGCCGTGTATGTACAAATCATCGATTAAATAAATTAATATGAATACATTCACGTTACTTAATACATGTATTTGTAATCGCTTAGGCAGTTGCGGATCCAGGCGGTCGGGGGTCCCAACCCTAGTTACTTTTTTTTTAATCTTTCATCTGGGTATGAATTCTCTCTTAACAATTTCTGGATCCGCTCCTGAATTATATTTTTGTAAGTTTAAAAAACACGAATATCAGTGAAATTAACAAATATGGAAAATATGGGGCAAAAAATACCCGTCCCCATGTACCTACGATTACATCTATGTTATAGTATACATTATGATCGAAATGTTAAAGTCTGATCACGGATGCAAAGTAAGAGCGTATTTTCCTTTTGAAATGTCTGAAGAAAAGGACACGATAATTTTAAATTATTACATGGCATTTTCCATATCGACCCTGGTATCAGCCCTAGACTTCCATATCAAGCCAGAGGGCTTTAGCCCGAGGGCTTGATATGGGTCGAAGGCTGAAACCAGGGCCGATATGTAAAATGACATGTCATGATCTATTTATCACATATTTCCAAGTTTACTGGGGCTGATATGGATTTTCAAAAGCTAATATCGATTCTCAAGGGCTGATATCGATTTTCAAAGGCTGATATCGATTTCAAGGGCTGATATCAATTTTCAGGGGCTGATATGGATCTTCGGGGGCTGATATGGATATTGGAAAATAGCCAACTTTAACTTCCTGCTTTATCTGACCATGCAAAAGCATACATATCAGTTCAAAATGTGTGATAAAAATATATATAAATGCTTTGATAATTATGCTGAACGATTGATCAAATATAAATCAATGAAGTTATCAAATATTATTATGTTCTAAACATTACACGCCGTATACCAACATGGCATAAGCTGAACAAAAACGGGCGTGGGCCCCCAGGCCATCCTTATCGGTTTTAATTTCATTTAAAATTTACAGAGATTGCGGGTCAACTTGTTTTGTGTCCGCTCCTCCATTCTTGATGCAAACATTAGTGGGACCCCTTTTATTTTTATAAAATCTGGATCCGCCTCTTATTGGTCATATGCTTTAAGTAAATCTTTAATGACCATATCTAAATCTATATCTTGATTGTAACCTGCGTCATCGAAGTGAAAGAAAGTCTCATTTTTTGTCTTTTTGCAACTGGGCTTCCAATTTCATGCGAGTTATCATTTTCAATTTCAAAAAGAGTGCTTGCTGTTTCCAAAAGATCACATGTTTTTCCTATATTAAGAGTTTCCTTATAATTGTCACTATGTATGTAATAACCATCCTTTTGTAGTTGGTTTGGAATAACACAAAAGTTTTTCGTCTGAAGAATGCATTTATTTTGAATATAAACCTTTATTTTAAGTGTTTGTTCCGGATGGCGAATTATATTGTGGTCTATTATTTCGGAAAATATTTTGCACGAAAACAAGCATGTTGTACAACTATAAGGATTACTAGTACTCATCATGTATATCTGAAAATATAAGCAAAACATTATTTAATTGATGTTCTTAAGTGCGCTGCATCACTCACTATCATCTACTGATGTTTTAAAATAACTTTTAAACAAGAATGTGACCATAGTACACGGATGCCCCACTCGCACTATCGTTTTCTATGTTCATTAGGCCGTAAAATTGGATCAAAACTCTAATTTTGCATTAAATTAGAAAGATCATGTCATAGGGAACATGTGTACTGAATTCACCATGCATTTATTAGAATATTATATCGGTAGAGAATCTAACAACAAGGTCCGCAAACGATGAATACGAGCAGCAGACATGAGTAAAGGTTCTGGAAGAGTGACCAATGTCCCCCTTTAATTGACACGAGATCCAAGCTGAATATATAATCTATAAATATTTTCCATATATAATCATAGACAGTATCTGTGTTGAATAAAGTTTAAATGTGGATAAATTGCATGTTTCAATCTTACTTTTGCTTAAGATATCGATCATGAATATGACCAACGAATCGGACAGTATGAAAACATACGGTGGCAACGAAGCGGACAGTACACTTTGAATAGAAAAGATTCAATTGTGACAATATAATAAAAAAAAAATGAACCAAACTTTTGTGTGTGTATGCGGAATATGATTATTCAACTATGTATCGATTAAAAATCTTGAAAATGTTTGAATTTTCGGAGTTTTGTTAAGATTTATGACTCGAAAAATCGCAAAATTTTGACCCCTCTTCATGATCAGGAGTTATTTTAAAAAGACGGTTGATGCTAAAAGCATAAAATAAGCTTTAAATGGTCAAAAATACATCATTGTAGTTATTCACTTACCTTGAGCTGCTGAACAATCCATTATGGGACACTTTGTGTTGATATTCTATATTTTTTTGAAAAACAACGAGCCGATCGCCGTCGGACAGATCAGCAACTTCCGTTTTGTGTCACTGTCCGCTTGTACACTGTGAATAAAGAATTAATTTGTGTAAAGAAACCGGTGCAGTGGTCATACTATGTTACCTATTGAATGTGGTAGATTTTGTCACAGCATTCATAGATCAGAAAGGCCGTGAAAGGAAAGGAGATGAGTTTCATTACATATATGAGTGTACTTTCTTAAATGCTGAACGGCTGAAATTTTGGCATGCAGATATTTGTAAATTTAAAAATACTTTATTAGTTTCTCCAATTTAATGAACAGCAAAGATAAATTTGTTCTTGTTGGCTTATAGTCAAGTTTTGTAAAATTGTAATTTCAATTTACAAATGATATTTGCCTTCCCATTTATTCATGCATTTGCAAATAAGTTTGTTCATGTATTATTTCTTATTTCTTATATTGTGGTACTATCATGCCTCATGTTATAGGCTTTTACAGTGAAATAAAATGTTTCAAAGATGAATATGGACCAATTATACGCGCGTACGGTTACTCAGCACGAGGTTATTTGGAATGTGAAGATTGTTTAGGACTTCAGTTGTCAACAATAAATGCTAGCACATCATAGAAAAACAAGTTAGTTGGATTTGTTTAAAATTTTATAACCTGAAAAATCTATTCATAAGTCTTAGGATTTGTTACAAAAAACTTTGATTTATTTTCCTGAAAATCCCATTTTTCTATTATAACTGCAATGAATCAATAAATAATAATGCTTTGCACGAAGTTCCCCCTTGGTATATTTACAAAAGGCCCATCTCTGTAATTCCTTATATTTGCTGTTTTGACACTATTGTAGTTAAAAAAAATCGTAATTCACATGGCCAAAGGTTCAATTAAAAATTAAAATACACGTATTTGAAACTCGAGATTTGAAATAATCACATTCGCAATGTCGGCTATTGGAGGATCTTCTAAGAGCTGTTGTACAAAAAGCTCGTTTACAAAGAAATCCATTATTATATTGTATCGTCCATTTTTTTATTGGAAAGTTCGCTCAACCTTAGATTAACATGTCAAATCAATGTTAAAACTTGGAATTGAACAATTCATCGGCGATGTTTCAAATTGCATGTTTTTTTAGGTTTTTTTAAAGTTTGTTTTTTTAGTTTGGTAAGACTGAACCAAATGGGCTCTGGGAACAGTATATCTAACAATATATATGTTCCTGATTGGCTGCAAAAAGTGAATTATTGTTTTGCTATTTGACTTCCATTAATGATGGAACAATCAAAAACATGTTTGAATTTTCGTTTTATCTCGTACCTACCCCCCCCCCCCCCCCCCAAAAAAAAATAGCTGCCTACTCAAAATCTTTTATTGCCTTATTATAACCAATTAGACATGAAGACTAAAAAAACATCTGACACATCAATTTATCTCCACAAAGAAAAGAAAATGTCTACCTACCTACCCATTGTCACTACCATTGGGTAGGGTTTGAGCAAACTAAAATATTTTTAAGTGTGGCATCATAAAAATATTTCAATATAAAATTGTCAACATTCTGAAACATTTTTTCATAAACGTTCGCGGAGTTTCTGTCTGGTTGTGAAAAAAAAAGTAAATTTTTTAAAATCTTAATAGTGTAGCATTCACACCACATCTTCCTATATATATATATATCTATTAGAAGCAATTATTTCAATTATTGATAAAAATCATGATAAAGTAATCATAATGCTTTTTATTTAAAGTCATAAGAAATGAAAATAAACTTAGCAGTACTTTATACAAGTTAATGCTATGTTTAAAAAGCAATCATGGTGTGAATTTCAAGTGGATAAACCACATAGAATCTATATTTAATGAGCTAGGCATGAGCTTTATTTTTTTAAACCAGTTTGCTGTATACGAAAAGGCTTTAGTAAAACAAATTTTGTGTGACCAGTTCATACAAAAATGGTATAGTGATTTACACACCACATCACGTGGACAATTTTATTCACTGTCCAAAAAGAATTTTGAAATAGAAAGATACCTTATTAATTTACCAGAGTCATCTAGAATTTGGATTTCAAAAATCAGAACTGCAAACTTACGATTGCCTATAGAAACTGGTAGATGGTACAATATACCAAAATCAGAAAGAAAATGTAATTTATGCAAAGAGGATATTGGTGATGAGTATCATGTATTATTTATTTGTAAAAATGCAGAGATAGTAGATTTGAGAAACAGATATTTACCACAGTATTATAGAAATAATCCAAACATTGTAAAAATGGAAGGTCTTTTGTCACTCTGCAATATTGAGTTATATAAGAAATTGTCAATGTTTATCAGAAAACTGTCTTCTCTTCTTTAAATTGTGTTTGTATTAATTTGTTAATCACTTGTTCATTTCTGTCATATTTAATGTATATATGTTATCAATAATGACCTCTTGTAACACATTATAAATGTGTCCGAGTGTTTTCCTAATAAATCTTGAAAATCTTGAAGAAACCTCAAATTAAAAAAAAATATGCATATGTTTTTTATAACTAAATGGATAGTTTTCATTATACAGCTTATGTACATATACTTTTTTCTGAGGACAATTCTTTAATTTGTCCACATTTAGAAAAAGTTTACTTATTTTTAATTGCTTGCTTCCAGGAATTTAAGCAATTCGCCGACATATTTTCCGTATGCATAGTGACCCGAGCTTAACCCCGAGTCCTCGTAAAAATCCGGTGATTAATTGCAATACGCATGGATCTGTCATTGAAATAAACAAATATCTGATTTATCATTATACATGTTAAACACGTGCGTAATACCCATCATGGCTTTTTGTGATTTGTTTACTATAAGGTGACAATCGGTAAAAACTCGGCTTCAAAACACGGCATTTAATGAGCAGCCATATTTTTTAAATCATAAACAGAGAGAGAAAAAATTGACGATTATATGATCTGTGAGGAGAGAGAGAGTATGAGAGGATGAGGGTGTGTGAGTGGACGAGAAAGTGTGTGTGAGGAGAGAGAGAGCGTGTGAGAAGAGGAGGAGGGACTGAGAGGATAGACTAAGTGTGTGGGTGTTTTATTGAGAAGGAGAGTGAGAGAGAGTTTATGTTAGTGAGAAAGAGTACCGAGTGAGTGTGTTGGTTGGTTTGAAAAAAAAACGTACCGCCTTTTACCGCCTTACCCTTCCAGAGCACCTGCGATCACCCTTAGTTTTTGGTGGTGTTCGTGTTGTTTACTCTTTAGTTTTCTATGTTGTGTCATGTGTACTATTATTTGTCTGTTTGTCCTTTTCATTTTTAGCCATGGCGTTGTCAGTTTAATTTCGATTTATGAGTTTGACTCTTGACTGACGTCCCTCTTTTAAGGTTCATCATAAGGAATTGAAAAATATGGCCGTGTTTTCACCTCAAAATTTACTATGAGTACAGACAAAACGTCTAGGAAAGTTTTGAGGCATGGCAGGAACTAGATATATAAAAGTAATATGAAGTCTACGTTTCAGAAAATTAAAAACTTATCTCGATTTTGATGTCCAGTTTTTTCCAGTCTGTAGAAGATAGCAAAATAAACAACCACCCGAGTTTCATTTGATACGGTCCACTCAGTTACACAGTTTAAATCACCTATTATCTGCAGATGCCTATTGTCCATCTATTGTCCATTTGAATTAATACTACTCACAACATGTATTATATGAGGGGGAGATTCTCAAACCTCTTTCCCAACTTAGTTTATTTTGACACCTTCTGCAGGAACGAAAAAAACTGGATAGCAAAATCTAGTAAAGTTTAAAATTTTATAAGATATAAAATGCATTTAAAATTTATATATCTAGTTCCTGCCATACCTTAAAACTTTTGCAGGTGCATAGGTTTGTCTGTACTCAGATTAAGATGTGTGGTGTAAATACAGCCATATAAGCCAAAAAGGTTATGATGAACCTTAAGTGGAATGGTTGTTCCCTAAAAAGTAAATTACAGTTGAGTATTGAAGTGCCCCTTCTTTTTTATGGGACACATGCACATTTTTGTTTTAACCTTTTCTCTTTATCTATAATAATTTCTGCAAATGTAAAAAAACAAAACAAACGAAGTCTTTTAAAGGCAATAGGCTTTGCAATTTACTTTTTAAATTTGTCACTATCATGTCTATCTGTAATAGTTTTCAAGACAATAACCAGAAACTATGAAACTTACAAAATAAATGACATTTCAGAGGCAACAACTCCAAAATGGGTAATTTGAATGACTAAAATAATTCTCAGTTCATACCCCGACTTTTCAATTCTACCACTATATATTCTCACATTGTTCTGTTTTAGCATGTTTATTGGATCAATTCATTGGATACAATTTTTCAAGTAGAAACCCTAAGGTACATTTAAAGATGAAGTGAGGTAACATCTGGCATAGTGTCACAGGTGAAGAGTTAAAAGGTCATTCCCCAAATGGTAACTCCCATATTACTAGTGTTGAAAGTTTGATTTGGGGCATCTCTTTATTTTTATCTGTTGTTTCTCAGTATTCTTGAGTGAAACTCTGGATGATTGATGGACGATTTTATAAGGAGCTTGACTGGCTTTATATCCCTTGCTCGGTGGTGGTTTCTTATCCCAGGCATAGATTACCTTAGTCGTATTTGTCACAACCTTTTTGGAATTTTTCATCCTCGATGCTCTTCAATTTCAAGGCCGTAGCGCATGTTTATTTAAAGTGAGGCAAATCGCCGAGCGGAGCGAGGCGAAACAATTTTGAGCCTTTTTTTACGGGGGTTCGAGTGTCTGGAACGGAAGATAGCTTATTTCAGCATTTCTATTAATAATAAAAAAAAAAAAAAAAATATAACAGAAATGCGTAATTTTTATTAGCTAGCCTATAAGTAAATATTAAAATTAATCTCTGTTAGTCAACCAAAACTTTCCGATTCTCCTGTGACCTGTACTATCGAAAAGCTTCAACACACGTTCTTATGTATATACATGTATATATATTTATGTCCAGAAGCAAGTTATAAGCATCTAGAAGACGAGAATATGTTATAACATTCTAATGCCACAAGTGATCACAAGTTATCTGTAAACATTCCGCTGAAAGACATGTCAACCCACCTGGGTTGAGTCAATATCGTAGCAGCTTCGTGGCGGTTACGTAGTTGCTATCAATATCTATGTAACAACTAGTCTATAGCTACACGTTCAATAGTCGAAATCTACGTAGCACTACGTAGCCGCTACGATATTGAACGCAACCGAGGACACATAATTCTACCAGTTTTTAAGTCATTGGTTCGACCTACCGGGGTTAGAACCCACGACCTACCGCACTAGAATCAACGGAACACGCTAGCATACAACCAGACAATGCTCAGAAAAAAACCACGAAAACAATATTTTCAAACAATACCAAAAATATATTTCTTACTTTTATTAAAGATAAATAAAAATCATGAATTGCCATATACATCAAAGACTTCCATAGAAAAGGCGCTTCATGATTTTGTTTAAATTAATTATGTATAATTATTTTTGGTCAATGATTTTATCGATTAGCATTTGTTGTTCAGTGAGTTGA
Source organism: Mytilus trossulus (assembly GCF_036588685.1). Classification (NCBI taxonomy): domain Eukaryota; kingdom Metazoa; phylum Mollusca; class Bivalvia; order Mytilida; family Mytilidae; genus Mytilus; species Mytilus trossulus. The sequence continues at coordinate 66,439,169 of NC_086380.1, read as the reverse complement.
TAGACGTGTAAACATTGGTAGCTATAGCGTTATCGATACAAAAATGAACCAAGGAAAGTAATAAGCCAGCATACTTATAGGGGGGTGTTTATACTCAGGAGTTATCTTTTTCAACCGTCTTCAACCAGTTTTGTAACGACTTTAAGATTTGTTTCAATTTTTTTATTTTTATTTGTATTCGGAACACTTATTTTTTTTACCGTCACCGCTATGGTAAAAGCTGCAATCGCTGCTGCAGATTGGACACACTGTATGTAGTGTGCCGGTAGATAATTTGAAACTCGAAACTCGCATATTGATAATGTAAAATACATTTATAGTAAAAAAAATTACAATTTGAAAGTTTGGTCGTCGTTTCAAAAGTGAGGCATTTGCCTCATTTGCCTCCATTACGCTACAGCCCTGAATTTTGTACTTTTGTAGTTTGGCTTTATAAATATTTTGATACAAGTGTCACTGATGAGTCTTATGTTGATGAAACGCGCGTCTGGCGTATTAAGTTATGATCCTGGTACCTTTGATAACTATTAATGACTTGTGTTAAGTCAGAAACAACACACTACAGGAACATATCTGTACCTGTATATATAAAACTTCAAAGCCTCTTTTCACTGACCAGGCCAAAAACAGACAAAAGCTATTTCAATAAAAGAACAGAGTTCTAATGTACCTGTGTTGCACCTATTTTATGTCTTGTTTTTTCTTCTGTAAGTATTATTTGTCTGTTTGCCTTTTTATTTTTAGCTGTGGCATTGTCAGTTTATTTTCAATCTTTGAGTCTGACTGTCCCTCTGGTATCTTTCGTCCCTATTTTATCTGTCCCAGTGCAAAAATTTAGACAAATTCTTTAAACTTTAAATATCTTACAAAAAATGTATGTCTGGAATCCCTTACAATTTATTATCCAATATTTCTTTTTCCAAGATGAATAACTTTTTTTGTAAAAAATTTGGTTTGCTCTCTTCCAAGAACTTATTGATCAAGCCTTGTATATTAACTATAAAGAAATTCTACTAGAAATGCAGGTGTGAGTGTTTACAATGCAAAGTTAAATATAAAAATAATAGAATAGTGCTGATTTTACAAATTCACCAAAGAATTATTATGCTGGTATAAACATAGATATAAATTCAATAAAAAAGTGAGAGTGCTTTTAATGACAATTTCGGTTAAATTGATATTTTAAAGAGGCATAACTCTTTTAAAAATAGTTGATTGACTAGATATTTTTTCTTGTTCAAAATATTGCTTAAATATATAAGCCATTGATATAAATTTCATAAATATCTGGCCAGAACTGTACACTTGGTAAAATTTTCAATGCAATTTTCTCTAGAATTTACTTTTCTAGTAGACATAATTTCTGAAGATATAATTTATGAAAGGAGATCATACCATGTTTTACCTGTCTAAGGTGCATTTCAAGATTACATTTGATTAAAAAAAGGCTAGGAGGTTAAAGATGAAAACATGAGAACATAAGAATACAAGCTATAGCTTTTAAGAATACTGAAAGTAATAAAAGACCAATTTTTCATACTGGGCATAGAACAACACCACAAAATTTTTAATATTTTTATTACAAAAACAACAAAGATTTTATAAAATACAACAAAAATATATAAAGTGACTAGAAAAAAAATATAAAACAAGATGCTCCAATGAGCATGCATTTCACAACCCATATAAATTCATTCACATTATGAAATATTTGTTTTAGGTAAGCTTTTGTAATTTTCTCCTTTACTATATTGTCTTAAAAAAACTTATCATATTGTTAAAAAAAACTATAAATATATACATGATATGTATGAAATCATTGATCGCAACAAATCAAACTGGTTGAAGAAGTGCAATTAAAAGTGAAATAATTTGATTTTGAAGGTAACCAAATTGATTACAGTATGTTTTTTTTTTTTCAGTGAAGAGATTATAAATACATGAATATTGTCATAAAAGATTAACAGAAGCTCAATTGCACATTTGTGAGGGACATTAAGTAGAATCATGAATCCCTTATAACAGATGGATAATAAAAGTCTTTTCAAGAATAATTTCAATACTACTTAGAAAGTATACTCTGAACATTAACTAGTCTGAGATTGCTGACTTCTAACAGCTTTTTTTTTAAGAATTTGCTGAGATTGTGAGCCCATTTCTAGTCCTAAAAAGGCCATCAGAGCAATATTTGAATAGCTTAAGTTGACATCAAAATTTTAAATGATAACTGTAAATTCAGAAATTGTTGCAATATTTTTTATTGTGAAAAATGTGACAGCAGCCAGTAAATTGCAACAATAAAACATTGCATTCATACTTTTAGTATTGCTGTTTTCCTTACAAAATTTTGACATCGCTTTAATTAAATCTGACATCTTACTGGAATTCACTGATTCACAATATAAATGCAAGCACTTATTTTCAAATTTACAATATTTTGGTGTAACACATTCATGCCTCCAAAAATTAGTACAAAATGAATTGTGGAGTTTTTGTATACAAAAACCCCTTTGTTTATGATAATAAAAGTATAAGTAATTGTAATTTTTCTGCAGTTCAAGCAGAATGTTTTCACATTTATGAGACTTTATTCTTTATGATGATTTCATGTAAATATAGTTTGTGTTATTTAAAAATTGTTGAGAAATATTCTGTTGGACTAGTAAAAATGTTAAATAATAAAGAAATTTAACAAAAACATGTATCAAAATACAAACTGTCAATAATAACAGTCATACAGTGTAAAAAAAAACATCTAACAAGTAAAATGAATATAAAAATTGTATCACAAACAATATAAATAATAAACAATAAACAATAAAGCCTTGTATACTGTTCTCCTGTTTAAAGTTTCCAGATTTTTTGATTGACTGACAGAATAATCGTCATGTTATAAAGGATGGGGCTATCTTAGAGTAGTCATAATGAGGAGTCACTATAAATAGGTAAATACCAATACCAATATAAAAAGTTTTGCAGTATTGTTTACAGCTGTGAAATATTAATAACAAAATTTAAATGCAGAATATATTTTTTTTCTGAGTCAATCACAAAAAATGGAAATGTATATGTTGCATAACTAAATTGTAACAAAATGCTGGCTTAGTTTAATACCAGAATTTACCTTATAGTTGACAGAACAATCATGGGTTCATGATAAATACTATACAGAAAATCATAAGATAGCCAGAAGCTCTGCAGGGCGCAGCTTTATACGGCCGCAGAGGTTGAACCCTGAACGGTTGAGGAAAGTATGGACACAACATTCAAGCTGGATTCAGCTCTAAATTTGGATTGTGATTAAATAGTTGACACAGAATGAATGTGGTCTAATGAAATTAAAAAAAATTATTTGCCTTTGAGCAATTCACTATGCTGTTGAATAATAATCCTCTCAAAAAAAAATTTGAAGAAATTTTATTTTTATTTATGAAATCTGAAATGAGAAAAACTTTCCCTTATTCCAAAACTGATCTCAATTCAAATTTCAAATGGAGTTTGCAACAATAACTGCTCATTTAAATACATCATAAAATATTAAAATGTAAAAAAAAGTGCTTGTTATCACTGAATGGTAAAGATTGTTTTAATTTATCAGTGGGTAGTAATGGTGAAAATACATTGATTATTGTATAAAACAATGATTTAATTTGATTCAACTACTATTCTTGACAAAGAAAGATAACTAAGATTTACAAAGAATATTGAAAATATCTTGCTATTGCACAAATATCTATTCTGGACAAAGAAAGATAACTCCAATTGAAAATTGATTGCTATTGCACAATATTGTGAAATTAGATATTTCTTGCTATTGTGCAATACTGTCAATTGAAGATTTCTTGCTATTGAACATACTGTGCAATTGAAAATTTCTTGCTATTGCACAATTCTGTACAATTGAAGATTTCTTGCTATTGCTGAATACTGTGCAATTGAAAATTTCTTGCTATTGCACAATACTTAATATAATAATTTTAAATCCTGATTTGGACCAACTTGAAAACTTTGCCCATAATCAAAAATCTAAGTACATGTTTAGATTCAGCATATCAAAGAAGCCCAAGAATTAAATTTTTGTTAAAATCAAACTTAGTTTAATTTTGGACCCTTTGGACCTTAATGAAGACCAATTTGAAAACGGGACCAAAAATTAAGAATCCACTAACACAGTTAGATTTGGCATATCAAAGAACCCCAATTTTTCAATTTGTGATGAAAGCAAACAAAGTTAAATTTTGGACCCCGATTTGGACCAACTTCAAAACTGGGCCAATAATAAAAAATCTAAGTACATTTTTAGATTCAGCATATCAAAGAACCCCAAAGTTTCAATGTTTGTTAAAATCAAACTAAGTTTAATTTTGGACCCTTTGGACCTTAATGTAGACCAATTTGGAAACAGGACCAAAAATTGAAAATCTACATACACAGTTAGATTCGGCATATCAAAGAACCCCAATTATTCAATTTTTGATGAAATCAAACAAAGTTTAGTTTTGGACCCTTTGGGCCCCTTATTCCCAAACTGTTGGGACCAAAACTCCCAAAATCAATCCCAACCTTCCTTTTGTGTTCACAAACCTTGTGTTTAAATTTCATTGATTTCTATTCGTTTATACTAAAGTTATTGTGCAGAAACCAAGAATAATGCTTATTTGGGCCCTTTTTGGTCCCTTATTCCTAAACAGTAAGAACAAAAACTCCCAAATCAATCCCAACCTTCCTTTTGTGGTCATAAACCTTGTGTCAAAATTTCATAGATTTCTATTTACTTAAACTAAAGTTATAGTGCGAAAAAAAAGAAAATGCTTATTTGGGCCCTTTTTGGCCCCTTATTCCTAAAATATTGGGACCAAAACTCCCAAAATCAATATCAGCCTTCCTTTTGTGGTCATAAACCTTGTATAATAATTTCATAGATTTCTATTCACTTTTACTAAAGTTAGAGTGCGAAAACTAAAAGTATTCGGACGACGACGACGCCAACGTGATAGCAATTTACGACGAAATTTTTTTCAAATTTTGCGGTCGTATACAAAAAGACAGACGTCATAACAATATCTAAGAAAAAGAGATCAGAAACAATACATTAGTCCATAAAACACCACATCAAAAACTTAAGATTGACTACATGCCCTAGTAAAAAAATAAGAATGAACTTAATGCAAAAAGGGTTGTGTAATGCCACCATCAGGGATGGGCATGATTACTGACAAATGTTATCAATATTGATAAACAAAAGATTACTTAGATTTTCGTTTGTAATTGATTACAATAGATTACTTTACCAAAAGTAAATACATTATTTTTTGTTGCCTCACTGTCAATTCATGGGCATAGAATTTATACACAGAATTAAATAAAATACTTACATAAATACAGTAGAAGGCGGAGTAATGCTATAATATAAGTGATTGAGCGTGAACAAAAATATTTTTGCAATTACTTTGGGCCTCAATATATCAAAGTTACTGTATTTTGTCATGTTCTTTTAAGAAGATTGTTTTGACCTACAAAAATGCTAATTACTATTAAAGAAAAAAACATGTATAGTGAAACAACAGTGTTCATAGCTTCTTCAGTCAACAACCCTAGATTGCACAAATACTTTAAATGGCTTAGGATGAACTATTTCATCAAATTCAGACTCCAGTTTAAACACCTGTCCATTCTCTGCAGCTGTTACTGTAACTTGATGCATAATGTAAGTAAAGAAGAGGAATATCTCAACATCCACAAGAGTCTCTCCAGGACAACTCCTCTTACCAGCACCAAATGGCATATACTGATCTGGTATGACAAGATTCTGTTTGTCATCAAGGAACCTGAAAAATGTAGAGTTAATAAGTGTTTGTTTACCTTTATCTAGGAGGAATACCGGTAACAGATAAACAGGATTACCATTAGGAATGTCCTTCATGTTATGGTTGTAGACATTATTGAATACATTTTTCATCTATGTGATGATTAATATAAAAAAGAAGATGTGGTATGATTGCCAATGAGACAACTATCCAAAAAAGACCTAAATGACACAGACATTAACAACTATAGGTCACCGTACAGCCTTCAACAATGAGCAAAGCCCATACCGCATAGTCAGCTATAAAAGTCCACGATAAGACAATGTAAAACAATTCAAACGAAAAAACTAACTGCCTTATTTCTGTAAAAAATGAAGCCCTTTTTAACTGATTTTTATAGTTTGTTCTTACATTGTACTTCTACACCACTGTCCCAGGTTAGGGTGGGAGAAAATATTATGAAGAAGGGACATAAAGCAATTGCAAAAGCCTAAGAAATAGCATGCGTACCACTTCATTCTCATTAGAAGAGTCTGTGCCAGTTTGGCTGAATTCTTTCAAGCCATTTTAATGTATTTGCAGAAGCTAATTAACAATAAAATGAATTGTAGACAATTAAGATCGAAATGGGGCTAATTATAGCTTGATGTTCGGTGTGAAGGCTGCTCTTTGACCTTAAATTGTCAACTTTTTATACATTGTGACTTGAATGTAGAGTTGTCTCAATAGCACTCATACCACATCTTCTTATTTATATCTACCTATTTATTGCAAGAAACAGCTAAATTACTGCCAGATATTTGCCAGGGTTGTTTGTGGGGTTTGTGTCATAGTTTTCTATGTTGTGTTTTGTAAACTGTTGCTTTTCTTTTTTTGCAATGTATGTTGATGTCAAGATTGTTTTCAACTTATGAGTTTTAATTTTCTTTGGTATCTTTTGCCAAGCTCCTTTGACCATGATGACACAATAAGTATTGGATAACCAAAAAGGGACAAAGTGAAACTTCATGCAATTCTTAAGGTAGATCACAAGTATATATTTTTTGAGACAGAATTTTTTTATAATTTGCCAAAATGAAGATTTTACTATGCTCTTTTCAAAAATTTAATAAAAAGTATGGGTCACCGTGCTATTTTTCAAGCTATGAGTCGTTGAAAATTGCAAATAATTGGTTAGTTTGTTCATGAAAATCCACATTAGTGTGCATAAAAAAAAATCTATGAGATAGAATTTTGAAATAAATTGTGAGAAGAAAGGTTTCATAATATGCTTTAAGAAAATAAAAAGGAAAAACAGTGAACTTGTTTTCTTGCTACAAGTAAAAATAAAAAAAATCCCTATTAGACCAGTATAAATTTTGTACTTAAAGAGTTATCTCCCCTGAAATGGCTCATTAGAAAAAAAATGATTTAAAACCAAACAAATTGATATTTGTTAAAATATTTTGTATTATTCAATTAATTAACAAGTTTTCTTTAAATAGAAAAACATTTTAACCATTGAATTGCATATCTGTCTCCAAATTTGCAGATTTAGGCATTTAACTAGACCGATTTTGTACTGTGATTGTACAATCCAAGACGGCGGTATACCATCAATCTACCTTAAATATTCAAACTAACCTGTGTGGGTCAAATCTCATTGGATTTTTCCAGTATCTCTTGTCATGATGAATGCTCCAAATGTTAAACATCATTATTGTATCCTCTGGTATATCAAAACCTGAATATCATAAATATAATTAGTTAAATATGAGACAAATATCAATTTTACTGATATAAAAGATTTCTATTAAAATGGTCTAGTCTATAATTAAACAAAATGTATCTCACAAGACAAAATTGTATTTGTTGATTTTTAAACATTACTTATCAATGTGCTATTGCACTGTAATATTTTCTTCTCATGATCTTGTTGTGAAAATTTATGGTAAGTAGCAAGGCTGGAAACAGAAAAATATATGATAGTGGACTTACAGTGGATTCATTTATTTTCATGGGTACCAACTTTTGACATGTTTGTTGATATTTAATTTTGTGGTTTTGGCAAAGTCTGCATACATTTCTTTAGAAAATTTGTAGTTCGTGGAACATAGTTTGTGGTTCCCCTGTACCCATGAAATCCTCAAAAAATTTAGTATCAAACAAATATTAATGAATCCACAGTAACAGTATTACCTTGAAATACACAGTGCTTTGTTGTTCTGTGGGGCTGAAGGAAGGGGAATACAGTAACGATTCTCTGGACCTCTAAAATAACGGCCATAGTGAAAGGTAAATATGGCTGATTGACTAAGGACGGAAATCTCTCTCTACCAACAACTTCATCTAGTTCTCTCTGAACTAGTTTTTGGCAATCTGGGAATGCCACCATGTAACCAATGAGCCACTGTAGGATGGCTGGCACTGCTGAAAATCCTGACTCAAATATCTCCATAAGGAGGTACTCTATATCATCACAATCAATAAGGCCGTGATCCTCGTCACTTTCTATAAACAAGAGTAAGTGATCTACAATGTCGCGGAGTCGATGTGGACTGTATGTATCTTTATGATGATTAAGCATGTCTCTTTGAAACGCCATCTGAAGTTCAGTTCTTTCAACAGTACTTTGAAAATCGTCTTTATAAAAAGAATGTAAAAATGGAAAGAAATTATTAGGACTAAAGACTTTCTTTGCATCTGATCGCGTTTTAAGTGATTTATAAACATCCTGTATAGCTTGGTCTTGTGTTTGATGGAAGACCAATGTCATCATAATATGCAAATGAGCAAATTGGAACGATTCTTTTGGGTCAAATTCTTCTTCTTGTTTAAGAAAATAACATAAGAGATTAACTGCCTCTGTAGTTATCTTTTCTTCAATGTTTGTGTCTACGGAACAATAACTTCCTAGACAGTCTATGATGAACTTTTTCTTTATTGATGTTTTTTCGTCAAAATCTGCAGTTCCCAAACCTAAAATGCAAAAATAATGTATATGTTATATTGTATATTGTAGATTGCTGATGTAATATTATTATACAAAATATATGTACAAATGGGAAAAGGTGACATTCATCATGTTCATTCTTTTCGTTATTAACAAATTATATAAAGTTTGCAGAAGCTCCTGGTTTCAATGATAAACAACTGAATGAAACATTTAAATTGATGTGTTCCAAGCATGACAATACAATATACAATTTTGAAACAAGTAAATAAATTTTTAACTTTTTCACCAATTTGCTAGTTTGTGTATATATACAATGAATGTGTGTATACAAGTCATGATCATACAGACCGGTTTCCTGTTATATAATTAGTCCTCACTTTGTACTTGTTCTATAATGCTACATAATATACAGCAATAAATAAAAAAGCACATTTTTATTGTGTTAAAGTTTAAACAAAAAGAGGGATATTTAAATAAATTAAGAAGAAAAAATCCACATACCGCTATATAAAATTTACCAAAAAATTACCTTTTTGTCTGCAACCATGGAACAACCAATGAAAAGATGGTAGGTTTGGTCGGTCATCAAATGTGTCATCTGATTGGTTCAACCCATTAATCACACCATCCAATGAGCAAACAAACACAATTCTATTTTTCCCAGCTTTAAGGCTAAATATATCCCCATATTTATTTTTCAAATTTGTTAATCGGATGTGGTGTTTTCCTTGGAACAAGATAGGATTTCCAATGATGGGCCATGGAAATGGTCCGGGTGGAAATCCATTATGTGTTTTTCTCCAAAGATATATTGCGCTTAAGAAAAACATGAAGAAAACCAAAAACAGCTGGTTTGTTTCCAGATTACTGAAAAATTCAACCTGCAACATTTTCATCAGATGTTTAGTTTGATTTCATTTAACGTGATTTTTTCATGGCAAACTAACAGAAATTGTAATGAGATACATGAAGTCTTTCATTTGAGATAATCTTTTATGTTTCCCTCCTGACAACAGAATATGGTCTCATTTCTCTGAAAAGAAAGGAAAAGAAAACATGATAAAAGTTAGTTGAACAGCTGGTAAACCAAAAAAAATCTCCTGCCACACAAAAACTCTAAACTGTTACCATGGTTACAAATGTAGCTGGTATACATTTGTAGCTACTGTTAATTTTAAAAGAGGGTGATAACTGGATGTCACTTTTTATATTAAAATTCTTGATTTATAAGTGAATATGTTTTCATACAGTCATGAAATCTTATGGACCTCAGATAACTTTTTGACTAAATATCCTCCACTATTACAATGTATACTTAAAACAAGTACATGTAACATGCATGTTAATGTAACATCCAATAACATTTAAAAATTTAAGGTAAAGAAACCGAAGCCCCGTCTATCTATTGATTACAGTCATCAATCTTAAGTACAACTAGAACACACCCGCGAAATAGCCGGCATTCAGAGCAGAGTTAAAAGTATGTAAAGTGTTGTTGGAAGAATTTTGAAAAATATTAAATGACTGGAGAATTTTAGCAAAAGTGTCATAAGTCATACATGTCATAGGTTATTGGGGACAGGTAACTGTTTTTTTTTTTATCCCTCCTCCTTTATTTCCAAAATTCCCAATTCATGAATTACTGAAGCCCCGCCTATCTATTGATTACAGTCATCAATCTTAATTACAATGCTTGAGCGAACATTTCTACAAACAAAGCAAGAACGCCTTATTTTTTAGCAAAAAACAGTTCTTAAAAAAAGTTTGCAATAATTTATGAATTTACAGTATTCTGTAAAAAGTACACCTAATGTTTTAACATTGTTTAAGATAACTAACTAATATATTTTGAGAAACTTTAACAATTAAATGCTCATGACGAGCATTTTATTGATTATGATAAGAAGGATAGCTCTTGATTTTCAGTTTTGGTGTGTGTAAAAAAAAATACATGTCATACTGTGAATCCACTGATTTTTCGTGGGTTGAGGAAAACTAACATGATTGTGGATATTTAATTTTGTGGTTAAGACAAAGTTTGCATACAAGCCTATAGAAAATTTGTTATCCGTTGAACATTTATTTTCATGGTTCACAGTTACATGTACACACAAAATCCATGAAAATTGGTATCCTATGTCAGAATAATAATAATGGATACACAGTATTTTAACTAATTAGAACATGTAGAAAATCAAATTGTATTTTACTATTTTATCAACAAGAAATTGATTTGAACAATGTTTATCCTTTTGACTTTTTTTTCGTAAAAAATACTCTTGAACCAGTATTGGATGTTGAAACTGAGGAACACACTAAGACAGGTGACAATTAAGATGTAAAGGAAAATAGTACATGTAGATCTTACTGTTGACAAATAGTAACTTTACTTGGTAACAATACAGATTATGAGATAGAAAACATTAATAGTAATACTGTTATCTTTGAATAAAAAATAGAAAAAAAGGGGAGAAATAAGTTAGTACATGTATAATGTAGCATAATCTGCAAAATATACACTGCAAACTCAGGGCCGTAACTAGGGTTCGAATTCATGGGAGGCAGGGGTATGGGGGCTGTGCTCCCCGCCAATTTTTTTTTCTAGGTAAAATGGCTAAAAATAACCGGTATTCCTTCGATTTTCTTCATTTCGAAACATCAGTATTGCTTGAACCTGGCAGCCATTTTTATGCAAAAACAAGCTGTCTGTGACTGAGATTGCTGTTCGGAGAGACCCAAGGCTCCGTCTTGATGGCCGTACTTTGACCTATAATTATTAACATCAAGTAAAAACATTATGACCGCCGATTTTTTTCTCTCAGTAAAATGTCTTAAAATAACCAGTTTCCATTATTCCTTTTCTTTTCTATCATTGGGCATTTGAATTTCATCCTCTATATCTCTTTTACATAATATAATTTTACAATATTATCGATCTTGCACCTATAGACCCTTTATTCAAAATTGTCAAAAGCAAAGTTTCATACGTGTTCTCGTACGACTATATCACTGTATATACTGAATTACAAAGAGAAGGCCACACGAAAAAATCAATAAAACTATACCGTAGTTACGGCCCTGAAAACTTTAACAAATATGTCAATTAAAAAACTCAAATGCTCAAGTTCATGTATCATGGTTGTGAGGTCCAAACTTCAGCTGGAAATTTTCCAAATTTTTCATTATACTAATGAACTCCAAATCCTTCAAATCTTTTTTTGTGGCATTTTTAATTCCTGCATTTGCACAGAATGCAAAAATTTACTTCTGCCTTCTGGTCTCATTATCTTGAGAATTGCAGTACTATAGTAAAATATAGGAACTCAAGGAACACAAAACCAATAGTTTTAAATAATTCTTTGTCCTTGATATGAATTAACGTTACCTGATGCATTGGGTTTCTTTGTTTACATTGAACATGATGTCATAACTTAAATAACGTCACAAGTAAAATCCCTAACAAGAGAATCAAAATGAGAAACGTTCCGGTATTAACATTTCTTTTTTTTAGCAAATATTAAGGTTACAAAAAAAAAAATTCATACAGACTTCGTCCCCATTCACAGGTAATGCCTGCCTCATATTATACCTTTATACCTTTATACCTTTATCTTCGGGTCGTTAAATAAGCCAAAGGCTTCTACTGACCCCTCATCTTGGATTGTCGTATACTGGTATATGCATTTCTCTTCTCATAATTAATATATATATATATAATATATATTAAACTTATAGTAAAAAACACTTATTTGGGTGTGCGCAGCTGAACACTTAATTAACACGAACATATGAATTTATAAGGGTTCCAGTTTTCGCCATTTAGTGCGGACTTAAAATTATTTAGAGTCTTTGCCGTCACTGTTAAATCAGACAGGTTATTCCACTGATCCACTACTCTAATTGAAAAAGTATTTAGTCTATGTGTGGTCTTACACTGTTTTTTAAACAGTTTTAATGAGTGACCTCTAGTATTATTAGATGGTGCTAAAGTAAATAGCTTCATCCAGTCGATGTCATCTATACCATGCAACGATTTGTAGACTTGTATCATGTCATTCCTATCCCTACGATATTCCAAAGTTGGCAAACCCAATGAACGTAGCCTGTCTTCATAATTAAGATGACAAATATTTTTCACCAGTTTTGTGGCCCTCCTTTGTACAGATTCCAGTTTACGGATGTCTTTTTTAAGATACGGTGACCAGACGCATGTCGCATATGGGCAGGAATTCGCTAGTGAAATTTTAGGGTCAATAGTATGATAGTGTTTATCCAATTAAAAAATAAAGAAATCATGCAAATTTGGAGAATAAACATTGTTTAAATATCAAAGTGGGTTAGTCTTTATTGCCAAATGCAAAAAAATTGGATCCAATTGAAAAAATCAACAAAAAATCAGCACTTGTTAAGTGCTGGCAGTTGAAAACTGTAGACAAAAAGTGTGACATTTCTGCAGTGGCTAAACCCCTAGCCATATTTAGAATATGCCTGAAGAATTGTTCTACTATAATAGTTGAAAATCAACTGCAAAATGATCGGTCTATCATTTAGAAACCCCATTTTGTACAGAATCCGATTATAGCTGCAAATAAAATACGTTTGAAAATGGACAAGTGCATGTAACTTTTCGGGTCAACAAATGTTACATGCACCTTTTCATTAGCTGATTAGCTTTGGAAACAAGTTATTGGTCCAGCGTGGCAAATTTTGAAAGCTGTCAACAATGGGTACAATTTGGATTTCATGATTTTTATCAATCAACTGAAGTTTGAAAAATATAGAAGGTAAGAAAATTTATTTCATTTTCGTGTCAATACTGCCCAATAATACTCATCTTTTTATAACAGTTGCATACTTTTTATAGTAAGCATTACCATAATTATTTTTTTCACATTTCAACCCACTGACAATTACATTAAAATGTGGCTTTGCCATCTTTCACACTTGGCATCTACCAGTGATCAAGCAGATGATAAGAGAGTGGGACCAGGTTAATTTGTCCTCACAATGAAGTGTTACATGCACTTTCTGTGTAAATTAGGTTCTTTGATAATGATGTGTGACTTGCTTTGCAATTTTGTCAAACAATATAAGTTTATCTTGTATTTAAACAGGTTTGACCCTTACAATATCCATTTTATTGCTGGAGAGATTTCTGTACATAACATTGACACGAAAATATTTACCAAGGAAAGGTGTCTATGATACATGCAAAAGCTTTTTTTTGTACGGTTTGCCTTATCAATCTAATTTATTACATGAAATACCACAGATTAATTGCCAATTTGATTAACTAGTACTTGTATTCATTCTCAGCATTATAAAGATAACTGGCCACTTAATTTGAAAACATAAAATGTAACATTGACACCAGAATAAAAACAATATTACTTTATTACACTTAAAGCATAATTGGCCAGTGCATAATATTAAATCAAATGTAAATTTATGCTGAATTCTAAACAGAGAAGTTGTTGATCTTTCTTGATTTCTAGACGTTACAATATTTACTTGTAATTCTTATTGTTTAAAGGTATGTAACATTGACACATCTTCTGCGTCCAGGTTACATGCTACAACCTAATAAATGTGCATACAATTATTCAATCAATAAAATCTTGTTGAAATTTAAATTTGCTTCATTAAAATGATATTAAAGAAATAAATGAGTTTTAATTATTTGTGTTTATTTTTTTCCTGATTGACCAGCAATTTTTCCTCATCATTTGTTGGTGTTCCTGTCAATGTTACATACATAACCCAGAATTAAAATGTTTTAAAAGCATTGATTTCCAAACCTCTGTTATGAGCTTTAAAATGAGTTTATCTGAGTTTATAAATGACTAACATCTGAAATATTGTCATCACACAATTTCTTTGATGCTCCTATGATAACTTTATGAGTAACATGGACTACGATTTTTGTATCAGGTCTTTTTTGTGTTACATGAGAAGATTTTACTGTGTTAAAATCAACAGTTTATCTAATTTTTAATATTCAAAGTTATTATTATGATACTTATTTTAAAAAATTAATGTATAAAGTAAACCCAAATTAAACTTTTTTTTCATTAAGAAATTGTGTATGTAACATTGACAGAGTCTATTATTTAGACTTTTACATGTTCAGGCCAGTGTTACATGCGTAAACAAAACTTACTGCCATATGGAGCTATTATCTTATTTTTATTTTACAAAATTAAAGCGTTTTCATGTTTTCCTGTATAATTTGTCTTTTAACACTAGTTAGTAACATTGACAACAATATTTTGTGTCAAGATTATTTTATGTTACATGCAAAGGTATTACTTCCTTAAAGTCAGACATTTATATAACATTTTATAACCTAAATGATTAATTAGATATTACTGGGCAGCAATTATATTATTTCTCCAAAGTTGACTATTAAGCACACCACTTATATCTTCTGGTCTTCATGTATGTAACATTGACATACAACCTTTTACTTTTCTGTCAATGTTACACGCATGAACAGAACTGATAACATTTACTAACTCCTTTGCTCTATAAAGAGATTATTGATAATTTAACTTGTTTTACCACCATCAAACTTCATCTTTATTTCTAAATATAAATATTCTTTATAGAAGTGTATTTTCTTCATTGACAACAAAATTGGTGTCGGTCTTGAAAATTCACATGCTTTTTTTAATAAAAAAAATCTACAGGCAATATAAACCAAAGAAAGAAAAAGATGATCAGCAATAAATGTGATGAAGAAAACTCTCAGGAAGATGCTGCAAAAAGATACTGTCCCTGACAACCAGTCAGATGGTGATGTCCCTGGCAGCCAGACAGATGGTGATGTCCCTGTCAGCCTGGAAGATGGTGATGTACATATCAGTCAATCAGTTAGTTGGTGATGTTCCTGTCAGTCAGTCAGTCTGTGATGTTCTTGTAAGCCAGTCAGATGGTAATATCCCTGTCAGCCAACAGATGGTGATGTCCTAGTCAACCTGACAGATGGTGATGTTCATATTAGTCAGTCAGTTGGTGATGTTCTGCCAGTCAGTCATATGGTGATGTTCCTGTCAGCCAATCAGATGGTGATGTCCCTGTCAGCCAGTCAGATGGTGATGTCCCTGTCAGCCAGTCAGATGGTGATATCCCTTTCAGCCTGTCAGATGGTGATAACCCTATCAGCCTGGCAGATTATGATGTCTGTGTAAGCCAGTCTGATAAGGTCCCTATTAGTGAGTCAGGTGGTGACGGTCCTTTCAGCCAGTCAGATAGTAGTGTTTTTCTGTGTCAGAAAACCAGATGATGGTGACTGTGCATGCAGACATACTAGTGATCTCCAATTTAAATATTCTACAGCAGTGTAGAAGATAGTTATTTCAAAATCTTGTTTATTTATCCCTTTTCAATCACCAGTCAACACATGTATCATGTGTATTTACTGATGCTCATTATAGAAATCATGAGGAATTCAATTTGTAACATTTTTTTTAAAATTGTTATGCCAATAATTGACATTCCAGAATATCTTTTGCATTATAAGAGGTTCAGGCTCCTTCTGATTTCAAAATAATAATAATAAACTCATCATGGATACCAGAATTGAAATTTTGTAGGCCAGAAACGCTTTTCGTTTACAAAAGACTCTTCAGTGACGCCAATGAAACAAAAAAGTAAAAGAAGGCCAAATAAAGTTGAAAACAGGACTATGGTCTAGTGGGTGTAGGTTTTCTCTTCTGAATTGTTTTACACTGGTCATTATGGGGCCCTTTAAATTGTGGCTTCCTGTAGTTTAGGAAACAAGTTTTCAAGATGAAATGGCATTGAAAAATCGAAACAAGATATTTGAGAGTTTCTATATTATTGTAAATTTTATAATCTATGCATGGATTTTGGTTCTGTTTGAGGGTAGATTAATTGTTGTTTTGTTTTTTTCTTTTTTCAGATAGATAGTTGAAGATGTTGGAGACAGAAAACAAGAAACAAGAAACTTGTTTTGAATGTTTGAAATAAAATTATTGTTTAAACCTTAAAAAGTTATCATAAATGTAAGATTAACCAGCAGAAATAAAACGAGATATGGGGTAATATGTCTATCAGACAACAACCTCAAAGATGAAACCCAAATTGTTCTTTATAGAAGTTATGTAAACGATTGAAAATAAGATTCTCAATAAATGCAGCTGTATCAACCTCTTGTAGATTTGTCCATGTTTTGTCTTGGTTTTTCATACTATTAGTTTTAAGTGTAACTGTGTCACATGAATGAGGGATACATGTAATCATTTTGTACCCTTACTTTGTCAGTATTAGTTATTGAGTGAGAAACTTGTGGATGCTGATGGTTGTGTGGTTGTCTTCTTATCAATCTCATCCCTGTGCATAAAAAAACCGGTTGCTTACTTACTGATATAAAAATGTTTCATGTTGTGGAAATTTTGGATGACTCCTTCATCAACATGATCAATTGATCTATCTTTGGTCTTAATTTTATTTTTCTGGTTATTTTGACATTTGAATATCTTTTAATTTAGCCTTCCACAGTGTACCACCATGAACAAGCATAACTTCTGGTATAGTTAAAAAATATGTCTGCTGTCTGAAATTTAGGTGAATGGTTTTGGTATTAACCACTATTTAAATAATATCATATATGAGAAATGTGGCAGTATTATTGTTTAATTTACATTCAGATGGTTGTTTGGAGGCTTTTTATATCTTTTAAGGTCAATTCTGGCATGGTTCATTATTCATATTTTTTGTGTCCACGTTACATGCAACATTTAAGTCACTATTTTATGACAGAAATGAGATAATTGCAAAAATATTAATACATTTTTTTAATGTGAGGGTAACACAATGAAAAAGAGCCTTTACATGTTCAGAAAGAAAATGATTCTTACTGTATTTTTTCTCTTAAACATTGCATGTAACATTGACAGAAAAGTAGAAGAAACTTGTTTTCACAAAATTTCTGAAAGAAATGAAAATATACATTTTAGAGTTTTGATGATAGACAATGTTTTGTGATCAATATATATGATATTGAATGTTGAATAAGTTAAGGAATCATTAATCTCAATTTGGAAAAAGTGTCCATGTTACATGCTCCAAATTCATTATTTGCTTTGGTTCCAAACTGACGCAAGTTTAAAAATGATTTTTTTGGTTACAAATAGAAGGACACCATTTGTAGCAATAATTTGTAAAAAATTTAGAAGCTTATAATGATTTTTATTTTTTTCTTACAATGTCACACTAAAGGAGCATTAGCGAATTCCTGCCCATATATATTCAAGCAGCGGACGCACTATTGATTTATAAATAGTAAGAAACATATCTTGATCCATGTAATCAAAAGAATGATGAATAATTTGTTATAAATATCACTTATATGTTTTTCAAATTTCAAATTAGACTCGAAAGTTACTCCAAGATCCTTTTCTTCATTCACTGTAGATAATGCAATAAAATTTCCAGATTCATCCAACATGGTATAACGATATTGCAGGTCATTGTCAGGATTAATATGCAATACTTTACATTTAGCAGCATTAAATTTTAATTTCCACATATCTGACCATTCACATAATCTGTCCAAATTTTCCTGTAACTTACTTTGCTCATAATCTGACGAGACTTTAGAATAAACTTTACAATCATCAGCAAAAATTTTCACTATGCCCTCTTCTACATCAGGAAGATCATTTATAAATGTTAAGAAAAGAACTGGTCCTAAAACACTTCCCTGAGGTACACCGCTCACAACGTCTGACCATGTTGATGTTGTGTTATTTATACGAACACATTGCTTACGCCCAGATAGAAAACTTTTTATCCAATTTAAAATGCATCCCTTTATTCCAAGTTTTTCAAGTTTCAAAAATAAACGCTGATGCGGTACAGTATCAAACGCCTTGGAAAAATCAAGGAAAATCGAGTCCAGTGGAAAACCACTATCAATTAATTCTTACCACTCATCCAGAACCTCTAGGAGTTGAGTAACACATGATCTACCAGGACGGAAGCCATATTGACTACTAGTAAAAAGATTGTTTGTAAGAATAAACTTCATAATATTGTCTCTAATAATGGATTCACATATCTTACATACCACTGATGTTAACCTTACAGGTCTATAATTACCAGGTTTTATTTTTTTCCCTTTCTTAAATATCGGTGATACTATGGCATTTTTCCAATCGTCTGGAACTTTCCCCTCTTTGATAGACTTATTAAAAATTAGAAACAATGGATAACAAATTGCATGTCTAACTTCATATAAAACTTTCGGATGGAGACCATCAGGTCCTGCAGATTTATCTGTCTTTAATTTATTAAGTTTCTTTATCACATCTTCCTGACAAATATTAATATCATTTAAATAGTTGTTCGACACTGAATTAGTATCATAATCTTTCAAGTCCTCCGTTTGAGTAAAAACACTAGTAAAAAACTGATTTAAAACTTCAACTTTGTCAGCAGTACTGGATGCTAAAGTACCATCCGGTTTCTCAAGCGTACCTATTCCTAATCTAGTCTTAAGTTTACTGTTAACATAATTCCAAAACGACTTTACATTAGTCTTTGATTCTAAGGCCACTTTTTGTTCAAAACTAAGTTTGGCATTTTTAACAGTATTTGTACATTCATTGCGATCCTTCACATATTTGATATATGACAAATTATTTCTTGAATATTTATATTTTTTCCATGATTTACGTTTCTTGACAATTGCAGACTTAGTAGCTCTATCCATCCACAAAGGTGGGCTTATAAATTTACGGTCATTTTTCTTCTTCGGAATAAATCTATCAATGTTATCGGACATAACAGTAGAGAAACATTTCCACATTTCATTAATGCTTTTATTATTTAGCAGAACATCCCAGTCAATGTCGTTTAGAGTCTCATTAAAAATCTCACAGTTACCTCTAAAATATGAAAAACGATCGCCAGAAGTATTCTCATTATTCAAATAGCAACAAAAATCGAAATTTATCATGCAATGGTCACTCTTCCCAACTGGCGAATCCATTTGTATAGAGTCTTTGGATATCATGTTTTCTTCATTCGTGAAAACCAAATCAAGTAAATTGGCATTTTGACCAGTACTAAAACGTGTCGGTGTACATATATGTTGAAATAGGAAATTGTTTTGCATACACTCATAAAATTTAAAAGGATCTGTGTTAATACCACTTGATACTTCATTATCAACCCATTTGATTTCAGGGTAGTTAAAGTCTCCCATAATTAAATAATGGCTGTACTTTAAGTTACGAGCATGACATATTAAATCATTTAATTTCTTATTATTACAAGATACAGACGACGGACTCCTATAAATACAGCCCAATAACAGTTTATCAGTTCCTTCTAATTTAATTTCACACCACACTGATTCATTAAAAGCAGATTCCGATAAAATGTCAACTTTAAAAGCAGTCAAAGACTTGTGAATATAAATAACTACACCTCTATCCCCCACTTTGTCCGGTAAATACTTTTCATAATCAGCTAGATTTAGCATGGATGATATAGATTTATCCATAGAGTTCTTCGGATATATTTCGCATAAACCTATTATATGTGGCTTTTCAATTGATAAATGTGCCTCAAACTCTGAACGCTTATTTGACAGGGTGTCAACATTTGAAAACAAAACTCTCAACGACTTCAAATTATCCTTCGGAGTAAATTTCTTATCCTCCTTAACTGGTTGGGTATTGGAAATACCTTGCGACATATTTAACTCATTTGTACTGTCATTAACTGTAACTTTAACATAACTATTAACTGGAACAAAATTATCAACATTAACTGTTAACATATTTACATTTGAAGTATCTGAATAATCATTGTTATCATTATGTATCGGGGGCCCATGGAGGAATCCCCGATTTTGGCAATTCAACTATCTTCTCTCTACGAATGGCCCAACTCCTATGTGGAAAATCCTTTTTCATTTGACCCAGTTCAATACGTAGAGCATTATTAATTTCTCTCTGTATTTTTGTGAGGTCTCTGCCTATGCCAATTTTCTTGTGAGCACCTATCTTGGTGTCTTTCAACTTATAAGCATTACGGAATAGATTGTTCCTAGAGGTATTATCCTAAAATATTAACCTTTTAAATTTTGACCCTAACAGCACATGTACTCTCATGTTTAAATAATTGCATATGACAAACTTTAATCATAAAAAAATCTGAGATGTGTATGTTGTACCCATTTTTTCAAGGTTTTGTAAATATTTGGATTTTGTAATAGCCAAATTTATATACAAAACCTTGAAAAAAAGATGCCAGGTAAAATTAACAGAAAATTAAACTGGTAGGCCTAGAATAGAAATAAAGCATCCAGTTTACACAAGACTTACCAGATTAAGTGAAGTAAAATTACTTTAGCTAAAGAACATGATTGATTAATGCAGGACAGGTGTACCTGTGGTTTTCATTTCCCCCAGCATCAGTTGCAGTGTCGGAATCAAGCAAATGCTTGTAATTTGCCCCTTATATCAAATAAAAATATGCATTTAAATTTAATTAGATAGCCACAAGACTAAGGTAAACAAGTGAAAAAAAATCATGTATTTGATTTATTCTAAAATATTCAATTTTCATTGAACAATTCGGTTGTTGAGTATTGATTTCAAGCGTGTGATTAACATGGATTCGCTTACGACATCGAAAATGATTGTTGACATGATTGTTGACATGTGAAGGACAGGGAGGTGTTTATAAACCTCGGTATTTAACAGGACAGCATAGATAATCATGGCTTGCAGTTTATCAAATAGATTGTCGTACAAGAAGCTTTTATTATTACAAAGGTTACACAATGAAATTTAAATGCTGACACAAATAGACTTGCCCGTCTTGAACATCAACCTTGTCCCTAAAAAAACAACTTTTTTTGCCTGTTCCAAGTCAGGAGCATCTGACCTGTGTTTGTCTTGTATGTTTTTAAATTATTAGTTAATTTTTATGTTTTGGAGTTTTGTGTGGTGTCCATTTTCACAGAACTAGTTCACAATTTTTATCAGGGCAAGTCAAATCAACACCTGATTAAATCAGCATCTAGCAGAGTTCGCGAAAAGTGGCGGTTCTCAGGATTTTACCACAAAATTTTGCATCTAGGACTGACTCAATTTTAGTATTTTTCAATAGAATTAAACGTGAGGACCAGCATATTTTCTTCAAGGACCACCAAGGAAATAAAGATTTAGCGAACTCTGACATGTCTGATCTAGTAAATACGGGCACGAGTTAAAAGTCATTTCAATTTGTGATAATTCTATTGGTACCTTATTTAAAGTCCTTTCCTTTTTAAATTTATTTGGGATTTTTTTTTATATGATACAGATCATATTGACATACATCTTCGCTAGCCATTTGTGATATCAATGTTGCGCCATCTGTTGGAAGATAAAAATCGTACCAATTCCGAATACATTAGTCTTCACCAATGGTCATGGTAGCACTTGAACTCTTCAATTTGGAGGTAAAAACACGGTAGCGTCTAGATTCTACACTTGGTAAAGCCAGAAATGAAAGCATACGTCAACATTCATGCATTTGTGCATGAAACATACGCAGGAACTTCTATTTGTTGCATTGATTAAAAACATTCAAGTTTTCACTAAATATGGAATAAATATGGCTGCCGAGCAGTTAACACCTTAGAAAGTTAGCTCCCAGTTTTTGCAGCTTTATGACAAATTTAGGAAGACACTGTCTGTGAATTTAGTACTATGTGATAGCTAATTCAATGGAGATTAGAATGATAAAATTTTTGTGGAATATTTTTCAACAGGAATAATTTTGTGACTTGTGAAAGATTTTTTCCATAAGGATCTATTTTGATATTTGATTATTGATTTCTACTACTAGAGGTGACAATATATGTACAGTATGTCTTCAGGGCAAAATTTAGCTGGTTTAAAATCAACAAACAAAAGACCTACTACTAAACCTGTGAATACTGTTCAGACATTGCTTGCAGCAAAAGTAGATAAGAATAAACCACCACCTAGTAAACGAACTCATTCAGACGTATCTAATGAATCAAACAATAGTTTAGACTTATCTGGCATAATGAACTTTCAAAAGGATATTGATGAAATTAAAATCAAACTTGAAGGTGTGACAAGGAGAGAGGACCTTGATAGAGTAACAAAAGATCTGATTAAAACTAGTGATCTTGAGCAAGTGGTTACTTTAATTGTCAAAAAGCTGATGAATGAATTTGAAATAACTGTACAAAAGAAGATTGATGAAAAAGTGGAAGAAGTTAAAAATGAAATGCAGGAAAAATTTGATGCTTTAACTATAGAAAATGAAGACCTGAAAAATAAGATACAAGCTATACAGTATTCCAATACAACAATTAGAAGAGACTTAAACGAAACAAGTCGACTTTCAAGACAGGCTGATATAAGCAGCAATTATAACGAGCAGTACTCGAGAAAAAATAACATTAAAATAATAAATTTTCCAAGAAAGGATAAACAAGATCTTAGAAAGGACTTTATGGAAACTGTGAAAAAAGAACTAAATGTGCAATTAGAAAACAGAGATGTGGTTGCAATCCATCGTATACCATCCCTAAAGGCTGGGCCCTATCCAGTTATTGTCAAGCTATTCAGTAGTGATGTTAAGCGCCAAATTATGAGATGTAGGAAAGAATTGACCAGTAAAATTAGATTTGTGGATGACGTTACTCAAAGAAACATGAGTTTAATTGAGAGACTTAGAAAAACTGACGAGTTTGAGTCTGTCTGGTACTTTAATTGTGGAATTTATGGTAGAACACCTGCAGGACTTCAGCTGAAATTTGGACTATATGATGACATTCATTACAGAGTACAGCAAGGGAAATAGATGTTACGTAATTAGAACTTAGACCTCACGGACAGTTTTGAGAATTCTATAGTTCATTGTTGATATTTGACTTAATATTTGTGCTTATCTCCCTTTCTTTGTATAAAAAAAATCAGAGTTATCTCTCTTTTAATTATAGATCATGTATAGTATTGATTTTCTTTCTACAATACATATTGATGTTAATTTTTTTTTTTGTACAGATAATCTTAATTTTTGTTGAACTATTATTTTGTTGGTGTCATATAAGGCAAACTGCATAAACTGACAAATCCCAACTACAATGTGGCAAAACATATTGAAATATTTAATTTTTTTAACACTTTTTTTGTCTGTTAATTTAATTTTTTTCTATGAATTGAATGTCTGTAAAGTATTGAATAACACTGTTGGTCCATGTACGAGGCTTGGTAATACATGTATGTTGAGAATTTTTATACCACCATATCTAGATGTTTTGAGCAAACCTTTGCGTATATGTCTTTGTGTCTCATGTGAATGTATAATATGGATGATCATATGTAAAAATGCATGCTTATATGAAATGATGATGTACACATATTTCAAACCATTATGGGCTCTTTAAAGATACTGTCTGTTAACTGTCAGGGTCTGGGTGATTTATCTAAAAGGAGGGATGTATTTAGTTTTCTAAAATCTGGAAACCATAACATTTATTGTCTTCAAGACACTCATTTCACAGTGGATAAAGAAAATAGTATAAGAACGTTATGGGGATATGAATGCTACTTTTCATCCTTTTCTTCAAATTCAAGAGGTGTAGCTATTATGTTTAAAAATAATTTTGAGTGGAAAGTACTTAAAGAAAAAAGGGACATTGATGGAAACTACTTAGCTTTGGATTTGGTTGTAGATAAAGTCCGTTTTACTCTCATAACTATATATGGCCCAAATACTGACAGTCCATTTTTTTATGAGCATATTATGTCAATTATTGATGATTTTGAAAATGAGTGTTTTATTATCTGTGGAGATTTTAATCTTGTGTTAAATCCAAATTTAGATTGTTATAATTATTTACACATAAATAATCCTAATGCTAGAGACAAACTATTAGAATTGATTGACGATAGATCTCTAGTTGACCCCTTTAGGGAACTTTTTCCTGACCTGTGTAGATACACTTGGAGAAAAAAATCACCTTTCAAACAAGCTAGGCTTGATTTTTTCTTATTTTCTGAAAACATTTTGTCGTTTTTGAAAAATTGCTGTGTAGAACCGAGTTACCGATCGGATCATTCTAGAATTATTTTAGAACTTGAATTGAATCCATTCATTAGGGGGAAAGGTTTATGGAAGTTCAATAATTCTTTGTTGTATGATGCTGACTATGTTAATGTTATCAAGGAAAAAATTTTGGATGTAAAAAAACAGTATGCAGCCTTGGTATATAATTTTGACAATATTAATGAAGTGAATAATAATGATCTTCATTTTACAATTAACAGTCAGTTGTTTTTGGAAACTCTATTAATGGAGGTGAGGGGCAAAACTATCTCATACTCTAGCTTCAAAAAGAAGGAAAGAGAGAGAAGGGAAAAAACTTTAAAAGATGACATTAATATTTTAGAAGAAAATGTAAACTCAGGTTCTATACAGCAATTGGAAGACAAAAAAAATGAACTAGAAAAATTCAGAAAGGAAAAAATGCATGGTAAAATAGTTCGATCTAGAATACAGTGGATAGAAGAGGGAGAAAAACCCACAAGTTATTTTTGTGGACTTGAATCTAAGAATTTTACCAGCAAGATTATTCCAAAGGTTGAAAAAGAAAATGGTGATATTGTAACTAACCAAAAAGAAATACTTAAACAGGTTAAAATATTTTATGAAAATTTGTACAAAAACAGAGATGTTGAATGTTGTAAACCTAAAGATATTGAAAATAGTCTACAAAATGTAAATGTTAGAAAGTTATCTTTGGATGAACAAGATAAACTAGAAGGTGAAATATCAGTTCAGGAAGCTGGTGAAACTTTAAAAAGAATGAAAAGCAATAAAACGCCTGGATCAGATGGTTTTTCAAGTGAATTTTTTAAATTTTTCTGGCCTGACTTAAAAATTTTTGTTGTAAGATCCTTGAATGCAGGGTATGATAAAGGGGAACTTTCTGTTACTCAAAAACAGGGGATAATTACATGTCTTCCAAAGGGTAACAAACCTAGACATTTTTTAAAAAACTGGCGCCCTATATCTTTGCTTAATACTGTATATAAAATTGGCTCTGGGGTTATAGCAGGAAGATTTAGAACAGTTTTGACTAAACTTATTGATACTGATCAGACAGGTTTTATGAGTGGAAGATATATTGGGGAAAATCTAAGATTGATCTATGATATCATGGAATATACTGAAGATAATGATATACCAGGCCTTTTGTTGCTGATAGATTTTGAAAAAGCCTTTGATTCCATTTCATGGGAATTTCTTTTAAATGTATTGAAATTTTTTAATTTTGGCGATTCTATTATAAATTGGGTGAAAGTGCTCTATCAAAACATTAATTCAGCAGTCATTCAGGGAGGGAATCTTTCAGACTTTTTCACTGTTGAACGGGGTTGTAGGCAAGGTGATCCATTATCGCCTTATCTTTTCATTCTTTGTGCTGAAATTTTAGCGTTAAAAATAAGAGATAACAAAAATATAAATGGAATCAAAGTTCTTGATGTTGAACACAAACTCTCGCAGTTTGCTGACGATACATCACTACTTTTAGATGGTAGTGAAGAATCTTTAAATGAGGCATTATTGGAACTAGATTGGTTTGCTAAAATTTCTGGTTTGAATATAAATTTTTCCAAAACTCATGTCATTTGGATTGGAAGTAAAAAGTACAGCACAGAGACACTTTGTACAAATCAAAATCTTACTTGGGGAAGCACATCCTTTAAATTATTGGGTGTTAATTTTGATGTTGATTTAGAAAAACTAGTTAAAATCAATTATGATGAAAATATTGTAAAAATAAAAAGACTAGTCAAACAATGGTCTAGACGTAACATTACTGTTATTGGTCGAATTACTGTTGTAAAGACACTTATGTTGCCAATTTTAAATCATTTAATATTGTCACTACCTAATCCAAGTGAAGATATTATTAAACAGATAAATGAACTGATGTATAAGTTTATTTGGAACTCACCAGTTCATAGAGTGAAAAAAGATGTAATACAAAAAGATTATTGTGATGGAGGCTTAAAAATGATTAATTTACATGCTTTTATAAATGCTTTGAAATGTACTTGGATTAGAAGAATTTGTAGAAATGATTGTAAATGGCGAAATATATTTTTGTCATATGTTGATAAAGATAGATTATTTAGTTGTGGTAATAGCTATGTAAAGCAACTACAGCAAAGTATTAAGAATAAATTTTGGAAAGATGTACTGGGTGCTTGGCAAATGGTAATTGAAAAAGAAATGAATTTGCACGACTGGGAATATTTTCTTTCCAGTCCAATTTGGATGAATAACCTATTCCAAATTGATAACAAACCAGTTTTTTTCAAAGACTGGCATAGTAAGGGTATTTTATATGTAAATGATATTGTGGGGGAGAATGGTACCTTTCTAAATTTTTATCAATTTCAGGAGTGTTTTCAGATGGATATAGACATCATGAAATATAATAGCATAATTTCTATGCTAACTAAGACTTCCAAAAAAATTAAAAGGGGAGATTATAAATTAGTATCTCCTTTCATACCATCAGTTATAAAGACCATTCTCAAAAGCAAAAAGGGATCAAAAGATATGTATTTGGTGCTAAACAAAAACAACACTGTTCCTACAGGAGTAAAAAGATGGGAAGCAATTTTAGTTTTAGAAAATCAAAACTGGAAAAAGATTTTTCAACTACCATTTGCTATTACAAAAAATACTAAGCTACAATGGCTTCAGTATAGAATTAATCATAAAATTCTGGCAACAAATACGTTTTTAAACAAAATTGGGATTGTGCAAAACCCATATTGTACTTTTTGTAAGACTGAACTTGAATCAATTGAACATATACTGTGGGATTGTTATTATGTACAACAATTTATTGAGCAAACTGAAATGTGGTTTCTCCATAACGGTATTAGTATACCATTTACACAGGATATTTTTTTGTTTGGAAATTTATCACGAATGTACAAAGGTGACCCTCAAAACAATATTTTTCTCTGGATTAAACAATATATATATAATACACGATATTTTAAAGGAGAATTAAGTTTAACAGCATTGATTGAAAAAATAAAGCATCATTATATTTTGGAGAAGAAGATATCAGTTAAAAATAAATGTTTTGAAAAGTTTAATCAAGCTTGGTGCATTTACCAAGAGGCTTTACAGGATAATTTGGTGGATGAGCACTTATGAAAAAATTAGCAGACATCAAAATGATTTTTTTTTTTTTTTTTTTTTTTTTTTTTTTTTATATTGGTTTTTTGTTGCTTTTGTTTTTTTTCTTTTTCTTTAATCATCTTTTAATTCTTTTATTTATTAATTCTCTATATTTTTTTTGTATGTCCTTTTTAATAAGATACAATTATAAAATCCAAACAAAATGTTATTTTCAAGTTCTATACATTTTCTAATAGGTTGTATTATATTACATTTATATATATGAACTTATTGTTTGAAAACTGTACTGTTGTATATTATATATGTTGGATAAAAAAAATAAAAATAAAAAAAAAAAAAAAAAAGTTTTCACTAAATATAGTCGTATGTTTAGGGATGTAAAGGCTTGTTGCACAAAAAACATGTGGCAATTGTTTACAAACACTTTCTACATTTACACGTGATCATGTTATAGGCGCATTTTGATTGGATGCAGCGAGTTTTGACTGCACCCAATAAAAATCCTTACCTTGTGTCTCCGAAATTTAATCTCAATCCGCCAAGGGTGAAGAGAGCGGGAGTGGATCGTAACCCTTGGCTAGCGAAGATGATTGACATATAATGTTTTTGTATTTGTATGGATTCATACACATGACGGGGGAGGACCTTTATAAGGACTCCAGGATCCGGTGTTTTTAAGCTCAGGATTTTGGGATTGATCCTTTCGTGATCTGGGAATTCTTTTTTCGAATTTTGGGATGGCAGGAATTACATTTCTTTAACTTTTCAGAACCTCAGGATTTTATGTTTTTAATTCCAGGATCATCCATGTACATTTTGTACATGCTTTTTCAATAGAAATTATGATGACACAATACATTCTTAATAGAATAATTAGCACTAAAACCCATGAGATAAGGATTTTTTTTGGCCAAACTAAACTCAGCTTATGTAATTTTAAAATAATATAACTATATTAATATTATTCTAAAGAACTGTTTAGTATGCATTTCAGTTACTTGACATGATGTTTTGTTTTATAGATCAAGAGTTAAATTATATTCAGAAAGATCATTATCCAGTGGAAATCAAAGTAAGTAGTGTTTTTTTAAGAATGGTTTGTATCAATATATAATACATTCATAGTTTTACTGCCATGACTGCAAATAAAAATTAAAGGAACTTGTGTTCTTTCGATATGTATTTTTTTAAAGAAAGTGTTTTGTTTCATAGATATTATTTTTATTCAACATAATAAGAAATAATAAGAAATTGTCTCCACTAAATTGATGATACATACATTACTACATGTACTAAGGGATCAAATCATAAGAATGGAGAGTAAAGTTAAACCCAAGGAAACAACAATCACAAACTAAATGTCTAAGGACCTGATTTATGTACATGTACCAAAAAATTGATTTGAAAAATAAGTATGATACACAGCAACAAACAACAACAACTGAATTACATGCTCCTGACTTGGAACAAGCACATAAGAGGTGTCCAATCTTCCCCTAACCTTGAACATGGGTGTTACAGCACAACACAAGAACCACCAATAAAAATCAGTTGAAAAGTTTTTAAGAGTTATCTCATTGGCACTCATACATGTACCACATCTTCTTCAATGTATATATATTAAATATTTAAGTATGTTCACATGATTTTTACAACAAAAGATATTTTCCAATAAAATGAAATTGAGAATGGAAATGGGAATGTGTCAAAGAGACAACATCCCAACCATAGAGCAGACAACAGCTGAATGCCACCAATGGTTCTTCAATGCAGAGAGAAACTTCAGGCCCTGAGGCCTCCTTCAGCTGGCCCCTAAACAAATATGTATATTAGGTCATTGATAACGGACGTCTTATTAAACTCCGAATTATACACAAAAAACTAAAATTGAAAATCATACAAGACTAACAAAGGCCATAGGCTCCTAACTTGGGACAGGCACACAAATGCTGCGACGTTAAACATGTTTTTTGAGATCTCGACCCTCCTCTATACCTCTAGCCAATGTAGAAAAAACAAGTGCACAACAAGTATTCATTCAACATGTACATATAGGTTAGTTTATTTATTGTGACTAAGCTAAAATACTAGAAAATTCATTTAGAGGTATGCAGAATTAATTTTTGATAATTAATATTCTTCAATCTTTTGTAGACATTAAACCTATAGAAAAGATATTAATAGCTAACAGAGGAGAGATTGCCTGTAGAGTTATACAGACTGCCAGGAAACTTGGTATCAGGAGTGTGGCTGTATACAGTGATGCTGACAAAAACTCACTACATGTCTCATTGGTAAAAAATATCCTATTGTGTATTTTAAAATTTAAAAAAGCTTTTTTTTTTATTAGCATGATTAGTAAGATAGCCATTTTACTGTGACTCTACACTATCATATTGGAATGCTTATTTAAGGTGGTACCAAACACCTTGACAAAATTAATTTGACTTGTTTAATTTTTCTAAAATTTTGACAAAAATATAATATTTTCAAAGAAATTGAAACACACATTTTATTGGAAAAATGTCATTGGATATATAATAAATTGGCAAACACTAATTTTGATCATTGAGAAGCTTAATATTTCATTGTGATTACAGCTAATTTCCTAAAGCACGTAATGCAAGACTTTAACTAGCTTGCTTGCTTTGTTTCTATATTGTACAATCATTAAGATAACACCCAATTAAATTCATATATTATATATATACAGGTTAAACTATGCCTATATATATTTTTTAAAGATGTCAATCTTATTTACAAAGCTTGTATAAACAATTATACAAACAAAGCAAGCAAGCCAACCAAAGTTTTGCTTTACATGCAATAGGAAATTAGCTGTAAAGCATTCAGTTTATTTAAATGAGTTATCTCCCTGTAGTGTTATGTACCACCTTAATGACATTGTACAAAGCAGATGACGCGCTGCATTGAAAACCTATTGGTGACTTCCTTTGTTGTCTGTTCATTAGAATCAAGTGGAAGATAAATTGAACTTAATTTTAAATATAACTATAATATTCCCCTACATTTTGACTATTTTAAAAAGACCAATTCATTGATTCATTATGCATAAAACATTTGCAACTGCCAAACACCAACAATCTATATACATGTACATATAAAAATAAGAAGATATGATATATACCGGGGGTGGTATTTACCGCCCAACCTTGTATGATTGCCTATGAGACAACTCTCCACAAGATCCCAAATGACACACAAATTACCAACACCATTTCAGAAGTGGTATTTCATGTATAGATGAATAACTTGTTTTACTTATTTTTGTAGGCAGATGAAGCCTATCATATTGGACCACCTGCTGCATCTCAGAGCTATCTTTGTCAAGATAAGATAATGAATGTAGCTAAATCATCTGGTGCACAGGTAGAGTAGGATAATCATTTTTAAATTCTACTTTAGATTTTGGGCTGCTCCAGAAAATACTAAGCCCTTCCAGAGATGGCACTTTTCTTAACTCTTACCACCCACAGAATTAAAATTGATTAGAACAGCACTTTCTTTGCATTTTACCTTTTCAGTATTTCAAATACACCCACCCACATGAAATATTAGAAAATGCTTTCCCTGGAGGGAACATAGTATCCTCTGGAACAGCCCTTAAGAGAAATGTTATTTAAGTACTTGTTATTTCAGTACTTGTCATTCAGAAAGTTGGCCAATTTTGTGAGATGTTGCTTACAATATATGCTTTAAAAACCGCACTGATTTTACTGCTCCTCTGGATTAGGAATCCACAGCCGTTTCAGATCTTGATACTCTGCATGCAAACTAAATTTGCAAGAATTTTTGATTTTATTTTTACAAAGCCTACCTTTGCATCAGCTCAATATTTGTAACATTGCAAACATGTTTAAATAAAATTAACAGGGATTATCTCATTATTTTTGTAAGAGTTTGGTCTGACATATGTATATGTCCTTTCTTGCTTTATGTTGAATCAAAAATAAATCTGAAACCACTATGTGAGATGTATTAGGGGTGTCTTTACGGTGTTATATTTCTTTCCATAAAGGCTATCCATCCTGGATATGGATTCCTGTCAGAGAATACAGAGTTTGCAGAAATGTGCAGTAAGGAAGGTGTTATATTTATAGGACCACCAGCTACAGCAATTAGAGACATGGGTATTAAAAGGTAAATACTGCATTTAGATATCAAGTTGTTTCTAATATCTGTTTTAATTGTACATATAAGGTAAAAAAAAGTATAGTCTTGTTTTTTGATATAAGGTCAGAAAAAAATCAGGGATTTGTTGACTATCAAAATTTGGTGAAAATTCCTAGTTTTAAACAAAATTTTGACTAGCTCGTTGGAGTACTGTAATGAAATTTATATTTCTTTTAATTTTGACATGAAAAATTGTAGGGTCGGCATAAAAAAATAAGGGTAGGTCAGGTAGCAGGAAACAAGTATTTTTTTTGGGGGGTTATATAATTAAAGTCATTCAAGAAGTAGAGGAAAATAATGAACAAGCAATTTTAAAACAGAAGTTCTTTAAAGGGTTTGATAAACAATATTCAGATAAATTCTTGCCAAAATAGAATACAATTGAAATTGCATAACATCTCATCAATCAAATCAGAATCGTTAAACTACAGAAAAGTTGGAAATTTAATCATTGGACACTACAATCTTCAATAAAACCATAAGTCATGATCTGTTAATTTATGTTGTAGTACATCAAAGCATATCATGTCTGCTGCTGGTGTTCCTATTATAGAAGGTTACCATGGTGAGGACCAATCAGTTTCCAAGTTGAAACAGGAAGCAGCTAAGATTGGTTATCCTGTTATGATTAAAGCTGTCAGAGGTGGTGGTGGAAAGGTATGGCTACCTGGTTGAATAAGAATCAAATTCTGACGAATCTTGGTAAAAACTAGGAAATCGATTATGCTTGAAAAATTTTCATCAATCCTCAAAAATTTGTTACCCAAAAATAAATGAATCAGTTTCATGTGCAGGTGGTGACAATTTCTCTATGATGGCAATCAGCAATTGGTGCATTCATTATATATTTATATAAATATAATAAACAAAAGTTGTGTGTGCAAAAACATAACATAGGTTACCTTGTTAGCGCAGATTATCTCTGCAAAGATGAGTTGATAATTGTACAAAAAGTTATTTATTTGCATCAAAGAAAAATTATACTATCTATGGGAGACAACTCCATTTTTGAAATATTTGTCAGACAAAAAAATTAGTAAAATGCAATGAACTGTAATAGCAGAGAAAAAGCATGTTATGATATATACATTCTAAACATCAATAGTAGAACATGTTTTATATTAAACTATTCTTTGTGTTTTTTTTTAAATATATGATTGCCAATTTGACCTCTTCATATTAAACAAATAAAATTTAAATTTAAAACGTAATAGGTAATTTATTTTTAACTGTACACCAAGTTTATGAAATAAATAGTCAGAGTTCATTTTTCCATAAACTTGATTTTTCCATAAACTTACATTCAGAAAATAATTATTGTTTTGAAAAAAAAGATGACTCGAGAAAAAATTCAGCATGTATATAAAAGTTGAACAGACAATACCAAAATAGACACTTTCCTGTACAAAACATAGATAATTTTTTCATTGATTTATATAAAATGGATTAGCTGTATTTAACATTTTCTTTTTAATTACAGGGCATGAGAATAGCCATGACGGAGGCAGAATTTGATGGTCAGCTTGATTCGGCCAAAACGGAAGGAATGAAATCATTTGGTGATGATGTTATGTTGATTGAAAAGTTTGTTGAAACACCAAGGTAAAGTCCTCATTTTAACCCAGGTCTCTGGAGCGAGTCAATACTTTTTGGAACCTTTCTTAGGAACCTCTATAGATCAATTCTACAATTTATTTTTTAAATCATGAAAATTTGTATACGAAGCAGTTATTTCCCTTGATTAGTAGTAGATTTGTTTGAGTAAAACAGAGGAGTAAGATTTAAAAAAGAACATTAGATGTGACTTTCTTAGGACTCCCTGCTCATGACAGAGATGCTGGCAGTTTGAATATACGAAATATGTGTTTACTTGACCTTTTCTGAAATAAAATAACTTTCTTTCAATCTTTTTACCTTTTAATTTTTATCATTAGCCGTAAAGATATGGCTGGTAATCTGTATAACATGAATTTTGTTTCTTTCAGACATGTAGAAGTACAAGTATTTGGTGATCACCATGACAACTATGTGTATTTATTTGAGAGAGACTGCAGTGTACAAAGACGGCACCAGAAAATCATTGAAGAAGCACCAGCTGTAAGATTTGATATCATTTTTCTGTCAAATTCAATTAGTTTTCTTGTATCTTTTCATTATCACCAGAAAACCTAACCTTTTCATGCAGAATTATTAACAATGTGGTTAGAATATGGTCGAAATTATTATTTTTAGTCCTGAGTCCAGTAGGAAGAGTGGATATACATTTTTAAACTGTGAAACTCAATTTTCATGGTTTGTGAACACAATGTTAGTTTGTTGGAGTTTTAATCAATCAATATATTGAAACTTTGTGAGGAGATGCATGCTAGATCGCAGTACAATTTGACAAGTTTTAAAGGTGTAATACCACCAAATCATGGTAGGTACGTCACATCCGGTTGTATACGAAAATAGGTCAGAAAAAACTATTCCCTTGGATTTGACAGTTGTAGGATATTAGTCCTACATTTTATTGCAGTAAAACATTTCTGTGTCATAAACATATGTCTTGGGTATTTCAAAACACCATTATTTTTTTATTTGGGATTTTTATAGAATATTTTGTAATCTTGAGGTAACATGGTGACTAAACTTTGTACACAGATAAAATAAGGGGCGAAATTTGATATTTTCCAATGATTTATTTTCTTATATGCAATGAAATGTTATGTTAAATTTTTTCTATAGTACTAGACAGGATAAATCTTTACTCATTCCAAGTATTTCTTTAGGCCAGGATTTTTTAATTTGTTGGTTTACGGATCCGCCGACCCGATTTTGCCGATTTCCAAAATAAAAATAAAATCGAATTTTCAGGCTTTTTTTTATTCTCGCCGACCCTAACAAATGCATTATCCCTGAAAAATAATTAAAATATCTTTTTTTATGAAATGAAATGCATTAATCACTAACAGAAGTGATGACACTTTCTGTTGTGAAAAATGAAACTTTCAGTTTACGTTTCTAAAAATAGACAAATCAATTATTAATGACCTTGAAATGTCGTTTGCGCAAATAATTTTGCGGAACGAAACCTGTGTTTAAAACCAATTACACAGTAAGTTCGTTTCCCTTATTTGTCACCAGTCCGTAAGATGCATGTTCTCATATAAATAGACTTGTCCAAATGTGGACAGGTGGAAGTTCAAGACATCAAGTTAAAATACTGAATTTTAACAAATCATTTGATATTTTCTTGTTTTATAGATAATAAAAAAATATCGTTCATTTGGATAAAAAACGGGAATGCATGACAACAGATTATTTAACCTGATATTCTCGCTTTTCCAGTGGACGGGTCTATTACGTTTTTGACACGTGTGTTGAAACTTATTTTCGTACGACGTTTTTACTTCTTTTTTTTATCAGTTTTCGTGCTTATTATTTTTCACCAAGTTTTGATTAAAAGCTAAGTCAAATAACTGACGTGAATCTGTTTTTCTTGTTTGTGAAATGACGATTTAATTTCGTCTTTGTCAGTGTACCCCCCTTTTTTCACGGGAAATTATTAGACAATGTCATGCGATGTTTACAGTTGAGCAATAATATTTCATCAAACTAAAATTTAAGAACGATGAAAAAATAGTATGACAAACATATTATTAGAAATGTGAAATATATTTTTATTTTGCATATCAGTTTTCTGTCTTGAAAGATTTTTTTTTTTTTTTTTTCCGACCGACCGACCCGACTTTTTCATGGAGAAAATCCGTAAACCAACAAATTAAAAAACTGTGGCCTTATTTAAAACAAAGATAAATTCTGCACATTTTTTTTTAAAAGTGCAAATTTAACAAAGACTAATAGGGGAAAATTAATGGTGGTATTACACCTTGTAACAAAGAATTTTTAAATTTCAGTCAGTATGTTGACTGAGCTTTCACAAAAGCATATAAGACACATATCATTGACAGTTTCCGAATTTTTTCAAAACTTGGCTTTCTGAGGGGAAAAAAATGTTTTAAAGACAGATTTATGAAGTTCAAAACTTTACATTTATATCACAATTATTTCCGACTTTGTATGATTTCAGAGGAGATGCAGCTCAATGAAATCAGTCACTTCCTTTGGTAGTATATATATTTGTATTATATTTCAGCCAGGACTGTCAGAAGAAGTAAGAAAGTCTCTAGGAGAAGCTGCTGTCAAGGCTGCTAAAGCAGTCAACTATGTCGGTGCAGGTAATATTTAACCGGATCTTTGTGACAAAAATGTCCGTTATAATGATTTGGGAATGTCAGATAGGTTGGTCAGGCGGCAACCAAATGTTGTCGGTGCATTCACTCATGAACTGTTCATTCAAAGCTTTTCATATTTTAATATGTTGTTACTGACAAAAAAATGAAGGTCAAGTTCAATAATGACGATTTTGACTTTTACCGTTCAGGAGTTATGGTTCTTGAAAGATAAAAAAAATGGTGTTTCCATTCATGTTGTTGCATTTACTCATGAACCATTCAACCTAAGCTCTTTCAAATTTGAATATGTTGATACTGATGACAAAATGGAGATCAAGTTTAATAATGACGATTTTGACTTTTACCGTTCAGGAAATATGGTTCTTGAAAGATTGAAAAGTGGCGTTTCCAGTCGTGTCCATGCATTTACTCATGAACTGTTCAACCAAAGCTTCCCAAATTTGATTTGTTGTTACTGATGACAAAATGGAGGTTAAGTTCAATAATGACGATTTTGACTTTTACCGTTCAGGAGTTATGGTTCTTGAAAGATAAAAAAAATGGTTTTTCCATTCATGTTGTTGCATTTACTCATGAACCATTCAACCAAAGCTTTTCAAATTTTAATATATTGTTACTGATGACAAAATGGAGGTCTAGTCCAATAATGTCGATTTTGACTTATACCGTTCAGGAGTTATGGTTCTTGAAAGATAAAAAAATGGTGTTTCCATTCATGTTGTTGCATTTACTCATGAACCATTCAACCTAAGCTCTTTCAAATTTGAATATGTTGATATTGATGACAAAATGGAGATCAAATTTGATATTGACCATTTTCACTTTTACCATTCATCAGTTATGGTTCTTGTGATATTGCCAGGACACAAATAAATGATAATAAATCAGGTTTGCTTTCGTTGTGACAGCCTCTTGTTTATATATTACTGTGGGATTCATTGTTATTCAAGGGATACCAATTGTTGTGGATTTCCTTGGTTTTTGTGAACTGCAAAAATGTTCGACAAAATACAAATTCCCTCCTCTAGGCTTGTATTCCAAAGATGAATTGGAAAATGAAAAAGCTTGTTTCTATAAAAGTAAACATGTTGGTGTTGGTTCACCACATGGAGTTATAAACTGAAAGTTTTATTTCAGCATTGAAATGTAATTATGAAAATTAGATACTTCTTTTTGTATTTATATGAGGTTGTAAAAGGTCATTTTCAGGTTGAAATATTTATACAAATGTGCATAGAATCAATGCATTTTCAGAATCGTGACATTATTTACAATGGACAAAGATCACTTTATATGAGCAACACAGGCTCCTCAAAGCAGCTTATTTGTTTGATTTGGTAAAAATTATTCCCATTTTGAAATAAACGAAATAATTCAGTCGTTATATTCTGATGCTCTTTAATGTCTACAGTAATACTCCAAGAGTCCATGGGACTTTCTATTTTATAAGTTGAAAAAAATTGATAAGGTCATCGGAAAAAAAACATACAACAAGTTGACATACAAAAATCTTCGAAACACAATACAGAAAACTGAAACATGGTGTATTAGGCATTTTCATCATACAACTGTTCTGGAAAAAATAATTAAATAAATTATTAGGATTCAATTCATATTTTCTTGAAAAGATGTACATGTAAATTTGAAAATGAGAAAAATTGTTCTTTTTAAACAGGTACCGTAGAATTTATCATGGATAAAAATCAGAACTTTTATTTCATGGAGATGAATACCAGGTTACAAGTGGAACATCCAGTCACAGAAATGGTGACTGGTACTGATCTTGTGGAATGGCAAATAAAGGTAACAGTAAGATTTTGTCAGCAGGAAGCAATAACAAAAAGAAGATTTATGACATCTACTTGCAGCTAAATTTCTTTTGACATTGAATCAGTTATGTCTTGTAACTTTTCTTACTATTAAAAGTCTCATAAGAAAAATTGGGGGTTAAGAGTTGTAGGTAGATGGAGTGAAATTTAAAAGCTGGTTTAAAAATGCTTGAAAAGATTCAAATATAACTGGAAATTAACTTTAAAAAATTTCTTTCTTTGCAAGGAAAATAAAACATAGGTCGAACTGTATATATATGGAGAGTTGTCTCATTGGCACTCATACCACATCTTCCTATATCTATAAATCCCTGTTCATATTAAATGAGTGTAGTGTAATGTGTTGGATCTGGAAATATTGTACTTTATAAGTTCCCATTAACCATAAATGGTTAAAATAGGGGTTGCATGTATACATATACAAGAAAAAGTCATTAAATGTTATGCTAATGAAAATTATTATGACATGCTCTTTCAATAAGGTTACTAAATGATCCTGTTTGACCTACAACTTGTTTATTTCCTTTCAACAAAAAATGCAAATGAAGTGGGTGATTGGAAAATGGCCCTTTTTAGAAATCTTGAAATATGACCATATATATATAAAAAAAGAAGATGGATACAAAAGCAAATACATTTAACAAAAACACAGATTGGACATGAGCGGGTAGTTGTACATCCCAACAACAAAAATACTCTTAGTACAGATCTAAGAGTACTCACAGTTACTGACAGCTAGTTCAAAGTCACTAACAAATGATAAAAAAAAATCATACATCTATAAAGACTATAAAATATGTTGGTGTTTGAGTACATCATGCTTTACAATACACCTTATCGTTTATCCCGGCTGACCCGGCTGCTTGAACTTTTGACGCATACAACAATCACTTTTCCATTGTGGCATCAGATATTTTGTATTATGACGTCAAAATTTTACAGGAACCTCTGTAATATCCAGTAATGGCGGACAAATAGAGATAAGGTGTATTATTTCATGTTCATCATTATGTTCATTTTTTTCACACATTTACAGACAAAACTATATTTAACCTATTTTGAAATGCTACAGTAAATTTTTTTTATTTTAAGGTTGCCAGTGGTGAACGTCTACCTCAATCTCAGGAAGAGCTAAAGTTAACAGGCCATGCTTTTGAAGCTCGTATTTATGCAGAGGACCCAAATAATGCATTTATGCCAGGTGCAGGTCCACTTCATCATCTTACAACTCCTGAGGCTAGTCAGAATGTCAGAATTGATACTGGCGTTAGACAAGGTATGTTTGGATGTTGTTATTTTGTTGTACAACTTTTAGGTAAACCTCACAAAGTACTTTTAAAAGTGCTGACTACATTTAAAAAGAAAAATACATGTACAAGCTTAAAGACCATGCATACAAAAAAGTTAATAAAAGTATGTGGAACTTAAAATTTTTCCTTCAGACAAGGGAATGACAGAGGGCAGACTTGTGATCGTCCTACACAAATTTTGATGGCCCTGTTTTTAAAATTTAATGAAAAATTATTTTTAATTTCTAGAAAACCTGGATTAAATGTCTTTGTTTTGATATGTTCGTCCACCTGTTTGGTTTCCTTTGTCTCGATGTGAGCTTGACTCCTATCTTGATTGACTGGGATTGTCAGTTTTCTTTTAATATACAAAGGTCATGGTTTTCCTGCATTCCCTCACCAATAAAAACTGACCACCACAATATTGCTGAAAGTGTTGTGAACAGCAACCGAACCACCAATCAATTGATACTTCTCATTCTTGTATTGTCTGTCTTGATCTATCTTAGAGATTCCATTTGTTGTATTCTCTGATTAAAGATTATTCAAGCCCATTTAAACTCTTTAGGTATTCAATATTTTAAAATGAATTATTTTTATTGCAGGTGATGAAGTTTCAGTCCATTATGATCCTATGATAGCTAAACTTATAGTTTGGTCACCAGACAGATCAACAGCTCTTAGGAGTGTTAGAAATGCACTGAAAGACTATCATGTAAGAATTTCTTTCTGCTTGTGATTTATGGCTGGTGAAACCCACCATGTAATCCAAACACAGATCATTAACTAAAAATGTAATGGTCACTTGCTCTCAACTTCGTACTTTATTTGGCCTTTTTAACTTTTTTGGATTTGAGCGTCACTGGTGAGTCTTTAGTAGACGAAACGTGCGTCTGGCGTATATACAAAATTTAGTCCTGGTATCTTTGATGAGTTTATTTGCTTTCATTTCGAAACAATTTTCAAAAACACAACATTCAATTGTTATATTTACAGTCTTTTTTTTAAATAAAACAAATATTTGAATTCACATTTTGAATCTGTAAGTAAAACTTTAAACACAAAATTTCCACAGATATTGTCTAGTGAGATTAAAGCAACCTCATTTCATGTGAAATCAATTAGGATAAGATGTAGTGCTGAAATTATTAAATTTTGATTGTGATGTCATAACTTAATATCAAATATTGCGAACTAAGAAGAAAATTCAGGTAACAAAAGATTTAATTGCAACTGTTGCTGTTTTTTTTTGTTTTTTTGTTTACCTAGATTTGGCAGCAATAGTATGGAATGGCAAGACAGTGAGTCCTTTATAATTTTTACTGTATTAAGCTTGCAGTGCTTTGAAGGATAGGTAATGAAATATTTAAAATGTATATTGTGGCATTTATGTATTATTTTTACTTTTAGGTAATAGGATTAAATACAAATATACAGTTTTTAATGGATTTATCAAAACATTCACAATTTGAGGCAGGAAATGTTCACACAGATTTTATTACTCAGCATTCAGAGGAACTGTTTCCCAACAGAGTACTGTCGTCTGCTAGTATATGTCAGGCTGCTGTTGCTCTAGTACTGAAAGACAGAGAGACAGCTAAACTTACCTACCAAAATACTCTAGGTTTGTTACTGAGATTATGGCATTATTTAAGAGTAAATGTTTTTTTTAAGAATTTAAGTTTTAAAATTAAATGGCTTACCTTAACAAGTTATAAAATGTGTCTTCAAAACTGAGAAATATTGATAACAATGTGTAAGTCTAAAAAAGAAGATGTGGTATGATTGTCAATGAGATAATTCTTCACAAGAGACCAAATGACATTAACAAATATATGTCTTCAAGAATAATCAAAGCTCATAACACCTAGTCACCTTTATTAGGCCCCAAAATCACAAATGTTAAACAATTCAAACAAGAAAACTAACAGCCTAATTTGTATAAAAAAATCAATGAAAAACAAATATGTAATACAGCAACTCACAACAAGCACTGAATTACAGGCTCCAGACTTGGGAAGGCACATACACACAAAATGTGGTTAAACTTGTTAGAGGGATCCAAACCCTGCCCCCGAACCGGGGGCCGTGGTGTAATAGTACAACATAAGAACTAACTATAAAAAATAAAAAATCAGTTGAAACATGCTTAATTCATCAGATTGATTCAAATATGTATATACATAGCTATTGTTGTGAATGTGTAAATTTGGTAAATTTAGTTTGTTTAGCCAATGACAAAGGTGTACATTTTCTTAAAGGATCAGTTAATTTCTCATTGTTACTATACGGTTGCCTATAATTGTTTGCATCCACTTCATGGCAATCATACCACATCTCCTAGTTTTATACTGATTAAAAAATTTTATTTTTTGTTTTTATTTCAGATCCTTTTTCACCATTTCTGTTATGTGCATCAGCCAGAATAAATAATCAAGCTAAACGTAGGATACAGTTAAAAGATGGAGAAACTGGTGAGTTTTGTCAATACATCTTCAGATACTTGTACATTCTTAGATTAATTAATAAATAGAAAAATGTTATTAAAATGAAATAGAGAGAAAAGAACAGGACAGGTTGAAATGTACATTCACAAAACTACTAAAAAATATAAAACATACATAAACCGCAAACCTGATATATACCTTAAATATAGACAATGACTCCATTGGCTCAGTATTCGAAAGTGCAATACATATTAAGATAAATATGAGATGACAAAACTACTGAAAAAGGTTGTTAATATTTTTTGAACCCCATGCAACTCTGTGATTGTAACATTGAGGGTCACCCAATATTGTAAGTGTGTGTACACCTTTTGGCAGATTTTTATAAAATTTATATCAAATGTTTATATAAGCAATTGATTTATTCTTACATTTCTTGTAACAAAAAGATTTAATGAATCAAAATAAATTATTCTGGAGTTATTGCCCTTGGATATTGAATATGTACATCTGCAGGTAATAATGTTCTTTTATTGTAGATGTTAATGTTATTGTCCAGTGTAATTCAGATAACTCATTTGATGTAACTATTGGCAATCAGGAACACCATGTGACTGCAGACCTGACCAATGATGGTAGTCGTACTTCCATTAGGTGTAATATTGATGGTGTTATATCCTCCTCAAACATAGTCATACAGAAAGATGCTCTTCATATATTTACAACTGTAAGTTACTGAAGATTCAGGAATTATTGCCAAGTTTTTATGCCCCATTTAAGGGCATTATGTTTTCTGGTCTGTGCGATCGTTCATCTGTTCTATATCCATGTGTTTCATTCATCTGTCTGACTTCAGGGTAAAGTTTTTGGTCGAGGTAGTTTTTGATGAAGTTGAAAACAAATTATTTTAAAACTTTGTATATATATTCTTATGGTATGATCTTTCTAATTTAAATAAGAATGGGCTATCCGTGTGCTAGGGACATATTCTTGTTATCTATGCAACAAATAGGTTTAACTAGTTCACAATTTTTGCTACATTTATTAATAGTAGTGACAAACTGATACCAACATACATCCATATGGTAAATTTTGGCATGCCTCCAATTCTGTCCATTTCTACTTTCTGTTTGGTTAATAAAAACCAATGAACTTTAAATTTAATTTATAAGTGTGTATCAATGCCATCAAATTTGGTTGTCCTGATAAGGTCATCAGAGCAGAAGGTAAAAAAAAAATGTTGTCAAATTCTTTTTCTCT
Source organism: Mytilus trossulus (assembly GCF_036588685.1). NCBI lineage: Eukaryota > Metazoa > Mollusca > Bivalvia > Mytilida > Mytilidae > Mytilus > Mytilus trossulus. The sequence goes on along the minus strand of NC_086380.1, from coordinate 66,395,937 downwards.
TAAAGTGAACACAGGACATGTATCATAATCAGATAGGCTTAACTTGGGTATCTTATAAAGTATAAATCAAACTTAACAATACATTAACATAACCATATTATTTTCAGGATGGCAAACATGAGTTAACTTTCCCAATGCCAAAATACATGAAAGCTAGTAAAGGGACAGCTGGCGCTGATGATGCAGTTGCACCAATGCCAGGGGTCATTGAAAAGGTCACAGTTCAGCCTGGAGCTGAGGTCCAACAAGGGGATCCACTTGTTACAATGATTGCTATGAAAATGGAGGTAAAATACATTGAAATAACTAATTTGTTGTGTCTGCCACTGGGGTACCATGCTTGCATAAATAGTTCTGTTATTATACAACATACAACATGATGAAATTCCATTACATGTGCAGGGACTTAGTGGCTGAGTGGTCTAAGTGGTTCAAATAGTGTATCACTAGCCTTTGAAACACTGAGGTTGTGATTTCAAATGCAAAATGTGGCAGTTCCGTTCCACTCAAATCTTTATTGACAACTAAGTTTTTGGGATATATACTGCATATAGGTCTTTTAGTTCTCAAGAAGTAAATGTACATAAAACCAAATGTATCCTGAAGTTAGCAATTATAATATATAAATATGGGCGTACAAATTTGTAATTTTCTACCCGATTGTGACATTTTGACTGACTGGATTCAAATGGCGGGTGATGTAGACATAGCAGGATATGATTACCCTGTTAGTTGACTGGTCCACTGAAGTGGGTCTCATTGGGGTCTAAGCGTGACGCAGGATTGCCTATTTTTTGTAAGCTTGACACGTGAAAGTCAAATTATTGTGGCGTGAAAACGGAAAATGAGGTCTTGCAGGATCTGGGAAATGACAAAAAAATGAGAATTGCTTACGCACATAGTGTAAGCGGGATACAGGAATCTGACAAAACAGTAAGCGGGATCCAGGATTGGAACCCCCCCAATGAGTTCCCCACTGAACTCTAAACAACCAACAATCAATCAGTCAATTTGTTTACTGAGTTCCTCTTAAAGATCATGCTAGTATACTAGGGTTTTCTTGGTGTCTTTTATTTGTCTTCCTATTCAATTTATAAATTTTGAATTTTGAGAAAGTGATGTTGCCTTCATTTGTAGCCATGGTCAAAAGAAAATGGTTCATTATACATGTAAAACAAAAAAACATATACAAATAAGAAAATGTGGTATAATTGACAATGAGACCACTCTCTAACAGTGACCATACGCCATAGAAGTTAACACCTTTAGGTCACTGTATAGTTGACTTAGCAAAATATTAAAATGTTACAAATATAAATTAACTACTAAATCTAATTTTTAGAAAATAATAATTAAAATAATAACCTTGAAAATTTATTAAATATTAATAATTGTGTTCCTTTCTTTTGTATATAGTATGTGATCAGAGCACCTAAGGCAGGCATTATAGAGAAAGTATTTTACAAAGTTGGGGATACAGTATCTAAAGGAACAGCACTGGTTCACTTTAAGGAGGATAAAACCAGTAGTGAGCCTGACAATGGCAGTGATTAGAGCTAAGGATACCAGATGAACTAGTGCTAAAATCTGTACATTATACAAATGTGATATTTATTAAAAAAAGAAAAAAACTTCAATCAGAATGTTTATATCACTTTAAACTGTAGAAGTGTATAAATCAGATAAGTTGATGTGGTATTATTGCCAATAATAGATGACTGTGTACTAGACTAAGGGATCAGGATGTGCTACATACAATTGGCCGTTTTAGAATCTAAAGCACTATGGGTAATTTCATTGTTCGTACTCCAAAGTGAAAATAACGTTACATCATTGGTTGAATTTCAAATATTTATAATGTTTTAAACCAATCAAAACGCTTTGATGAACGCTTTTGAAAATATTACCCAGGATGCATTAGATTCTGAAACGGCCAATTAGTTCATGTGATTTGATAGCTAACAAAATACAATCAACCAGAGATCAAAGGTTAAAGAATATAGGTACACTGTTTTATGGGCATACAGCCTTGTCTACCAATATGATACTTTGAAGGACATACATCCTTATGAATCTGATATTTAATTTTCATCCTCAAGAAATTCGTAAAAAAAACTGTTGTTTCAGCAGCTGCATTAACAAAGAATAATTTTGTCATTGGGTCAATATGGAGTATATATAAAAAAGAAGATGTGGTATGATTGCCAATGAGACAACTGTCCACAAGAGACCAAATTGACACAGATATTTAAAACAACTATAGGTCACCGTACGGTCTCAACAATGAGCAAAGCCCATACCGCATAGTCAGCTATAAAAGGCCCTGATAAGACAATGTAAAACAATTTAAACAAGAATTTGTTTATGGGTTTGTGGTTACGTCAGTTTATGTGTAACAACTAGGGGTAGGGCAATGATATTTGGTATGCAGTTTTATAAGCATTAGGACATTTAATTTCCATTGAGATTATTTAGTTTTGCACCTTTAGTCATGGTTTTGACTTTGAATGTTTTACAAAGTAAAGTTTGTTATTAGAACGGTTTAAGATGAACCACTAATATTAAGTCTATGATAATTGGTATGGAGCTGGCTCTGTGTCAACATTTAAGGTTTTCTTCCCTCTATTTTGTGTTGTTGTTGATGCAACCATAAAGGATGGACTGGTGTATGACATTTGAGCTGATTTTTAAAATTGTCATTCTTTCAATTGTGTCGAATTTATATTTACTCCTAATTGCATTTTCAGTTTACAATTGACAAATATAGAAGAGACAAAATCACTAGAGAGGAATATATTAGATGTGTTGCCTATAAATACTGGGCAAGAATGATTTATGATTTTAATGTATTCTGTTTTTAAGGATTTTAATGTTGTAAATAGATTTTTAATTCCTGATTTTAGTATATAAAAAGTATAAACAGAGTGCTTTCATCTTAGGTTCTTACTTCTTGATTTCTAAGTATGTAAACATAGTGCGTTTATATTGACTTATCCTTCTCGACATCCTACTTCCACCTCCCCGTGGTGAGCAGAGGACAACAGTCATATACATGTTATGATTGACAATTCATATCGTTTGTACAACTGGCTAACAGAAGAGGTCAATAATGATAAATAAAAAATAATATTCACCTGTACTTTACCTGTTAAAAAATCAACGCAAATGAAAGTAAAAATCAGTGCAAATGAAATGCAGATTGGTGCAAATGCAAAATGATGGATGGACCAAACTATGGTTAAATGAAATATAAGAAATGATAGAAAAAGCATGACCTCAGATTAAATACTTGTCAATCCTTACATAATTCTTGAATATTTATTATTAATTTGTTGGTATGCATCATGACATAAGGTTTCCTATAAGTATTGAAACATTCTTTAAATATTTCCTTTGCTTTTTTGTTTGGTTTCTGCCTACTTGATATATTTTCCCCTTCTCACTATTTTTCCACTCCAAAAGAATTTAAAACAATCGAATGATATATTTTTAATTGGAATGCAATGTTTAGGTAACTATACTTTTGCTGTCAATAACAAAGTAAAACATAATATATAAATAATCACAACAAAGATAATGCAAAAACTGCTTACAATATTTATGTAAGGGACGACATCAAAAGTTCAATGTAGGATAAAAAACTTAATTCACATAGTTTTTTCACTGACCCCCCCCCCCCTCTTAACTTAATTTGGGAAAAATTGATTTACCTATATGGATATATGTAAAATCGATTTTGGATTAACAAAACTTGCAGCCATGTTATATTAATCTGTTTCCTGATATGAACATTTCATATTGTATTGTAATACTCAAGGAGTAAAATGTTAAAAAAAATAACAATGTTACACTAGATGGAAAGAAGAAAAAGAAAAAAAAACATATAATAAAGTTGTGACACACAATATCAAATATTGATAAAAGTGCTTTCCCTCCTCCCCTCCCCCAAATAAATATAATTTTAGAAAGACAAAATTAACCTCTAGCAAAGACAGTATTTTACTGAATAAACCATTCATGTCATAATCAATTTTCCAGCACTTGGTAATCAATTATGATTTAAGTTTTATAACTTTTTGTTTGTATGCATTCTACCTGAGCAAATTGGTGACATATTCAAGTGTAATAGAGGGTGTACACCCTTTTTCCCTCTTTCAGAAGAAAAATTTCATTCTTGCATAAAAGCGTCAAAATATTTTTCATTTTGCTACATATAAAAAAGAAGATGTGGTATGATTGCCATTGAGACAACTGTCCACAAGAGACCAAAATGACACAGACATTAAGAACTAAAGGTCACCGTACGGTACGGCCTTCAACAATGAGCAAAGCCCATAACGCATAGACAGCTATAATAGGCCCCGATATGACAATGTATGCTTGACAAATTTTTCCATTACCTGCATAATCGCAAATTAATGTTTACATGAATGTTTTTCTGTTGTAAATGAAATAAATGGATCACAAGACCTGTATGATGACATCATCATTTACATCCTTTTTGCACTTGTCACATATACATGTTTTACTAATCTATATTGGTATAAAGTTCAATATGACATCTGTGATGAGTGATGTTGTAACATGAGTATTTAAACAATTTAATCTATGAACAAAAATAATTTTAAAAGTCCAATTCTGTATTAGAAAATTGTTTGTTTAAATTGTCTAGTTCACTACTTTCTATATGAATGTCGTTTTCCTTTAGTAGTTTTTCTAACAGTTTACATCTGAAAAAGAAAATAAATAAATTGTTTAATCTTTGTCTAATTGGCTATTTCAAATAAAATGAAGTATCAGTAATAAATATTAATACTAAAAAACTATATTATTACAAAATAATTATATGTGCATATTGTGTGTAATTTTTATCATAAACTTTCACAGCAATTGAGCAAATTGTCTATATTATATCACCATAAAATGTTAAATAGATCAGGAACATTTATATTCTGTTCCCAGAATATATTTTAAAATATCGCTATATATATATCAGAGTGTCTCTAAAAAGTTGTTAAGGGTAAACCTTCCAATATTCCTTTTTTTTTCTCTCTGATTTTTAAGAAGAAAATATTTCAATATGACTTAATTATAATAAAAAAGAAATGAATTAAAAAGAAAATACAAATCTTGAAAGTATTCCTTAATATGTTATTAATAAAATATTGTCCATAAACTTCTTTTCCCTATATAACAAGAATACAATAAGAGGCCTTACAGTGATAAAACTTTTGAGCACAATTATCCTACTCAGAAATCAACCAATCAAAATACTGTATTTTTGTTTCAAGTACAAACTTTGTACTACAAGTACTGAGTTAAGTTTTATGACTGAAGTCCATGGTAACTGAACTTTTAGAGATTTATGAAAAAACAAGAACATTTTCCATACTGTTTGTATATATTCATATCGTGAGATACCTTTTTTCCAGAATCTCATTTGCCTGTTTTTCTCTCTGTAATTGTCGAGATTTTTCTTCAAGTTCATTTTCTGTCTTAATTATATTTTCTATATCTACTTTCCTGTAAATGAAAATAATTTATTCCAAGATTTATTATTCACCTCTAATGATAACTATAGTGAAAGACATTAGTAGAATATTTTTTTATTAACGGTCAAATTGAGGTGAAATATACTGTTAAATGATTTATTTTAATAAGAGTTTAAATGTTTGCCATTTCTTATGCACAGCTGTTTATCTCCAAAAATATATATGGGCATATGAAATACATTTATTTCCCTTTACTTAGGATTTGTTTCAGTGATTATTAAGTGCCTTTTAAAGGTTTTCATATTCCAAGACAGACAAAAAAATCACCTACTGAAACTCATAAATGTTAAATTGTAATAATTTCAAACCATTATGAGTATGTGTGTCTATAATTATTATAGAAAATAAAGGTATAAATCCATGACACAAAATCAGTACATGCACAGCCAAAATACCATGAAGCAAAGGAACAGCAGACATTATGCTTGCTAACAATACTAGTGTAACATTTTCATGTGCAATGATTCCCAAAACCTTGGGTCAAAATTATAATACTCCTTGTAAATATACATATATATACATATGAATTATAATATATCATGTACTAAATTTTAAGTTGATGTTATTCCACAAATTCATTGAAGACTACACTAAACCAAATTATTAAATTGATATGGGACAAACACATAGACTTAAAAATTTAATGTACGTTTCCACCTACAATTATAGGCAGGAAATTATCCAAATTAATACTTACCCACCCATATCAACATCTACTACATCGACTACATTAGTTGATTCAAACCGACTACCTGTACTCTTTTTCCGTAAATACTGTTCCATTTTGTTTATGGTCAATTGCAATGTTTTATTGCTACAAAAAGAATCAATATAATTTATTATAATTACAGGATACAATTTATAATAAATGCATTATTTCCGATTTTCAGTTTTATTTTAACAAGATAAAGTTGTATACAATTTTTTTTCAAAATCTGGTGCATAGCCTGTGTACTGTTCCTTGACCTTAATTTATCGGGGAGTCCTGGATCCGTGAAATTTTTATGGCTAAATAAGTACAAAGACATCGAAGCAATGAACTTTCAACTTCGACCCATTATTCTTTGCAGTAAACTGTGAATACTTTTGTCGTTTTTTCTTTCTTTATTTACCTCTTCATGACTTCCTCCTTTGCTTCTCTTTCTTCTTCCACTTCTTTGTTTCTGTCTATCAGTCTATGTTGTACCACATCAAGTTTACTCACTAGTTGTTTATATCTAACGAATATAAGTTTTTATACAATAAGAATTGCCATGCAATTATCAAAAATATCATGGAAATGTAAAAAAATTTACTTTGAAATTCTAATAAAATCCTTGTTATTTTTTTCATCTTTTTTGAAGGAGAAAAAGTGTCGATGATAAATGTATGAAAAATCTAGAGATAATTCTTTCCTGCCAAATTTTAAATGGCTTATATCCCGAAAACAAGCACTCAGACCCTTAATTTTTTTCTGCTTTAGTTTCTTCAATTTACATACTATCAATTTATAAGTCTTTTAAAAAGCTTGATATTTTGAAACAGGGTAGCGAACATCCTTAAAGCATAAATTGACAGAGAAAGAATTTAATGGCTTAAGGAGACTTGTAAGTTATTTCAATTAAATCCTGATAAATATGTTTATAATATTATATTTCTATATGTACATGCATTATTTTTGTTCTCAATTCCTTTACATGTTCCAGATTTTTATTTTTTATATTTTTATGCACCCACCGTAGCGGAGGGGGCATCAAGTTTTACCCTTGTCCGTCTGTTCGTAGTCCGTCCGTACGTTCAAAGGTTCTTTTCCGTTCTCTAATAACTGAAGTTTGCATCAACCAAATGCGTATTTGATGAAATTTCTAGTATAATCAACAGAACGGAACATTAGCATTTCGTGTAATGGTTAAAATTAAAACAGTCATTAACTATTTTTTTTAACATTGTTTCTCCATTTCCTCTCTCTCTTTTTTTATAAACAAGAACACTTACTTTTCTTCTGCTTCTTTTTTCGCTTTCTTCTCTATCTCGACTTGAGAATGTAGTTTTACTACTTCATTTTGTAAGTTTTCGTTAGGAGCGTATGAAGATGGCCTCCTAAATGAAGAAAAAAAATGAATCTAAAAACTGAAATGTAGATGGTAGAAAAACGAGATTTCCTGCAATAAAAAGTATTTGTGCAGTTTGAAAAGTTGATAGCTTGATGATGGATCGTTTATGCTTACATATATACAGTAATAGTGGGGCATTTGCTTAACTTGCTTGACTACTCATGAGGGTCTCGCACGGTCTGTGAACTAAAAAGTGTGCAAAATAAAAAAAAGAGACGAATACAACAGTTACTATTATATACTGTATAGGAGGTACCCAAATGTCTAGCTTAGTCGCTTCAGTACCAAACAAACTTTTTTTTTTTAAATATTACCGTGTCATTGTGCAGAATATGTTTGGAATATCTGCCGTTGGACGTCGTGAACCAATTTATTTAAAAATCAAACATTAAACTAATTGATCAGTCGATCTGTTGTTCGATTAAGTACTAACAACAAACAACAAACAACAAAGTTCATTTAGAAAATATCTGAGGTTAATTACTAGTACTAATACGGATATGTAGATCATTGCCAAATAAATTATGACGTAACTGTTTTAATCTTTCAGTTTGGTCATTCATGAAACGATACTATTCTATAATGGGATAACAATGTTAACTTCAAGATTAAAAGATTAGATTTAGAAATCAAATATCGAATAACAACGTACTTGCTTAACACAATGACTCTAAATACAGTGATTTACTATGGGAGTCTAATGGTGGAGCGATGTCTGATCCCCGCGGATTCCGCTTATCTCTGTTCTAATAAAGCTTGTAATTTCACGCGTCCCTCATCCCCGGTTTCACTCTTAATAATGTGACTTTCATGTGTAGCGCTTGCCAAAAATCTATCAATCCCGCGTCACGCTTAGACCCACACTCATTTAGTACATACAATAGTATAATAGTTACCAACCGATGTTTCGGGTGTGGTGGAGAGTTTGGAGGGGTTAACTTGAATATTTTTTAAATAATATGTGTTGCCGGACTTGCAGAAATCTAAAGTCTTTTCGTTTACCGGTATTTCCTATTATATATCTTTTTCATACTTTTACACCATCACAGAGTACCCTTAACCTTTTGGTGGCAGAAATACAACTCGGCCAACGAAGTGGAGGAAAATTAGGAAAAGTGTCAAACTCTTTTCAAACCAAGACTTCGTTAAAGGTCCGTAGGTGACATATGTAGCCAGATTATCTTTCTAATTCTTAACAAACGTATCATCATAGTCTAATAGTAAAAAAAGTGTCTGCATATCCTCAAAATTTCCATTACATAGCAAAAGGCCTCGAAATGACAATGTAAAGAATTCAAACGAGAAAATTAACGGCCTATATTTATGTACAAAAAATCACAGGCGCTTGGGTCTATGATACAGATTTTTTTTTTTTTTTTTTTTTTTTTATTAAAATATTCAATTTTCTATTTTTATAATACATATCTATCACTTCTGTGCATGTCTCACCTAGTTTCGAGTGATTTAAACGACCCAGAGAAAATACCAAATTTTACTATCCATACTAAGAAACAACCTAGTTTCGAGTGATTTAAACGACCAAGAGAAAATACCAAATTTTACTATCCATACTAAGAAACAATTTTGTTTCTTAGTAAAAATTGTTTCTTAGTATGGATAGTAAAATTTGGTATTTTCTCTGGGTCGTTTAAATCACTCGAAACTAGGCGAGACATGCACAGAAGTGATTGATATGCCTTATAAATTAAGAAAATTGAATATTTTAATAAAAAAAAAAAAAAAAAAAAATCTGTATCATGGACCCAAGCGCCTGTGCAAAAAATGAACAGAAAATAGATATGTAACACATAAACAAACGACAACCACTGAATTACAGGCTCCTGACTTGGGACAGGCACATTCATAGATAATGTGGCGGGGTGAAACATGTTAGCGGGATCCCAATCCTCCTCCTAACCTAGGACAGTGGTACACATAACAGTACAACATAAGAGCGAAATATAAAAAAAAATCAGTTAAAAAAGGCTTAACTCATCCGATAGATAAAAATACAAATACTACAAATACAAGTGGACGTGGCCGGGTACTTGTACATCCCAACAACAAAAAGACGCTCAGTACATATATGAGAGTATTCGCAGTTAATACTGATAGCTAGTTCAAAGCCACTAACAACTAAAACAAATCATGCATCTAAGACTAAATGTGTTGGCAATTTCACGTGTTCAGTAACCAAACTGTCTGGTAATACCCGGAGCTAAGAAGCAGCATTTCAAACTCGCCTCCCTCTTTCGTTCTGCATGGTGCAGTTAATGAGATTATCTTCACGGCTTAAGATACCTACCTCACAGTCCTATAAATAGAAACTCGCTTCTCCCAAATACTATTTCTTCAGGTTTCAGTTTTAAATCATAAACTAAGAACTCATTCACATTAATACTTGACGTTTTAATATCATAATTCATGCAAGTATAGATAACTTCAAATATAGATATTAATTTAAGCGTACAAAACAAAATAATAAGAGCTTTTCAAAATACCATAGCGTACCACATTTTGGGAGGAGTATGTTATCACAGCTTTTCAATAGTGCAATGTCATAAATGGATGCCTTACCTTTCAGTAGCTTTCAACGATCCTGGTCTACTGGAGCTGAAAAATTAATAAGTTTTATAGATAAATGGAAACCTATTAAAATGTAATCATTTTCCTATCAAATATTTACGTTCAATTGATTTTTATATAGTTAGCAAGTGCAACGGTTAATAATAGCAGATCAGTATTCGAAATAACCACACATGAAATAATCATAACAATTGTTCTCAGTCATATATGCGGTGTCAAAGCACTAATTGAAATCGCGTATCTAACACTCTTACCCTAATAATTCAGTCCCTCCCTGTAATCGATCTCACCTATACCTGCGAATAATGGTAGAGTATAGAGAAATATAATGACTGCATTATTAGTGTTCTCACTCTCTGAACAGTTTGAAAACATCTACGTTTACATTGGAGTGGCTGTCGTAAGGCACTTTAATCGTGTGTCTGCACATTTTTTACCAAAAAATAATATCGTAGAAACAAGAAGATGTGGTTTGAGTGCCAATGGGACAACTCTCCATCCAGGTCACAATTTATAAAAGTAAACCATTATAAGTCAAAATACGGTCTTCAACACTGAGCTTTGTCTATTTTCATGATAAAATTACCAGTATAAATTTAATGTTTTGTGTACACAAATCTTGCATCTATAAATGTTCTAATCAATTTCAGTGGCCCCTTGCTTCAACCCCGGCCCGGGTTCTGTTTTAGAGACTCCCTGTCGCATTTTGTATCGCTATCAATGCCATTTGCACATTTTATATTTTATAACTATTTAATATCAATTAAATGCATGATTTGGAAACAATAACATCAATATCATTACAAAAAGGAAACACAAATAGGGGGAGGGAAAGGAATACTTCAGAATTTTCCCCAAGGAGCGCGGGAAAATGCATGTATAATTCGTATAATCCTTGCTGCTACCAGTTTTTATGAAGAATTTGGTTGAAGTGTGTGTCACCATAATATCTTAACTAACTGTCAACTATGAAGAACCGGCAAATCTATGTCCATCTCTGTTATCGTTCTGTTCGGAAGTTATATATCAAGTATATATATTATTGTGTCTTGTTATAAAATATGAATTTCATCTACTAGTATATTGGTTCAGTGGCGGATCTAGAAAAATTTCATTAGTGGAGGGCCCACTGGCTGCCTAAGAAGCGGCCGCTCCTGTCACGCTTTAGTGATTCTCAACATTTTTTTTTCTCAAAAGGGGGGGGGGGGGCCTGCCCCCTAAATCCGCCTCTTTGGTTATTGTATTTTCGATCGTGTTTGTATGTTATTCATGTAAAGTAAGTCATGTTATAGATAAATACAAATCTTACCTTTTACTAAATCGAGACATTATATGCTTTAAATTACTTCCATGTACATTTCAATGCAATAAATAATTATCAACTCGCAGGGGGTAACATTGATATATACAGAACTTTAAACCACACTTAACGCTTTAAAAAAAGTCACAACATCGAGACTGAATTGTGTCTTAAGGGTGAATAATTTGGTTATTAAACAGTGTCACGTGCTAATATGTTTCCTTTAGTCATTTTTTCCATACACATGTATGTGTATATATATCGTTGTTGCTTATTCATTAAATGACGTATTTCCAATAATTTCATCTTTATTTAAGCTTATCCTATAAGAAATCATATATATATTTTTTATTCAGCTGGTTAATTATTCAGCAAACCCCACCAAGACCCTAATAACAAAGTGCAAATGCACCAGTAATTAAAGGATTAACTATTGGAAATTAATCCGTTTAATGAAAGTAATAAATTAGAAGTATTGTAAATAGATCTAACGTCAAATAGTCAAATTTTGTATGATTGTCAAATTGACCATAATCCACCAATGACCCGAGTACAAATCAGAAAAGAAAAATAATACAGCATTCACAGTACTCACATAAGCGTTTTCACTGTTTAATGTTATTTACCAACCGATAATAATGGAATCATATCTACATATATAATATATAAGAGTGATCTCTAGAAAGCCAAGAACTGGAAAAGTACACACGTTTGAAATTAAAAGAAAATGTTTGTGAAAAGTAAAAACACAAAAATACTGAACTCCGAGGAAAATTCAAAAAGGAAAATCAAAAATCAAAAGGCAAAATCAAAAGTAAAAACACATCAAACGAATGGATAACAACTGTCATATTCCTGACTTGGTACAGGAATTCTCTAATGTAGAAAATGGTGGATTGAACCTGGTTTTATAGCTAGCTAAACTACTCACTTGTATGACAGTCGCATTAAATTTCATTACATTGTCAACGATGCATGAACAAAACAAACATACTCAAAGAGTAAAAATGTCAAAAATAGGGGTACAGCAGTCAATATTGTGTTATCATCTTAATATCACTATAAAACAACAAATGTAACGAAGAAGCACAAAAAGGCATACATCAAATTTAACATACTCATTTTGTTTTTCTTATACGACTTTATTTATCTATGTAAAGTCTACCCGTAAAGGATAGAAGGTTTTCAGTACTGGTTTGTGAATGGGGGTTTACTGAATAGAGAATTTTGGGTAAAAATATAAAGAATAAAAAAACAATCTAAAAAAATAAAGAAAAGATAATAACGACGCCCTACAATATTACAAAATAGAGAATAATGAGCAGAAGACAGAACAATGTTCTTAATAAATCGTGAACTTGTCCATTGAACATCGATGATGCCCCACTTGCATATAACGTTATAAAGCGATATAGCTCAATAACCGCAGAAGTGACGATACCCGTCCTTGATAATACATGTAAGCATTGCGTATAAGTTTCATAGCATTCCGTCATATAATGGAAACCAATTTTGGATGTATGGACGAAAAATGGTAAAACTTAATGTCCCTCCGCTACGGCGTGGGCATAAAAATTAAAGAATAAAGAAACGAAGGACTCCCCATCCAGACCATCAGAAACGGTGATTATCTGGAACAATGTAATGCTTTGTTGATAAATCACATTATGAATCAGATAATTTTAAAAAAGTAAATATTCTGAGGTTCAAATATCGTATTGTATTCTAACAGAACAATTCAATATCATGATCAGTGTATGTAAAGTGCGGATCCTAAAATATCATTTTTACTGTATATGCCATAAATGTCTAATGTAGAATGATAAATAAACCGACGAACTGTTTTTAATTTTTGAAGAAAATGAAGAAAATTAGTTAAAATGTATATGTTAAGAAATACATAATACAAATAAAACAAAGTAAGCGATGCGAGCGGGGTTTTATCGGGCCTAAAGCCACCCAGCTGTGAAATGGTGTCTTCCCGATTGTCCCACTTTATGAAATTACAGGTAAAAAGGTAATGAAATTTTGTGGGACAATCGGGAATATGTTTGTGGGACAATTGGGAAGTTTAAGTGTGGGACAATTGGGAACTGTTTCTTTAGTGATTAATTTGTTTTCATAGCGTGTTGCAGTAAGTTAATCAAAATGATCAATGTAACTTATAAAATATGAACAAAATAAGAACAAATAATAATATTTACATATTTTATTTTGCTCATAGAAGGTACAATTGAAGTATCATATAATATAATATGAAGTCTTTTCAAAAATTAAAAACATTTTAGTCTAAGATGAATATTTTTTTTAAATTATTTTTGATTGACTTTGAACTAGCGGTCAGTACTGCGAGTTCTCTCATATCTGTACTTAGTGTCTTTGTTGTGGTGATGTCCCAAGCCAGGAGCCTGTAAGTCAGTGGTTGTCGTTTGTTGCAGTGTAACACATTTTTTTCATTCATTATTTTGTACATAAATTATGCCATAAATTTTTTCGTTTGAAATGTTTTACATTAATTTTGGGGCCTTTTGTAGCTATGTGGTATGGGATTTGCTCATTGTTGAAGGCCGTATGGTGACCTATAGTTGTTAATTTCTGTGTCATTTGGTTCATTTTGGAGAGTTGTCTCATTGGCAATCATACCACATCTTTTTATTTCTTTTGGAAGTCTGGCTCTTCTTTATTATTGGCAAAGAGTCCTGTTGACTGCAAAAACAATGGGAAAATTCGAAAAACACCCTTTAACAGTGATTTTTGGAAAGGCTGATCTGGAAAAATTCTAGACAGCAGCAAATTTTGAGAATATAGTAGGGGTAGACGAAATGATTTTACCAGAAGCATGTGCGTCCCATATATTTATTTTTCTTTCAAATTTATCAAATTTTTTTTTTTTCAATCATTTATAAAAAAAAAAGTAGCTGAAACAATAAGATTTGTGTTTTTAAAAAAGAGAAAATTTAAAAATTAACAAAATGGTCAATTTGACACAAGAAAGCAATAAAATTTTATAAAACTTTCTTATATTAACACCTACTTCTTTTTTTTTTTTAATTTGGTCTATTCAGATTGGTCCACTCTATCTTTATTGAAAGCATGGAGAAAAAAAAGTTTTAATTGTGAAACTGTGATTTTTTTCATGATAATAGCCCCAAAATAGATAAAATCATAAATAATCAAAAACAAAAGTGTATCAATCGAATGTTTAAAAACATTTTTTTTATACTTTTATAAGATTAATATTAAATGTGCAATAATTAATTCTTGTTTATTTAGCAAAACAAACAACAGTTGCCTTGTTTATCTAAGAACATTTTACTACATAAAATAATGTGGGACAATCAGAACTTTTCATGTGGGACAATCAGAACTCTAAAATTTAAAAAAGTGGGACAATCGGGAATAAACCTGTGAAATATATACCAAAATAGGTGAATATTTAGGACATTTCGCGATCAGATCGTGCAGGTGCTTTATAACTAACAGGTGAGATGTTGTTGCAGTAAAAACATTCAGTTTAATACAATTATTTAAGTTGTATAACGTAGAATATGTTTGGTCATTCAGTTTCTTCATATTTAACTAAATTCCACTATGATGATTTCGTAATGCTAGTCATGTTTACTGTCGAATAATGATACTATTCTTTCATTTTCACTGTGGAGCGAATCATTAGTATTGTATATGCGGTGCATTTTCACTGTATAATTTTTTTTTATCTATTACAGCTCATTTCTTTAAGCATGTAGAGCAAGACTTTAGTTGATTTGCTTGCTTTTTTTTATTGGATAATCATTATGATAACACCCAATTTAATTCAAATATTAAAAATACAGGTTAAACTATGCCTATTCATATTGTTTAAAAATGTCAATCTTATTTACAAAGTTTGTATAAACAATTATACAAACAAAGCAAGCAAGCCAACCAAAGTTTTGCTTCACATGCATTAGGAAATTAGCTGTAAAGCCTTAATTTAGCCGACTTGCTCAAACAATTATTATAGATAAAGTAAGAGAAAGATTTTATAAAATTTAACTTACGGAGGAAATTTTGGTTTTAAAACACTCTTAGACTAATAAATTCAATAGAAATAACATTTATTTCAAATGTATTCCATTTAGTTTCTTATAAAGCGTATAGGGATCTTTATCTTTATTTTTTTATCCATTTCTATGACACTTCACCACTAATTACGTACATCTTGATATAGATTGCACCTTTGTTTTCCCGTTTAAAAGGTTTTACACTGGAGCCCTTTATAATTTTGTGTTCGGTGTGAGCCAAGACTTCATGTTGAAGACCGTATTTTGACAAATAATGGTCTACTTTTATAAATTGTGACTCGGATGGAGAGTTGTCTCATTGTCACATATTATATCAAAATAATGTTGAATATTCGGGGAGTGAAGCATGGTCTGTTTTCCCTCGGCCTCTCGACAGACGAACTACATCTGTGAGAGTGGGTTCTGGAATCTTACATTTTTGAGGTGGGAACTAGCTTTGATCAATCTTGATGGGAACTAGCTGGGAACAATGCCGACGATGGTATTTGGCATTGCCGCTGTTAAAGCAAGCCGCCGGTCGTTGTTGGCAATGTAGAGGCAGGCCGGGATCGACTGACACCTATAAGTTTCAAAATTCAAACTTTTTAATAAAATAAATAAAAACAAAAATAATACAACAGTTACAAACAACAATAAAGTAAAACAAATATTTTCAATTATTTCCCTAACAGAAAACAATAAATATTTTGAATAAACTTTATTTATGATCACTATTAATTATCTTTATTTTAGTTAAACCTATTTAAAAATAATTTACTTTGAATCTTAATACTTTAAAAATCATGACTTACCTATAAGTTTCAAAATTCAAACTTTGACGTCTCAAAGCAGAATTTCTACTTATATAGCAATCATTAAATTGATGTTATGCCAACGTGGCTTTCTTTGTCACGATTTGATTAGAAATTATCTCTAAGTTTACTGTCCGAAATAAGGTCAAAATGTTGCATAAGTAGATGTTACATATATGATAGAGAGGTCAATTTGACTTTGGTGATAACAAATAATCTTTAAATGACCAGAGAATTGTTTGCATTATCTAACGGTATACATATTGATTAAGATAATCAATACCTTTCTTATTTAAATAAAATTTAATTAATAATTTTAACATCAGCTATGTCCAAAATGTAGTTCAAATATCTGTCACAATACATCACTCTCCTTAGAAATTTTGGACTCCAAAATAAAATAAATAATAAAGAATATTTAAGAGAAATTGTGTAAAATTTTATGTTTACTATATTAATTTGAAAATGGATTTATAACTTTTAATTATTAATGTAAGTAAATAATCAATATCCATATTTAAACCTCAAAATAGTATAGAAGACAAGCAATTGAGTGACGAAAAATTAATGGATACATAAACACTTAGCATTTAGTATTTGATTTTAAGGGATAAAAATTTTGAACTTATTTTTTAATATTTTTCTCTTTTTTTTTTTCTTCTTTTTTTTCTTCTTTTTTAGATTCCTTAATCATACTATTCAATTGGTGTTTTCTTTTTCCTTTTTTTCTTTTTCTTTTTTAATTTAATTGATGTTATGATGATAAAATACTATTAAGTATCAATTATAAATCATTGTTCTTTAAAGTTTGTTACCCACATGCTTACAAAGGAACGTTTATCTTTACAGTTGATGAAATGTAGTTATAAATATAAGAAAAGTGTTTAAACAAAATGTTGCAAAAATATATGAAATATGAAATCTTGAATAAATCTTAAACAGAAGTTGATTTTGCTTATTGCAGTCTCTAAGTTACTGTCTTATCATTTTAATGGTGTTCCTGCTCCTGAGGTAACCCATTTGTCAATTGATTGTGGCGTCCCTGCTCCTGAGGTGACCCATGCATTTATTTTTGATGGCGTTCCTTCTCTTGAGGTAACCCATTATATCTATTATTTGTGGCGTCCCTGCTCCTGAGGTGACCCATGCGCATATTTTGTATGGCGTTCCTTCTTGTGAGGTAACCCATTATATCTATTATTTGTGGCGTCCCTGCTCCTGAGGTGACCCATTAACTACTATTTGTGGCGTTCCTGTTATTCAGGTAGCCTGAGCATTATGCTTGCCTATATATGTATATATTAAACTATTATAACTCTGATTTTTCAAAAATGTACAGTAAACGGCAACAAGAATTTGACTAACTTGTTCCTAATAGGTAACTTACAAACAAGGATATTTACGTTACGTAACTCTTAATGAAGTTTAAACCTATTCTTAAAGACGACTCATTGCAAATATTAATATTGACATGCGTTTGAAATACAAACATTCAGTTCTAATTAACATCATTCTGAAAAGTTATTCAATGGATGATTTAAATGAATAAAATTTTACAACACTTTATAAAAAACATAATTTTATAACTTACATGTATTTAGACAGTTTTTTTAGAAAAGTTTTTCTTGAAATTTTAAGACATGAAACGCAATACGATTTGTGAAATGAAAATGAACATTTTGTTTCATAGCTTAAAATTTATTTAAATTAAAATTTTAGATTTTAAAAGTAAGCTTTTGATGTACTCACAGTTTCATGAAAATATATGTTTACAATTGAAATACACAATAATATAAATTTACTATTAATGTCACTGATGTTGATAAATGTTCACGTATAATAAAATGTTCTTTGATAATCAGCTGATGTTTTTGTTCAATGGTGTATTTTCATTATTCACAGATATATCATCTACTGGAAATATGTAGAATTAAAAAGTCCGAATGATACAAAAATAATATCCAACTGTAAATCTTCTATTCTAATTGTCGAAACACTGTCGAAGTTTCTGGCATGCTTTAGGTTTAGATGTTAATGTAGGTGTCAGCGTTGAAAAGGTCGTCCACCATATATTATAACAAAAAATAGATGGTTGATAATTCGGGATCTGTAACATTATCTGCTTTCCCTCGGCCTCTCGACAGACGAACTACATGTGTGAGAGTGGGTTCTGGATTTTACATTTTGTGGAAACTAGTCGTGGACAATGCCTTGGATGGTACATGGCATTGCTGCCGCTGTAAAGGCAGGCCGGGCGTTGTTGCCGATGTAAAGGCAGGCCGGGATCGACTGACACCTATAAGATTCAAAATTCAAACTCTTTTAATAAAATAAATAAAAACAAAAATAATACAACAGTTACAAACAACAATAAAGTAAAACAAATATTTTCAATTATTTCCCTAACAGAAAACAATAAATATTTTGAATAAACTTTATTTATGATCACTATTAATTATCTTTATTTTAGTTAAACCTATTTAAAAATAATTTACTTTGAATCTTAATACTTTAAAAATCATGACTTACCTATAAGTTTCAAAATTCAAACTTTGA
Organism: Mytilus trossulus; assembly: GCF_036588685.1. Taxonomy (NCBI): domain Eukaryota; kingdom Metazoa; phylum Mollusca; class Bivalvia; order Mytilida; family Mytilidae; genus Mytilus; species Mytilus trossulus. Next base: position 66,376,995 of record NC_086380.1, on the reverse strand, counting down.
CGTCTCAAAGCAGAATTTCTACTTATATAGCAATCATTAAATTGATGTTATGCCAACGTGGCTTTCTTTGTCACGATTTGATTAGAAATTATCTCTAAGTTTACTGTCCGAAATAAGGTCAAAATGTTGCATAAGTAGATGTTACATATATGATAGAGAGGTCAATTTGACTTTGGTGATAACAAATAATCTTTAAATGACCAGAGAATTGTTTGCATTATCTAACGGTATACATATTGATTAAGATAATCAATACCTTTCTTATTTAAATAAAATTTAATTAATAATTTTAACATCAGCTATGTCCAAAATGTAGTTCAAATATCTGTCACAATACATCTATATATGGCTCAAAAACGAAACGAGACGGGATAAAAGGGATAAAAAAAATCTACGCTACTTTTTTAATATATTTATAATGGGCTTAATATGAGTCAAAATAGAGTAAAATAGTGGGTCGCATTTGGGTATAAGCTTCACGCCGGATTGCCGATTTTTTGCAAGCGTGACAGGTGAAAGTCAAATGATTGTGTAGTGAAAAACGGGAAATGAAGTCTAGCGGGACACGGATAATTACAAAAAATTAGAACTGCATAGTATAAGCGGGATACGGGAATCTGCCAAAACAGTAAGCGGGATCCGGGATCAGAACCCCCCAATGAGACCCCAGAATAAGATATTTTTGTATATTCATCCTATTGTTACAGTCATTCCTTCAATAACAAATGTATCCGATGCATGCATTTTTTTATATTTTTTGTCCCTTTTTCAATTTTGTGGGGTCCAAATTTATAGACAAAAACCCTTTAATATAGATATTTGGTATCCGTTGACATGCTGAATCTAACCGTGTATCTAGTTTGGGGATTTTTTGCGGCCTAGTTGCTGAAGTAGCCCACATAGAGTTCCAAGGGTCTAAAATCAACAAAAATGAATTATAGCATTCATTTCGTGTACAATAACCCAAATGTGCATGGTTTTACCTCTGCGGTAGTATCCATTCGCGGATCTAGAATTTTTCATAAGTAGGGGCCCACTGACTGCCTAAGAGAGCCCGCTGCTGTCGAGATCCAGTGATTCCCTATATATAAGTTAAAATCAAGGAGAAACGTAATCTGAAGAATACAATATGACATTTTGAGAATTGCTTTTGTTACAAGTTTGAAAAGCTATATATTTGATGAAGAATGAATGAGGAGTTTGTATTTCAATTTGAAAATACATGCATCATAAATCCAAAAGTCATCAACTAAGTTTTTTTTCCATTTGTTGCAAGTGCATTTATCACATAATTCTACAATAAAAATTCCTCGCATCTTTGAAAATTCTACATTAAAAATGACTGCACTAACAGTGATAATTCATCGCATCTATAGTTAAAAAATATGTTAAAACTTAACTTAAGGTGGTATGGGTGTCTTCCTCCATCTTGGATTGTAAAAAACGGGAAACAAAGGTCCAGATTTTCTATCAAGTTAGTAAAATTTGATGCAGGAATGCAGATATTAAATGAGAATTTTCATTTAAAAGAACCTATTTATAAGAAGATAACTTATAAATATTAATATTTTTGCAAATATTAATTGTTTTTGGTTGTTTATAAAAAAAAATTAAATGGGCATTTTAAGGGGAGGTAACTCTAAAACAGTGCATTTTCTGAAGGATTCTACATGGAATTTTCCCATTTTGTATTTTAGCCGGAAAAAACGTACCGTGACCCTATCTTTTCTTTTGATATTCTCAAAGCATTGTCTGAAAGCTATCTTTTGCTTAAGTATTTAACAAGTCTATCATTTTGTTTAGTTTCTAATCACATAATTGTGTTTTTTCCTGTATAAACCATACAAAATGTGTCATTTTATCACGTCCTGTAGCTTGAGAAAATGTGCGGTGACCTATCATTTTTATTATCTTTTTCAACATATATCAATAGATACAACATTTTGGCAAAGTATGAACAAATTCTATCATTTTTATTTTAGACTCCCATACCACCTTAAAATCCTTTAACTTGATATTTTCAAAACGTAAACAAATACAGTTTTCCCATGATCCTTTATTCTACAATAGACATACCCGCATATAACAGTAAAAATGAACTAGCTGGATTCGCACTTTATATACACTGATGATATCGATATTTGATTCATCAAATATCGATTCCCCCTTTTTAAGATAAAAAATATGTAAAAATACATAATATAACAAATAAACATTAAACAATCAAAATAATAATTAATTATTTAATAAAAAATATATTTTATTTCTATTAAATAATTTTTTATACTATGATACAATCGATAAAATTGTCGTCATCTTGTATACTGTATATAGAAAAGAGAATGGAAACGGGGAATGTTTGAAAGGGGCAGAAACCCAACCAAAGAGCTTAAAAATAGCCCAAAAGGCAACCGATGGGGTTTCAACGCAGCGAGAAAATCCCTGTGCATGGGGAGGGCATTAGCGGTCTTCTAAACAACTATGTGTATCATTCTTGTTACACTTTTAAAGCAACTCACTTTTTGCTGTTATTCACTGTTATTTTAGAATTTTTATATTAAAAAGTGTAATATATGAATTATTTCTATATTTTTTTCAAGTAGACGAAAAAGTTATATGGAAAATAATCAGACTGCAATGAATTTTCCATATGATATACACATGCCAGCAGTTGACCAATAAGGTAATTTAATTCATCAATTTCAGGTAAAGAGAAAACAATAGGAAAATGCCTACCTTTTCAAAAAGCTCATTATTGCTTATAAAGAACAGGCCGACCGGCACGCTCCACTGTACGTACGCTGTGTATACGTATTGATATTTATCAAGACAGTTTGTAAACATTTGTAATTCTAATGTATTTCCTCATTAGAGTATCACATACTAGTAAATGATTTTGTTTGATGAGCGATCGATCGTTGAATTTTAAACTCAAGGCCTGACATAAAACCCATATTCTTTAGAAATAGTGTTTGCCTTTCAAATAAATCTCATAGTGTCCTCGATTTTTATATTTCTAAATTTTTGCTTTGTAATAAGACATTTAAACACTTAATTTTGGATTGAAATATCATGTATTAGTATTGGGCTAATGTACGATATCAGATGTAAAATATGTCAGTTGAATTAATATGAATATGCATACATGTGGTTTGTTGTTTTTCTTTTCCTATTACTTATGAAAATATCCGAAAGATATAGGACAAAAGAAGGTCAACAATATGAAAAGTAAATCTCCTTTGACTAACAAAAAAACCCGGAGTCAAATTCATGTGTAAATTTTAACTCAGCCAGAAGTTCCTTTAATCTCTTTATCTACCTAGATCTTAATCTTGATATTGAGCCTGACATTTATTTAAAAACAATGTGTTGAAGTTGAAATCGCGGAAGAAGGGGGTGGGGTCTCAAATCACCTAGTACCTCTTTTATACCTGTGTCTTCTTTTACTTTAGAGCTAGGTCCCAGTAATTTAGAGTAAACGTTCATATATGGTCAATGTTAGGTAACTGTTAGTTCGAAGTTGGGTTTAGTGTCAGTGTTAAGGTTTGGTATATGTTAGGGTTATGTGTAGGGTAAGGGTTAGTTTAGTGCAGCAGTATATGGGTTGGTAACCCTAAAGAAAAAAAGAAGGCATATATATAATAGGTCACCTTATTAAATAAAATTTGGAAAGTTGTCAAATGTCATATTACAGTCAATTTCGTAGTTATTTTAAACCTATTTTCCTAATGCATGTAGTTTGACTTGCTTGCTTTATATAAATATAAGAAGATGTGGTATGAGAGCCAATGAGACAACACTCCATCCAAGTCACAATTTATAAAAGTAAACCAATATAGGTCAAGGTACGGTCTTCAACACGGAGCCTTGGCTCACACCGAACTATAAAGGGCCCCCCAAAAAGTTAATAGTGTAAAACTATTCAAACGGGAAAACCAATGGTCTAATCTATAGAAAAATGCGAAACAATAACACTTTATATGAACCACATCAACAAACGACAACTACTGAACATCAGATTTCTGACTTAGGACAGATGCAAACAATTGCAGCGGGTTTACACGTTTTAATGGTACCAATCCTTCAACCTTATATGAAACAATAGTGTAACATCACAACTTAGAGAGACCCACTATAAAATATCAATTGGAATGTCTCAACTCAATCAAAAGACGTAGTGACCAAATGAACATACACTGAACGAATACATTTGATCTATGATACAATGTGAATACAAAGTTAATAAAAATAAGGGATGAATAATTATGGTAAAATTATTATACCGCTGTTAAATGCTTAACAATTTCCGAAAAACCTTAGTTAAGAAAAAATTACGCCATTTGTAATATCAAAATTAAACACAGGAAAATGAAAATAATTTTGCTGTAATAATACGGGTGTATTCATAAAACGGACTAAAAAAAGAAATTTTATCACATTCCAGAAAAATAGCATATAATTTACTTGGTATCTGATCCAGTTTGCATAATACTTGATGTCAGCCATAATTTTTTTTATATAGATAACAGATCAGCAAGTGTATAATTTATACGATGTTTAATACGTTGATTACGGTTTTTGCGTCTACCATGAGATCTTTTTGTATAACTGTTTGCTCAAGCATTGTAATTTAAAAGTTTTACAATTGCAATCAATATATAGGTGGGGCATCAGCTTGTATAATGTTATTGGACACTAGAGCAAACATTTTTTTACAAAACAAAGCAAGCAAGCCAACCAAACCTTTAAACTACATGCATTAGGAAAATAGCTCTAACGAACTCCGGAATCATGAGTCTGGAGGACAGAAGAAACTTGAACTATGTCATCTTTTACCTGGAAACTATGCAGTGGAAAGGACGTTGGTTCGGCTCTTTATTTGGCGGTCGATCAATCAAGTTACTAACTTCTCTGTTCTCTGATTCGTCCATGCTAACTTTAATGTCGTATATTTATAGATACAAGCAAAAACAAAAATACAATAAAAACATAATTGAATATAAATAAAAATTAAACAATGATGACAGTAATGAACAGTATTAGTTAAATCTTGACCGTTTCTTATGAGGAAGAAGCAACAAGTTTTTTTCTGTACATGAAATTGAAAGGCTAAAGATCGTGGAGTAAGAATAGAGAATGGAAACGGGGAATGTTTGAAAGAGCCAGCAACCCGACCAAAGAGCAGAATACAGCCCAAAGACCACCGATGGGTCTTCAGCGCAGCGAGAAAATCCCGCTACCAAGGGCGGAAATCAACGGGCTCCTAAACAACAAATGTATATCTTTTTTGAAAACAACCATTATTTATAACCAACTAAATTTTTATTCGCTCTAATTTTACCAAATTTAAAGTGTTATATATGAATATTTCTATGATGTTTCTTTTCAAGTAGCCGAAAAAGTTATATGGAAAGTAATTAGATTGCAATGAATTTTGCATATAACCCATGCCAGAAGTTGATCAATATATATAATGTCAAACTAAATTCATTAGTCTCAGGTAAAAAAACACCAAAAGAAACTGCCTACCTTTTTAAAAAGCTCATTATTGCTAAAAAAAAAGCACAGACCGACCAGCACGCTCCACTGTACGTTCGTTGTATAATTATTAATATTTATCAAGATCACATACTAGTAAAAAAATTTGTTTGACGAGCGATCGATCGCTAAATTTTAAATCCGAGGCCTGACATAAAACCCATATTCTTTTGAAATATTATTTGCCTTGTAAATATATCTCATAGTGTCCTCGATTTTTATATTTCTAAACTGTTGCTTTTGTAATAAGACATTTAAATACTTTATTTTGGTTTGAAAGAGTATTCATATTGGACTATTGAACGATGTCAAAAGCAAAATCTGTCATTTGTTTAAACATATGCATACATGAGAAGTATCTTTTTTAATTACTTATGCAAATACCTGAAATATATACACACTATTTAAGAAAGGACAAAAGAAAGGTCAAACAATATGAAAAATTGAATCTCCTTAAAAAATTAAAAATAAACTTACAAATATGAGTAGTAAACTTTATATCTGATAAGAAACAGCCTGGTGATAGATCAAAGAATAGAAAAAGAGTTGAAAATATGGCTGATTGATTGATTGTTGCTGTTTAAGGTGGTATGAGTGTCTTCCTCAATCTTGGATTGTAAAAAACAGAGAACCAAAGGTCCAGATTTTCCATCAAATTGGCAAAAATTTGATACAGGAATGCAGATATTTGATGTAAATTTTCATTTATAAGAACCAATTTATAAGAACATAACTTATAAATATTAATATTTTTGCAAATGTTAACTATTTTTTTTTTTTTTTTTTTTATATTTTTAGGGGAGGTAACTCTAAAACTGCATTTTCTGAAGGATTCTACATGGAATTTTCCTATTTTGTATTTTAGCCGGAAAAACGTGCGCTGACCCTATCTTTTCTTTTGATATTTTCAAAGCAGTGTCTGAAAGTTATTTTTTCCTGAAGTATTTAACAATTCTATCATTTTGTTTAGTTTCTAATCACAAAATGGTGTTTTTTCTTGTGTAATCCATACAAAACGTGTCATTTTGTCCCGGCCTGTAGCTTGAGAAAATGCGCGATGACCAATTATTTTTTTTTTTTATTTTTCGACATGTATCATAAGATACTACGTTTTGGCCAAGTATGAAAAAATTCTATCATTTCAATTTTAGACTCCCATACCACCTTAACGCCATTTTCAGCACTATGGGCTATATCGTGGCGGTCAATAATGATTTTTAATGGTGGAAAATATAAATGTCAACTGGAGTCAAATTTCTTTTAACTCAGTCAGAAGTTCCTTTAATCTCTAATTGTATCTAGATCTTAATATTGTAATTGAGCCGCACATTTACTATAAAACAATGTGTTAATGTTGAATTCGGGGAAGAGGGAAAAGGGATAAGTCTCAAATCAACTGGTACCTTTTTTTTTAATACCTGTGACTTCTTTTACTTTAGAGTAAACGTTCATTTATCGGTCAATGTTATATTAGAGTTAGTTCTAAGTTAGGTTTAGTGCCAGTGTTGAGATTTGGTATGGGTTAGGGTTATGTGTAGGATAAGGGTTAGTTTAGTACGGCTGTATATGGGCTGGTACACAGCTACTTTTGCATAGGTACTAATTACGTTCCAAAAATCTGTAGTACTGGATATATACTTTTAATATTCAGTACTATTTTGTTACTTAAGAATTATTGTAATATTTTGGTACCTGTATTTTACAGTACTTGATTTGCACAAGAAATTTAAGTACTACAGATTTTAGGTTGCACTATTACATTTTCAGCATTTTGAAAGTTTTGTCTTTTTCAAATCTCATAAAGTTATGATTTTCAAAGATGAAATACTGTGATCATTGTTGGTACTATTTTTGGTACCAATATTTTAAGTACAAATCAAGTACTGGAAAATACAAGTACCTCAATATTACAATAATTCTAAAGTAAAGAAATAGTACTAAATATTACAAGTAATTTCCCAGTACTACAGATGTTAAGTACAAAAATAGTACCTATGCATGATGGATGAACAAAAAGAACAAAATAGTAAGCTTGTTTAAGGTCCTCAGTATTAGCTCCCCTCTCCCCCTCCTGGCGATTTCGATTCGGTTTCTGATGTGTAACGTACAAGCAATGGGACAAAACAGCGATTCACTACCTAAAGGCTGTATGGTTGCCTATAATTGCTTACATCCACTTCATTTGAACTTTGGAGGATAGTTTCTTCATTGATAATCATACCACCCCACATTTCCTTATTTCATAGCCTTAGGTATACATCCCTTCATGAAAACGTAAGCGTGCTGGATAGTCCTAAGGTATTGTCGCTTTGTTACTTTCATGCATGGTCTAAAAAAATTAATGCCCGTTATATTTTAAACCTGAAGGAGGATTATCAGGGAAAATTATTACGTACGATACGTAGTAATTGAATTTGTACTTCAAATAGGTCAACATTAAAAAAGAGTAAAAAGTTGAAATAAAATTCTATAAATCCAATAAATGAATCAATTGAGGTGTATATGTGTCGACTATGTATAACAGGCTATAATGCTAATTATCATATACTCAGACTAAATAACATATGATTATTACTGTATGATAATACCATTGAATTACCGAAAATTTCATATTTTTCGAATTGGTCCTTAGCGGGCTGATATGAAAAGTTTATCACATGCTTCGATTGTTATCACATGCCTTTCCGTAACGTTATCACATGGCATCCGGTGATTCTCGGCAAATTCCGGAAAATACACCTCAATGCTACGTTTTCAGTGAAAACTATTACAAAGTAGTGTACAAAACAATCATTTGGAAACTGGAAAGTATATTTTGTGAAATAATAAAAAAAAACAAAAATAAAAAACGAAAAACAAACAAATTATTAAATAAATACATTGTTTAAAATGTTCAAACATAATTTAGAAAGTTACTTTAAAAAGTTGCCAAACAGTCTTCATTATGTGTGTTGTTAATTTTTGTTTGTTTTTGTCAATACGTCCATATTAAAATGTGTTTCTTCTCTGTTGAGGCAAATAATAGAAAAAATTCATATCGACTGTACTAAATTTGGGGTCCGACGTACGTGAACTTTTCAATCTTTAAACTTCTATTACAGAACCACGTAAAAGGATCAATATACGAATCAGTTATTTTTCTCCATGGTTGAAGCATATGATAAAAAGGTCATAACATGTCATTTTGCATATCGCATGTATTATCAGCCCTGGATCAATATCAGCACTCGAGCCATGCGGCTCTTGGGCTGATATTGAACCTAGGGCTGATAACACATGCGATATGAAGTGCCATGTGATAATCTGATACTAGTAGTGTCATATTTTTTCATTCATTATATTTCCTTGAAATAGTATTTTTGTAACATATAAAATCAAACATTTTTTATATCAGTCATTATTAGTTCATATCGCCACGTTGTAAATATCATGTATACATAAATAAATCCACACGGTAAATAGTATGAAATAAGTAAGACATAAATTGATCTCTATTATCATGATTATCAATATCATGCTCTTCATTTGGACGCTCAATATACATGATATAATAGTTCGTATGGACCTATAATATGGAGTAGATTATCAGAGCCTCTATAATTTACTCATTTATGTTTTAACACTTTCGGTCTCATATTGTTTAAGATAATCCCTGTAATCAGTAGCTAATTCAACATGGAACTTGTGATCGGCTTGCTCCACCCCTGGGGCGTATCTTCCCCATTCGAATGACGTAGAACGCAAACCTTTCTGCACTCTCTCGCACAAAACGATATCTTCATTCTGGACTTTTTCACTAGCTCTAATGTCCTCAGCAATTTTAGCTTCTTTTTCTGAAGAATTGAACTCATTCATAGCATCTTTTTCTAAATACCAGTCAAAAACGACCTCACAGTTTTCTGAGTCTATTGGATACGTGTAATTGAAGTCTAGCCATGGCCCATAACGGTTTATAAATAAATTTGGATAAACATGAGAAAATAGAACGGCACTTCCGATTCTATCCTGTCCTTCTTTTTCTCCTTTATTGCCAGAGGAGCTCTGTATAGAAAATCCATCAAACACCTCAGTTTTGTAGTCTTTTGGTTCAATTAAACTTGCCAAATCTATATGAGCGTATTCTACATGATATCCACCGTCCAAATAGTTGTCAATGAATACTTTCCAATTGCATTTGACGCGATAATGACGTCGTTCAACAAAATGAAGATTATCGAGTCCCATTTTGTCAAGCCTCGTTTTAACTTCTTTTAATTGCTCACCAAGTCCGTCTGACGAGTTTGTGTCATCTGTTGATAATTTAATGAAAACCAATGGGCCCCAAGTTGTTACCTCAAGTGGTATCAAACCAAAATTTTTAGCGTTAAAGTTTTTTATTCCTCGTAGTCTTGTTGCCTTCGCTAGCCGTCCACTCAGTGTATATGTCCAGCCGTGGTACGGACATTGGAACTTAGATACTGTTCCAGAGTTGTCGTCTACAAGAAGTGTAGCATGATGGCGGCATATGTTGTAGAATGCCTGTAGCTTTCCAGTTTCGTCACGTGTCACTAGATAAGGATCGTCTGTTATAAAGCCTGTGAAAGAGAGAAAACAGAATACCACGAGGTTAGTAATTAAGTGGGCAGGTGAAAAGGGGGAAAGATAAAAGGGGGAGATTACAATCATCCTCAAAGAAAAACAGACAACACCATGCAAAAGTAAGAATAACCAGACAAACAACAGCCACACATAAAACACACATGTATACAAGGTGGTTTGAGTTACGAGAACGCCACCAATACATTGTGAACGTTCTTTGGAGGGTAAATTATTTCCAATTTCAGTATTGATATCTGCGCTGAATACTATATATGTGTTATGTCATAATGATATTGTTTTGTCCATCTCGGTGTTTAAGATAAACTCTGTCTTATCAATTTTTCGTGGATTTCTTGTCGCAGAATTTTGATTGTTAAGGATAGTATTGGTCCTTGCAGTTTGCAAACAGAACAAAGATTTTAATTTAGATCATAACTTAGCCGGTAATTATTCAATCTGATTAAAACTCGATCTCTCATGCTCCCGTTGTCTGATATGTCGTTTATGTCGCGTGCGACATATCAGAAAACGGGAGCATGAGAGATCGGGTTTTAATTAGATTGGTAATTATTGTAACGAATATGTACAATTGTTGATTTGTGGACATTAATTTACAAAAATCCTCTTTCAAATATGTGCCAATGGATGATTAGCAAACAATAATCTATCAATCAGTATATCCACATTGATTCTATATTTTACATATAACATTGCACCTTTCCATTTGCTAAATTTATTTTTCACTTCTAGACTGGATATTTTAGAATCCTAGTATTTCTTTAAATACTTTTAAAAACATAATTTTAACTATTTTTTTTGTCAACTTCCGATCATTATTATTTACCTGCAATGTATTGACCTGGTTCCTCCAACTGATCTACTCGGCCCACTGGGATCCAGTGTTTTCTGAACACAGATGCTTTGTCTAGAGTGTTGAACTGCGGTTGAGTGTACCTGAAAAAAGTATAATATTAACATGCAATATTTAACTTTTAAATCTGGAAAGGGGGAGGTGCCGTAGTAGTTGTGTGTTCAGCTTGAAGCAAAATTAAGCTATATGTTTTTTTCTCTCGATATAATACAAGAATAGGTAGAGAGGGGGGATAGGAGGATTCCTGATCCCGAAATCCCGGGCTTATGAACATCGAAATCCCGAGGTCCTGACTTTAAATAAAGTAAATCCCGGCATCTCGAAATCCGAAAAAAAGAATTCCCGTATCCCGAAAGGGTCAATCCCGAAATCCCGAGCTTAAAAAACACCCAAGCCCGGAATCCCGATAAAGGTCCTATCCCCCTCAGTAGAGAATCCAAACTGGGTCTTGGAAGGAATATAGTCACCCCACTTTACTTGAACCCTGGCTCCACTCGTGGGATAAGAATTTGTCAATTTTTTTTCTTTACTTTCTTCTACATCTAGTTTTTTTTAAAGACATTTGGAATCATTCACTCTATTAGAAAAACATATCGCGCTTTCAAACAGATCAACGGTTCCATAGGCTCATATTTAAATTCGCATGGATGTTGCTCATGTTACTTTACACTACCTATGTGTATACTACATGATACTGTTTACTATTTACAACACTTAACAAAATAAACCTGATAATGTACATGTATGATATGGGCAGAATAGAAATGTACATTAATATGTAATGTTTACTACCCATCAATTTATGTAACAGTTTGATAAAGGCTATAGCAAGATTATATATGGAGATTAATATATAGATATAAACATTTATTTCACTGATAGATACACTAAATATGACCATGATGACCTTGATATTCAACTTTTACAAAAGATATCAAAATGGATTTTAAGCGATATACAATGGAATGCCCGCGCGATCGCAGTCTTCGGGTTCAATAAATAACTTTAAAAAAAATAATGAAAATTGGACACAGCTATTTGTCTCAGAAAAAAACCTTTCCCATGCATACCCTTTTATAACAAATATAACCGTATAGAGGAAAAGGTGTTTGTGAAATAAGGCTATTTTCAGAACAATTTTTTTTTCTGACAACATTATATCATGTACATTGTCATCTGCTGATACTATATTGAGTTTTGATAGTGTAATATTTATTATGTATAATCATGTTGGCATTTTGTTAAATTGACTTTATAATTCTTTTACATGCAACGTATTAAAGTCGATCGCTGCTGTGTATATTGTTTAGGACTGCAGTACAGATAGTAGAAGCGATCAAGTAGAAGAGGTACATATTCTCCTTTAAATATAAATAATTTAGTAATAACAAGAATGTATCCACAGTACACGGATGTCCCACTCTCACCATCGTTTTCTGTGTACAGTGGACCGTGAAAGTGGGACAAAAATCTAATTTGGCATTTAAATTAGAAAAATCATATCATAAGGACCATGCATGTGTACTAAGTATCAAGTTGATTGGATTTTGAACAACTTCCTCAAAAACTACCTTGACCAAAAACTGTAACCTGAAACTTTCACTTTCATTTATATATGTTCAGTGGACCGTGAAATTGAGGTCAAAATCTTATTTGGCATTACAATTAGAAAGGTCATATCATAGGAAACATGTGGACTTCAACTTCATCCAAAACTACCTTGACCAAAAACTTTTAACATGAAACGGTCGGGACAGACGGACGAACGAACAGACGGACGCACAGACCAGAAAACATAATGCCCCTCTTCTATCGTAGGTGGGGCATAAAAAGTGAAACAAAGCTATACTTACCAGCTTGCAGGTGGGGTAATAGCTTCCTCGACAGGAATACTGGGTGAAAACTTCATGACTTCACTGGTAACAAAGTCACTGATACCTTCTGGAAAATGTTTCTGGTTGAACAACCTTTTACATGGTGCTTCATCGCTTTTGCATCCTACATACGTTTGTGTGGTACAGTAAGATCGGGTAAGCTTTACACTTGTTCTTAATCTGCTTAGAATGTTACACACTACTATTCTCATTGTCAAAAATACCCAGTCCACTCAATTTTATAGATAGAAGTCTATTTGTTTTTCTTTTAGTCAATCCGAGTTGTCGTTCCTGGACTAATTCATCTCGACGACATGTTCATGCTACTCATAAATCACTGATTTGAATTTATAACTTAATGTCCTACAATACAGATGCTCCGATAAAAGAAGAGTGTTTATGTTTATCAATACATATTTGTGTAAATAAACGTGATAACACATTGAAAATGTATCCTGGGTATGGCAAGCCGAATTAATAAAAAAAAAAATCAATATAAAATATTGTATAATTTTACCAACGATCGGATACGGACATAATGATATGCAACGAAAAACGATACCGACACGCTTGTTGTACAAAAGAAACACTGTCAGTCGTATTGCTCATGTTATTACAAACCCAGTAAATAGTATAATTTGGTAAGTCACATTCACGTAAAGTAAGATAACTGTAGTGTCTGTAGTTACGACGAAAGGAAGATGTACAGGCGTCGTGATGTTTGAATGATGCTTCATGAAATGGTAATTTCACAATTGGGAAACTGAGATCATCTCTCTTGTCGTAAAGTTTTGTTTTCAACTGACCCTCATTGTCAATATCAAGATGTAAATCAAGATATTAGGTAGACTTATATATAACTGTATATGTTGTATATTTTGTATTCTTTATCTCCTGTTTGATAGCGTATGATGTGCATTGAATACACACATTTTGAATTATTTAGAGACAGAACATCATCTATATAGCGGAATGCAAAGGTAAAGGATATTGCTAGTTTTTAGCTCACCTGGCCTTAAAGGCCATGTGAGCTTTTCTCATCACTTGGCGTCCGTCGTCGTCGACGTCGTCGTCGTCGTCGTCGTCGTCTGTCGTCGTTAACAATTTTTCAAACATCTTCTCCTCTGAAACTACTGAATGGATTTGAATGAAACTTAACATGATTGTTCCTTAGTATATCCTGCACAAAATGTGCGCTTCGATTTTTGATTCGTCAAAAAACATGGCCGCCGTTACTAAAAATAGAACATAGGGGTCAAATGCAGTTTTTGGCTTATATCTCAAAAACGAAAGCATTTAGAGCAAATCTGACATGGAGTAAAAATGTTCATTAGGTCAAGATCTATCAGCCCTGAAATTTTCAGATGAATCAAACAAACCATTGTTGGGTTGCTGCCACTTAATTGGTAATTTTAAGGAAATTTTGCAGTTTTTGGTCATTATCTTGAATATTATTATAGATAAAGATAAACTGTAAACAGCAAAAATAATCAGCAAAGTAAGATCTACAAATAAGTTAATATGACCAAAATTGTCAATTGACCCCTTAAGGGGTTATTGTCCTTTAATGACAATTTTTTACAATTTGTTCATCATATTTGCTAACTTTAAAAAAATCTTCTCCTCTGAAACTACTGAATGGATTTGAATGAAACTTAGCATGATTGTTCCTTAGATTATCCTCCACAAAGTTTGTGCTTTGATTTTTGATCCGTCAAAAAACATGGCCGCCGTTACTTAAAATAGAACATAGGGGTCAAATGCAGTTTTTGGCTTATATCTCAAAAACGAAAGCATTTAGAGCAAATCTTACATGGAGTAAAAATGTTCATTAGGTTAAGATCTATCAGCCCTGAAATTTTCAGATGAATCAAACAATCAAGTGTTGGGTTGCTGCCACTTAATTGGTAATTTTAAGGAAATTTTGCAGTTTTTGGTCATTATCTTGAATATTATTATAGATAAAGATAAACTGTAACAGCAAAAATGATCAGCAAAGTAAGATCTACAAATAAGTTAATAAGACCAAAATTGTCAATTGACCCCTTTAAGGGGTTATTGTCCTTTAATGACAATTTTTAGTTGTGCTTCATATTTGCTAACTTTAGAAAATCTTCTCCTCTAAAACTACTCAAATAAATTCAACCAAACTTCAACTGAATGATCAGTAGGGTGTATAAAATAAACTTCTTAAGAAGTTCCTGCATGAAGTCAGTTTCATTAGAATAAAGGAACATGTTGGCAAAAGGAAGAGGGGTGGACATGGTTCCCATGGCAATACCGATAGTTTGCTGAAAAACGCATCCTCCACATGTAACAAATATGTGGTCAATCAAGAACTTGAAATCAAGCATCTTGATAATGCCAGTTTCAAAGAAAACAAAATTTCGTTTGAATCAGAATTATTTTTTACAAAGTAGTATATATCGATCATCGCTAAGACTAGACACTTGTCCCTCTGGTATCTTTCGTCCCATTTTTAGCTCACCTGGCCCACAGGGCCAAGTGAGCTTTTCTCATCACTTGGCGTCCTGCGTCCGTCGTCGTCGTCCTGCGTCCGGCGTTAACTTTTACAAAAATCTTCTCCTCTGAAACTACTGGGCCAAATGTAACCAAACTTGGCCACAATCATCATTGGGGTATCTAGTTCAAAAATTGTGTCCGGTGACCCCGCCAACTAACCAAGATGGCCGCCATGGCTAAAAATAAAACATAGGGGTAAAATGCAGGTTTTGGCTTATAACTCAAAAACCAAACCATTTAGAGCAATCTGACATGGTATAAAATTGTTTATCAGGTTAAGATCTATCTGCCCTGAAATTTTAAGATGAATCTGACATTCGGTTGTTAGGTTGCTGCCCCTGAATTGGTAATTTTAAGGAAATTTTGTTGTTTTTGGTTATTATCTTGAATATTATTTTTGATAGAGATAAACTGTAAACAGCAATAATGTTCAGCAAAGTAAGATCTACAAATAAGTCAACATGACCAAAATGGTCAGTTGACCACTTTAGGAGTTATTGCCCTTTATAGACAATTGTTAACCATTTTTCGTAAATCTTAGTAATCTTTTAGAAAAATCTTCTCCTCTGAAACTACTGGGCCAAATTAATTGAAACTGGGCCACAATCATCATTGGGGTATCTAGTTTGAAAATTGTGTCCGATGACCCGGCCAACCAACCAAGATGGCCACCACGTCTAAAAATAGAACATAGGGGTAAAATGCAGTTTTTGGCTTATAACTCAAAAACCAAAGCATTAAGAGTAAATCTGACATGGAGTAAAATTGTTGATCAGGTCAAGATCTATCTGCCCTGGAATTTTCAGATGAATTGGATTATTGGTTGTTAGGTTGCTGCCCATGAATTGGTAATTTTGAGGAAATTTTGCTGTTTTTTTTGTTATTATCTTGAATATTATTATAGATAGTGATAAACTGTAAACAGCAATAATGTACAGCAAAGTAAGAACTAAAAATAAGTCAACATGACCAAAATAGTCAATTGACCCCCTAAGGAGTTATTGCCCTTCATAGTAAATTTTTAATAATTTTCACAAAATTTGTAGATTTTCACTAACATTTTCCACAGAAACTACTGTTATAGATAGAGATAATTGTAAGCAGCAAAAATGTTTAGTAAAGTAAGATCTACAAACACATCACCATCACCAAAACACAATTTTGTCATGAATCCATCTGTGTACAATGTTTAATATTAACATAGACCAAGGTGAGCGACACAGGCTCTTTAGAGCCTCTAGTTTATATCTACGCTGACCATTCCTTTTTATCAAACAAAGCAATACCAACTCTTTCAATTTGGTTATTAGTTTGGAATGCGAAATACTTGTGTTAAGTGTAGAAAGACAAATGTTTTGATACTATTGCAAGATGAATCTAAGTCTAAGATTGTTTCTATTTAGGTCTCCTCTTGAATAGACAGTTTGACAATGACTTTGATGTTCTGGTTTGATTGCTGAAATTCCAAAAAGAAAATAAAACAGACCTATGATTATCCAGGATTTCCAATTGGTAAGCGTCGTGGTAAAACAAAATATCGCATGTTAAGTCAAAAGAATATCAAAAAGTTGTCATAGACCAGTAAAAATGTTTACTTTAAATTTTATAGTAATTTGTCAATTTAAAATCATTATTTTGAAATACAATACTTAAAATTGAGATTGAAAACAGGGAATGCGTCAAAAGATACAACAACCCAACCAAAGAGCCGAAAACAGCCGAAAGCCACCAACGGTTACTTTTTTTGTATGATAATGTCAGATACATTTCCGCTAGTTGTTGGCAGCTTCTTATCTAGTGTTGGAACACCATTATCATAGGTAAGGGAAGAGTTTAACTCTCGCTTGAATGTTCAAACCCGACACAAAAGCAAGTCACAAGTTAGGAGCCTATAATTCAGTGGTTACTTACCGACTGTCATATTTGTTTTTCGTGTATTGTTGGATCACATTTACTATGTATATTAGCCCGATTTTTGTCGAGCCTTCGACTTTAGTCGAAAAAGCGAGACTAAGCGATCCTACATTCCGTCGTCGTCGTCGGCGGCGTCCACAAATATTCACTCTGTGGTTAAAGTTTTTGAAATTTTAATAACTTTCTTAAACTATACTGGGTTAATACCAAACTTGGCTAGAAGCTTGTTTATAATCATAAGATAGTATCCAGAAGTACATTTTGTAAAAATAAAATTCCATTTTTTCCATATTTTACTTGTAAATGGACTTAGTTTTTCTGCGGGGAAACATTACATTCACTCTGTGGTTAAAGTTTTCAAAATTTTAATAACTTTCTTAAACTACTCTGGATTTCTTCCAAACTTGGACAGAAGCTTGTTAATAATCATGAGATAGTATCCAGAAGTAAATTTTGTGAAAAAAATAAATCAATTTTTTCCATATTTTACTTTTTAATGGACTTAGTTTTTCTGCGGGGAAACATTACATTCACTCTGTGGTTAAAGTTTTTAAAATTTTAATAACTTTCTTAAACTATCCGGGGTTTATACCAAAATTGAACAGAAGCTTATGTATGATCATAAGATAGTATCCAGAAGTAAATTTTGAAAGAAAAAAAACCCCACTTTTTGCATATTTGACTTTTAAATGGACTTAGATTTTCTTCCAGTTAACATTACATATGTGTAAAGTCTGCATTTAAAGTTTTGAAAGCATTTGTTAGATTCATTAACTATGCTGGGTTTTTACCAAACCTGGAAAGTAGCTTCTTATAATCAAAAGATTGTATCAAGAGGAATATTTTTATTGATTTTTTTCCTCAATTTTGTTGAGCCTGCGATTTACAGCAAAAGTAGGCGAGACACTGGGTTCTGCAGAACCCTTACAAATTTTTTTTTTTATTGTTCGGAATTATTTAACACTATGTTATGTCCATGTCCTAGTCTTGTATGGCGGGTTATACTATACTATATATGATTTGTACTGGCCATACTGTTATCACTATAGTAGCCCAAGTTTACGTTTCTTTGTGTTAAACTTTAGTGGAGAGCTGTCTTTTGTCTCTTGAACGGTAAATGTAAAAAATGTCAAAATCCAGGATGACCTGTATTTAACGATCCATAATATTTTGTTATACTTTCGAAGGTTTTGTTGAAGCTGTATTATAAAAAAACAGAAAACGAAAAAAAAGTACCATTTTTCAAAGTTCTTAAATGAATAACGTTTGAATGGAAATGGCAAAATAAAACTTTTTATTTAGGGGACATGACATTGTTTTATAAAATCAAAGGATTAGATGAAGCTGTATGGTATTTATCAAATAACTACAAAAATCACAATGTTTAAGGTAGCTAAATGACACAACGATGGTATGGTTGTACAATCGAGTTTTATCGAGGTTTAACTATTGATATCATTGTGTTCAAGATTACTCAGCAGGAATCAAATCTTTTGATGGACAGGCAACTGCATTGTTGTATGCCGCCCATTCTCAAGGCAGGTATACACACATTAAGATACAGTGAAAAGAATGAAGAAATATCGAGTTATTTGTAAATCCTACAATAATAACTGTGTTTAACTCTAATGCTTCTGGATTGGGTTGCTCACTTGCTTAAAACTTTGGATAGTGTAAGCTAGTGGTTAAACGGCTTATCCATTGATTAAACCAATTCAGAAGCGGATTTAGGGGGGGGGCAGGGGGCCCGGGCCCCCCTTTTAGGTAAAAAAAATGGTTGCTTATATAGGGAATCACTGAAGCGTGACTGGAGCGGGCCCCCTCTTAGGAGGATAGTGGGCCCCCAGTTATGAAATTTTCTGGATCCGCCACTGCAATTGATTAGTTCCCTTTCTCAACATTTTTTCTTTGGATAAAAGGTGCCTTCCGCCGGATAAATTTAGCCGATACTTTTGGCTAGTTACGTTTTAGTCGTTGTTTAAAAAAGGCTCAATGCCATTCTGTTTTTTAAATTCATATTTTTAAATTTCAAATACTTTCATTGTTTATAACTCGTCAACCACTATATCTGTCACATATATAGTATTTTGATAGCCATAAAACTAGATCTCGGTGTAAATTTCAACTCTTGTGATAAAGAAGAAAATATAATAATGAATGTTTATTGCATAATGTATTTAGCATATCACTTATTGTATAAAATAAAACATATTCCATTAACTCTTCAACAAGATAATCGTTAATATATCTAAAAACTCTAAAAACCATTCTTATTCTCACTATGTAAATAAATACAGAATAACCACATTATATCAACCAATTGCTACGAATTTATATTCTGATATCCGGGTAAATTAAATATAAGCACCATAATCAGTTACTGTAAATATTTGTAAGTAAAAATAAAAACAGCTTTTCAAAACAAGACCCATCAGTCACATCCAGATCCTTCAGATTTTTGTCTGGCAAAACTTATTTCACAATATCAACACAATTAGACAATTTAAAAAAGGCAGTTTCTAGTAAGAAATATGAAAGATTTATTACATATACAAAATACAACAAGGATATGGGATATAGCCCCTCTTAATATAAGAAGGAATCATATGAAGTGCGATATACTACAAAAATACTGTTACAAAAAATCTTTAAAAAATGGAACTTCCATACACATTGGTAGTAAAAATACAAAAATCTCATTATAAATCGTTTTTGTTATAAAAACCAACGTAATATTTTTTAAAATGAAATATAAAATTAAATATTTTTTATGAACAATAATGAAATGTCTGCATAAATCAATCTATGGACAGATATTCTGTGAAAAAAAAATCAGTTTTAATATGTATAACTTTTCACACTGTGTTTACTTTTTACATACTTTGGCCACAAAGTGTCTGAATGCATGCGCACTTATAAAGAACCTCCTCGTTTATTCCACATAATGTCTACAACAAAGTCGAAGAATGTCCTTTGTCCTTGCCTTTTTTTTTTCTTTTTGTGTGTGTGAACCCGTCAGTTAATGTTTTCAACCATGGACCATTTAGGTTCCCTAAATATATGTAGCACACTTTTAGGAAGACTTTTTTGGAGAAGATTTATGTATTTTAATTGTCCAAATTATTCATTCAATGGTTTGTATTACTTGGATAAAATGCTCGCAAGTATATCAGAATACTGTGGGAAAAGTATAATGATTCTGCATAAGTTTCTAACACAGTCCACAAAACATAAATCTATATACAATACATAATAAAGATAAGTTCCTATTAGAGCCATACACTTTAAGCTAATACATACAATAACCCTATAACATTAATTAAAGTTCATTCAAATGAGATAAAATAAGATAAATTATTTCTTAATACAAAAACAAACGTCATTATCAAAAAGTCACACAATACTATTTAAGAACCTATGAATTAAGGAATGGATAATATTAACATGATCTCTTAAATACCTAAAAAGAAACATGCATTCGAAGCGATTTCGTATCTCCCTCACTGACACAGAATAAGTGAAGCACTCCGTAAAAGTCATGTGATAATCTAATGAAGGCGTATTTCAATTTTGAAACATGGCTATCAATAAAGGCATTGTTCTTTTTATTCTTCATAATTCACATACAATTCAGTGAATTACCTTGAGTGACGGTATTTTGAGTTAACTTCTATGTTGTAAAGAGCCAAGAAACTCATCTGGTTTTATTTAGACTTTTTTGTCAAAAGTAATCGAACGAAAGCAAATTTCGTCATGGTAATTTGACGCATGTAACTTTTAACTGTTCACTATGAATGTTTTTTTCTTAAATATAAATTTCTGCAAATAACATACTTAGCGCGATCATAAAAAACAAAATTAATTGAAGTTAACCACAAATTTAGACCTATATCTATTGTTCCGCAGTTAATGGTTATTATAACTATACACATGGAAAAAAGTATTGCAACACCAAATTGAAATTGAAATAAAAAAAACACTCTTTATTTTTTGGTGATATAATTTGTTAAAATAGAACTAGTTAAACATTATTTAAAAATCACCTGAGTTTGATCAACAATTATCGACTCGATAAGTTCGTATCTGCACATGCAGCTACTGTACCCGTAAACAGCAAAATAGGTGTTTTTATCCTCATTGTTTCAACACTTTAAATAACCAAGTTTATAAAGTTATGTGATTGACACCTTGAAATGGCTCCTCAAAAACTCTTAACCGCAGCAAGATGGCAGATTATCAGCATGAGAGAAGCAGGAATGTCGCTTTGACAAACGCACGAAGTGTTGGTCATCACCAATCCACTATTAGTCGTTTTGAGAATAAAAATCAGGCAATAAACGATGTTAAAGACTATCCGAGATCAAAAAGACCACCTATGTCATCTGCTAGGGAAAATCAAGCATAATGAAGATTGGTCAGAAAGAATCCCGTTGCATACAATACAATCCTAAAAAGAGAGTGGTGGGCATAAAGGAGACTTTAAAGAAAAAATGTTCGAGATCGACTCATCGCTGCTGGTTATCGTGCGATAAGAACATTTCGGGGACCTTTTTTTACGAACAGACACACAGTTGTCCGTATCCAATGTAGTACAGAGCTCTCCAAAGTTGGATATTGGCATCGTGGAGGAAGATCCATTGTACCAATGGAATTCGATTTATCTACCTTGGCCCGATCGTAGCCCGGATATGAACCATATCGAGCATATAACGGACAGTACCGGGCGTAATGTGCGCGAAATTACACCTCAGTCCAAACACGTGATGAAATAAACAATGCCTTTCATCAAAAATGGTTGCTGCTAGCTTAGCATCAAATAAGTCGATTTATGGCAGGAATCACAAGACGTTAAGTTGCAGTTAACCGTTTGAATGGAGGCTGCGCAAAAAGTACTAATTATTTGGCGTATAACGATCAACCATGAACAATCATTTAAAGATTAATTTTGAAATGTCTGACATTGTAAAGTTCGACTACACTAAAAGTTGTAAAATGCATTTTTTGTACGAAAAACACTTCATTTTGTTATTAAAATTGCGTTTAGATAAATCATTTTTTGCTCATTTTTTGCTCGTTAAAATGTCAATGCAATCATAAACTATGTTTCAATATTCTTTTACAAATATTTAATCATATTCTATCCAAAATAAAAGATTGATTTTTCCAGTTTAAAAAAAATCAAGGTGTTGCAATACTTTTTTTCCATGTGTAAACTTGTATTAAATGATCACTCAATGGATTTATATTAAGCCTAACTTGTCCAGTAAAGTAGCCATAGGAGTCACGATGCATCCACCTCCAGGAAAATCTGCTATTGCCATACCAAGACAACCTGTTTCGATATATCCGTCTGTTATGTAGACACAAGCCCCTGAATCACCTTGTTTGAACGGTATGTTGTTAACGGCAAGTTGATTATAAAATCGTAATGTTCTTTGTGACTGAACTTCTTCTTTACGCGATGCACACACGATAGCATGCACTTGCATGTGGACGGGTGAATTTACTTGAGATTGTAGATTTCTGTGATATAATTGGCAAGACTATTTGATGCGGACTGTAATTCCTCTCTTTCCAAAACTTTTTCCTGTACCTCAAATATTGAACTCCCTGAAATATTGAAATCTGACACAGCACCTACGCAAACGACTTGTAAGTTCCTCCCTGGTAAAATTTGGTATGTCTTTATATAGCCATCGTGCAAATATCGAGATTTTAATCCTGTTGAAAATAAATATAAAACATATATTAACTTATAAAATATTTGATAGCAATCCGCTTGGCATCAGTCATAACAAAGTTTTGTGTTATATCGATCGAAATTGCGGAAATATCTTACTAGTAACAGAGGGGCGTAAAGAGGGTATCTACACGGACAAACGAGAAATAAATATGCCATTTCGCGATGAACGAACAATTTAAAATGTCTTGCACGTTGATCATTTTACCAATTTCAAGAAACACGGTGAATAACAAACCTTTTTTACGGCTTCACGTGAAATAAAAAAGTTTAAATACGTTGCACGAAAATAATCCTTTAGCGCCCTCGTAACATGATCACTGAATATATACTGTCGATCATACTAAAACACACTTTCAACATTTCTTCAAATATATGGAGTGCTTTGCATACGTTGCAGTATACTTATTTGCATAAAAATAAGCCACAAGTTTAACATCTTAAATACCTATATTTTAAGTAACTGCATTTTAAAATCTTCTCCTGTCTTGAATATGTTCCCAATTCTACATCTTATTCCACTTAACTGAAATTTACCTACATATAATACGACAACCAATCAGATCCGCGATATTTCTTAAAAAGTAATTTCATAATGGTTTATAAATTGAATGACAATAATAGCATCGCACAATGCTGAAATTCAACAACAATAAAAGAATGAAAACAGATTTTATACAAAAAAATGTATCAAATGTTTTCTATCAATCTAAAGAACTTCCAAACCTTGCTTTTAGAATTCTGATAACATTTTGGCAAACATTTGAGTGTACAATTACGTTTCAAAGTAGAAATAGAAATTGATTGAACAATGATGATTTGAAAACTTTTGAATATTTTGGCATGCATTGCGTGTTTGATGAAACAAGTTGAATTTACTCAATTCTTTATTAATTCAAAAGTTGTGACACTATAAACATATCCAAGTGATTATAAAATGTCATTAAAAACTATATAATGGAAATATCATTATACATGTTTGTACGCACGGATAGATTTTGAGCAGCATGTGCGCTCTTTCTATTGGTATCAGCTAATGCATTTTGTCCCCTAGAAGGAATCATTACCAGAGGACAAAAATTATGACAGTCTAAAAAACAACCGTTTCATGAAATATTAAAAATAAACATTTTTATGATACATTTTGCAATAATGTCTGATTTTGTGGATACAAGTTTTGTATTTGAAATAAGAAAATTAATCTCTTTGATTTTAAACTTATCATATCTAAAATATTAAAATTCAATTTCTAGCAGTAAAGGAACAATTAAAATCCTAAAAGCAAGTTATAATCTTAAAATTACATTTTCCATGATAATGTATAAAGTTACCTAATTTCCTATAATGGATTGCCTCTTTCCCTTTTGTATTCACATAATCGTCTTCAGAAATAGATATCCCATGGTCAATTTCTATAAGAGCTACATCCGTACTAATTTCACGTGGATTGTCATGAGTAAAACTGTGATTAACAACCTTTCCACAAAGCAATGTTTCATCCAATATTCCATCCCCCGTTTGGAAATGAACACTTTCTGGTTGCATATGATGTTTATGTCCTGTTGAAAGAAGAGTTTTCCAATCCAGCATTGCATGAGCACAAGTAAGAAAAGCCTCTCTTCCATAAAAAAGGCAAAAACCTCCCAATGTACCTCTCACCTTTAAATTTGTAACAGAGTCGCCTATTCTTATACTTTGTGAAGTAAATCTGGGAAATCCTTCAATGACATCCGTTGGTATCCCCTGTAATTCGCTTGGAAAATGTTTTTCTCCAATTGGAATTGCTCCTTTTACATGGCAATACAGTTGAATACAAGGATATTTAAGGAACCTTGACTTGTCTTGGAAATTTGTAGATTTAATTTCAGATGGACAAACAAGAGCAAGTCGGCTATGGTCATTGAAAAGCTTTTCGGCCAACTGTCCAGGAATATGACATTGAATGTTAAGTTCTCGCTGTGACAAATTATTTCTTTCTAAAGAAATAGCATGTGCTTCCTCAAATTTTTTACAATGATATAACACCTGTTTGATGGGCTTTCCACCAAATTGTTGTACCATTTCTGTATAGTGATGAGGTACAAGAACAATAAGGGTGACATAAGTTGAACAAAACCAAGAGGACAGTTTCTCTTTTTCTTTGCATCGGCATAATGACGCAAGCCAAATATCATACACGTGACAATGAATTGATTTAAGAAAGTTTCTGGCTATTTTCCATCCGATGAATTTAGCAGTTTGCGAATCATTATTCATAATGGACAAATCTAGTGCATCCCCCAGGATATGATTATCGATCGCATTGAAGTTAGTATGATTTAAAAAATATTGGCATAAAAGTGATTTCTTTTCATTTACAAAATGCATAAGTTTTGCAATATTATTTTTGTCAAAGACAGAATGACTTTTTCCTGCAAATCCTGAAACAAAAAGAAGAAATATATCAAAGTAACAAACAACATAATATTTACGTATGTTTGAAGTATAAATACTAAACAATTAAGAGTCGACAGTCTACAATTGAGACGTTTAAAAGGTTTCCCAGATTGCTGCTTTGGATTTGAACTTTGTCACTTAAAATCCTATTTTTACACTCTATCAAAGAGACTATTGACTTTAATTGTTTTACTCGTTTTTTATTCCTAAGCAAACGCGGAAATGGGCGTCATTCAAGATAACAGTATCACATTGTATGCACGCAACGCTTCCGTTATTGCAAAGATGCTAGACGTCAGTAACCTTTCCTCTACCAATAAAAAAAAATTGGTTATTTAAGATAAAGTATATATTACAGGACAACACTATCTTGCAACAAATTGTTCTGGTCTTTGATCATTGTTGATTCATTTTCAATTTTGTAAGTATCATTATTTATTTCTAAATCCAGAACTCGCATAGGTTTTCCACTTGGTACAAAATACGACCAATAAAATATGGTAATGTTTTATCCAAAATTATAAATTTAGTTGTATAAACAGACATTCACGGAAATCAGATTAGCTGTATGATGACCAGATAATGTCATTTTACCTTGAAATTCTTTTATTGATTCTCTACATTGATTTTTCAGCCTTGTATCGACAATACAGTCAACGACAAAATTATTGCATACTATATTCATCTGGTAAAATCTATCTGAATAAAAAATGTTTTAATGACTATAAATAATGTACAAAATATGAAAAAAATCAATATTTAATTTTGTTTCCATACGCATGTTCAGTGTTAATCATTACCATATCATGCATATAGCCTTTTTCTGCCCAAGCATCGTAGAGCAAACACTCATGTGGTTTGGTTATTATCTCATTTGTAAAATATGATATGGCCTATAGCTAAGAATAATTCAGTTCTAGCTATATATAAATGTCGGAAAAACAGAACCATAAAACTTTGTTTGCACAGACACTTATTTATTTCCAATATAGAAAACTAAAGAATAAACAACATGAATTCTACCAAAAACTGAGGGTGATCTCAGGTGCTCCGGAAGGGTAGTCTCACTCTGCCGTACTTTATTGCTGTTAACAGTTCATCTCTATCTATAATATTATTCTATTCAAGATACTAACCAAAAGCTACAAATTTTCTTAAAATAACCAATTAAGGAGCAGCAACCCAAGTTTCCTGATTGGTAATTTTTTAGGGCAGATAGATCTTGACAAAATGAACAATTTTAACCACATCAAATTTGCTTTAAATGCTTTGGTTTCAAGGATATGAGCAAAAAACAGCATTTTTCCCTATGTACTATTTTTAGCCATGTCAGCCTTCTTGGTTTGCGGGCAGGGTCATCGGACACATTTTTAAAACTTAATACCATAATAATGATTATGGATAAGTTTTGTTCAATATGTCTCAGTAGTTTTAGAGGAGAAAATTTTTGTAAAAGATAACAAAAATTTACGAAAAAATGTAAGAAAAATGAGTATAAAGGGCAATAACACCTTAAGGGGTCAACTTTGCTGAATATTATAGCTGTTTTCAGTTCATCTCAATCTATAAAAATATTCAAGATAATAATAAAAACCGGCAAAACCTCCTTAAAATTAAAAAACAAACAATTGAAGGTCTTTCCACCAAAACTATGTGTTTTAATATGAAAGTTGTAAAATTAAGTTTAAAATGTCATTTCAATCGTCAAATGATAGCTTATTGTACGCTGATTCCAAAAATATATGGGTTCTATACAATATCTTTTTTGAAATAAGGGAGATGATTTGTTACTTCCGGTTTGAAAAATGTTACTTCCAATAATATTTGAATATTTACTTGACACAGATTTCAAAATTATCTGGTTTTATATTAATAAAGTACAAAAGATAGCTACTTCCGGTTTACACAAGTTCACTTCCGTTTTTTTTTCAAGGTTAAATGGTTTGATACCTTTTGCGAAAGTCTCATGGCTTTATCATGTATACATATGAGGTAAAAGCAAAGGTCTAAATCTAGAACATCAAATTAAGCTATCACCTTGAGATCTTTTTCAAGGTCATAAACCAAGGACCTCAAATCAAAAGACCGTTGGTCTTAATTAAATTTGGTTAATGAGTTATATGTTTTTAAATACAAAAGAGGAAAAAAACTCCCTTTTGAAATCCTCGTACCCTTGTGATAAAAAATTTACGTGTTACGACATGTTGCAACTAACAAATTAGTAAACAATAATTGTTGATATCTGATACATTGTACGGCTTTTGGGAATAAGTGAAAAGAAGCCAAATTCAAAACTAGAATATGGCCTTGACCTTATATACATTTTTTGGACCAAGGACCTCAAATCAAAAGATCTTAGGTCTCTATCACTTAATGTTTACAAGATAGAAATGCATATCACCTATATCAAAAGCATAAGGGGAAATAACTCTCACATGGAGCGTTCATATGGTTTTGGTCAAAATAGGACAAATCGAAGGATATAACGAGCAATTTTATAAAATAAATTTGGTCGTAATCTTTTAAGGTTGCAAAGGAGTAGTGGACACAAGGAAAACAGTGTTTGAGGAGATAACTCGTACAAAGAAAAGTATTCGGTTACGCAGGGTAAATTTGAAAAGCGCATAAACTGTTTGATAACATTTACCAAATATCTAAGCTACATATTGCGAAACAAATATTTATTGCAAGAACAAAATAAGTGGGAAAAAAATATTAATCAGAAGAAAAACAATAGGTCTTTCCACAGAAAAGTGGAAAGACCTAATAATAATAATCAGAACAAATACAATAAGTCTTTCCACAGAAAATTGGGAAGACCTAATAATCAGAACAAATGCAATAGGTCTCTCCGCAGAAAAGTGGAAAGACCTAATAATCAGAAGAAAAACAATATGTCTTTCCACAGAAAAGTGGAAGGACCTAATAATCCGAAGAAAAACAATAGGTCTTTCCACAGAAAAGTGGAAAGACCTAATTACCAATTCAGAGAATTCAACCCAATAACGGGTAGTCCCTTACATCTGAAAACTTCAGGGCAGATAGATCTTGACCTGATAAACAAATTTCATCCTATGACAGATTTGCTCTAAATGTTTTGGTTTCAGAGATATAAGCCAAAATCTACATTTTACCCCTATGTTCTAATTTAAGCCATTGCAACCATCTTGGTTGATTGGCCGGGTCACCGTACACATTTTTAAAACTAGGTACCCCAATGATGATTGTTGTCAAGTTTGGTTAAATTTGGTTTAGTAATTGCAGCGGAGAATATTTTTGTAAAAGTTAACGACGACGGATGACTACGGACAACGGACGCCAAGTGATGAGAAAAGGTCAGGTGAGCTAGAAAGCAAGCTCCGCAAGAATATTTCTACAAACAGTCGGTTTAAAATAATAATGTAATACTCCAATGTGTACAGTCAGTTCTAGATATATATAGATATCGGAAGATGTGGTGTGAGTGCCAATGAGACAACTCTCCATCCAAATAACAATTTAAAACAGGTAAACCATTATGGGTCAATGTACGGCCTTCAACACGGAACCTTGGCTCACACCGAACAACAAGCTATAAAGGGCCCCAAAATAACTACTGTACATCAGATTCCTGACTTGGGAATAGTTTTATTTTGAAGCCCAGGTGGTCGAGTGTTCTAGCTCGCCGGATACAGTGCAGGCGATTTGGTGTCACGATATCTCAGAAGCATGAGTTCGAATCACGGCGAGGAAAGAACAAAATATTTGCCAAAGCAAAAAAATAGATCTAACATTGTTGGATTGATGTTTAGACGAGTTGTGAATACAGAATGTACACAGCCATGTATCATCATCAATGCAATGGATAAATCTGTTGTAGAGTTGTCACTGGTTCAGAGGTACTTATCAATATAATTATGTCTGTGAATGTATCTTAAATTGATTTGTAGGATCCTTTACTATAGATTTTTCAGCTGATTTTTAATTATACCATCTTTATGCCTTATATATCATGTACTGTATTACTATGTTAGTTTACAGCTGACGAGAAAAGGAAACACCCGGCCACCGAAAGCTTTATTTTGAAGCCCATGTGGTTGAGTGGTCTATCGAGCCGGATACAGTGAAAGGGATTAGGTGTCACGATATCTCAGTAGAATAAGTTCAAATCCCAGCGAGGAAAGAACCAAAAATTTACAAAAGCAAATTTACAGATCTAACATTGGTGGTTTGATATTTAGACGAGTTATATATATATATTTGAGTAACATATTATTATTTCACACCGACTGTTTTCTTTCTATCGTTCTTTTGGTTTTCGAAGATTGACTGTAATAATGTGGTATGTGTCTAAACTCTAAAAGAAGTTGGTTTCTTTTGCTGTCTAAGATCTATATAAGAATACCAGAATCGTCGACTGGTATAACAAATTACCAATTGTGTCTTATTTAATTGGAATGTCGGATAAGTTATGCAAAGTAAGAGATGTTTATTGTGTCGATGCACCGTATTTTGTTTAAAGATTCCGTAGGATCCCTCAATAAATTATATTTAACAGTTGTATATTCTTTTTAACAATTTCAATATATTTTGATGTAGGTATGTGTTTTCCATAGTAGTTACATAGTTTATTGACAAGCCAAACCAATGATAAAAAGAGTTTTGTCGATTTCTGACGCCAGACACGCAAATCAATGAATGTGTTTGAAGGTAGAGGTTTTTGTTTCCGGTTAAATTGCTCCTTTTCAAATTGTTACACGATGATGACTGCTGTACCCTTATTTTGACATTTTAATTTATTGTGTCTGTTTAGTAAACACATCATTGTAAATTAACGGAATTTGATGAGCCTGTCATCAAAGTGAGAGGGTTTGCGCTATAAAACCAGATTTAATCCATCATTTTATACATTTAACAATGCCTGTACCAAGTCAGAAATATGACAGTTCTTGTCCATTTGTTATTTGATGTGTTTTGTTATTTGATTTTGCCATGTGATTATATGCTATCCGAATTGATTTTCCTTTAAGTTCAGTATTTTCGTGATTTGACTTTTCCTTTGATTTTTTTTTACCTTTAATTTGTACTCCATCATACCCTCTTATTCCAATATCGTCTTTCACAGTGATTGCTGCACCTCTTTTGCGAGCTGAAAAACAACCCCCAATTTACACTAAATTAATAAATAATATTATATTAGGCCTTATGTATCATTCCGGGCATATTTTATGATGACAATTACATCTTGTTAATCAATGATAAAAAATGGCAAAATTTACAACAAAAAATATATGTCAACCAAAATTGATATTCCAACAACAACACTTTGCGAAAAAAATAATAGATCAACCTTTAAGTAATTTCAAAGAGTATTCCATTTACGTTTTACACTTTCGAATTTTAAATATTCGGTGTTGAATATTGAACGTTTTAACGTGGTCATTTTGAATTATTCTATTGAGACCACAAAGCGCTCCACGACACAAGGGCTACATATACATTCGTTTTACCTTTCAGAGAACTCACAGATTATAGGGAAAAAAAATGTGTTACGAATGCATTTCAACTCAGTAAAGTTTAGCACAAAATACTTCATTTACACTCTCTGGTTTGAATAGTTGATCAGACCATAATCAATCGTCTTACCCCTTCGCCTCAGCCACTTTGCTGAAAAATAAATGACATTCAATGAAATGCGTAATGTATGCTTTTAGGGTTAATTGTTAGGAATATAACGTTTCTAGTTTTAATACAAAAAAGAAAAAACCCCGATGTTAAATGTAAAGATTTCTTTTCAATCAGTATTTCTGTTAACTATAGAAGAGGGACGAAAGATACCAGGACATTCAAACTTATAAATCGAAATAACGTGTATTTAAAGTAATTGTATTGACCTGATTTGACCAAGAACTGTAAATGAATCTGATATATTTGCGCTGTTCCTTTGCTTTTCATTTGAATTATAATTTTGTTTTATTTAATTAAACACATTACTAGTATATTGTTTGTATTGAATCATAATATTTTTTTTATAATCTTCCGAATTAAATGTTCGTTTTATTTGCGCTGTTCCTTTGCTTTTCATTTGAATTATAATTTTGTTTTATTTAATTAAACACATTACTAGTATATTGTTTGTATTGAATCATAATATTTTTTTTATAATCTTCCGAATTAAATGTTCTTTATACGCCCTAAAAGAAAAAAATAACGGTTTTTGGTATATTCCTTGTAATACAAGTTGCGTAAATGGCTTCCTCAAATTTTGAATGAAAGAATATATATGTTAAAATTGCTAAAAAACATCTATTGAAATTGCTTGACTCAATCAAATGACATATAAATGCAAACATGTGAATATTCATTGAATGAAAGATTAATATAATGTATGTCATAATGCAAACAATTGAATATATTCAGTAATGTCAATTGACAAATTTACCTGTCCTTTACACTGACATCTAAATTGGTGTTCAGTTTAAACAATAATTGATATATTAGTACATGTTTTACCTGTAGCAATATCATGAAACTGTTCATCCTGAATCTTTCCCAAGTAATAGAAAAATCCAGAAGTCGTACACTTTGGTCTCTTGGCCATGTTGGCGAAATCCGGATTTCGAGAATATGTGATTTCTGTATCAGAAAAGACTAAGTTTACACATAATCACTGTACTTAAAATACAAAACCAAAGGGCATGAAATAAAGTATTCATGTCAAATCTTACTGTGCTTTGTTATTTTGGAGGATATGGTGTTGTTGTTTGATCTTTTATTTTCTCTTTTTAATCTTTTAACAGTATTTTAAACCTCGACTTGAGAGAAATTTTGTGTATTGTCCTTAACTATTTTATGTGTTCGGTGTTAGTCTGTGGTTAACATGTTGAAATATGATGTTATGTCATTTCTTGATAGAATTTAGAATTGAAATGGGAAATATGTCATAGAGACAGCAATCCTTTATATAATTCCTTTTTTGGCTGAAGTTTATTAGTTGACTTCTATTATATCTGGCCAACTGGGTTATCTTACCAAACCTTTCCATGCAAATCGAATGTGTACAACAAAGAGGACTTTAACTTATTATTGCATTTTTAAAAATACATTGTACTATTGTAAGATCGGTGTTGAATGTTATTTGGAAGACAAAATCAGGTATGACGTTAAACCAGTCAAAAACCTGAATATTTTTGGCCTTTTCTTTTAAGGTTGTACATTCCGGGACGAGAAGGGATAGAGAAATGTTATTTAGTAATTCTGTATTTCCAAAACAGAAAATTTACAGAATATTACTAAGTCAATAATATTTTATGTTTGAAAAAAAGTGCTGACTGGGGAACAAGAGATTAATAGCAGTTGCACACCATGCAGTAGACGTTTACCCTATCAAGCTACTTTCTTTGAAGATTCATGGGAATCTTGCATACAATATTAATCGAGATTTTTACATTTTGAATATGAAAAAAAAACAAAAATTAAAAAAAGGAGGTTGCTATTGCCTTTAATTCAAATTGATGCAATGACATTGACTAGAATGATTATGAAGGTGTCATATCTATCTTATGAAAAATATACACAGTGTTGACATTTATATCAATGTTATGGTTATTTAGAATTTATGTTTTTTTTTACGGAGGTATGATTTTTTCGAAGTACTAAGGAATTTGTTATCCCAGACAATTGTTTGGAATTTTGGGTCATATACATGCTATATGCTCTTCAACTTTGTTGTTTCATTATTATTTTGATCTGATCGTCCATAACGAGTGTTATGTAGACAAAACGCGCTTCTGGCATATTTGGTTATAAGTCTAGTACTTCTGATGAAAATTAACATCCCTGTGAATTGACATATCATTTTAGATTGATTGCTGAATGCATTGAAATTCCTATGCATATAACATTTGCATATTGTATTTTTCTAAATAACGAAATTATGGGGAATATCTACATGTGATTTGTATTAAAAGAATACTGACACAGCTTCAATATTTGAATAAAAGATTTCAAAGACTTATGCATTAAATAAATGTAAAGCTAACAACAATTATAAATGTAACCTGTTTGTTTAGATGTTGATTCTTGATCTGACCGCTGTAATATTAACTTTTGTCTTTTGAAGGTATTTGGATCGGCAATGAAAGATTGCTGAAATTAGAAAGAAAAAGCGGAATAGAATACAAACGTGTGGCTATTTGTATGTCAGGTAACTTGCATAGATATTGAATGAATGTGATGATACATGCTAACACTTCAAACTGCTCAGAGTCTGAAAAGATTATAACAAAGACGAGCACATATTTTATTTTACTAGACTAATATTTATCTCGCTGTTAGTTTTCTCGTTTAATTTTTTTAACATTTGTCATTTTTGGGCCGTTAAAAGCTGACTTTGCAGTATGGACGTTACTCATGGTTGAAGGCTGTACAGTGACCAATTATTGTTAATTTCTGTGACATTTGGTCTCTTGTGGAGAGTTTTCTACATCTTCTATTGTTATTTACATAACTTTACTCGGCTTTGGTCTCGGCTTTACTTAAAGAATCTGATATAGAACTTAACAATCTTGTGAAGTCTGAAATGTTTTCGAAAAAGGCTTGACCAGTGGTCTGAATCAACCCATATAACTCAGTTGTATATTGATTTTAAAAAAGTCCATGCAATTTGGAAGTTCAGTGCATTGGTGTGAAATTAAAGTATTTAGATAATACGTTAAAACAAAGCAATAATCATGATAATGTTCAGTTAAGATTAAATTCAGTTAGCCATCTTTAGTAATTTCTTTAACTTTTTCAAATCAACTTGGATTTTCATTAAAATCTTTATATGGTATTTTCAGACTATGCTTGATCAATTTGTAGTGTTAAGGCGTTCCATAGAGTAGTATCAATGAAATAAATAATCGACGAAATGTACAAAAATTATTGTAAATCCAGATTGTTCAATTCTTTGTAGTTGTATCTTATTAAGATACTATATAAGAATAAATCATTTGTATAGATCATCCTGATGGGAAGTGGTCAAGAACACTGTATTATTTTGTATAGGGGTTTCACTCAATAGACGAAGGTTAATCGAGCAAATTTATTTGATAATTGATTTTTACTTTTTTTTTTTACTTTACGCCGAGCTCATGCGGGTCTTATATCTGATCTTATTGCTGTGTCCACAATTGACATTCTACGTATTTCACCCGTATCGGTGTGGACAATTCCATGTTTATATCACATGACATATCCGCGGAAAATTCTTCTATTGAGACCGTACGAATGGATGCAAATTTGGATTAATGCATATGTATTGTGAAATACATCATTCTCTGTGTATATATTTTTGATGAATTGTTGATCACGTTTTCTACAACATAGTTAGACGTCAGGTTTTTACACATTTATAGTCTCTACACTAGTCTATATTTAAAACTGAAGCCAGTGAACTGGTGCAGGGATACATGTGCTGCATAATCCAATCACATTTCAGGGACATTTCAAACAACAAAAAACTATTGAATATTTTATCACCTGACATATCTATTTTTATTTCATCTAATGTCATTCATACCAACTGACAAAATCAGCGGAAACCGTGCATTCGTGAATTCTATGTCTTTCACCTGCTATGGACGATTCTCTGTAACATTCATTGTATTTTAGGGGTTGTTCACATTTTGAGTCGTTTGATAAATGTATGTGGGTTCAAGAATGCCAACCTGCAGTTTATATAGTATGATAAACGTATGTTTGTATGTGTTTCTTAATGAAAACAGAGCTGAATTTTATGATACTTTATTAAACAGAAACATAACATACAGTTTATTTACACTTGAGTGTGTCTAAATGACCTACATTACAGCCATGAAAAGGGTATGTCCCAATTTACTGATGGCATTTACGTGGGAATTTCGCAAATACCGTAATGCCATATCGAATTTACCAATTACA
This sequence comes from Mytilus trossulus, assembly GCF_036588685.1. Taxonomy (NCBI): domain Eukaryota; kingdom Metazoa; phylum Mollusca; class Bivalvia; order Mytilida; family Mytilidae; genus Mytilus; species Mytilus trossulus. Next base: position 66,341,600 of record NC_086380.1, on the reverse strand, counting down.
AAACAAATATATACATGTACATGTATAGTCAATACATGTACATGTACATGTATTATTCACAGAAGTTTGAAATCCTAGCAACTACGGTGTAAAGATATGACAAACTCAACTATTACAGTAGAATCAAGCAATAGGGAAGTTCACCCGAAGGTACACCCCTACCCCATCCTTATTTGTATCTAGAAAAGGACGGGGAGGGGGTATGGTAAGGTCTTTCTACGTTGACGAATTTCATTCATGCTATGGACGATTCTCTATAACATTGTGTTTTAGGGTTTGTTTACATTTGGAGTCTTTCATTTGTATGATAAATGTATGTTGGATGATTCCATATTACATTGTATATAAGGAGTTGTTTACATTTTGAGTTGTATGATAAACGTATGTTTGTATGTGTTTATTAATGAAATCAGAGCTAAATTTTATGATACAAAACAAATATATACATGTACATGTATAGTCACAGAAGTTTGAAATCCTAGCAAGGACGGTGTAAAGATATGACTTGTCCGAGATTACTCTGACATCCAACGCTGTTTTGCCAGACAAGCTGGGGCCGTGGGATTTCAGAGCTCGTCCCATATCAGAAAGTGGATATGTTTAACATTTAGTAGCCAACCACGATTTTTCACCTCCTTTACAGGAGATCAGTATAAAGCATTTAGTTCTGACCCCTTTACAATCGGAAGCTCTGGGACATTTAGATAACCCATATGGTAAAGGAACGAGGTGTTACATTATGGTCATTTGCATAAATCATCACTGTTTTCTCGTGGTCACGTGATAATCTTTGAAAATGAAAGGCAAAATGTGGAAATCGATAAGTCAATGTGAAAACTGTCCAATTATGAGAAAATAAGGGTTGGCAGGTTGGTGAAACTTGCATAAAAGAAGAGAAAAAGGACAGATTGATGTCCGATTTATATAATTATAAGGCCATCAGTCGGCACCAGAAGCGACGAAGCAGCACATCTATTTTGGGTGGGCAAATATCCACTTTTTCATATGGGACGCGCTCTGACGTCTCACGGCCCCAGCTTGTCTGGTAAAACAGCAGTTGGAACTCAGAGTAATCTGTAATTTTGAATTAAGATATGACAAACTCGACTATCACAGTAGAATCAAGCAAAAGGGAGGCACACTCGAATGTACACCCCACCCCATCCTTATTTTTATCTAGAAAAGGACGGGGAGGGAGTGTGGTAATGGAGTTCTATGTTGACGAATTTCATTCATATTCACATCGATAAATTAAGAGTATATGTCAATGAGGACCCAATGACAAAGAAAACAAAACGACATATAGGGCAACAATCAGTCTTCATTACTATACTATATATAAAATATTAATTTTCACGAACTATTTAGGTCACGGAAATTTCAAAATATGGCATCAGTAAGGAGAGTTGTACAAATAATGTGAATACACAGAACCCCTATCCAATTCATCTTTAGCTTGAAGTATTTATCATTTTCTATTTTATATGAACTACATTGTAACAATATTCCATATTTCTAAAATTCCAATTAAAATGTGCCAAAATCTGAGTTAAAATAGGTCGAATGCCTTAAATAAACATTCCCTGATTGGTTGAAGTACTGTGTCGTTGATGTAAAGCATAACAAGCCTCAATGTAAAGCACACGCTTCACAGGAATAAGGAGAGTTTTACAAATAATGTGAGTACACAGACCCTCAATCTAATTTATGTATTGCTGAAAATAATCAAGTGTTCATAAATTTCTGTTTTAATTCTGCTAACAACATCCCTTTTTTCTATAATTCCGATTTAAATATGTGAAACCCTGTAATAAAAATAGATGGCCTCAATGACGTAAAAGCAACGCAAAACAATTTCGTTAATATGTTAACAACTTCGACCCTGGGTTCAAAGGGGTCAATAAACCGATTCACAAATAGATATCTCCTTGCGCTGAAATGTAATCCTTAGTGAAGTATGCAGGCAACTTCATTTACAGAAATATATACCCACTTTGTCAGTAATATATTGTCATGCTTCTGCATATTCACATTTTTCATGCTGAATTTCAATTCTATACAAATTTTATTACGTAAAGCAATACAATGCAAAAGTCGTAAGAATATTTTTATCGCCAATTTAACAAGCATCTTGGCCATCGTCTAAATTATTTATCGTAACCATTGTTGAATTTCACTTACATAGGGATTAGTAATAAATAGTATTTTTGATTAGTATGGCTTATTAATGTTAAGGTTCTCAAGACATTGAGATGTGCTTCTCTATACATTTTTGACAGTAAGTTTTATCCCATTTTTCTAAATATTATCCCACTACGATAGAAATGTCAACCCGACCTATTCGTGTCAAAGTGAAAATCTTATCTGTTTAATGAACTAATTACTATTAAAACTGTACATGCATTATTTCTGTATTATTTGATTCATGTTGCATATTTGCATGATAATGGGTTATGTACATGTATGTGTGAACTGTGTATTGCAAGATCGTGCAAAGTGTGACGTCAGTTCGCAATCATATGACATTATTATTTGTAAACAAACCGGCTCCTCAGTTACGTGTCTGAATTATAGGTATACATTTAAAGTGCAATCAACTTTCAATCACTATTTTATGATATGTTTATGTCGGTTTTTAGGTTTGCATATCAGTAGACATAGTGTTTTTTTCGTGATACGAATTGCGATTTTTATAGAATTAGAAGGTAAGTCTAAAAATGCTAAATAAATCATTGTGTGAGAGGGGGGATCGGAGGGGTCCTGATCCCGAAAACCCCGGCTTTAAAACATGAAATTCTGACGTCTGGAAATAAAAAAAAAATGAAATCCTGACATCTTGAACTTAAAAACACCTGACCTGACGTCCCGAAAAAGATCCTGCCCCGTCTCATTTTACTTAGTCTAAAAAGATGACTCAACTTTAAAATTTCCCTCTAATTTTTCCTATATCTTTGGAAACACTCGAACTAAATTATAGAGCATTTGCTCCCCTTGAACTCTATTTGTCGCCTTCCCTGTCATTTCCCTTTTAATTTGTTTAAAAGTCTTACTCTTTTATTCATTAATAGTAACAGCTGTTTTGTGATTTTGACATGTTAACGTAAACTATAAATTTTATATTGAACATATTTAACCATTCAGTTTCCATGTATTTGTGTCTTATAATAAGGAGGTGTTAGGTCATGTTTTCCTAAACATCTAAATGTTATTTGTCTGCCATGACTGGACATCACCCAGGTTCCTGTACAATTTTGACTTTACAAAACAAAATAAATGATGCCGCATGAATGAAAACAGGATTGTCATAGGCAGATCCAGTGGGAAAAATTTGGTTGATTATATAGGGAATCTCTGAATTGAAGCGTGACTGGAGTCAGTGGCAATGGTAAATAAACACTGACAAGTCTTAGATAGCATTAATAGTTTTGCATGTTTCTTCATCAGTTGACTAGAATTAGATGGAGGTGTGCACTCATACAATTACAATGTCTTTTTCAGAATTTCTGATCCAACCATGTAGTATGGCACGCTATTGAGATATGGTTTTGGTTGATTGATGTTCATGAAGGACCTGTAGTACAAAGTATATCACTGGATTTAACTCTTTGTCCAAGTATATTTTTAAAGTACTTTGCTTTGAGCTCAGTTCATTGTTATGCAATTCATTCTTTGTGAAATAAGATTAATTTGACACAACTCTCATGTTCAAGGTTTTGTCAAAGTAGTATCACCTGTATGTACAATGTAAGTAACAGGGAGATAGCAAAGTATAAAGGGCCCAAAACATTACAATTTTTGTTAGTCAATGATACAAAGGGTTCACATAAGAGAATGGATGTAATTACCACATCAGCATGTGCTTCACGTGTATAATAAAACGGGTATATATATATATCTTCACATATATATCAAATGTATACCGGTAATAAGCTTTTGTAACTTTAAACTAATACAAAAAAAAAGTTACTTTTTAAAAAAAAATTCTAGCTGAAGTCTCAGACGATATATGACAAGGCAGAAAATAAAACATCTCGCGCATCTTAAGCGGGAAATTGGCCTGGTCATGCCCCCCATACTCTGAGGGGAAAAGTGAGATCATGCATTTTTTTTAGGGCATTAAAAAAGCTCAATTGGCCCTGTGGGCCAGGTGGGCTAAAATCTAGATATAAAATAAATAACACTCCTAATGCTCAGATTGGTTGTCATCGTGCAACACAGTTAATAACACCATATAGGAAAAGCATAGAGCTACTTTTGTCATAAGACACTGTCAAACATCCAAACATACTACCCACACTCATCTGTGTCCACACTTGTTTAATTATCAAAAAGAATAATTAGACAAATGAAGAAAAAACAAAGGCAAAGATAAGTTTTTTAATTTTTAACTAGAACCTCCATAAAACGAGCTGAACCTTCAAATTTATTGTTGATTAGGATAAAGCAAAAAGTGTAACTACTGCATAATAGATTATTCTCTACAATATAAAATATGATCAAACATGAATACCTTTAAAAAGATTCACGTGGAATTTGATGTAGTTTTAAGAAATTAATTGAACCTTGATAATATGAAGGATTTTTGTTTGTAAAAAAAGTTCACGTACACTTGTTTTATATATAGTGAAACGTAGCCATTCAAGTAAACTATATAATAACACATTCTACTTTTGTTTTAAATTTGTGAAGTTTCATTTAAATTTGAAGAAAAAAGATCATTAAAACGTACATTTTATCAATTGATTGTTGATGTCAAATTGGTAAATTTTGTCTGTTTGGATTTAAATCAAAGACAACACCTGTCCATGTCCTTAATATGAATGCCTTTTTCCAATCTATCAACTGGCGCTGATAAAGTCAAGAAATTCGTTTTGTCAGGTTTTATATACCTTTTTGAATTAACTTGATTTTTTTAAAAGATAAAACAAATTATGACCAATATCCATTTATATGTATCAAATCGGGGACTAGAACTTTATAATTGGTTGTCTTAAAGTATGTCTTTATGAATAGTTCTTCGTTATTTTGGTGAAACCATACTGAGCCAAAAAAGTTTAGCAACAAAAATATGAAATTTTATTCTATTACAAAACTGTAACAACATATGATTTTAATACTAAAAAATGAAATTATGACATGTCAGAAGCAAAATAAATGTTTATCACTCACATTCTTTAGGTTTTTTTTTTTTGTATGGAGCTCGGGAGGGTCAAAATGCGAAAATGAGTAAAGTGCTATTCAAAACCGATTTGTCGGCCATGGCTTAAGTGCGTCAATAAAGGATTGGCAGGCACACCAGCAGCTGCCCTTAGTCTATGCACTACTCTTGTGGCCGGAAAAAACTTGTTACGTGTTGATGTAAAGCGAAAGTAGCGCTCCTCCCTTGATGATGGTCGAAATTGGTGTACGACATATCCACCTATCCCATGCAGTTGCAAATTGTCGATATCTGTCTGTTAGTCACTAAACTGTTGGTTTATGCACATTAAATCGAGCCACGACATCAGAAACACTCATTCTGGCATCAACCATTCCAAGAGCCATCTGACAGTCATTTTCGGGGAGGCCAGGTTGGCGCCCCATACAATTTTTTCAAACTTTTTTGTGTTTTTCTTACCAATAGTGTGTTTCTGAACGTAAATGCCACATTTTTTTTAATTTTTTTTTTAAAAATACAGATACAGAAAGTAAAACATCAGTTACACGTAGAAGGCTAAAATGGCGCGAAATCATTCATCCAGAAAAAAAGTAAGACTGTTGAAAATTACAGGTAAAACTAAGGATTATATCAACGATGTTTAAAAAAAATATGCAGAAACATCAAAAGAAAAATCGAAAAAAAAAAGTGTTGCTAAACTTTTTTGGCTCAGAATATATCGATCATATTTGCTGACGAATATGTTGACATGTTTGTGTTAGACTTTGGATCATAACAAAAGTCTATGACCGGCGAACGAAGGCTGATTGTATTTTATGATTTAATTATGTTTCGTTGTCGTTTTATCTAACATTGTCTAAGAGTTGTATTGGTCATTTATAAATTTAATCCGCTTTATACAAAATTGATTGGACAACAGTTTGACTGTCATACAAGTTAAAGGTTTGGATAGATATAAAACCAGGTTTATTCCATCATTTTTTACCAAGAAAATGGCTTACAAAAGCAGGAGAATGACAGTTGTTAATCAGTCGTTTGATGTGATTGAGCTTTTAAGTTTTCCATTTGAACTTTCCATTTTGAGTTTTCCTATGAGTTTAGTATTTTTGTGATTTATTTTAATGAAGCATCATTGAAATAAGAAGAATTGAATCATAGAAAATAGTAGTAAATATCTTGAAATATTTCCTATTATTAATTCTTAAAACAAACCGAACACACGCTTTTTCTTTGTAAGTGATGCATACTAGCAGCTTTTATAAGCAATAATTTTGACAAACCATTACGTTTCAATTATAAGGCAAAGCAACCTTGAAACTGAACTTTTTTGGCAGTTTTTGCATTTTTGCTTGCAAGTCAGAAAATGTTGTAAGAAATCGTTTACAAAATGTGCCCTACTGAAAACAAAATTACTTATCTTCAACTAATTAATGAGTAGCAAACATTCAAATAAAGCTGATTGACATACGTATGATATACTGTCTGAATCTCACAATCTTCTTACGAATATCAAAAGTAAGCATGTCTTATCTTTGTATGTGTTTCGGACAAATGTAAATACCACAAAAATTGTATATTAGTAATATAAGCATAATAACACAAACTAGAAACTTGTACAAAATGTATAAAGTTACCTCCTTAAATCTGCTTGTATCTTTGAATACCATCAGCATGATCTGTTTTTGTATAGTTTTGACCATTGTAGTGTGATCGATTTTACTCTTTTCTTCATTTTGTAGATTCCCTGCAACTTTGTGTTCCTTTTTACAAACACGTGCCATTACTCCAATTCCATACTCGAGAGAAGCTTTGTATGCAATAAACTCATTTTCAGGTATTTTAGCTTCATCGACATCAGCAAAAATTCTATCACGTATAGATAAAAGCTTTTCAATTGTTTTCCATAGAGAACAACAGTGCTCAAGCAATATTCTTGAAAGTAAGGGATCCAATTGTTTTACTAAAATTCCAGCTGTTGCAGAAACGGAGCAAATATTTTTCTTAACATAACGCCGTTTTCGGTGACGCAAACATGGCTTTATTTCTGTACCAAAAAGAGCTTTCCAATGTGAATCTTTTATCAGTTCAGTGTCAGAAGGAAACTTATAAGACACAGGACATTGACAGCATCTTCGTGTAGTATCCTATAAATGGTAAAGAGTATGCTTATTTTGATTGAGAAACTCCATTAAAGATGTATTCTGTAATGTTAAACTACTATACCAGAATACAGCTTGACAACAACTAAACAACAGAGAACTTGCGAGTGTAACATCAAGAACGGATGATGTTACATTTTTTCGTGGAGCGCTGCAACAAATTTGTCGAAATGGGTTGTGACATGCATATTTTGACCCATTTTTGTCAAATAACAGTTCTAATTGGTTTGGAGTAATAAGTTGCTGCTCTGGAAGCTCATAGTTTTTTGGACATCGACAACATGTGACCCGATTGTAGCATAGATGATACAGTTTATGTTGGTGATGATTTAAAAAGTCCCAGAATGAGGTAATCCCTGCCAATTTTAAGTTAAGTTCTATCAGGTCTACAATACCATCTCTAGTATATTGAACAACAAGCAATGAACCTCTTGCGAAATATTCCTTTTCCTTTTCTTCGATAGCATCAAAATCCATTGCTCACAATCTTATGCTGAAATATAAGCATATTTAGGATTATTTGTTGTTATGTGTTACAAAAGGCCATTATTATCATTTTATGAATACGCATCATTTCAATATTGTTGGTATGCAACCTCAACATAGCAATAGGTAATAATGTTGAGCATGTGATAATGACTGCTAGAATGATTATGGCTTTTGTTGTTACTACAACTGCATGCTTAGCAAATGGACGGCGTCTTAAGAAATATGACTTTCCATGACAAATTTGACAAGTTTGTAAAGACTTGATAAAACGAAATGAAAACGGATGTATATATTAACATTTGATAAAATGGAACAAAAATATACAAAGCTCTGGTAAAAAATTATGTAAGGAAAAACTTATAACGATTCAATAAATTGATAACGAGGATACGATACATCTTTTGGCAGAATCCTCGTTCCGTAAATTTTTGACCAAATCTTGAAAACAAAAATATGTACTGTGAAACTACTATAATTCGTGGGTATCAATTTTCGTGGTTTGAGCAATATTTACATGTTCGTGGGTTTTTAAATTCGTGGATTTTATTTTTCTGAAAAAAATTAGAAAAACTAAAGCCTTTAGATAAGAAGGTTACAAATAGTCTGGATTGAACATTGTTGAAGGAAATTGCAAAGTAAACATTGACCCGCATAAATCGTAGTGATAACACTAATTAGAACATACTCACCCCTTCTCGTCCAATAAAAAGTCAGTTTTCCCTCCTCTAATTTTCATAGTACATGGTTTTCCATGCACTATGAAATGCTATACATGAATGACTTTTATTGTCAGTTAATTATGAAAGTCAACTCTTAATAACTGCAGTAACAAAGTGTAAAATTCCCTGAGGCATTTGCCTTGGGGAAAAAAGTCTACTGATTAAAGGTGAAAGAGCATAGATTAAAACAAAACATTTTTAATTTTGCAAATTTTCATACATTTTCTAATGGTACACATACATTGTTTTACATGTACATAGAATTATAAAAAAAAATAATTGGGGTAACTTAAGAATATAAGTAAAATAGTATTAATTTAATTTATATACCTGATATTTGAGGGATTTTTTTCTTTCAAGGAAAAAATGACAGACTGCTAATATATACAGCAAAGGATTTTTTTTCAGAGAAACACAATACATGTTAATTTATCAATAAAAAGTAAGCATCTAATGTCAAATGGTCTGAATTTAAATATTTATACGGAGAGTTTTATATTTATAAAAAAAAAAAATAAAAAAAGGAATTTATATAATATTGTGTTACATTTAAAAAAAAAAAATCTTAAGATATATAAGTATTAAATATTACCTGAGGTAGAAGAAAAAACAATTTATCCGTTTGGTCCTGACAAACTATGTCAGAGCTATTTCATTTCATCTATTGAAATGATGATTACCTGTTTTACATTTAGTTCTTATAAAAAGTGAACTCTTATTTAGGTTTGAATATTACAATGGGAAAATATCATTTTGTAAGGACACTCGAAAGTGTGAATATGTTCTAAATTGGTAAGACAATACTTGGTCATGTTTTGTGAAGATTTCAGCCCCGCTTCACCTTGGGATTAAATCTTAATAAAACATGACCAGGTATAGTCTAACCTATAATTAACCCATGATAAAGTGATCAATAGATTAAAGACCATTAAAGGTGTTAATTAGGCCATACATATGTCACCTAAAGAAAGCATTAACATAAACAAATGCTATAAACGTGTCTTGAATTGTCAAATTTAGTAATTCTTATCAAAATCACGCCCAGCATATGAAATTTTTTTCCCATATGTACAAGAACTATGCGGATGTAAAATGAAGACTTTATCATACTGTAATATCAATACCAGAAATCTGACTTTCATCGATTAAAAATATTTTTTATAAGAATTGAAAGATCAAACATTGTATAGTTTAGGTTTTTAAAGATTAAATTCGTATAATCCTGCATGCCGTTGTAGTTCTGTGACTGCTGTAAAAGAGGGACAAAAGATACCAAAGGGACAGTCAAACTCTAAAATCTAAAACAAACTGACAACGCCATGGCTAAAAATAAAAAAAGACAAACAGACAAACAATAGTACACATGACACAACATAGAAAACTAAAGAATAAACAATACGAACTCCACCAAAGACTAAGGGTAATCTCAGGTGCTCCGAAAGGGTAAGCAGATCCTGCTCAACATGTGGAGCAGGATTTGCTTACTATAAAGTATTTTCTATAAAGTATTACTATTAAATATTCTCAGATTTAGCGTTTTTCAATATATTCTCTAGATCATATCAGTAGTCTATTTTTTATCGATTGGGATCTTTCAATGTTTTAATTTGGACAATGGTTGTTTTATTTCGTTGGACACTTAAATTCGTGGATAATGTCATCCACGAAAACCACAAAAATTGGTACACCACGAATAAAAGTACTTTCACATTATAACATTAAACATGAAATCAAGTTGTCTAATGTATTGAATGTTTATCCTGACTGCTTAAAATTGGATAGAATTGAAATAACAAAACAAAATAGTATAAAATTGAGAATGGAACAAAGAAATGTGCCAAAGAGACAACAACCCGAACATAGAAAAAAACAGCAGAAGAAGGTCACCAACAGGTCTCCAATGCAGCTAGAAATTCAAGCACCCTCAGCTGGCCTCTAAACAAATATGTACTAGTTCAGTGATAATGAACGCCATACTAATTTCCAAAATGTACACAAGAAACTAAAATCAAAATAATACAAGACTAACACTAGCCAGAGGCTCCTGACTTGGGACAGGCGTTATGAATGTTCATAAAGATTGTAACGACTAGGCAACTCAATACAAATGTGATTTCTGTTTACATAGTGGTCATGGTGACAACCGCCATTTTTGTTTTATTTCTTGTTACAGTAGTGATAATATTGAATACGAAATAATTCGTGACAAATTTCAATTTAACATTTCGTTTTTTAATTATTAAAGATGTTAACCTAATACATAATTAAACTACACGATTGACACTTTGTCTTTTTGAATTTTAAAGGGTAATGACCGTATTCATGGTATTATCACAACGAGATTAGAACTAGTTTGGTACAATTCAATCAATAATTCATGGACTGATTGTTACGTAGTTATTAAATTAACAAACACATATTAGTACTTACGTTCTACCTTAATGGACTGATTTTGCCCTCAATATGCCAAAGTTTTTTCACTGAAAGTACAGTACAAATGTAAAAGGTAAATCCCATTCTTGTCACCTTTGTCGTATTGACTTTTAAAAATAGAACATATATTTAAAAATAGATGTTTTCAAATCGATATTTGCATTGGAAATTGATTTAATGTGTATTAAAGCAGATATTTAAATTTATTTAAATTTTATTTCATTCATTTTTACCAAAATTTAAGAATTAAAGAAAAATAGATTGTTATTTCACAAAATTTAAGAATTAAAGAAAAATAGATTGTTATTTAACAAAATATAAAACTTTGTTTTTGAACTGGAATATACTTTCACAGCAGAAGTTTCAACACTTTTTGTTAACCTTTTTGAAATTAAACAATTAAAATGCATGAGATAATCAAGTTGTAAAATTTATATAAGTTTTCATAACGTGTTTGATTACACTTGAACACTTAAAAATAACATGTTACAATACAATGGAAAACGTAGAAAAGGCGCTGTAGGTTGGTCCTTCAAATACATAGTCCAAAATTTTTTAAAACGTCTTTGTTAAAAAGAAGTCAATTACTGAACAAGTGTACTCTTTGTCAGCTTATTTTCTATAAAAGTTTATATTATACTTCAGTTTTGCATTGTATGCAACCCCATCCAAAAGTTTTGATCTCAGGTTAACACCCTATAAGGTTGAATGTTCTGTTTGTATTGATTACAAACTTTCAAAAATTAAATTTGCAGAACATATTGCTTTATATTTAGATGGTTGGATTTTTTGGGTGATTTGTGTCTATCACCCGTGCTCTTTTTTTGTCTCTCCTTCTGGAATTGTTTTGTCAGCAATACCCTTGCCTCATGTCAGAAGACACTTGTTTTTGGAATAATCATTTTTGTTTCGAATGAAATAGTTATTATTGAATATTTGTTCCATTAGGAATATTTATCTTTTATAAAAAATTTCCCGAAAAGGACGTTTGTCATCAGAAAAAACATACTTGGACATCAGTACTATGCAATTCAAACACAAGATTCTATTTCAATACGAATTTAGATTTAAGGTGGTATGGGTGTCTTTCACCATCTTGGATTGTAAAAACAGAGAATCTAAGGTCCATATTTTCTATCAAATTAGCAAAATTTGATGCAAGAATGCAGATATTTCATGTGTTTTTACATTTAAAAGATCCAATTTATAAGAATATAACTTATAAATATAAATATATGTACAAGTGTAGATTATTTTTGGTTGTTTTTAAATATTTTGAAACTGTCATTTTAAGGGGAGGTAACTCTAAAACAGTGCATTTTCTGTTGGATTGTTCATGGAATTTTCCTACTTTGCATTTTAGCCGGAAAAAACGCACGGTGACCCTATCTTTTCTTTTGATATTATCAAAGCATTGTTTGAAAGCTATATTTTCCTAATTTATTTTACAATTCTATCATTTCGTTTAGTTTCTATTCACAAAATGGTGTTTTTTCCTGTATAATCCATACAAAATGTGTCATTTTGTCACGACCCGTAGCTTGAAAAAATGCACGGTGACCTATCATTTTTGTAATATTTTTTAACATGTATCAATAGATACTACATTTTGGCAAAGTATGAACAAATTCTATCATTTTTATTTTAGACTCCTATACCACCTTAACTTGTAACTAGGATTTGTTTTCGCATCGATGTATGACTTTATCTATTTGTATACCCTAACGTCGAGAATATACCTTTTTGTAACTCGTAATAGCGTATAGGAAATTGAATCTCATCTATTTCACGACGTATGATTTCATTTTTAATTGTTACTTAGACGAAGAAAATAGTATTAACAAACATACTGAACTCCATGGTAATTTTAAACTGTCCATGAAACTTTAACAATTCTAGTGTAAGAATTACTTTATTAAAAATAAAATGGATAAGAACTTTAATTTCCTTGATACATTATAAATAATGAAACAATGCTAGAATTAAAATTTAAAAAGAACTAAAATTATTTGATTTGTAACACTAAACCGTCATGTTTTATTTTTTTACGCTGGCACTGAATATTGTCTATGGCTATAAGTCTTCACACCTTTCGATGAACTTAAAAAAAGGAGAATCAAACGTTACTTTACAAAGTACTTACTTGGATTTTTTTTCGCGCAGACCTCATTGACGTTTTACAGAGTCTGAGAATTAGCTGAAAGCTCGGGTATATCATAGGATTTTAAAAACGTTTACTCCATACGCTGATGAAGCTGTTATAGTGTGTTCTCTTTTACAGGTTGCATTTATCTTTGACCAGTTTAATAGTTATTTTTATTGTTTCAATCTTTGCAGTGATTGATTTTGGAAACGCCATGTATATAGAAAAAAAAAATACCATCAAACAAGAAAATGTACATACATTGGCTAGAGGTATAGAGGGAGCGTTGCGATCTCATAAACATGTTTAACCTGCCGCATTTGTGCGCCTGTACCAGGTCAGGAGCCTCTGGCCTTTGTTAGTCTTGAATTATTTTAATTTTAGTTTCGTGTGTACAATTTGGAAATTAGTATGGCGTTCATTATCACTGAACTCGTATATATTTGTATAAGGGCCAGTTGAAGGACGCCTCCGGGTGCGAGAATTTCTCGCTACATTGCTACAAAATATACCATTTCGGTCATGTTGACTTATTTGTAAATCTTACATTGCTGAACATTAATGATGTTTACAGTTTTTTTATATCTATAATAATATTCAAGATAATAACCAAAAACAGCAAAATTTCCTTAAAATTACCAATTCAGGGGCAGCAACCCAACAGAAGGTTGTTCGATTCATCTGAAAATTTCAGGGCAGGAAGATCTTGACCTGATAAACAATTTTACCCCCATATCAGATTTGCTCTAAATGGTTTGGTTTTTGAGTTATAAACCAAAAACTGCACTTAACCCCTATATTCTATTTTTAGCCGTGGCGGCTATCTTGGTTGGTAGGCCGGGTCAGGTTACACATTTTTTAAACCAAATACCCCAATGCTGAATGTGGCCCAGTAGTTTCAGAGGAGAAGATTTTTGTAAAAGTTAACGACGCCGAACGACGACGACACCGGACGCCGGACGCCAAGAGATGGGAAAAGCTCATCTGGCCCTTTGGGCCAGGTGAGCTAAAAACCTTAATCTGTGGAAGGGTAGGCAAATCCTGCTTCAAAAATGGCATCCGTCATGTTGGTCGTGTTAGTATAATAACATAAAAGATTTTCCTACTATTGTTTTGCCTTTATTCGGATTTTTTTTTCTCTTCGGTATACCCCATCCCGACCCTAATGATATACTAGTATGTATGTATCTTTTATTTTTTACATTCATTGTTGAGCAATAAAAAAGTCGCTCTCTACTGATTGTTTTTCATTTTTACAGCTGTTAAAATAGTATTAACAATAATCATGATAATTATTAAGAACATTGACTAAATTGTGGAAGTTAATAACGCCATATTTGATTTTTTAAGATTACATAAAGTGAGAATTGAGAACTTTCGTTTTCATTCAGTTTAGATAGAGAGAATCAATATACTCTAGTTGTAAATATTATTTTTGGCCTTTTCTATGTTGATTTGATATATTCATCAGTAGTTTATTTACTTTTTATCCGACTTAGAGCCATTATATAGCTTGATACATAAAAAAATTATGATAATTAAAAACAATTCCATGCATCTTGTGACATTCTAACTATTCTTTTTATTAAATATTAAGTTTACATTATCCATTACGCTCATGAATATACTCTTTAACTAATTATTTTGAAATGTATTCTTAGCGGTATACTACTGTTGCCTTTACTTATGTGACTGGAACGAAAAAAAGAGTTTATGGAAAGTTGTCATTATTTAGTAGATTTTTTTACCGTTTTAAAACATAACCTGCATATTGTTATTTTTTTGTTCTCTCCTTTCATTGACGTAGAATGAATTTAAACGAGATAAATATTAAAGTGATCAGAACTCATAACTACGACTATGAAAATTGTAACTCAGTATTTTGAAACCACATTTATTCTTTTGAAATCACTGACAAATATTTTAACATAGAAGATGATCTGTTTTATTGATTTTAAATTCAAAGCTGACTGTAATGAATAGAATACACACATTTAGAATATATTTAAGTATTGTACCAAATTTAGGGAGCACCTATATATTATTGGGTTAATATCATTGCAATTCTTATACTCTGTTTCAAATAAAAAAATAAAAAAATAAACGGTTCATTTTACAGGTTTCTTACATTTGTACTTGTAAAGGTAAACTGGCTATTGTGTAAAACGTTATGACTGTTTTGAAATGTATATGTTATTAACTATACTGTCACAGTGATAATACTAGTTGAGTTTATTTGGTAAAAGAGGGACAAAAGATACACGAAGGGGTATTAAATGTAATATGTCGAAAAAAAAACCGGACAAAGCCATGGCAAAAAGCAAAAAAACGGAAAAAAACCCAAGAAGAAGAACAGGATTCAAACGTAAACAAATATTAAACTTAGTCTGAGCCAAACACAATTTGAAAAACAAAGTGTTATCTCAAGCGATTTTAAGCAAGAAGATCCTTATGACACAAGAAGTGTGTTCATTTATTTCCGGTCATAAGTCTTACTTGGTTTGTCAAGTTTGAAGAAAATGTAGAAGTGACTGTTGTAACGAAAATTAGAACATCGTCGTTATGTTATTTCGAAACGGTTTGGCAGCTCTTGGTGGCTCTTTGAACTATTGAAGCAATGATTTCAACTTCACCACTAGAAACTCTTATATTAATATCTTCCTTGCAGCGAGGAACACATTAAAATACTGAACACCGAGGAAAATTAAATTTGGAAGTTCCCTAATAAAAAGGCAAAATCAAATGAATGGACAACAACTGTCATATTCCTGATTTGGTTCATGCATTTTCTTACGTAGAAAATGTTGGAAAACACCTGGATTAATAGCTAGCCAAACCTCACTTTTATGATAGTTGCATCAAAATCCGTTATGTTGACGGCGATGTGAGAACAAAACAAACAGACATAATAGGTGAAAAGTTTAAAGGAGTAGTGATTCAGACTATGAAAATCAAACAAATATATAACAACGAAACACAAAATGACATATATAAAATGTACATAAACAACAAGAATGTTTTAATTGTACATTCGCACTTACATTTCTTTTAATGTTAAATGGACGTGAAACCGGGGTCAAAACTCTAACTTGGAATAAACATTCAGAAGATCATTTATTTGGAAACATGTGTACTTAGTTTCAAGTTGCTTGGACTTCAACTTCATCAAAATTACCTTGACCAAAAACTTTAACCAAAAATCTGAAGCGGGACAAACGGACTAACGGACAAACGCACGGACCAACGGACGAACAGACGAACAGGTGGACGAACGGACAAACAGACTGAAGAAACGAACGAACGAACGTACGCACAGACAGTAAAAGGATACCCATAAATGGTTAAAAAAAATACTGACAAAGAGAAAATAACCAGACCAAAGAGCAGACAACAGCTGAATGCCACCAATTGCAATAGGTCTTCAATGCAGCGAGAAAAATCTTGCGCCCTATGCAGGCCTCTCCTGGCTCCTGAATAAAAAGGATAACTGGTTCAGTGAAAATGGAATCCATGTTAAAGTCAAAAACACATAAATTATTTAAAATTAAAAAAAACACACAAAACTAGCAAAGACCAGAGGCTTCTGACTTGAGACAGGCGCAAACATGCGGCGGGGTTAAATATGTTATGTGAGATATCGACCAATCCTCCCCATATACCGTATCCCAATGAAGAATAAAAAAACACAGCGATACACACAGAAAAACTCAGTTTAAGAGAAGTCGAGTCCGATGTCAGAATAGGTAACAAAAGAAACTAAACACAAAGACAATAAAACATAATTAACAAAATACTACTAGCAGTTACTGACATGCCAGCTCCAGATCTCAATGGAACTGATTGAAAGATTTTATCTTCATCATATGAATATCAAGCACATTCCCTCCTGTTCATGGTTTAGTATTATACCATCATACAATTGAGAATGGAAATGGGGAATGTGCCAAAAAGACAACAACCCGAACATAGATAAAAACTACAGCAGAAGGTCACCAAAAGGTTTTCAACGTAGCGAGAAAATTCCGCACCCGGAGGCGTCCTTCAGCTTGCCCCTAAATATATACTAGTTCAGTGATAGTGAACGCCATAATAATTTCCAAATTGTACACAAGAAACTAAAATTAAAATAATACAAGACTAACAAAGGCCAGAGGCTCCTGACCTGGGACAGGCGCAAACATGCGGCGGGGTTAAACATGTTTGTGAGATATCAACCCTCCCCCTATACTTCTAACCAATATTAACTATATGAGGAGAACATAACCTGTATCATGCAAACAACTGGTTTTAGAATAAATGTGTTTAATTCCGATTCAAACACGATTTAAGTTAATCAATTTAAAAGCCTAAATTTGCAAACTTAATGAACTGACACCAGTATCGTGCCCATATCACTTCTGAATAAGTATGTTTGAAGGTTTTGTTAGCTTTTGATGTGAATATTGATATGTTTGTGCTTTGTAAAGAATATGATCATAAAAGAAAGGATGTGAAATACCTGAACGTATAAGATGTCAGCATGTTGAGTTATATTTAAGAATGACGTCCTTGTACTGATTATTAAATTTAGTAAATATTTGTGATTTCGTAAACCCTTGTGTGATAGTTTTTCAGTAATACAGAAATTTCTCTCGTTAAAATCTAATACGTTGTTACATACACAGCCAATCGAACCAATTGAAATATATAAAACCCACAAACTTTTTAAATGCACCCTTTTTATATTACATTTTTTTTCTATTACGAAAATGTTTCCCAGCAAGTTTTAAGATTTCTTTTTATGTGTTTGTATGTGTGTGTGGTTTTTTTTAGTTTTTTTTTTACATCATGTATATTGAAATTCCAACAGTATATGTTCCGCATACGTGCAGTATTAGCTAATTTGCTGTGAAAATAATTTTATCGAGTATATAATAATTCTTAATAACAATATTATTTTAAACATAAAATTTAAGTGTTTGAAGTGAAAATTGCGTGATTTTGTAATCAAAATTAATTATTGACTGATGCATGTAATTATTTTCCCTCTGTGAGCCTCTCACATTCTTTGGTGTTCTGAATAGCTTTTGACAACGTCACATTGTAACATATGCTATGATGATACATTTAATGTCCTAATTGCGAATAAAAACGTCTCATATACCCCACCAGTTTTCGGAATATATAATGACATCTCTGTGTTGTTATCCATTAAAAAAACTCGACACATTTGTAATCCGGCACATAATTATGCATCCTATGTGTTAGTTTAAATTGACAGTTATTAGTATATGCGCAACAGAATATAGTTAAACGGCTTATTGAGCGATACAGGTAAGGATTTTATGTTCGAGAGAAAGAATCAAAAGTTTTTATTTCCTTTGATATAAAATACCCAAAACT
Source organism: Mytilus trossulus (assembly GCF_036588685.1). Taxonomy (NCBI): domain Eukaryota; kingdom Metazoa; phylum Mollusca; class Bivalvia; order Mytilida; family Mytilidae; genus Mytilus; species Mytilus trossulus. The sequence continues at coordinate 66,323,117 of NC_086380.1, read as the reverse complement.
TGTAATAATAATAATAAGGAAACAAAAGAAGCCTATGACTGTTGTGTTAGGACATCCAGATTTATAATTATATTGAATAGAAAAGCGATACACAAAAAAAATTCCAGTTAAGAAAAACGTGTTATATGTTATTTATAGGTCTTATACATGGTATATTATGTGACATTCCCGGCTTGGACTTTATTTATTCCTTTTGCCGAAGGCGAGGGTGATATAAACCCTTAGCCGGTAATGTCATAAATAAAGGCAACAGTAGTATACCGCTGTTCAAAACTCATAAATCCATGGACAAAAAACAAAAGCGGGGTAACAAACCAAAACCGAGCGAAACGCGTTAAATATAAGAGGAGAACAACGACACAACACTGAAACGCAACACACACAGAAACGGACCAAGTATCAGACAAAACACCACGAGAAAAACAAATATAACATGAAAACCAAATACATGAATTTGGGATAGACAAGTACCGTGCCACGTCTTATCTCAATATCTCAAAAATAAGAGGAAACACAAACGACTGAACGTTAAAATGCAACACGCAGAGAAACGAACAATAATATAACAATGACCATCTTCCTGACTTGGTACAGGACACTTTTAAAGGGGAATAAAAGGGGTGGGTTGAACCTGGTTTTATGGCATGCCAAACCTCGTACTTTAATGGCAAAGTTAAATATAACATTGAAATAACAACATAATATTACAGGACTACAATACATTAAAATAGGAGAACATATTAGACAAAGAAAAACATGATTAATAGATTAACAAAAAGCATCAGGTTTAAAATTCAATACGCCAAAAACGCGCCTTGTCCACGCAAGACTCACCAGTGACGCCCAGATATAAAAGATCGAAAGTGAAAAAAGTACAAAGTTGTACAGCACTGAAGATCAAAAGTTGAAAAGGTTTCGCCAAATACGGCATTGTTTTTATGCCTGGGATAAGAACATTCTTATTATATAGAACAATTCATGCTATTGCAAACAGTAAATTTTATCAAATGAATATGAAAGAGATATACACAAAGAAACTGAACTAATTACAGAAAACTAAACCTGAATACATAACGCCTAGATATAAAGATCGAACGTGAAAAAGGTACAAAGTTGTACAGCACTGAATATCAAAAGTTGAAAAGGTTTTGACAAATACGGCATTGTTTTTATGCACGGGATAAGAACATCCTTATTATATAGAACACTTAATGCTATTGCAAACAGTTAATTTTAACAAATGAATATGAAAGAGATATACATAATGAAACTGAAGTATTAATTAATTACAGAAAACTAAACCCGAGTTTATCACAAAATAGACACACATCTGAATCAGTCCAGGCGTCAACGTAATTAAAAAAATGTGACGTCACATACGATGGCGAAAGGGCAGAAACGTTATGCCACATTTGAATTTATGAAATTTAGAAACAGCATGACGTCACATATGAAAAACTATCATTCAAAAATGAGATAGAATAGGATTAATTTAGAACTAAATACTGATAATTCATTTAAACAAAATGCATATTGCAATACTTATTAATAGCAATTAACTGTAATATATATATGTCCAGTTTGTTATGAATCCAACTTCTAATTTTAACGTAAATAATCGTACAAAATTTAATATAATTAAAAAAGAGGAGGTGATTAATTTTTTTATCCGTCACACCTAAATATATGATGAGAAGACGTCAACACATTTGACAAAATCTGATGAGAATTACAAATATAACATTAAACATGTAAACTAAATACATGAATTTGGGATAAACAAGTACAGAAACACGTCTTATAGTAATGCGAATTCACATTCAGCAAAACAGTCACAATCGCGAATAAGTCACGTTTGGTAATCAAAAGATTAGACGACATAATGACAAACCAAAATCTACCATGTGGTAAAAATGTCCTTAGCTAGTTTGGTTAAAGAGACATCATATGGATCCACCAATTCGTGATGGTGTCCATAAAATTTACGGAGTGTCAATTTTAATCTGTCCTCCTCATAACATTGTTGGAGCAGTTTCTGCATTAGGAGCACACTCCTGTATATGAAGTCTGTATAGTGTGAACAAGCACGTGAATAGCGTATCAATTGTGATATGTAAACACCCTACGAATGGGCAGAGGGTATGTTACTGCTGAGAAATGGGAAATTGATAATTGGGAAGTTGAAATCGTCCCGTTTATCATAGATTTTTGTGTGAAGTCGTCCATCTACGTCAATATTGAGGAAAAGATCAAGGTATGAAGCAGTCCTTCTAGTATCAGTAGTATCCTTAATTTCAAGTTCACTGGGATATATGAGATGTAAGTATTGGCTGAAGTATGGGTTGTTCAATGATAAAACGTCATCAATATATCGGAAAGTAAAATTAAAGAATTTCGCAAGGTGCTTTTTCTTTTTGTCTTTTAGAAGGTTCTGAATAAATTCTGCTTCATACGAATACAAAAACAAATCAGCCAGCAGGGGTGTACAATTAGTACCCACTGGAATACCGACTGTCTGTTGAAATATAAATCCTCCAAACTCAACAAATATATTGTCGATCAAAAAGTCCAGCATTTTAATAATATCATCTTCAGTATATTTTCATAAAATATACACGGTATATATGTTACAGGTAATTTTTAAAATCAGGGAGTGAAAGTGCAAAATATTTACTGGCATTATTAAAAAATGTTTAACAAAAACTCGATACAGGAACAAAGGAGTTATTTTTGAAACATGCGAATTGCAGGTTTCAGACCAGTTATATAAGTGACATTCCGGGATATTGGTTTATATTGTATAACCCTTGCCGTCGGACCAGGGAATATCTCTGCTATAATAAGGGATTTTGTAAAATCACTAACATTTACAGTAATTATGTAAAATCCCTAAAATTGTCCCGGAATTTATAAAATCACTGAAACATTACTAAGGATTTTGTCAATCCCTTTTAAATATCTGTATACTTATTTTTACATGTTTAGTTTTGGTGACATCTGCTTTTTACACTCATACTTGTTTTGTGAACATCTTTTAATTCCAGAACATCCACATTTAAAAACAAATCCTTTTCAATCACAAAATCTTGTCGAAAAGTTATGGAATTGTCAATAGATACAAATGATAGACATTGAAGATTAATTTGATTTGGATCTAAAGAGTAGAGATAGCATACACACCTATTTAAAGTTTAATCCCTTTCTGAAAGAATACATGTATATGACAGTATCTTAGATATGACCACAGCAAGAAATGCAATTACAAAACAAATTATGTGCTCCTGCACATGCCTGTTGTTTTAATTTTTACTATCATTAGTTTGTGTGAGTACATGTCTTTTATAGGCTGCAAAATTAGTAATACAACACGCATTTGCTTTTTATTTATTAACTTGAATGTCACAAAAAAGCTGCTATCGTCCAGAAATGTATAGAGTATTTGTCACTGGATCCCATTACCTAAACCAATCAATTTCTTACTCTGTGCATGTCTAGTTAAATGTTTTTTCCTCCTATAACTGCAATCAATCCTTTATGTGAAACTAAAATTTGTTATGATTGGTTTATACTTTTCAGCTATTACAGAAACACTATATAAAATACCTAAAGTTAATTTCCGCAGAAAAAAACATTATACCTTATCTGGTCTTCTTTCTATGTTTTTGTGCGCAAAAAGTTTTGCCTTTTTATTTTCCGGGTACACATGTTATAATTTTAAGTGTTCCCCAATTCTTTGAAACGACAGTTGTGCGTTAAAGATTGGCGAAAGATGCCAAAGTCATATTCAAATTTATAAGTTAAAAATAGACTGACAACACTATGGCTAAATTTGTTCTTGATTTGAAGAGCCATGTTCTGCAGTATGTCATGATCAATTGTTTGATGAACATTACTCATCTAGTACCAGATTTTAAAGCTGAGTTAATTTCAAAATTGTAGATTAAAATAGGTGTAGACTTTTAAAAAAAAATCTGCAATACAAAACAGCTATCTAATTTACAAATTCTTGGTATTCGATAAGGGATTATGTAAAAAAAATATCAGACTTATTTCAGTGATTTTGTATAATCTCTAATAAGTTAATCGATAATACAAAATCCTGTAATGTCAGGGCTGTCACTGATTTCAGAAATTTACTGTAACATAATATTCAGTAAATGTTTATTGTTTCACAATATTCTGAGTAATTCCTTTTCGTGTCGACAAATATTTTATTTTTCGTTTATACTGTTTGTTCAATTACGTTTTTAGATCTCGTGCATACGTGAAGGATTTTGTAATTTGCTGTGAAAATATTTTTTATAGTGTATGCAATTATTTGTAATAACATCAACATTAAGAAATTAAGTATTTAAAGTGTAAATACGTGTAGTGTAATTTGGGATCAAAACGTAGTATACATGTCATTTTTTTCCTCTGTAAGCATCTGCCATTCTTTATGTTTTCTGTACATACTAAGATTACGTCACATTATAACGTTCGTTATGATGACGTAATTGCGGTTTAAATTTGGGTAAAAAAACGTCGTTTATAACCTAGCAGTTTCATAAATATAAACCGTGTTGTTATTCAATCACAATACCCGACACATTTGTAATCCGTTATATCAATTGAAATTTCTCTGAAAATAAGTATAAATTTCGAATTCCAGTTTTTTAAAGGTATGAAATTTAGAAAAACTAAGAATGTTCTTATCCCAGACACAGATAACCTAAGCAGTATTTGGCAAAACGCTTTGGAATTTTAGGACTTCAATGCTCTTCAACTTTGTACTTATTTGGCATTTTCAATATTTTGATCTGAGCGTCACTGGTAAGTCTTAAAAAGACGAAACGCGCGGCTGGCGTATTCAATTTAACGCCTGGTACTTTTGATGACTATAATTACACAAACTTGAAAACAAGAGAAAAGGTTTTTAAAATTTGAAAACTTCATAATCTGCAACTAGGCCACAATTTATCAGCTGTTGAAAACAATAATCGATCAAGAGTACAGATGATTATATACTTTTTATTAGTACTAGTCAGCAAAGAAAACGATAAACAAGTTTGAACTGGAATCTATCACAAAATATATTAGTAGAAAAAATTGTTTAACCAAACAACGAATAACTATCATTTGCCAAGCAAATACATATGATTAAAAAAGTTCGACCAAATCCAAAAGTTAAAACATACTGTGTTATTGTAATCATTTTGCCAAAAAATATAACAATCATCGATACTTAATTTTAAAGAAAAAAAAATATGTATTCAAATATCTGCAAAGGCATCAAAACTTCAAGCAGACCAAATTAAAGTTTTCAGTTATAAGTTCTTATTTCGATTTTTTAATTTTGGGAGAAAACACAAAATTTAAAAATGCAAACAAAAATTTTCACGTATTTTTGTTAAATCAATGATTTTGATAAGAATATAACGCTTGATAAATAAAAGACTAATTTGACAATCATTTACTTTGATACAATGTACATGATTTAACTCATTTCATTATATATATACTAACATTGTTGGGTTGATGTTTAGACGAGTTGTATATGCATAATGTACACAGTCATGTATCACCATCATTGATGGCGATCCGATGGACAAATCTGTTGTAGAGACGTACTTATAAATATAACTATTTTCTGTAACTATATCTTACATTAATTTGTAGGATCCTTTTCTATAGATAATTTAGCTGATCTGTAATAATAACATATCCATGCCTTATATATCATGTACTGTAGTACGCCGCTAGATTAAAACTGACGAGGAAAGGTAACACACGGTCACTGAAAGCTTTATTATTGTAGAGCCCAGGTGTTCGTGTGGTCTAGCGGGACGGCTGCAGTGCAGGCGATTTGGTGTCACGATATCACAGTAGAATGGTTTCAAATCCCGGTAAGGGAAGAACAAAAAATTTGCGAAAGCAAATTTACAGATCTAACATTGTTGGGTAAATGTTTAGACGAGTTGTATATATAATCGGATAAATTGATTTATGATGGGAGTTTTTCCCCTCATTTGCTTTTCCACAAAAAAACCCAAAACACCCTCCGAAGCAGAAAATGTGACAACATTTATTACTCCAAGCATTTACTCTTCAAACACCCTTATCTTGCAGAGCTTTTTTTTTTTTTATATATATACATTTAAAGGCGTAAGCTCTATGTATATTGTGCTGTATCATATTAAAAAAGTATAAATATTGCTCAAACCACGAAAATTGGTACCAACGAATTAAAGTACTTTCACAGTATATGGTATTGATAGACAACATTTATTACTCCAATCATTTACTCTTCAAACACCCTTATCTTGCAGAGCTTTTTTTTTATTTTATATATATACATGTAAAGGCGTAAGCTCTATGTATATTGTGCTGTATCATATTAAAAAAGTATAAATATTGCTCAAACCACGAAAATTTGTACCAACGAATTAAAGTACTTTCACAGTATATGTATTGATAGATAACATTTTTATGCGTTAATCAAATAGAAATATATAAAAGGTAAGTTATACAATTTTGCAAAGCAGTTTCTTATGTTTAAATATTATGGTCTTTAACTTCGTGCTGTATTTGGCCTTTTCAGCTTTTTGTAATTCGAGCGTCAGTGATGAGTCTTTTTAAACGAAACACACTTCAGGCTGAATAATTTAAATTCTGACTTCAATGATGTTTTAATTCGGAAATAGACGAATCAGAAGGAAGTACAAGGAAATAAACAACACATTAGGTAATCGCATATAAACAAAACAACCAAAATCGAATGCGTTGACAAGGATGGTTCATAGCTAGTTCTGACCTAGTCCAATACAAAGAACTAATCAAACAGTTGAATTTAATTGGTTACGTGTTTTCATCTATCGATTACAGAATCGTCGGTTCAACAAAAAGAAACTAGTTGAATGCTAGATAAATGGATCACAGCAATGGGTTAAAACTTTTCAAACCAAGCGGTCACCAATGCATCTTTTCAAATTATACATTTTAAATTAAATGATGATATTATTCAACAATTACAAAAAGAGGCTAATGATACTAAAGGCACATCAAACTTATCAGTTGAAAATAAATTATCAATGTCGTGGTTAAAAAAGAAAAATACAACCAGAAAAAAAAGTTAACACAACACAACATAGAAAACTAAAGACTGAGCAACACGAACCCCATCAAAAACTGAAGGTGGGGGATTTTATTTGCTCCAGAAGAGTCAGCAAAATCTGATTCATATGTTAAAAATTTCAGTTTAATCAATTTTTTTAAACAGATTGTTTCAGTAACTATGGCTAAAAAGAGGAAGGTTGAATGTTTTCTGGTTTTACAAGTTATAGTTCATTTTGTCACCTTAAGATCAAATCTAATATCACATCTCCATGTTTGTAACATGAACATGTTCTCTCAATATTTAAAAGTGGTAAAACAATAATGGTTTTAACTTTGTTTTTCATTTCAGTTTAAAGAAAATAGCTTACAAATGTATCTGATTCCTTTAAGTTTGTATGACTTTTAATTTTCTTTTCAGTGTCGTTAATCACTGCCACTGTACAGAAACAAGTCGAAGAATGAATAATCCACAAGTTGGTTGTTTTCACGTGCATAAGTTTCAAACACACATGCAGATGTGTTACAGTCTGTTATTAAATATCATTAATGCTTGCATTGTAATAACTAATGAATCTAGTTTGAAAATATTCGTACATGTCTATATCATTTGTTTTTTCTTATTGCTTTTTGTTTTTTTTTATAAATCTGATTGAAACTTTGTAAGAAAGATATGGGGAAACTATTTATATCCTATTAAGGAGTCTAATTTTTAATCAAGTTTCACATCAGTTTTGAAATATCACCCAAAACTTTATCTGTCAACTTCAAACTACAAGAAATATTATAACAATACATTTTGCACGTCACTCGATGATATGTTACTTCTATGGTTGCGTGTTACGCCCATATTGTGTTTTGCGTTACCTCCTCTGATACACAAAGTGCAATCGAAAAATATAAAACTCGACAAGTCAAAGATGGAACCCATTACACACTTCCTTTCGTTTTTTCAGTTTTCTTTAAAAAAATAAAATAAACAACAACCGTACAACTAGTGGTGCAGGAGTAGATACAAATAAGGAACACCTGGCATTACATCTACCTGTTTATAATAAGTTTTGCTAATCTCAAGATAAAACGCTGTTTCTAAAACATAGATGAAATAATTCATGTTGAAATACGAGAGTCTTTTTTTTCAGGAGCCAGTATGTCAGTGGTTACCGTTAGATTCTGTCTGTTTAACTTGTTTTTCGTTTACCTATTTGATCTTAAATTAGGTTTGTTCTTTTTTACGCTGGAAAGATCATTTTAGGGCCATTTATAGCTGAAACGGTTTTGCTCATTTTTGAAGGCAAATGGTGACGAGGCTGTTGTGGTCAATATTTTCCTTATTCCTCGTCATTAAACCTCGGTTAGATATTTGTTTCATTCTCTATCATACTAGATCTCCTTGTTATATACTATTATACATAATTTGCCATGGTAAATTTTTAACAAAAAAAAAATGTTTTATATGAACATTATATAACAAGGAGATGTGGTATGATTGAGAATGAAAAAAATATCTAACCGAGGTTTGTTTAATGACGAGGAATTAGGAAAATATTGACCACACCAGCCTCGTGTAGTGATGTCATAGATTTTTACGAATGTTATCAGTGCATCACTCAGTGGTAAATTTTAAAGTCACATTAACAGGGCTGCGTTCAGTATCCTAGCAGTTAGTAAAGCCGCTATGTCTTAGTATAAAAAATTGAAAACAAAACGTTATAAAATATAAATTTCATGCGTTCATTTGATATCTTTTTGTAACAACGGTATGTTACTTAGCTAGGCTAACCAATCGACGCCATTTTCGATTATCTAGATAGCATGATTAATTTTGTTTTAGGCTATCTAAATCTATGTGGCTTGGCTAGGTTGGCTATTCGATCAGAAGTCGTAATCTACGTAGCCCTACGGTGTAGCTAGGGTATTGAAAGTTCCACTGATTGCTTTAAATTGATGTGTTATGACAACACAAACACAGATATTTATGTTTCGACATTTCTTCATCATACCTCCATACGTATTAGATATCTGAGAGACATGAGAGGCATGAGAGGAAGAGAATATAAATTGATGGTTTATGTTATCAAAAACATTTACTTTTCAGATGACAACATCACAGTTCGGCATGCCAGGAACATGTGTTCAAATGTCAGGGTCGCAAATGGCGTATAATGACATAAATCAGGTATGTCATTTAATCAATAAAGCTGTATTTAATATGTGGTAAATATAATGCATAACTACAAATGAACGGATTTGGGCTTCAGATAAAAAACGCAAATAAAAGTAGGAAAAAAAAGTTATATTGACGTTAATCAGAATAATGAAAACAAACAATTACATGTCAACTTCAATGATTCGTATATCTGCTGAGGTAAAACCAAAATTTTGATAGAATTAAACCTAAGTAGCTAAAAAAATAGCAATTTGTGACTATGTACCGTTGAAACTTTTTCTGACGGAAAAATAATGGTTCCAAGTATCGAAGAGGACGCTACATTTTTTTGTAATTTGCGAAATATTTCCTGGTACTTTATAATTTTTAAAATAAGTCTTAATTCCCTATTGTTAATTTTCCAATTTAAGACGACGATGGTTTTTGACTCCATCAGACGGTGTTAATATATATCCCACCTCGTTAATTATGCACGTGTGTGTAGTGATGTCATAGAATTTTACGAATGTTATCAGTGCATCAAATTAAAACATAACTAAATTTCATTATCTTTTGAGGCGAGATGTATAGGGGACACAGCCACGTTTACTTTTATTTCTATAGAAGTCGCTCTTCATTATACTACTACCTGTCGATACATTTATTTTTGGCATTGCACAAGTCATGTCTTCTTTGACTATTAATTACGTTAAAATACTAAATCCCTGTGATGTGTTTTAGTCGATTTTAGTCTCTGATGCATGATTTTTTACTATTAATTGGTTTTGGCTTTTAACTAGCTGTCAGTAAATGCGAGTACTCTCAAATCGTATTTTCTTGTTAATTCGACCTGTTGATACTGTTTATAATGCTTTTTTGTCATTTTTTATTTATATGGATCTTTGCTGTATACCAGCTTTGATTATTTGTAATATCTTCAATTTTTCACTTATTCTTACAACATTTGTATAAACTTCAAGATTGTAAAAAAACGGTTTTTTTCTAAAGTGAACATTGATTGGTTAAATATTTCTCAGTGTGTTTGAATTTGTTTGTTAGCCTTTTGGTCATGAATGTTTGTCTCTAATATTTAATTAACTGTGCATTTGTATTCAGATATCGCAGATCAAATTTATTCGTTCATTGTGTAATCATACTTTTTTGATTGAGTTAAGTCTGCCAATTGATATTTTATCGTATGTTTTTATATGTTGTGATGTTATGCTATTGTTTCAGAAAAAGGGAGAAGGTTTGGGCCCATTAAAACGTTTAATCCCGCTGCAAATGTTTGCACCTGTCCTAAGTCAGGAATCTGATGTACAGTAGTTGTCGTTTGTTTATGTAATATATACGTGTTTCTCGTTTCTCGTTTTGTTTATATAGATTAGACCGTTGGTTTTCCCGTTTGAATGGTTTTACACTAGTTATTTTGGGGCCCTTTATAGCTTGTTGTTCGGTGTGAGCCAAGGCTCCGTGTTGAAGGCCGTACTTTAACCTATAATGGTTTAATTTTTGAATTGTTGTTTGGATGGAGAGTTGTCTCATTGGCACTCACACCACATCTTCCTATATCTATCACTCAGTGGTAAATTTTTAAGTCACGAATTTCGTTGCCATAAATTACTTAAAACTTTTACTAAATTCTTTTATAGTTTCTGTCTGTTTAACTTGTTTTTCGTTTACCTATTATATCTTAAATTGGGGTTGTTCTTTTTTACGTTGGAAATATAATTTTAGGGCCATTTATAGCTGAAACGGTTTTGCTCATTTTTGAAGGCAAATGGCGATGAGGCTGTTGTGGTCAATATTTTCCTAATTCCTCGTCATTAAACCTCGGTTAGATATTTGTTTCATTCTCTATCATACTAGATCTCCTTGTTATATACTATTATACATAATTTGCCATGGTAAATTTTAAACCAAAAAAAATGTTATATATGAACATTATATACCCATTCCATGGTGTTATTAAGAGACATTAGATAAAAGTAAATTTTGATGGTACTTCATACCTAAGGTTACCACATGTTTTACTCTTATGATTTAAAAACAGTATTGAATATATCATCTTTTTTTATTGACTGAAAAGATTGTTTTGCGTCAATTTCTTACAATTTATCTGATTAAAATCTGACGAAGAGATTAACAGGGCTGCGTTCAGTATCCTAGCAGTTAGTAAAGCCGCTATGTCTTAGTATAAAAAATTGAAAACAAAACGATATAAATTTCATGCGTTCATTTGATATCTATTTGTAACAACGGTATGTTACTTAGCTAGGCTAACCAATCGACGCCATTTTCGATTATCTAGAAAGCATGATTAATTTTGTGTTAGGCTATCTTTGGTTTTCCCGTTTGAATGGTTTTACACTAGTTATTTTGGGGCCCTTTATAGCTTGTTGTTCGGTGTGAGCCAATGCTCCGTGTTGAAGGCCGTACTTTAACCTATAATGGTTTAATTTTTGAATTGTTGTTTGGATGGAGAGTTGTCTCATTGGCACTCACACCACATCTTCCTATATCTATCTAAATCTATGTGGCTTGGCTAGGTTGGCTATTCGATCAGAAGTCGTAATCTACGTAGCCCTACGGTGTAGCTATGGTATTGAAAGTTCCACTGATTGCTTTAAATTGATGTGTTATGACAACACAAACACAGATATTTATGTTTCGACATTTCTTCATCATACCTCCATACGTATTAGATATCTGAGAGACATGAGATGCATGAGAGGAAGAGAATATAAATTGATGGTTTATGTTATCAAAAACATTTACTTTTCAGATGACAACATCACAGTTCGGCATGCCAGGAACATGTGCTCAAATGACAGGGTCGCAAATGGCCACGTATAATGACATAAATCAGGTATGTCATTTAATCAATTAAGCTGTATTTAATATGTGGTAAATATAATGCATAACTACAAATGAACGGATTTGGGCTTCAGATAAAAAACGCAAATAAAAGTAGGAAAAAAAGTTATATTGACGTTAATCAGAATAATGAAAACAAACAATTACATGTCAACTTCAATGATTCGTATATCTGCTGAGGTAAAACCAAAATTTTGATAGGATTAAACCTAAGTAGCTAAAAATGTAGCAATTTGTGACTATGTACCGTTGAAACTTTTTCTGACGGAAAAATAATGGTTCCAAGTATCGAAGAGGAAGCTACATTTTTTGTAATTTGCGAAATATTTCCTTGTACTTTATAATTTTTAAAATAAGTCTTAATTCCCTATTGTTAATTTTCCATTTTAAGACGACGTTGGTTTTTGACTCCATCAGACGGTGTTAATATATATCCCACCTTGTTAATTATGCACGTGTGTGTAGTGATGTCATAGAATTTTACGAACGTTATCAGTGCATCACTCAGTGGTAAATTTGTAAGTCACGAATTTCGTTACCATAAATTACTTTCACAGATACAAAGATTTGATTAGTAAATTTTGTCTGTGCCCGTAAAAACTTATATAAAACAGTATTTAACATCCTTAATTTTACGTTAATATTGTACTAAAATGGCGGAAATTAATATGTGACCCGTGTAAACTCATCAAACCTTTATACAAACTTATTAGTAAAGGTTACTTACCAATGTTGTTATTAGATCTTTGAAAATAGTTTACTTTGTCAAAAATATCTATTTTCTAATCAGCAAATTAAAAGAAAACTAAGTTTGAATCACTTTTCAATCGGAATGGTCGAAGTAAAATCACAAAAATACTGAACTCCGACTAAAATTCAAAAAGGAAAATCCTTAATCAAATGGCAAATATCAAAAGCTAAAAAAAATCAAACAAATTCATAACATGTGTCATATTCCTGACTTAGTACAGGTACTTTCTTAAGTAGAAAATAGTATATTGAACCTGACACTCAAAAGAGACATACATCCACGCTTTTATCTATAGAGAAGTTTAATCCTAAATATCCTACTACCTGTCAATATATTTATTTTGGCTTTGCACAAGTCATGTATTTTTATTCTGTCCATGACGTTAACATAATTAATCCTTGTGATGTGTTTTAGTTGATTTTTAGCTCTGATGCATGCTTTTTTTTTTTATTATCAACTGTTTTTGGCTTTTACCTAGCTGTTAGTAACTGCGAATATTCTGTTGTTAATTTGACACATTTACACTAGTTGTTCTGCAATATTTATTATATTAAGTTTACTTAATCAGGATGTATACCAAGTTTGATTAGTGTTTGTATAACTATAAATTTCTATCTTTTGTACTTATAACAACACAATTATTTATTCAATTCATACAAACTGTTTACCTGAAAACAAAATTATTTTTATTTACCTGTGTATATTATTGTATATGGCGGCTTTTTGTTCAAGGTTATTGATGTATCTTTTTATTGTTTCACATTTCACAGCGGTATATATTCTATAGAAAATTCTGTAAACTTGAGGTTATATTATTACTAAATCTTGTACACATATCACATAAGGGGGGACATTTGATTGGTTAACTTCCACTGATGGTTATTTTCTTATATGTAATATAATGTTATGTTCTGTTGTATAGTACTGGACAGGATAAAACTTTACTCATTTAAAACAAAGATAAATTCTGCACATTTTTTGGAAAAGTGCAGAGGACAAGTTACGATAAGGCCTGTTTTGCCCCCCCCCCCCCCCCCCCTATTTTCTCATTTTTTCAAATTCTGTTTTGGAAAGCTACGTAATATGAGAAAACTTTCTCTGCTGAACTTCATAACAACTAATTTTCGCCACTGGAGAAGGTGAGGAGGGTTGACTTTCTGTTATAATTCAAATATTGTAATTACTCCAATGTCATGATTACTGTTTTTGCTGTCTAAACCGCCATATGTTTTTTCCGGGTTACGTAGGCGCACGACATTAAATTTTAAGAAACAATGGCCAAAACTCGTTATTTTCCCTTCTTTTTGCGTTTTTGATGCCCTTCAATCTCCCTAACCTCGCCCATTTTCTGAAATTAATAGTTTTGAAGTTCATCCAAACAAACTTCAAACTTACGGTAATATTTCAACGTGATGAGTAGCTTTCTGTAGCAAAATTTAGAAAATGAGAAAAAGGGGGGCCAATAACAGGCCTTATCGTACCTTGTCCTTTAACAAAGACTAATAAGGAAAAAATATATGGTGTTATAACACCTAATAGGGGAAGATGTACATGCACCTTTGACCTTGTGAGTAATCTCATGTGTAAAAATTTTGTTTGATATTGAATTGAAATATTACAAATAATGAAATATTCTGAGTTTCCAAAACACATTGAGGAGATAATACTCTTGAAAGAAGACTACAATGAATATATAGTTGATAGAACAAGCCATACTACTTTTTTTTTGGGGGGGGGAGGGCGTTTTCTCCTTATTTCTTATATTCTGCTATGATAGAACATTTTCATAGGAATAACTTTAATAAATTTTACAGAGTTTGTCTTTAGTGCCGTGTGGAGACAGTAGAGTGCCTCCCCGTGCTTCATGTTTATGCTTTTATAATATACTAGATTATAAAGTGTATGTCCAAGCGGGAACTTCTCTTGTTCATTACTTCAGGAATATTTATCAATAAGTAATATTTCAATATCCAGCCCCATTCTACTATTTAGTCAGCCGTCTGTCGCTATCCTGATATACACTATCTTTTCCGGGTAATTAATATGAATAGCGTTTTAGCCGAACAGATTTATCTTTTTTACATAACTTAATTTAACCAGACACAAGTTGGTTCCTTTTTCCTTTTTCCTTTTTCGATATTCAAATTTTGAAAAATATTACAAGTCCAACCAAATTTTTTTTTCCTCAAAATTTTTTTTCAAACAAAATTTTTTTTTCCTCAAAATTTTTTTTCCTCAAAATTTTTTTTTCCTCAGAATTTTTTTCCTCAAAATTTTTTTTTTCTCAAATTTTTTTTTCCTCAAATTTTTTTTCCTCAAAATTTTTTTTTCTCAAATTTTTTTTTCCTCAAAATTTGTTTTCCTCAAATTTTTTTTCTCAAATTTTTGTTTTCCTCATTTTTTTTCGTTTCCTTATTCAATTTCTTTTTCCTTATTCGATTTTCATTTCCTTATTCGATTTCCATTTCCTTATTCGGTTTCTTTTTCCTTTTTCAATATTCATTTCCTTTTTCGGTTTCTATTTCCTTATTCGATTTCTATTTCCTTATTCGATTTCTTTTTCCTTATTCGGTTTCTTTTTCCTTTTTCAATATTCATTTCCTTTTTCGGTTTCTATTTCCTTATTCAGTTTCTATTTCCTTATTCGGTTTCTATTTCCTTATTCGGTTTCTTTTTCCTTATTCGGTTTCTTTTTCCTTTTTCAATATTCATTTCCTTTTTCGGTTTCTATTTCCTTATTTAGTTTCTATTTCCTTATTGGGTTTCTATTTCCTTATTGGGTTTCGATTTCCTTATTCGGTTTCTAGTTCCTTATTCGGTTTCTAGTTCCTTATTCGATTTTCATTTCCTTATTCGGTTTCTTTTTCCTTTTTCAATATTCATTTCCTTTTTCGGTTTCTATTTCCTTATTTAGTTTCTATTTCCTTATTGGGTTTCTATTTCCTTATTCGGTTTCGATTTCCTTATTCAGTTTCTAGTTCCTTATTCGATTTTCATTTCCTTATTCGGTTTCTTTTTCCTTTTTCAATATTCATTTCCTTTTTCGGTTTCTATTTCCTTATTCGGTTTCTATTTCCTTATTGGATTTTCATTTCCTTATTCGATTTCCATTTCCTTATTCGGTTTCTTTTTCCTTTTTCAATATTCATTTCCTTTTTCGGTTTCTATTTCCTTATTCGGTTTCTATTTCCTTATTCGGTTTCTATTTCCTTATTCGGTTTCTATTTCCTTATTGGATTTTCATTTCCTTATTCGATTTCCATTTCCTTATTCGATTTCCATTTCCTTATTCGGTTCCTTTTTCCTATTTCGATATTCAATTTTGAAAAATATTACAAGTCCAAACTAAATTTTTTTTTGCTTCAAAATTTTTTTTCCTCAAAATTTTTTTTTCCTCAAAATTTTTTTCCTCAAATTTTTTTTTTTCTCAAATTTTTTTTTTCCTCAAATTTTTTTTTCCTCAAATTTTTTTCCTCAAAATTTTTTTTCCTCAAATTTTTTTTTTCTCAAAATTTTTTTTTTCTCAAATTTTTTTTCCTCAAAATTTTTTTTCCTCAAATTTTTGTTCTGAAATT
The DNA here is from genome assembly GCF_036588685.1 of Mytilus trossulus. Classification (NCBI taxonomy): domain Eukaryota; kingdom Metazoa; phylum Mollusca; class Bivalvia; order Mytilida; family Mytilidae; genus Mytilus; species Mytilus trossulus. The sequence goes on along the minus strand of NC_086380.1, from coordinate 66,306,673 downwards.
TTGTTTTCCTCATTTTTTTTCGTTTCCTTATTCAATTTCTTTTTCCTTATTCGATTTTCATTTCCTTTTTCATATTCATTTCCTTTTTCGGTTTCTATTCCCTGAATCGGATTCTATTTCCTTATTGGGTTTCTATTTCCTTATTGGGTTTCTATTTCCTTATTCGGTTTCGATTTCCTTATTCGGTTTCGATTTCCTTATTCGGTTTCTAGTTCCTTAATCGATTTTCATTTCCTTATTCGGTGTCTTTTTCCTTTTTCAATATTCATTTCCTTTTTCATTTCTATTTCTTTATTCGGTTTCTGTTTCCTTATTTGATTTCTTTTTCCTTATTCAATTTTCATTTCCTTATTCGGTTTCTATTTCCTTATTGGATTTTCATTTCCTTATTCAATTTCCATTACCTTATATGGTTTCTTTTTCCTTTTTTCAATATTCATTTCCTTTTTCGGTTTCTATTTCCTTATTCAGTTTCTATTTCCTTATTGGATTTTCATTTCCTTATTTGATTTCCATTTCCTTATTCGATTTCCATTTCCTTATTCGGTTTCTTTTTCCTTTTTCAATATTCATTTCCTTTTTCGGTTTCTATTTCCTTATTCGGTTTCTATTTCCTTATTCGGTTTCTATTTCCTTATTGGATTTTCATTTCCTTATTCGATTTCCTTATAGTATAACTAATCGCCGTATTTGAATATAAAAAATAAGACAACGCGTGACCGAACGACGCATGGATTAAACGAGTGCGCAGCACGAGTTTAATCCATAGCGGCGTTCGGTCACAAGTTGTCTTATTTTTGATATTCAAATACGGCGATTAGTTATACTTTTTATTACATTGTCAAATTGTTGTTTTTTTATGAAGTTAATGTAGAAAATGTAAGGAACTATATGGTTTTCCTACGCATGTTTTGTTTCGACGTTATCGACGTCTTGACAACGCCTATTGTTGTATGACGTCAGAGAGTGAAATAACCACGTTTATTTCACATGTGAAATTATCGGATTTATCTAACTGGGAAATCAATGTAATTCATTGCAAACAATGTAATAAATTTCCTTATTCGATTTCCATTTCCTTATTCGGTTCCTTTTTCCTATTTCGATATTCAATTTTGAAAAATATTAAAGTCCAAACTAAATTTTTTTTTGCTTCAAAATTTTTTTACCTCAAAATTTTTTTTTCCTCAAAATTTTTTTCCTCAAATTTTTTTTTTGTCTCAAATTTTTTTTTTCCTCAAATTTTTTTTTCCTCAAATTTTTTTTCCTCAAAATTTTTTTTCCTCAAAATTTTTTTTCCTCAAAAATTTTTTTTTCCTCAAATTTTTGTTCTCAAATTTTTTTTTCCTCATTTTTTTTCGTTTCCTTATTCAATTTCTTTTTCCTTATTCGATTTTCATTTCCTTTTTCATATTCATTTCCTTTTTTGGTTTCTATTCCCTGAATCGGATTCTATTTCCTTATTGGGTTTCTATTTTCTTATTGGGTTTCTATTTCCTTAATCATGTGAAGTCATGTATGGGACAAATCAAATGATATATAAGGGGAGTCCCTGGGGTCACATCACCCCTTCCGTTTTAAAATTTGGAAAATATCGAGATCCCCACCCCTAAACCATATATATATATAAATAAATAACCAATAAGTCAAATCAAATAGATTATAGGGAGAGTCCCTGGGGTTACCCAACACCCTCCTGTTTCAGAACTTGGAATTGGTCGAGATCCCCACCCCAAACCATATATCCATATATAGAAAATTAGAAAAATCAAATAAATTATAGGCACAATCCCAATTGTCACCCGCCCCTTTCTGCTTTAGAAATTGTAAACTGCCGAGATCCAAATCCCTAGACCATATATAGTCATATATGGGGCAATTAAACAAATCAAGTGAAATATTGTTGGGAGTCTTTAGGATCACCTCACCCCTCCTGTTTTAGAATTCAGAATTGTCGAGATAACCATCCCTAAACCATATTTATCTATGTATGGGACAATTAAACAATTAAATGAAATATAGGAGGAGTCCATGAGGTCACCTACCAACTCCTGTTCGAGTTGCCGGGTGACCTAAGGGACTCCCCAACTCATGTTCGAGAACTTGGAAATGGTTGAGATCCCCCTAAACCATATATATTCATGACAATATTACAAATCAAATGAAATCCACGAGTCCCTTGGGTCACATCACCCCTCCTGTTTTAAAAATTTGGAAATTGTCCCCACCCCTAAACCATATATATATTCTTATCGGACCACAGATGAATTATCACGTTGTAATTGGTTAAAACTCCCTATGGATTTTACTAACCCTCTATGGATCCATAGGGGGTCAGTAGCGAACTATATAACTTATAATATATAACCAATAAGACAAATCAAGTAAAATATAGGGAGAATCCCTGGTGTCATCCCACATCCTCCTGTGTTTGAGAACTTGAAAACAGTCGAGATCACACTTCGTAGCCATATATATATATTCATGTATGGAACAATAAAAGAAATCAATTAAAATATAGGGGAGTCCGAGGACTCACCACGACCCCTCACGTTTGGGAACATAGCAATGGTTGAGATCCCCACCTCGAAAAAATTATATGTTCGTGTAAAAGACAGTGAACAAATCAACCAAATTATAAGGGGGGTCCCATGGGTCACCCACCACCTCATGTTTGAGACCTTGTAAACAGTCAAGATCCTCACCCCTAAACCATATATATTCATGTATGGGACAATAAAACAAATCAACGAAGTAAATGGGGAGTCCCTGTGGTAACAACATCCCCTCCTGTTTGAAAACTTGGAATTGGTCGGGATCCTCTTCCCTTGAACCATACATTTTTACGTGGGGGATGCTATAACAAATCAAATGAAATAATAAGAGTCCCTGGGGTCACCAGCCCCTCCTGTTCTAGAACTTGTAAATGGTAGATCTCCACTCTTAATTCATTGGTTGTCATGTATGGGACAATAAAACAAATCAAATGATATATTCAGGGAGTACGTGGGTCATTATTTCCATCCTGTTTGAGAATTTGTAAACGGTCGAGTCCCCCACACCTTAACCACATATATGGGACAATAAACAAATCAAATGAGATATATGGGGATTCCCTGTGATCACCCCACCCACTCCTGTTTTAGAACATGGAATTGGTCGAGATCCCAATCCTTAACTATATATATTTATGTATGAGAAAATAAAACAAATCAAATGAAATATAGGGTGAGTCCCTTGGGTCACCCACCCATACCTGTTAGAGAACTTGGACATGTTGGAAATGATCGAGATCCCAACCCCAAACCATATATATTCATCCCGCCACATTTTTTATGTATGTGCATGTCCCAAGGCAGGAGCCTGTAATTCAGTGGTTGTCGTTTGTTTATGTGTTACATATTTGTTTTTCGTTCATTTTTTTAAACCAGAAAACATAATGCCCCTCTACTATCGTAGGTGGGGGCATACAAAAATTAATAAATAACACTCATAATGCTTAGAATGGTTGTCCTCGTGCAACACAGTTAATCACACCATATAGGAAAAACAGAACTTATTTTGTCATAAGACACTGTCAAACATCCATACATACTATCCACACTCATCTGTGTCCACACTTGTTTTTTTTACATAAATAAGGCCGTTAGTTTTCTCGTTTGAATTGTTTTACATTGTCTTATCGGGGCCTTTTATAGCTGACTATATGCGGTATGAGATTTGCTCATTGTTGAAGGCCGTACGGTGACCTATAATTTTTAATGTGTGTGTCATTTTGATCTTTTATGGATATTTGTCTCATTGGCAATCATACCACAACTTCTTTTTTATATCATGTATAACAAATATAATAAGGTTTATGGCGAGTCCCTGGAGGTCACCTCACCCTTCCTGTTTGAGAACTTGTAAACGGTCAAGATCCCCACTCCTAAACCGTATTTATTCCTGTTCGTCATTTCAAAAAGATTTGAATGTCATACAAGATCATTCTCCTATGCGTCGCATATATATATCACTTTACTACTCTTAACCAATGTGTACTGGACTTTGTCCAATGTCAGACTTCAACGTGAATGACGAATTGTTGGAGCTTTATTTGGGAGACTTCGTAACGGAATCCCGTTACAAATAGTATGTTTATTATAAAATTTTATTGGTGCATAAAATGAGACTAGGTTAATTGAATTTACTTTAATTATTTTAGGAATTATTTCTGGGCCTATCACAATTTTTAACCGGATTTTTGTGACAAAAATGTCGGTTATTGATTTGGGGATGTACGGCGGGCGGCCGGGCGGGCGACAACCAAATGTTGTCCGTGCATTTACTTATGAACCATTCAACCGAAGCTTTTCAAATTTTAATATGTTGTTACAGACAACAAAATGAAGGTCAAGTTCAATAATGACGATTTTGACTTCAACCGTTCAGGAGTTATGGTTCTTGAAAGATAGAAAAATGGCATTTTCACTCGCGTCCTTGCATTTACGCACTAACTGTTCAACCAAAGCTTCCCAAATTTTAATATGTTGTTACTGATGACAAAATGGAAGTCAAGTTCAATAATGACGATTTTGACTTTTACCGTTCAGGAGTTATGGTTCTTGAAAGATTGAAAAATGGCATTTCCAGTCGTGTCCGTGCATTTACGAATGAACTGTTCAATCAAAGCTTCCCAAATTTTAATATGTTGATACTGATGACAAAATGGAAGTCAAGTTCAATAATGACGATTTTGACTTTTACCGTTCAGGAGTTATGGTTCTTGAAAGATAAAAAAATGGGCATTTTCAGTCGTGTCCGTGCATTTATGCATGAACTGTTCAACCAAAGGTTCTCCAATTTCAATATGTTGTTACTGATGACAAAATTGAGGTCAAGTTCAATAATGACGATTTTGACTTTAACCGTTCAGAAGTTATGGTTCTTGAAATATTGAAAAATGGCTTTTTTAAGTCGTGTCCGTGCATTTACTCGTGAACCATTCAACTTAAGTTTTTCAAACTTTAATATGTTGATACTGATGACACAATGGAGGTCAAATTTGATATTGACGATTTTTACTTTCACCTTTCATCAGTTATGGTTCTTGTAATATTGGCAGGACACAAATAAATGTTAATAACTCCGGTTTGCTGTCGTTGTGACAGCCTCTTGTTATTTATGGATCATTGTTAATTAATTTGCCATTAAATAAACATAAATTTACAATAAACGAATGTCTAATGTTTGAAATAAATTGAAGCAACACTGCCACAGTTTCCATAATTACGTTTGCCTTGCTTTTTGGTTAACTGCCTACATCGCTTATAGTGCTTTGATTACTTTCTTTGGATACTCACTCCGATAGTAGAAAGGTTAATTTTGTATAATTCCGTATTTGATCTTGAAATTTAAAAATCAAATGAGGCGTCATTTTGCATTTGCGCCGATCCTGCACTTTATTTGCGCCGATTTTTTCTTTCATTTGCGCCGATATTTTCTTTCATTTGCGCCGATTGTTTTACAGGTAAATTACAGGTGAATAATTCAGTTCAGTTCAGTTCAGTTCAGTTTCTTGTATATTCCTCCATTAAATGTGGAGCACTACCCAAAGGGTATAGTTTGAGCAACTATTTACACCTTAAAACATAGGGAAACAATTAATTATATATACAGATGACTGAATTTGGTCATAATGATCACTAAATAATAGATATCATAATTAATTCATAGGATTGTCATCATAAAGTTTTGTGTTTTTTTTGTGTTTTTTTTTAATATATATAATAATTTATATGTGCTAGGGTGTAGGAAAATGCCGATTAAAAAAAACAAAACTGCATATACATGTATTTACAGGAATTAAAATGGTCAAAAGTTTTAAATTACTTATAATCATTAGCTGAGAGTGCTATACATATAATAATTACATTAGATGTATGTTTCATTGTAATACGTTATTCTAATTGGCTAACAGTACATCACATGTTATTCCGTAAACAATTGCATGAGACAATAATATTTATCATGCATGATGACACAAGGTCCCACAATAAAGTGCACAGGTGAATTAAATAAAACTGGATAACAATCGTGTTTTCATGATCCTAGCTAAAAAATGTAATTATAAGTATTGAATGCTTCTTTTTGTAACTTTATAGTGTTGTAGAAGCGCTTCATACAAAATGTACTTTGGTCAACGCTTTTACACCCCAATAAATTTACAAAAAGAAGCATTCAATTCTTTAAAAGATATAAGAAGATGTGATATGAGTGCCAATGAGAGAACTCTCCATCCAAGTCATGTTATTTTTCATTTTACATTATAGACCTCTTCCATTAGCCACTTGTACAAATTTATGAATTGTCAATCATAACATGTATATAACTGTTGTCCCCTTCTCACAGTGGGGAGGTGGAAGAAGGCCTACAAGATACATCTCCAGACATTTTCCCTGAACGTAACCGTAGTTCTTCACCCTCTGTCTTTCGGACATCTGCCACATATTTATGCTCGATCTATAAAACCAGGTTCAATCCACCATTTTCTACATTAGAAAATGCCTGTACCAAGTCAGGAATATGACAGTTGTTACCCATTCGTTTGATGTGTTTGGACTTTTGATTTTGCCTTTTGATTTTTGATTTTCCTTTTTGAATTTTCCTCGGAGTTCGGTATTTTTGTGTTTTTACTTTTTTGACAATAAAATCCGTGGTGACTCTGGCTTTACACAGTTTTATAGTACATTAGTAAGATATGTTGTTATATTTCAGGACACTTATCTTCCGATATGTATGGCCCTTGATGATTAAAGAATTGTCTCCGCGGCTAGTTTCAGTGTGCAATATGTCTATCATGTTACAATGAAGTTGCAGAAACATATGAATCAAAATTATCTTAAAAACATAAATGAAAAACATTTAGAACCAAATTTTACCACTGGTATAGTACATGTACAAGTATTAACTTACCTGTAAATCTAATTAGGAGCAAATAAAAAAAATCGGCGCAAATGAAAAAATGAAATCGGCGCAATGAAAGAACGAAAATGTTCAAAATCGGCGCAAATGTCATACGCCCAAATGAGGATGAGAGTCGAGAACTGACATTTGATCTCGAGTGTTCGAATTGATATATCAATCAATCTACCTTTTCTCTTATCATAAAAACATGTTCTTTAGTAGAATAAACAATGCAAAATTTAAAGACAATAATAGTCCGGCGGCTACAATCATATTTCAGACGAATTGTGCACATCCTGTTACAAGCATGAAATTTGGCATAGACCTTCCTCAACTATTACTCTTTTATTTCAGATAGGGAGGCATTTGAAAAAAATGTCTCATTTCCGGTAAAATCCAAAATGGCGGACGTCATACTTAAATCAGTCCAACATCGAAGGCTAGCGTGTAAAAATGTGTTTTTATCATTCTCCTATCATAATATTTGGTACAGACATTTGTTTTTACTACTTTTGGATAAATTAAATAGATTAGGTGTCTTTAGAAACCCCACTTCCGGTTTAAATCCAACATGGCGGACATTGTACTTAAATAAGCCTCATTTTTAGTGAGGGTAACTGACATGTGTTTTAACGTATTGCTACTATCATTACATTGTGTAGGAACCTTTCTTTGGTGCTTCTGATGGATACAATGTATAAGACATATGTCTTAAAAAACCCTTACTTCCGGTAACACCAAAATGGCGGACATAGAAATATTAATTTTTATTCAAATTTACATCCACAATGTACAAGCTTTTGACAAAATGATGATACCTCAAAAAGAGTTTTAAAAAGATATCCTCTATGTCCCCGCCTGGAGTGGGTAGCATAAGAGCCAATCCCAAGCTCGTCTCCCTAAACACCTACCTCAGTATATTGCATGATTTACATGCTGGAAAAGACTAGACCAAGTTGAGGGAATAGCCTCAAAAAGCCTTCCCTCTTGCGCAAATAGTTAATTTCTTGATTTGTTAACCATGTTATACCCATCTGTTAAGTTTGTGCGATCTTACAGTAAAATCCCGGTGATTTAGTCTGATTAATCATCATTCTTTTTGTGAAAGTCACATCTTCAAATGCAATCAATGTCTCCCACAATGTCTTTTTCCCCTTTTCAAGCAAAGAGAGAACCATATCACAACAGGTAAAGGCATGGATAACAATAAGTATGTCAGATCACTCAGATCACTCATTGCCTAGTTCATTTTAAAGGCCATTACTAGATATTAATCCAAAGTCTTTTGCTCTCCAAAACACAATCCACAGTTCGTCTACCCCTATGTGACGGAATAGCGAAACAGTAGTGAAAGCATCATCATTAATGACTCGTTTAAGTTCGTGTTTCACTGCATCAGACACATGTACCATGATTTTAGTGTCTGCCTCTAAATGTGAACTTGGTGCTGAACTTGAAATACATCACGTGGTGGATAAGATAGAATATTTGTTGCTATAACTACCATACGCATCCAAGACTTCATCCACTCGTATTTTAGTTTCAAGGTATTTCATTAAGGTAGGGACATAATACCCAATCAGCATACTCGTTAGGCCGCAATTCACAATCGGAGAGCTGATTTCCAACATTTACAAAGAGGGTGGTATTTTTTCTCACATCCATAAATTCTGCAAAAACACATATTTTCTTGCCTTGTTAACCCAATCTGTTTCTTTTTTTCTTTCGATCTTACAACAAAACCACGTATCGTTGTCAATGCCATTAAACTTATCAAATCCATATGGTGATGTTGGCTGGTCAATCATCATTCTAAATGCTATAGTCACATCTTCAAACTCCATTAATGTCACCAACGCAGTTCCTTTCCCAGCAAACGTGTTATCTTTTAATGCCTAGTGCATTTGAAAGGTCATTGATTGATATATATCTTATACTTTTTCCCCTTCCAAATGCAAACTAAAATTTGTCTGCCCCTATGACACGGAATGGCGAATCAGCAATGACATCAGTATCGACTGTTTGAGTCATGACTCAGTTAAGTCTGTGCTTCAACTACATTGTACTCAAAATTGTATTAAGCAAGCTCCTGTGAATGAAAACTTAAAAGTTCTTTCTTACTGTCGTCATCTCTCAGAAAACTTTGCCGATTTTGAGTATGGTTTTAATCCTGGACTCGTCTGTGCATTTCCCTTTCCCCTAAATGTTGCTCTTGCTTCTTTTAGCAGATTTCAAACTACCAGTATTGTCTATGTTCACACCAAACACTACATCCACTGTTGTTTCAGTTTCAAGGTGTTTCCTAAGGAGTATGATGATTGGGTATTATATCCTTACCTTAATAAAAAACCTTGAAACTGTAACAAGAGTGGATGAAGTCTTTGATGAGTATGGTAGTTGTAGCAACAAATGCTCTTATCCACCACGTGATGTATTTTAAGTGTAGCACCATGTTTACATAAAGAGACTGACACTTAAATCATAGTGCATGTGTCTGATGCAGTGAAACACGAACTTAAACGAGTCATGATTTACAGTCACTGATGATGCTGTCAATACTATTTCGCTATTCCGTGACATAGGGGCAGACGAACTATGGATTGTATTTGGGGAGGCAAAAATTAATCTCTATCAATGGCCTTTCAAATGCACTAGGCAATGAGTGAGCAAACACTTTTAAGTTTGACCCATACCTTATTACCGGTTGTGATACTGTTCTCTCTTTGCTTGAAAAGGAAAAAAAAAAAGACTGCGTGGGATACATTGATGTTATTTGAAGATGTGACTTTACATTAAGAATGATGATTGATCAGCCTTAATCACCGGGGTTTATCTAATATGATTAACGAAGCAAGAAAGTCAATTTTTGCATAAAAGGGAAAACGTATTTAAAGTGCGGCTATTCCCACGACTTGTTCTAGTTTTTTCAAGCATGTAAAACGTGCAATATACTAATGCAGGTGTTTAGTGAGACGAGCTTGGGGGGATTGACTCTTATTCTACCTAGTCTTGTCACTAATCGATTGTGAAGGGACAAAGAGGGTCCCTTTTAAAAAAAAACTCTTTCTGAGACCAAATAATTTTTTCAGAAGCTTGTACATTATGGATGTAAGAAAGGATGCCGCAGTTATTTTTAATGTGTAAAATCGGGTCTCCCGTGCACTGCCTTGTGTGCATGTGGTGGTGACTGTGAATAAACATGTATTCTTGGCCAAATAGTAGTAATTTTAAATATCTTTTAGTACTATAGTGATTTTATTTTGTTTAAATCAATATATCCAAAACTCTACATCGAAGAAAAAGATTGAGGACTCATCTTTGAAATTTACGTCATATTTTTACCGGAAGTGTCAACTTTATATCTTAACATTTACAACATGCTAGAATAAGTGGTTTTGGGGATAACTTAAAGCCAAAAGTTTAATGACCAGCACAAAATAAAATCAATTTCTTTACATTTTAAAAAAGTTGAAAATTTGAATAAAAAATTGATATTTCTATGTCCGCCATTTTGGATACTACCGGAAGTAAGGGTTTTTGAGACATATGTCTTATACATTGTATCCATCAGTAGCATCTGAGAAAGGGTCCTACACAATGTAATGATAGTAGCAATACGTTAAAACATATTTCAATTACCCTCCCTGAAAATAAGCTTATTTAAGTATAATGTCCGCCATGTTGGATTTGAACCGGAAGTGGGGTTTCTGAAAACATCTTATCTATTTAATTTATCCAAAAGTAGTAAAAAACAAAGGTCTGTACCAAATATTATGATAGTTGCATGATAATAGGACATTTTTACCCGCTAGCCTTCGATATTGGGCTGATTTAAGTATGACGTCCGCCATTTTGGATTTTACCGGAAGTGAGACATTTTTTTCAAATGCCTCCCTATCTGAAATAAAAGAGTAATAGTTGAGGAAGGTCTATGCCAAATTTCATGCTTGTAACAGGATGTGCACAATTTTTCACAAAGCCGCCGGACTATAATGAATTCAGCGTTGAAAAAACGATTTGATATGTCTACATCGCTCAATATATAACGTCGACTGCTCGTGCCACGCAAGGTCAAGTAATCGACATTTTTAAGCTAGTGTCCGAGATAGCAAGTCGAACACTTCCGATATTTAGTTAGTAACTTGATTGTTTTTATAATAAAGTCGAACGCTACAGGTATTATGTTGGGCGCCCAAGATATTGTAATTGAGGCTCGAGATATAATGTCTAGCGCTTCAGATGATATCAGTGATATTGTTGACTTTTTTCAAAACTCAAATGATGAAATCATAATCTTTCAGTCAGTTTAATTGAAGTCTGGAGCTGGCATGTCAGTTAACTGCCTGAGTCTGTTGTTATTTATGTATTATTGTCATTTTGTTTATTTTCTTTGGTTACATCTTCTGACATCAGACTCGGACTTCTCTTGCACTGAATTTTAATGTGCGCATTGTTATGCGTTTACTTTTCTACATTGGTTAGAGGTATAGGGGGAGGGTTGAGATCTCACAAACATGTTTAACCCCGCCGCATTTTTGCGCCTGTCCCAAGTCAGGAGCCTCTGGCATTTGTTAGTCTTGTATTATTTTAATTTTAGTTTCTTGTGTACAATTTGGAAATTAGTATGGCGTTCATTATCACTCAACTAGTATAAATTTGTTTAGGGGCCAGCTGAAGTACGCCTCCGGGTGCGGGAATTTCTCGCTACATTGAAGACCTGTTGGTGACCTTCTGCTGTTTTTTATTTTATTTAGTCGGGTTGTTGTCTCTTTGACACATTCCCCATTTCCATTCTCAATTTTACGTATGGTTTGGGTTATAGGTTGAGATCTAGACATTATAAGCATAGTGCTCATTAGTTTAGCCTTGGTATAAAACACATAGTGCTCAGGACGATGAATATTGAAAAAGGAAAAAGAAACCGAATAAGGAAATGAAAATCGAATAAGGAACTAGAAACCGAATAAGGAAATCGAAACCGAATAAGGATATAGAAACCCAATAAGGAAATAGAAACCCAATAAGGAAATAGAATCCGATTCAGGGAATAGAAACCGAAAAAGAAAATGAATATGAAAAAGGAAATGAAAATCGAATAAGGAAAAAGAAATTGAATAAGGAAACGAAACAAAATGAGGAAAAAAAAAATTTGAGGAAAACATTTTTGAGGAAAAAAAAATTTTGAGGAAAAAAAAATTTTGAGGAAAAAAAATTTTGAAGCAAAAAAAAATTTAGTTTGGACTTGTAATATTTTTCAAAATTGAATATCGAAATAGGAAAAAGGAACCGAATAAGGAAATGGAAATCGAATAAGGAAATGGAAATCGAATAAGGAAATGAAAATACAATAAGGATTTAGAAACCGAATAAGGAAATCGAAACCGAATAAGGAAATAGAAACCCAATAAGGAAATAGAAACTAAATAAGGAAATAGAAACCGAAAAAGGAAATGAATATTGAAAAAGGAAAAAAGAAACCGAATAAGGAAAAAGAAACCGAATAAGGAAATAGAAACCGAATAAGGAAATAGAAACTGAATAAGGAAATAGAAACCGAAAAAGGAAATGAATATTGAAAAAGGAAAAGAAACCGTATAAGGAAATGGAAATTGAATAAGGAAATGAAAATCCAATAAGGAAATAGAAACCGAATAAGGAAATGAAAATTGAATAAGGAAAAAGAAATCAAATAAGGAAACAGAAACCGAATTAGGAAAAAGAAACCGAAAAAGGAAATGAATATTGAAAAAGGAAAAAGAAACCGAATAAGGAAATAAAATTTGAATAAGGAAATGGAAATCGAATAACGAAATGAAAATCCAATAAGGAAATAGAAACCGAATAAGGAAATAGAAACCGAAAAAGGAAATGAATATTGAAAAAGGAAAAAGAAACGGAATAAGGAAATGGAAATCGAATAAGGAAATTGAAATCGAATAAGGAAATGAAAATCCAATAAGGAAATAGAAACCAAATAAGGAAATAGAAACCGAAAAAAGGAAATGAATATTGAAAAAGGAAAAAGAAACCGAATAAGGAAATGAAAATCGAATAAGGAACTATAAACCGAATGAGGAAATTGAAACCGAATAAAGAAATAGAAACCCAATAAGGAAATAGAAACTAAATAAGGAAATGAATATTGAAAAAGGAAAAAGAAACCGAATAAGGAAAAAGAAACCGAATAAGGAAATAGAAACCGAATAAGGAAATAGAAACTGAATAAGGAAATAGAAACCGAAAAAGGAAATAAATATTGAAAAAGGAAAAAGAAACCATATAAGGAAATGGAAATTGAATAAGGAAATGAAAATCTAATAAGGAAATGGAAACCGAATAAGGAAATGAAAATTGAATAAGGAAAAAGAAATCGAATAAGGAAACAGAAACCGAATAAGGAAATAGAAATGAAAAAGGAAATGAATATTGAAAAAGGAAAAAGAAACCGAATAAGGAAATGAAAATCGAATAAGGAACTAGAAACCGAATAAGGAAATCGAAACTGAATAAGGAAATCGAAACCGAATAAGGAAATAGAAACCCAATAAGGAAATAGAAACCCAATAAGGACATAGAATCCGATTCAGGGAATAGAAACCGAAAAAGGAAATGAATATGAAAAAGGAAATGAAAATCGAATAAGGAAAAAGAAATTGAATAAGGAAACGAAAAAAATGAGGAAAAAAAAAATTTAAGAACAAAAATTTGAGGACAAAAAATTTTGAGGAAAAAAAATTTGAGAAAAAAAAATTTTGAGGAAAAAAAATTTTGAGGAAAAAAAATTTTTAGGAAAAAAAATTTGAGGAAAAAAAAATTTGAGAAAAAAAAAAATTTGAGGAAAAAAATTTTGAGGAAAAAAAAATTTTGAGGAAAAAAAAATTTTGAGAAAAAAAAATTTTTAAGGAAAAAAATTTTGAAGCAAAAAAAAATTTAGTTTGGATTTGTAATATTTTTCAAAATTGAATATCGAAATAGGAAAAAGGAACCGAATAAGGAAATGGAAATCCAATAAGGAAATGAAAATCCAATAAGGAAATAGAAACCGAATAAGGAAATAGAAACCGAAAAAGGAAATGAATATTGAAAAAGGAAAAAGAAACCGAATAAGGAAATGGAAATCGAATAAGGAAATGGAAATCGAATAAGGAAATGAAAATCCAATAAGGAAATAGAAACCGAATAAGGAAATAGAAACCGAAAAAGGAAATGAATATTGAAAAAGGAAAAAGAAACCGAATAAGGAAATAAAAATCGAATAAGGAACTAGAAACCGAATAAGGAAATAGAAACCGAATAAGGAAATAGAAACCCAATAAGGAAATAGAAACCCAATAAGGAAATAGAAACCCAATAAGGAAATAGAAACCGAAAAAGGAAATGAATATGAAAAAGGAAATGAATATGAAAAAGGAAATGAATATGAAAAAGGAAATGAAAATCGAATAAGGAAAAAGACATTGAATAAGGAAACGAAAAAAAAATGAGGAAAAAAATATTTGAGAACAAAAATTTGAGGAAAAAAAATTTTGAGGAAAAAAAATTTGAGAAAAAAAAAATTTTGAGGAAAAAAAATTGAGGAAAAAAATTTTGAGGAAAAAAAATTTGAGGAAAAAAAAATTTGAGGAAAAAAATAAATTTGAGAAAGAAAAAAAAATTTGAGGAAAAAAATTTTGAGGAAAAAAAAATTTTGAGGAAAAAAAATTTGGAAGCAAAAAAAAATTTAGTTTGGACTTGTAATATTTTTCAAAATTGAATATCGAAATAGGAAAAAGAAACCGAATAAGGAAATGGAAATCGAATAAGGAAATGGAAATCGAATAAGGAAATGGAAATCGAATAAGGAAATGGAAATCGAATAAGGAAATGAAAATCCAATAAGGAAATAGAAACCGAATAAGGAAATAGAAACCGAAAAAGGAAATGTATATTGAAAAAGGAAAAAGAAACCGAATAAGGAAATGAAAATCGAATAAGGAACTAGAAACCGAATAAGGAAATGAAATTGAATAAGGAAAAAGAAATCAAATAAGGAAACAGAAACCGAATAAGGAAATAGAAACGAAAAAGGAAATGAATATTGAAAAAGGAAAAAGAAACCGAATAAGAAAATGAAAATCGAATAAGGAACTAGAAACCGAAAAAGGAAATCGAAACCGAATAAGGAAATAGAAACCCAATAAGGAAATAGAATCCGACTCAGGGAATAGAAACCGAAAAAGGAAATGAATATGAAAAAGGAAATGAAAATCGAATAAGGAAAAAGAAATTAAATAAAGAAACGAAAAAAAATGAGGAAAAAAAAATTTGAGAAAAAAAATTTGAGGAAAAAAAATTTTGAGGAAAAAAAATTTGAAAAAAAAAAAATTTTGAGGAAAAAAAATTTGAGGAAAAAAAAATTTGAGGAAAAAAAAAATTTGAGAAAAACAAAAATTTGAGGAAAAAAATTTTGAGGAAAAAAAAATTTGAGGAAAAAAAAATTTGAGAAAAACAAAAATTTGAGGAAAAAAATTTTGAGGAAAAAAAAAATTTGAGGAAAAAAAATTTTGAGGAAAAAAAAATTTTGAGGAAAAAAAAATTTGAGGGAAAAAAAAATTTGAAGCAAAAAAAAATTTAGTTTGGACTTGTAATATTTTTCAAAATTTGAATATCGAAAAAGGAAAAAGGAAAAAGGAACCAACTTGTGTCTGGTCTTAATTTATTGTATGCTGGTGCATATTCTGGATGCCACTCTATGCTCCTTTATAATATATTTCACAAACAAAAATCAAATATGAAGCTTAGAAATGGAAAAATATTAAATACTAAACTCGTTCAAAGGGTATCTACACGTCTTAATCTTCAAAATGGGATATCAAAATATACTACCATCACTAACATTTTTAACAATAAAAATAGTGGTTACCCTTCTATCAATAAGTGTCATGCCAAAAAATGATTTACATGTCCCTCTCTTTCAACCAAAAATACGGTAAGGTCCACGTTTAATGGTCGCACATTTTCTTTAAATTTTGAAACTTATATAACTTGAAAAACAAACAGTACTATTTAATTACTCACATGAAACAAACCGGGATGTAGTATTCTGTACGTAAGTGAAACTGGACGATATTTATCTAAACGCACTCAAGAACATCTGTATCGTTTTAAAAGACCCAATGAATTCAAATATCTCATTTATCAACACCTTAAGAAGCACAATCATCCTATTAAATGTTTAGCAGTTGAACCTTTAGAAGTAGTAAAAAAGCAGCTTGGTGAATCTCATTCAAAGTTTGTACGATCACGGAATATAATTGAATTAAATTGTATTAAAAAATTACAGACAGTCTATCCTCTCGGTCTTAATGATAATATCATGGGAATTGGTAATATATATAGAACAGATTCCGTTTACATTTTTGATATAGGTTCTAAACCTGTTCGTAGAAAAAATCGCAATCAAAGAAAATTTCGGACCAATCATACCAATATTTCGGACTTAATTTCTATTTCAAAAAACAACGGCAGACATTATCTGTTAACAAAGCTCTGTTTATTACCGGTTAATAGGTTAAATAAAATTTTAAAGGATTGCAACACAATTTCATATAACAATCCTAAGTATGAAATAGTTCAAATTATTATGGCATATTGTTATTCTTAACTATTTCCAAAAATTGATCGCCCTGAAGATCATAGAAAACATTTTATTAAAATAAAGTATGTCAATAAAGATTTTGATTTTGTAAATATTGCCGGTATATTTAATGACCATTCTGTTAAAGAACAAATTCCTGGATATTTTGACAATACTGAGATCCCTCTTATTTGTTATATTTACAAGAAATCTTCTCGAAAATTTGTGTTCAATTATAACCAATTGTGTAAAGATGTTAATATCAGTGAAAATAAACCTACGTCATGTAATTGTATTAATTCCGCATACATTTATGGACCCATTTCCCATGTTATAACAGGAGATCTAAACATCGTTCAAGACCGAGAGTTAAAATCATTCCCCAGTAAAGGACCTAAATATCGTTCCCCTTCAGTTATTAATTGGAATGAATGTCGTAATATCATCCACGACTCACTCCGTACTTACTGTTTGAAATGGATAAAACCTATTTCTCGTATTAAACATAAACGAAAAGATCTAGCCAAGGAATTTGTTTTTATCCCGGCCAGTAAAGCTGCTAGTAATATTATTATTGTTTGACGTAAATTTTACATTAAGGTTCTGAAAAAAAGAAATTACCAATTTACCAATATTCCAACTGACTCCATTTTCAGAAAACGACACCTGTAACAAACATAAACTTTTAGCTTCCGCTTTACAAGCAGAACAAAATACAATGAAAGTCCCAACTATGTATTGACATCCGAAGCTCCACAAAACACCTTACAAATATAGATTTATTTCGTCTTCACCCACCTAATTAAATGGGCATTTAAAAAGTCAGAATGTGAAGATATATGTTCAAACTCTTTTAGGGCATTTTTTAGTAGCAATAAACTAAAAAACTATGTCAATTGGAATGCTTTGATACTATATATGCCCTTGAATTTTTACTAGATAACATTTTTGTTCGCTTTGGAGATTCCGTATATCGTCAGGTTATCGGAATTCCAATTGGGACTAAATGTGCACCACTTATTGCGGACCTGTTTATGTATTGCTATGAGTTACAATTTATGACAAAAATCAGCAAAGACCCATCGAAACAACATCTGATAAACAAATTTAATAATACTTTTCGATATTTGGATGACATTTTCGCTCTCAATAATGACGACTTCAGTATTTATACTAAAGAAATTTAAACTGTAGAACTTACTTTAAATAAAGCTTATACTAACAATGACCACTGCCCTTTCCTCGATCTTGATATCTATATCACTAACGGAAAGCTTAATACTAATATTTATGATAAAAGATATTTTATCACTTCCTATCGTTAATTATCCATTTTTAGATGGTGACGTTCCCTTGTCACCATCCTACGGTGTTTATATATCTCAACTTGTACTTGTAGTGTATGTAACAATGTTTTAGATTTTAACGAGAGAAATTTATGTATTATTGAAAAGTTATTACACCAGGGTTTTCGATATCACAAACTAGTCAAAACATTCACTAAATATTATCATCGATATAGGACATCATTCGTAAATATAGCTCAACATGCAGAATTCTTATACGTTTAGGGATTTCATATCCAATTTTTTTATGGAAATGTGCTTTGTAAAGCACAAAAATGTCAGTATTCACCGCAGAAACTATCAAAAACTTTATATAGACTCATTAAGAGGGATATATATAGTTACGATACTGTTGTCAGGTCATTAAAGTGCATATTTTGGCGATAATATTGATTCACTTATAGGGTCTTTGGATCGGAACTAAACACATTTGTTCAAAAACCAGTTGTTGGCATGACACGGGTTATGTTCTTCTCATATATGTTATGATGGTGTGATACTAAACCCCTAACGGGAAGAGTTGCGCCTAATATTCATATGATGAAATCATAATCTTTCAGTCAGTTTAGTTGAAGTCTGGAGCTGGCATGTCAGTTAACTGCTAGTAGTCTGTAGTTATTTATGTATTATTGTCATTTTGTTTATTTTCTTTTGTTACATCTTCTGATATCAGACTCGGGCTTCTCTTGAATTGAATTTTAAATGTAGGTATTGTTATGCGTTTACTTTTCTACATTGGCTAGAGGTATATAGGGAGGGTTGAGATCTCAATTTCTTGTGTACAATTAAGAAATAAGTATGGCGTTCATTATCACTGAACTATGTGTTTAGGGGCCAGCTGAAGGACGCCTACGGGTGCGGGAATTTCTCGTTACATTGAAGACCTGTTGGTGACCTTCTGCTGTTGTTTTTTCTATGGTCGGGTTGTTGTCTTTTTGATACATTCCCAATTTCCATTCTCAATTTTACAGTTTTAAGTAAATGAAATTATCTTAAATGCAGTAACAACAAATTATTCAATAAAAGAAAAGCCTTTTATGTCCCTCTCTGGAACGTGGCGTAAATTATTTTTTTTACGTAAGGATTTACTAGTATTGAACCCTCCATTGAGACAGTAAACTTTATATGGATTGTTCATTCTGCTAAAATACTTCAATTACTCATTTCTTATAACATTTCTATCATAAATGAAGGATTTTTTCCCATTATTTTTATTTATTGGCCTGAAAAGTTGAATTTTGAGGAAATAAGAGGCATGAATTGACCAAAAGAGACCTTATTAAGAAGACAAAGAGGTCCATTAGAGGTATTTATCTTCCTAAAATCACCTTTTGTACTGTATCATATTCAACTATGTTTATAGGCATATGAGATAAATATTTGATTATTTTTTGGTCCAACCTATATTCTAACTTGATGCGGCTTAGTTTGGATTTGTCGAAGAAATTTTGCTCAAATCAGTCAAATTTACAGATTTTTGAAAGTTTTTGTAATCTTTAAAAAAAGTCTTTTCCTGGAACAACTGAGACAAATTTAACCAAACTTAGTCACAATTAGCAAGAGGGCATCTGGTTTGACAAAAAGTGTCCAATGACCCTATCTGCCAATCAACATGGCAGATATTGCTAAAACAGAACATACGGGGAAAATGCAGTTTTTGACTTATATATCGGAAACCTAAGCAAAAATATAGCGGTTGCATTATTTCTTGCATCAATTGTAAATAAAAATATAAGGTTAGCGACAAAGGATCATTGAAGCCTCTAATTTAATAGATTAACCCGTAGGTAATCCCATTTTTGTGAACGTTATGAGCCAAGGCTCCGGTTTGAAAACTGTCTTTGACCTACAATGGTTTACTTTTACAAATTGTGTGACTTGGATGTGGAGTTGTCATAGTGGCACTCATACCATATCTTTTTATATTTATTGAACACTGAAATGTGAACGGTGTTTCGATATTTCCATATAGATATTTATATATCTGTTCCGGACCATATGAGTATTTGGACCATACGCGTATGGTCATGACAATATGCGTATACTCATATGGTCCGACCATACGCGTATGGTCCGACCGTACGCGTATGGTCGGACCATATGAGTATTATACTTGTTTGGTTATTAACGGGCCGGACCATATGAGGATTTGGACCATATAGGTATTTTTTCAAATATACAATAGAAATAAAACAATCAACTTTATCTTAAAAACAAATGTTTTTACAAAAAAAAATGAATTAGTTTTACATTTCAAAAGCTACATAATCATTAAATATTGATGCCACAGTCAGTTGATCTTAGTTTTCATCGCTAATTGTATTCGTGTATACTTTTGTATATTTCGAATGACCTTCACACGGTACCATACATGTAGCTTTTCTGCGATTGCTTGTTTTGGCTGCGTGCAGTGATATCGATTGGGACAGTTCAGATGTGTCTACGGTGTTTTTAAGAAACGCTTGATCTCCAATATCGTAAAATAAATATTACAGATCAAATTAAATAAAAGCAGTGGCTATTTCATAGCTGTTAAATGCTATTTTACCGGTCTTATAATAAAGATTAAAATAGAAATATAGAAATAAAGAATAGAAAAAAATAATGAAGCATACACTTTTAAAATATTACTTATCAAAAATGTCTTAAAAATGTCATGATCTTTAAATAAATATCATGATCCTTGTCGGTGATGTAACCTACTTTAAACAAAAAATATCCTTTTAAGATATGTTCATTTGATTTTGACATCTTCTTATAATTGTACTTACAAATAGTAAGTAATATTAACTGTGTGAAACTGGGTTTTTTTATTAAGTTGTTTTAATATATAATAAAATTACATTTTAGTAACGTTACAACCAGAAGGGTCACACCAAATGAAGAGTTTAAAAGTATACGTGTTGATTACCCCGACCATACGCGTACGGTCCGACCATACGCGTATGGTCGGACCATATGAGTATATACCCATATGGTCATGACCATACGCGTATGGTCCAGATACTCATATGGTCCGGAACATATCTATATATAACGCACATCCTTTGTTTTTCTACTACCTTACCTTCTATACATTTTTATGAATATCATTGGTTTAAATCGAACAGGCGGGGACTAGTGTATTTAATATTTGGTCACAGGGTATTATTTATTTCAATACACCGTGGTTAGTAGCAGTGGTACGTCCCTTTACAAACACATCATAACGTTGACGACGAAAAATCTAAAACATCTTGCCCACACAACAGAATAAGACATTGATGAGGAACTATTAAAAATAAACGAAGGAAACACATTTGGAAGAGTTTACAGGCCGGTTTTGATTCATTACTATTGGCGCAGCGGCGAAATCTGAAAAAAAAACGCTTAGTTAAGGAGTTTAGTGCACCCAAAGAACACACACCTGGATTTATTTTATTGAATGAAAGAATTCATGTTAAACTTACATTTTAAACATGCCGTAAGAAAATCGGTTGGTCGAATTTCCGTATAATCGGCTTTTTAGGGTGTTGTGTAGTGTATAAAACACATTTCTCGCGGAGAGCGTATGGTTTTCTGGGTTCTTTTCGTGAGCGACAGAAATATCCGAACAGACATCTAGTATTGATCGTTCGAAACCCCCATAATATATAGTGTAAGAGTAGAAATTAAAGTAGATTTATTACACACTATAGAGTTATAGAGTAAAGAGTAACAAGTCGGCGGAGAATTAAAAAAAATTATTCAAAACTACGGGTAATTTTTGGTGACATCTTATACAGCTATTCGAATCTGTTGTGACCATATTCGCTGAATTAAAGTCCTATTTTCAATACAATAAAGATCATTTGATTTAACTATGTAGTCTATATATTTTATTTTTATTTTGAGATGACCCCTTGTTTTTTGTCAACTGTAATCGTAAGTCTAAGTGTAATCCTAGGTATATACCTAGTTTCTGCAAATGTATAGAAGGTAAGGTAGCTAACACTTGTTTTTTCGTATAGGCCGATGAGAGTAACTTCTAATACTGAAACTTGATCACTATAATAGGCCTAAATTTCACCTGTTCAAATAGTTCGATAAATTTGTTACACAGTGTGCTAGTGACCAAATACAATATATACGGGGTCAGTAAATTCCTTATTGGGTTCGAGCTTTGCTCACCACTCTTATATATTTAAATTACTCTGTGTATATAAATATTGTATAGGTCAACAGCACATTGTATGGTGTAACATATAATATTAAATTTCAAAGCGTTTACAGGCCGGTTTTGATTCATTACTATTGGCGCAGCGGCGAAATCTGAAAAAAAACCGCTTAGTTAAGGAGTTTAGTGCACCCAAAGAACACACACCTGGATTTATTTTATTGAATGAAAGAATTCATGTTAAACTTACATTTTAAACATGCCGTAAGAAAATCGTATGGTCGAATTTCCGTATAATCGGCTTTTTAGGGTGTTGTGTAGTGTATAAAACACATTTCACTGATACACTAAAATGTTAATAATGTTTACGAATCACAATATCACGGCTATTTTTTAATATGCAAATGAAAGATTATAACACTGACGATAAAAATAGACAATAACGATTTTTAAAATATTAATCATCAACATTTAGAAAAACGCTTTACTTCAGGTTTTGTCGCTAACACGATTTTCACCGGTTTCCTTTAATAGCAGGACATTAATAAAGAGCTTCATTTGTGTGTTTTTGACATAAATACACACTTTGATATTTACTTTGTACAAAACAACTTTTATTTGTAACATTTCTTATTCGATTTACAAGATAAACAATTATTTAGATAGGACACATCAACCCGTTCCACAATTTATGTAATTCTGAATTGCAATCACTGTGTAAGCCATTGGAAAAGTTAAATCTAATTTAATGAACACGTTCCCAAAAGTTTTGTTGAATACAGCTAAGGTTATCTTTTCGAATTCATGAGAAAGAAAAGCCTTACTATTTAAAAAAATATAGCATTGTAAACAGTTGATTTATAATTATGCCCACATCAAGGAAAATCATGTCGGCACATAAGCGCTGACTCCTTGGCTGATGATAACTTCGGAGAATTAAAACTCCACTAATAGTGACCCGGGTCAGTGGTTGCAAATAAACTCATGATACAGTGGAGATCACTTTAACCTCTCATTACAACTGTCAAAATATTCTGTCATAGAAATGTTCTAAAATGTCTAAGAACAATTTGACCCTAGAACTGTTCTAAGTAGAACTGTCAGAATCAGTATAGTATAACTATCTAAAACTGTTCTAGGTGTAAATCAGTAGTACTGTCAGCAGACCTGACTAAATCAGCTCTAATCGTAGATCTGCCAGTATAACAATATATAAAACTGTTCTAGCCGTAGAACTGACCAAACCAGTAAGGATTGTAGAACAGTTCCAAATAACGTCACTGAGAATTTTTAATGTATATTTGACTTATTTATATTTAAGATAAAGAATTCTTTAAAGTGTTCTATGGATAGAACTGACTAAATCACTTCTAGCCGTAGAACTGACCAAATCAGTTCTTATTGTAGAACTGGTCTAGCGATATAACTGTTTTAGTCGTAGAACTGACCAAAGATTTGGTCAGTTCAAGGTTGCACTTTGTAAATACAGCTGTTTCTGAAAACAAGCCTCTTTTGGGGAGAAATTAAATATTCATAGAAAACTTATTTTGTTTACATACTGGTTCCCAGTTATGCTCTCTGTGTTCCATATCACAGAGACAGAACTTGGGAATGTTACCAGTAAATAAGCACGTGCATATTGTTTACATTGAAATCTGTGGTAACTTTTCATTCGAGGTAGAGGAAGTTAAGACAATTAGTGTAAGTTGCAACTCTGAGAAGTTCAGGGCATATAAACGTTGAAAATATGCCGC
Organism: Mytilus trossulus; assembly: GCF_036588685.1. NCBI lineage: Eukaryota > Metazoa > Mollusca > Bivalvia > Mytilida > Mytilidae > Mytilus > Mytilus trossulus. The sequence continues at coordinate 66,282,877 of NC_086380.1, read as the reverse complement.
ACAGCCCTTTTTTGACCCTTGAAAAAATTGTGGTGCAAATGAACTTTCAATTCTAGAATAAGATTTTTTTCAAAACTTCATAGTAAAAGTGGTACAGTTTTAGCCGTAAAAGGAGCTCCTATGGGAAATTGCATTGTCAATATTTACAAAAATGCAACCTCTATGTAGAGCTGTCTAAAACTATTTTAGGGTCAAACTGTCAGGATCTCTTATGTTGTCAATTCAATTATTGCCTACCAACCTAAACAAATTTATTGATTGTTAATTGATGAAAAATCTTGTCTGGGCGTTACGAAGCAAAATCAAGCGACCCTTGAAAAATTGGTAAGATGCATGTCGCTTATCAAAAAACATAGATAAATGACTTCATTTAAAATTATGCATGCGTTACAATTGTTTCATGAATCAAAACAATCAGTTAATAAATTACAGGCTCACGAGTTTGGTGATACGAAGTTATCACCAGCCCAGTAGTCAGCACCTCGGTGTTGACATGAATATCAATTATATGGTCATTTTTGTAAATTTCCTGTTTACAAAACTTTGAATTTTTCGAAAAAATAAGGATTTTCTTAATCCCAGGAGTAAATTACATTAGCCGTACTTGGCACACCTTTTTGGAATTTTTGGTCCTCAATGCTATTCAACTTTGTATTTGTTTGGCTTTTTAAATGTTTTGATCTGAGCGCTACTGATGAGTCTTATAAAGACGAAACGCGCGTCGAGCGTATCAAATCATAATCCTGGTACCTTTAATAAAAATTGGCAGTTCATATGATGAGATAAGGCAATACCTAACAGGTAGGTCCGACTCCTTCCTTGTGACGCATAATTTAAACATTACGTCTTTACGTCTTCTTTTCAAACCAAAATCTGATTCCCTTCAAGATTTGATGTGCACGTGAAAAGGAAAATCAGTTTGCAGTTAGGGTTTGAACTTTGTCAATGTCAAGCATCTGACATTTCGGGAAATATCAATACACAGAGGTTGATGATGATGATGATGATGATGATGATGATGATGATGATGGTGATGATGATGGTGGTGATGGTGGTGATGGTGATGGTGATGATGATGATGATGATGATGATGATGATGATGATGATGATGATGATGATGATGATGATGATGATGATGATGATGATGATGATGATGATGATGATGATGATGATGATGATGATGATGATGATGATGATGATGATGATGATGATGATGATGATGATGATGATGATGATGATGATGATGATGATGATGATGATGATGATGATGATGATGATGATGATGATGATGATGATGATGATGATGATGATGATGATGATGATGATGATGATGATGATGATGATGATGATGATGATGATGATGATGATGATGATGATGATGATGATGATGATGATGATGATGATGATGATGATGATGATGATGATGATGATGATGATGATGATGATGATGATGATGATGATGATGATGATGATGATGATGATGATGATGATGATGATGATGATGATGATGATGATGATGATGATGATGATGATGATGATGATGATGATGATGATGATGATGATGATGATGATGATGATGATGATGATGATGATGATGATGATGATGATGATGATGATGATGATGATGATGATGATGATGATGATGATGATGATGATGATGATGATGATGATGATGATGATGATGATGATTGTCTTAACGTCTTTAACATGCTAATGACTATATAAAACTTATTCTACCTTCAGTTATTATCTTCTTTTTCTGTTATTTATACGTCTATGTAAGTTTGACAACAAGAGCTATTCCCTATTCTTGTGATATGACGAATTTGACATCACGAACATCAAATAACGTCAAAAAAAATGATATGATGCTTATCAATTTCATAAACCTTATATAGATACATTTTAATGGTGAAAAACAGATATTATAGACAGCTTTATTTTGAATTAAAAATTCAAAAAAATACTAAAATAGCCAGTGGACCTGAAATCTATGACATTAACTTCAATCCCTCCTTTACTTGACTTTAAAGTATGCGAAGTAACATGTCGTACTTAAACTTCATGTTTATGAAAAAAAAAAAAAATTAAGTTCAAGGCCATTATTGTATAGAAACAAAATGAAGTCATCAATGAACAAAATGTCTTATCTAAGAAAATACATCCATTTCAACGTTAAAAAAAACGGTATCCCCTACAGGCTGCATAAATCTTATTGAATGACAAATTGTCCTTTGCTTAAATTTTTAAATATATTTTCATTTCTGAATTAAACCCAAAACTAACAGTTATGGCAATATTTTGAAATTTAAAATTGTTGACCTTTGACCTCAATTATGCAAATTTCCGACAACTTCTCATGGTTACGGCATCATTAATCTGAAAATTTACAATTTCCTGTTTTCAGTGATACATAATTCAGCCGTGTATTCGGCGGGGGCATTGGATCATTTTATTTTTCTGATTCTATACTGGTCTATATATTTACATTTTTTAAAGAAAAGTAGTAAAGTTTTTCATATTGTAATTCGCTCATTGGTACCATTATGTGTAATTCGGTAATCATTTATTAACCTATAGCTGTACAATGTAACCTATGGGAGTGCAACCCGAGTATAAATCCCAATAACCGAAAATTATACCATAGCTATTCATGGTATAATTTTCACAATTATACCATGGTTTTGTTGTATTAGGAATTCAAAAGAAAAAAAATGTCAAGACCTCGACGCGACCGCCTGATTTTTTTGATAGAAACAACAACGTTAGTGTGGGGCCACTAAGCTAAACTGCCCGCTTTGCACCAGCTGAAATAAATGATTGCTTAGGGTGGGAATCGAACCCACATACACCAACTCTGTTGTCCTATATTTTAAATGAACCAAGATTCGCTCCCAGAACTAACAAAAAAGGTTTAAAAATATGTTGATTTTCGGTAATTAAATGGTAATCTTTCTATAGTCTCCACTGTACAGCTACAGTTACATGAATCACATCAAACCGTTTGTTTGGCAAGGCGGTTTAGTTTTTAGGTAATGGGGGGGAGGGGGGTGACAGGAAGCAAACCCCTTTTAAAGAACTTTAAATATGGTAAACAAATAATCTATTTAATAATATTTTCAAATGTTGGCATGCTTTACCCCTAGGCCACACATAAAAATATGTTGGTTTGCCCAAACCCTACCAAAGGTTGAGACAGTGGGTAGGTACATGTAGGTAGTCATTTTATTTTCTTTAAAAAAAAAAAGAAATTGAAGTATCAGATGTTTATTAGTCTTCATGCCTATTTGATTAAAAAAAACTTCTTCAAATAAGGACAATAAAAGAATTTGAGTAAGCAGCTTTTTTCTGGGTAGGTAGCGTTTGGGAAAACAAACCTATTTTTATTATGGCCCTACCCCACTCTAAAAGTGTTTGTTCCACACCCGGTTTATTAAACACTGCTGAGATCTAGACTTTTCATGAAGAAAGATAAGAAGTTAGCAATATCAATAGGAAGAAAGATAAGAAGTTAGCAATATCCTTTAACTCTACTTTCCGCTATATAGATGACGTTCTTTCACTAAACAATTCAAAATTTGGTGACTATGCGGATCGCATCTATCCCATCGAATTGGAGATAAAGGATACTACAGATACAGTTAAGTCGGCTTCATATCTTGACTTACATCTAGAAATTGACAATGAGGGTCGGTTGAAGACAAAACTTTACGACAAAAGAGATGATTTCAGCTTTCCAATTGTGAACTTTCCATTTCTAAGTAGCAACATTCCAGCAGCACCTGCATACGGGGTATATATCTCCCAATTGATACGATATTCCCGTGCTTGCATTTCCTATCACGATTTTCTTGATAGAGGGTTACTGCTCACAAGAAAGCTATTAAACCAAGAGTTCCAAATGGTGAAGTTGAAATCATCCCTTCGTAAATTTTACGGACGCCATCACGAGTTGGTTGACCGTTATGGAATAACCGTTTCACAAATGATATCGGATATGTTCCTTACGTCGTAACTACAATCCCCTTCCCTTTCATGAATTTGACCTACCGAATTAGACTATTTACCGGATTTGTAATCACATAAGCAACACGACGGGTGCCGCATGTGGAGCAGGATCTGCTTACCCTTCCGGAGCACCTGAGATCACCCCTAGTTTTTGATGGGGTTCGTGTTGTTTATTCTTTAGTTTTCTATGTTGTGTCATGTGTACTATTGTTTTTCTGTTTGTTTTTTTTCATTTTTAGCCATGGCGTTGTCAGTTTGTTTTAGATTTACGAGTTTGACTGTCCCTTTGGTGTCTTTCGTCCCTCTTTCATGAGGCTATACTCTATGTTTGACCGTTAAATCTATATAGCGTTTGTTTACTCTAAACAGGAATATATATTATACATTTGATGCCAGCTCTAAATGAGCGATTTTTTAAAAATTATATCGTCGCATGTCAATGAATTTAATAGATATGACCTTTATCGGCGACTCCGGGATCAGGTGTTTTTAAGCCCGGGATTTCGGGATTGACCCTATCGGGGTCAAGGAATTCTTTTTTTTTTCGAATTTCGGAACCTCGGGATTTCGTGTTAATAAGCCCGGCATTTCGGGATTTCGTGTTTTTAAAAAGACCGGGATTGCGGGATCAGGACTTCTCCACCCTCCCCCATGGACTTTTCTGGTTTAATGTTTAAAGTGGCATAATTCATACAAACTCTCAGACAGATTCTTGTGAAGTTAATTTCCTCAAAATCATTAATTTAAAAAAATAAAACATTTCGAACATTTTGAAAACAAATAATAAAATTAAAAAAACCTACCCTTTGCAGTTCAATTGTACGTAAGTTTGGGATTGCAGCAATCTTCCAAAATATAAGAAATCTGTACTAGAAAGTTCTTGTGTCCTTATCCAGAACATCTTTAACAGGTTTTTCGTCACCACTGTAAAGATACATCCATCGCTGTCGAAAAATCTTTTCAAACTGAATACCCGCTGTTTCTGAAGCCCGCGCTAGTTTTAAAAGGTAGGCGGAGCCTTAAGTGTAAGGTCCGAAAAGGGTTATTTTACAGATTCTTATTAAAATGATTTCGATGTAAACAAACAAAAATATATGAAATACACATTTTTACAGCGAAAGATACAATAGGTTAAAACAGATATTTCATATTTTTTGGAAAGTTTTGTGGTGTTTCGTAAATTATACCATAGTTTTTGTTGAAACCCCTCGGCAACCTCACTCGACTTCGTCTCGTGAGGTTAATGCCGGGGGTTTCAACAAAAGCTATGGTATAATTTACGAAACACCACAAAACTGTCCAAAAGATATGAAATATCTATAACTTATTTAGTTGATTTAAGAACAATATGTCTCAGAATTTGTTTTTAGATGCCATATCAGTCACAAGTTCTCCAGCAGTTCTTAAAGGAACCAATGGGACAAAAGCCAGTCACTGCTATTCCAGAAATAGGACCAAACACAGCCGTGTATTTCAATCGTGATGGCATATTTCTGGTATGTCTAACCAACTTTTTTGATATTGGATGTGTATAAGAGAGGTATATAAGTTTTTAGCGTAACAATATCTTTATTGCATATTTGCTGTAACAATTTACTAAGTGTACAGCTTTAACTTAGTATCCCTCATGGTTAGCTTACCTAATTGTTAAGGGAAGCACTATTTGGCAAGCTATTATTTTTTATTTCTGTCGGTCAGTCCTGTCCTCATCATCGCACTTCCTCTTAAACCACACAACATAATTTTATAAAATAGTGTACACCATATTAAGGACATACTATGTACAAATATGTTGATGGGCATATTGACAGGAAATTATAACAAGTTGGTTTTTTTTCTAGGAGTTATTCCCCTTTGAACACATTGGCTTCAATATACTACTAGAACAGTTTGTAATCACAACTGAATTTTATGAAACTTTTTAGCTGATGAGGAAATAATTTGTAAAGGTGCATATCCACACGTTTAAATTTATCAGTTGACTTTTGTAGAGTGGACATAGGAATTAGGTGAGATTTTGTTCGTCCAGTTACTATATGGGCCAGGTCGTTGGGATTGTGAGCGTGCTCACAAAGGTCTGTTTATTTGGTGCCTGTTTGGGGCTTGCTATTCCAGTGCACGGTTATTGTTTGTTGTCTCACATCTTTGTAATGCAAAGTTTGCCTATGGTTTCAGTAGTACTCGCTATCTATAGTCTAAGAAAATCTGGTAAAAAATAAACATTTAGACTGTAACTTGCTGTTGATATAAAAATAAGAAGATGTAGTATGATTGTCAATGAATCAACACTCCATTAGAGATCAACATAAAATACAAGATTGGCAACTGTCGGTTATTGTAAGGTTTTCAGCAATGAGCAAAACCTTACCATTTAAATCGAAATAATAAATGTGTAAAACAATTCAAACGAGTGAACCCTCAAAATAAAATAAAAAAATAAAAAGTCAGAGATTTTTTTTTTCAATATACAATAGATCTGGCACAGAAGAAGGGCAATATGTTTTCTTGTCTGTTGTTCAATCCGTTCGTCCGGCCTTGAACATATTTCAGCTTTGATCAAGTTTTTTTTGTCTCGCCTGACTTCAGTTGCAGAAAGTGATATTTCAGAATGTAAGATATCTGAATTCTTTATCAATTGTACAAAGATGCTTTGTGTTATGAACTTTCCACTTAAAATATGAACATAATTGTTCTTCACTTTATTTTCATAATTCAGGGAACTTTTTGGTTATATTGATATTCTCGTATTATAAGTACATCAAAAATTAAAATATCTGGTATGTGTGTACCTTGTATATATATAAGGTCGAATTTGAAAAAAATGCTATACAGATAGTAGAACTACAATGTATATTTGGTGTATGGAATACTGTATACCAATATAATTTATTAGGTGGGTATGAATGTCTGTCTGGCAGGTGTTATTTGACCATGACCTTATTTTCAACAATGATCAACGCCCATACCGCATAGTCAGCTATAAAAGGCCCCGAAATGACAAATGTAACACAATTCAAACAAGTCATGTTTCCATGTTATGATTTTCTATTTTGTATGCTGAATAATGATTTTAATCCAGTTCTTCGGTTCAATGAACTTCAAAACGAGATTGCTAAAAGAATAATGTTTTGATGAATGTCAAAGTTGTTGGCGAGTGTACATCTTTGTGCTGTAAACACATTTCATTGTTTCAATATTCTTGGTTAGGATCGTTGGACACTAGTGGAAATATATACTAGAAATCGTCGACTTTGGGCAGCACACTCACAAGCACTTGTCTCAGAAAAAAATCCTTGTATACCTTATTTAAATATTCTGAGACATAAGTGTCTGTGGGCACAATTCATCAGTACAAAAATCATTCTGAACAGCGTATACAAATGCAAAGTTTACAGATTCCAGATTTTGTTTCTCAGTGTTATAAAAGGTGGATCCAGAACAATTTTTACCCCAAAATCGTCTTCTCTATTAAATACAGTAACGTGGGCCCTCTTTAATCCGTCTTATACCATTTGCAAAAGAATTGTCTACAGTTATATGTTCACAGAATGAAATAACACAATCACGTGAAAAGTTTTTCAGTTGCTGAAAAATTATAGTTGGTCATGGAAATCGTTTTTCTTTTTCTTAATAGGAGATATAGATAATGGGAATAAAACATGTATAAGGAGAAGAATAATTATTTTATAAAGTGCAACCTGAATAAACAAATAAATACATGTTTTAAAATACACAATAATCAGCCAGCCAAATAGGCTTAGAATGCATTTTCTGATAATAATACACGTAGTCTATTCTAATCTGATGTGCAGTGGTTGTCGTCTAGCTGTGTATGTGGTTCATAAGTGTTTCTCGCTTTTATATAAATTAGACCGTTTGTATGGTTTTACACAAGTATTTTTTGGGCCCCTTTATAGCTTGCTGTTCGATGTTAGCCAAGGCTCTGAGTTAAAGTCCGTACCTTGACCTATAATGGTTTACTTTTAAATTGTTACTTAACCGAAAGGAGCCTTTTTTGCATTGGCACTCATACAACATCTTCATATACATAAATCTATATTCTAAATCATTCCCGGAGAAAATGAATATTGAATCGAAAAGTACTTGTATATGATTTATATATTTTGGAATAAATTTTTACCAATTTCCAGATTGAAATGGGTAACCCCAAGCCCGATCGATTTGCAATTTTTTTAATTGAGTTCGATTTTACCAGCATCACATGCCCGACGCAAGTCCATAAAAAGGCAGTCAGACGTCAAAGCAATCTCGGACGAGCATTATGTATGTTGTTTGATATCAATTGATAAAATATGTGTATTTTTTTTATCGAGTTGATACCCCTTGGTTGATACAGGCAGAAACGTATAAACATGAGATTTACATATCGAAGAAACCGGATCAGGACCAAGATAGTGCCCGTAATCGCTTCCATTCTAAATATTATAAGACGTCATTTAGTAAACAGGGAATCCCAGTATGGCAATAAACGGTATTTTGACAGGTGGAAATGAACTTGTAAGCAAGCTGTTTAACATGGCATGTGATCGTTTGGTTGCCTGCTGTAATTTGTCTCTAAATATATTACATATGAAGCGTCTAAATGGTCAACCCGTTATATCTATCAATGCGGTCATGTTTTGGCGTCCAAGTTGGGCAAAACAAAATATTGGCTGCCATTTTTTTTTATTGCTAATGAACTCTTAATGATGCCCCCTGTGCTTCATTAAATAAATTGATTTTTAATGACACTTTAATGAACTTTTACTTCATTAAACTGTATGTACAACAGACTTAATGACACATTAGTCAATGACACGATAATGACACTTTAATGAGCCGTTAAATTTAACGAAACGTTCGTACAACCGGCTGCTGATCAAGATAGACAACTCATTGATTTATTTAAAATTAAACTTAGTACAAAGGCATGCAACTTTTGCATACAAATGTCGACACATCAATAGAATTCGTGCTCCATCTTCTGTGACAATTCTAAATTATCAGTAGTAAATCTATAGGATATGAATACTAACCCATGGCCACAATAGAATATATTTGTGTGAAATTGTAAAAACATACTAAGTCTTGTAAAACTTCTTGATTTTTATAGCTCATAATTAATGTGGGTCTCATTGGGGTTTAAGCGTGACGCGGGATTACCGATTTTTCGTAAGTGTGAAACGTGAAAGTCAATTTATTGTATCGTGAAAACGGGAAATGAGGTCTTGCGGGACCCGGGAAATGACAAAAACATGAGAATTGGTTACGTACATAGTGTAAGCGGGATACGGGAATCTGACAAAACAGTAAGCGGGATCCGGGATCGGAACCCCCCAATGAGACCCCCATTAATGGGTTTACTCAATGATATAATATGGTTGGTAAGTTTGTTAACCATTAACAGTATGAGACATAATATGACCTCGTATGCTTGCATCAACTTACCCAAATATATATTTAAAGCCGGTTGGATATGGAATATCGATTTTGGAATAACGAACCGGCTGCTAACATCAACTATTTCTTAATCGTACGTTCGCCTTCCAGTCCATTTCCCTGTCATTATTATCTTCTGACTTATCTGACAGTTTTCAGAGAACTTTAGGCACATAGTTCATTTTTAACCTGTTAAGCTTATTTCATTACTTAATTTATCATGTTCATATGCACGAACTGTTTTGGTGTCTTACGGGTGATATGGACTTCTTTATATCAAACCCTTTTAATACTCATTTGCATCCGCTTTCACCTAAAATCGTTGTAAAGTGAAATAAAACTTATTCAGAATTTCGACCATATGATTCCAGTGAACACGTTATTTTTAATCCATACTATTTTTGTCTTTCACTCGGCATATTATAGACGAAAGTATAATTTTTTGACCTGTTCTTTGCTACCAGTAGCTTTATATTACTAGCTCATCTTGCCCCCTGGGCCAAGTGAGCCTTTCTCATCACTTAGCGTCCGTCGTCCGGCGCTCGTTAACTTTTACAAAAATTTTCTCCTCTGAACAAATACTTGGCCACAATCATCACAAGCGTATGTAGTTTAAAAAATGTGTCCGATGGCCCGGCCAGACAACCAACATGGATGACATGTATTGCTTTTAATAGGTTTAAATCAAAATTTTGGTTTATACAAAATTGAGAAAGGAAATGGGGAATGTGACTAAAGCATTTAGAGCAAATCTGACAAGGTAACAATGTTTATCAGGTCAAGATATATCTAGCATGGCAATATTTAGACGCATCAGACAACCTGTTGTTGGGTTCCTGCCCCAGAATTGGTAATTGTAAGGAAATTTTGCAGTTTTTGGTTATTGTCATGAATATTATTATATTAAGAAAGCAACATGTAAACATTTAAACAATGTAAGGCCTACACATAAATCACCATGGTCAAAATTTTCAGTGGACCCCCAGGAGGTATTACCCTTTGTAGTCAATTATGAAATTTTTTTTCGCTAATTTTTGTAATAGTTTACAAAAACCTTCTCTGAAACAACTGAGACAAATTTAACCAAACATGACTACAATCATCATCAGTTAATGAGTTATTGCCCTTTATAGTAAATATTAAATTTTGACAATTTTGTAGGGTTTTGTAAATTTTAAGAAAGTATTTTCATACGAAACTATTGAACCTAGTTTATTATAAGAATGTTAAGTACAGTAAGATCTACAAACACGTCACCAAATCCAAAACACAATGTTGTCATTTATTATATTCCTGTTGTCTGCTTTAGGGTCGGATTGTTGTCGCTTTGACACATTCACCATTTCCTTTCTCAATTTTATCTGTTTTTAATGTGCGTCCTTTGTTTAATATGCACATAGGCCATTATAGTATATTATTGTTTATGCAAATAGATATAGGAAGATGTGGTATGAGTGCCAATGAGACAACACTCCATCCAAATAACAATTTAAAAATGTAAACCAGTATTGGTCAATGTACGGCCTTCAACACGGAGCCTTGGCTCACACCGAATAACAATCTATAAAGGGTCCCAAAAGTATTACTGTTAAACCATTCAAACGGGAAACCCAACGGTCTAATCTATATAAAAAACGAGAAACGAGAAACACTTATAAATTACATAAACAAACGACAACAACTGTACATCATATTCCTGACTTAGGACAGGTGCAAACATCTGCAGCTTGACTAAACGTTCTAATGTTACCAAACCTTCTCCCTTTTTCGTATCCAATAGTATAATATCACAACATAGAAAAACAAACGATAAAATATCAATTGTCAGGCTTAACTCAATAAAAAAAACGTATATTAATACACTATGAACGAATAAATTGTATGTGCGATATCTTAATGTAAATGTACATTTAATAAAATATTAGGGACAAACAGGCAAGGCCTAAAAGCAAACAAGCAAGTCCAAACAAAGCCATGGCAAGACACCACTGCAAAATATCTAACCCTTCGAAAAATATCACTTTTGAAAAAAAAACGGTTTAAATAATACAGGTAAATACATTTATACAAATGTAGTAAGTGAAAATTAGAAGATATTCCAAATAATTAAAGCTGGTATATAGACAAGTTCCATATTAATATAAAATAACAAAAAAACATTTTAAACAGTATCAACAGATCGAATTAACAAGAAAATACGATTTGAGAGTACTCGCAGTTACTGACAGCTAGTTAAAAGCCAAAAACAATTAATAATAAAACATCATGCATCAGATAATAAAATCAACTAAAACACATTCCAGGGATTTAGTATTTTAACGTCATGAACAGTCAACGAAGACATGACTTGTGCAATGCCAAAAATAAATGTATCGACAGGTAGTAGGATATTTTTTTAGCGATACAAAAACAAAACTATTTTTAAACACACTGAATCATCACCAGCCTCCTCAAACCTTGACCAAGAACTTGTGAAATAGATTCTAAACTCACATTTCCGACTAGCCCTTGTTGGGTTCCTGGCACCTAATCGGTCATTATAAGTAAATTTCGCAGTTTTGTTTACTATCTGAAATAATATTAAAGATAAAGATAAACTGTACACAGTAAAAATGTAAAACAAAATGGGAGCTACAATAAGTTCAATAACAAAAAAAAATTGATTGACCCCGTTACGGAGTTATTGCTTTAATAAATCTTCATCCCTGGAACCATTGATCCTATTCCAACAAAACTTTAGCTTAATGATTATTAGGACATCTAGAATAAAGTGTGTGTTTTATTTTCTGCTTTGTCAAAAAGATGGCCACTATGGGAAACAACAGAACATAGAGGTAAAGATGCAGCATTTGGCTTTTATCTATAACAGTACAGCATTTCGGATGATAAGATAAGTTGTTGATAAGACCAAGTTCTATCAGCCCTAAATTTTTCAGACGAATCTAATAATCCGTTGTTTGGTTGCTGACCCTAAATTGTTAATGTTAAGAAAATTTTGCACAGTTTTCGGTTATCTTAAATATCAGTTATGATAAAGATAAACTGTAAACAGCAAAGATATTCCGCAAATTAAGATCTAGAATGATCAAAGTTGTCCATTGTACTTTTACGGAGTTACTGACCTTTAAAGACATTTTTCACAATGTGTTCATTTAATTTGCTTCCTTTAAAAAATCTTCATCTTTGAAATTGCCGAATCAATTTCAACCAAAATTGGGCTGAATGAGTTTGAGGGTATGTGGTATACATTTTGTATCTTATTTTCTTGTACGTCAAAAACATTGCAACCATGGCTAAAATGAAACATAAGGCTAAAATGCATTTCTTTGCCTTTAAAGAAGATATGACAGCTATATATAGCATGGTAAAGGAATTTTTCGGCCACTCATTGATTTATATTAAAAAGCAAAAATAATCATTGATAATAGGTTAAGGTAAAAAAAAATGCAAGTAAGCGATTCAGGCTCTTGTGAGTCTCTTGTAGATTGAATCCCCACTGTTCATAGCGACATAAACAATTCATAAGGCCACAGGAAAGGACACACCACCACAATGTAGAAGCAGTATGCAACGCACACCCACCAGAGTAGCAGCTGGAAAGGTCAAGCTGAACAAAACGGATATGGCACAGAAACTGGAACAGGAGGCGAGGTGTCCAAGAAAATGAAATTAACATAATTGTGGATAACGATACAACAGGAACACAATAGTTAGTAAAAAGAAGCCTGGTCAGAATGAGACTCAAGTCTTTGCACTGGGAATAGAAACATTAACAGATAGAAAGTTTATTGTAGCTGCTGTTATACAGAATCAGATGTGTTGGAAAGGGGCTTGGCATAGAGGGAAAGGCTTTCCAATAGAATGTCTTGGTCATGAAGAATGTACAGCAAATTTATACAGAGCTGCTGCCCTGTCAGAGTATTAGCTGGGAAAAGGGATGGGAAACCGGATAGGACTCCAGAAATGTCTGGTACGGTATGTGACCACAGATAGAGATTGACGTTCAGACGAAGGTATTGAAGAAGCCCTTACAGCTCTGGAACCAATGTAGAAAGTAGAAAGACTGGCAGACCATGTAAATTTGGGACAGTCTCAATTCAGGGCCTCTTTGGACGCTCAATACAGCCCGGGATGTTCCATGGTAAAACCAAAGAAAAAATAAACAACTTAGGACGGTGTTCAGCAAAGATCTTAAGTGCAGTTGCTCCATGATAATAAAGAAACTGATGGAGAAATATGACAAAAACATTCATGAAATAAGCCAAGACTGACCAAAAGTGCTCGATGCTACCCTCCGCTGCTATGATGGTGATTGCACCCAGTGTCCTGAATATTTTATTGTCTGCAAAGGTTATGATGCACTCAACTGGTAGAGTGGTTCACATTACTTGTCAACATACTGCCCTGCAAATGGATAACACAGACAAATTTTTACTTCAAGACATGAAATTTGCTACAGCAGCTATTGAAAGCATGACACTTTATGACAATTAATACCAACAAAAATGAAGAAGTTCATAGAGCACTGAGTGTTAATTTGCCCAAGAATGTAATTTACTCCAAAAATATGGGAGGACGACTTGCTTCAGGAGTACATAGAAACAACAACATGCCGGGAACCTCGACACAACTTAAATTTACGAATCTAGGAGTAGAACTTTCCGAACGAAGTGAACGTTACCTCTAGAAAATGGACAGTGACTTTAAATACCACCAAAATTACATACTAAGACAAGACGTTCGGAAAAGTAGAATACAGCAGAATGCAGAAAAGCTTGCAAAGCACAAGACATGGAGAGAAATGAACAAAAAGCATGACTATTGCTGCAAAGGTCAACTAGATCCACAGCCTGCCTTACAGTTCCAGGACCATGACAGCTACTGCAAATTTAAGCTTCCAAGACCTGCTGCAGACTGGGATATCAGAGCCACAATCAAACAGAATCATAAAAGGTCCCTTTTAGGGCCACCCAAATATAAAAAAAAGAATCTAAAGTTGTTTTTCAGTAGTTTCCAAATTTCTTTTCCTTTTTTGTCCCCCATTCTGATACGAAAATATATTTTTTTGCCCGCCCCAGAAAAAAAAAGAAATAAAATAAAAATATAGTAGTACCCGATAATCATTTTACCCAAATTATTATTGTCCATTTTCAACTCCACTCTGCATGGAGGGAGGGGATCTGGGTGGCTCAAGTAGAAACTGGTTGAAACGCATTACTGCACGCTGTTGTTGAAACCATGAGGTTCCAACGACATATGTTCGACAGTAATGTATTTTGAATTGTGGCACAGGTGTGAAACATCATCATTTTTTTCAATAATAATATTCTGATGATGCACCATGTAGGCAAGCCTGTACACATTTATTTGTCTCCACCCCCTGGCATCTGGAAATTTACAATTAATAACTTCATATTTGCTATAAGGTGTACCTAAACCTGTGCAAATTTGACACTGCCCATAATAGCCAGGGGCAGAGCTTTCTGTTTATTTCTCATAGTTCTGACTATATTTCAGATAAAATGCATCCATTTTGAAGATGTGATGTTAAGTAAGACAATAGAGTAGTAATATATTATAAAATATAACATTATTGCCAGAAAGGGCTGAAACTGGGGTCAAAGGGCTTTTAGTGCATCAAAATGGCAAAATCTGCCTTAAATTGCATTATATTACCAGTTTAAAGATTAAAATTGAATAAAGTTGCAATAAACCAATAATATCTATCATTTGAAGTGACTTCTTGCAAAAAAGTTGGCCCTTTCTTCACTTTGAAGAATTTGGGTATCAGCCTCTTAAGCCGCAATTTATTCCTCTATTAGTTCTTGATAACTTTTTGTCACATTTAAAACAAAATTCCAACCTTTTGTGTGTATAATGTATAGTACCTGTCCAAAAGTATATCCAAAATTCAGAAAGATTGAAGCAATCACTTTTACAAATTTAGCAAATACACATCCCTACCCCTATTGACAAGTCAAGAGATGTTCCGAAAACTGTAAATATTACCTTTTTGCACTTAGCCTAATCACTCTTTCCATACCAAAATCTGTTAAAATACAACATTCAAAAGTTTATTTCACCTCTCTTCTGTAATTTCCACCCCATAAAAACTAAATAATCAATGAGAAAGGCAAGGGAAAAAAATAAGAAAGAATACACCTTAATTAAAGGGAACTATATTCGTGGACAACTAAAAGTATGGTCATTAATTGTGGTCTTGGGCCATAAGTCTCTGAGTCTCTAACAGAAGAAAAAGTAAAAGGTTGTGCGTCTCTTTTTGTCCATTATACTTAGAATAACTGATTTATATAATTATTACATGAAAATAATTTAGTATGATTATTGTAGGCATCGCAAGTACTTGGGAATTTTCTAGTTATGAAACAAGATCCGATGAATTTCATGGTATGGTTATCAGGTTACGGATGTAATAATGGACAACAGCAAGCTATCTATGAAGCAATGTACAAATATGTACAAAAATATTTCTAAATTCAACACTCGCTCTAAAATTGATTTCTGAAAAATGTATAAGCATCTATGCATTTTTTACGGTTATAGTGAGATACATGTATATGAGTATATTTTATGAATTGAATAGATCAAAACAGTTAAGCAATTTTATATCATTATACATAGGATCGTATAGCATCTTACTGAACGTTTTATATATTAAATAAATAAGACTATGTCTTGGTTTTGTTTACAAGCACAAATACTCTGTTTCAAATTTCATGAAAGTATTCTTATTTTTGTCAATGATAAAGTAAGAAAACGTGTACAGTAGCATTTAACTAATCAATTTAATTAACTGTGTCTCATGTATATATATAATTTCATTTGAAGAATCCATTCCATCTTTCTTTATTCTGACTATTCAATTTTTACATTTCTTTATAATTAGATACCTGTAGCATATTTTCAATGTTTTTACTTTTGCTGTCTAATAGTCAAGAACATGTTCAGATTATTTCCTACAGAGACTTTCTAGGACTTATCAGATTTTTTTAAGCATTGTATTTGATTTGATTTGTTTTTTCGTTTTGCAAATGAAGGTAATCAAATCTACACAGTCATATCTTTATTCGTATGTATGACTTATAAGTTAGTCATGCAAAACAAAACCCTGTTTTTTCTTTGCCTTGTGTGTGTGTGTGTGTGTTTTATACAACCGCTTTGCAGTAGTATTGTGTTATGATGTTGTCTGTGTCTGAAGACATTGTGGTTCAGAGACAATAACTAGAGTATTAGTTCATGGATCTCTATGAAATTTTAGCACAAGGTTTCATACCACTAATGGATAGTTAAGATTGTTTTTGGGGGCTATTGTACTGTTCTTGCAGTTTTGTAATTAGGGGCAAAAAAAAACCGGTTATACTTGTTCATGGAAAAAAATGTGTTTGCAGACAATAACTTTAGTGTAAGTGAATTGGTGTGTAAAAGTTTTAGGTCAAGGCTCCATACCACAATATGAAGGTTGGGGTTGATTTTTTGGGTTATTGTCTTAGTTGTTTTGTAATTATTTGCCAAAATGGCGACAACAACAACTGTTTGTCTGGTTTCAAAACTTGAGTATAAGACATATTTCGTTTGTCAAAATTTTAGCATAAGATTACACACCACAAAAGGAAGCTTGAAGGTTGGGATTAAATCTTGGGGTTATTGTCATAGCTGTTTAGGAATTAGTGGTCAAAAAGGGTCTTTTAAAGATAAGTTTTTATCAGGCTCACAGACAATAACTTGAGTATAAGTATGGATCTCTATTGAATTTCAACACACGGTTTCACACCACAAAAGGAAGGTTTGGATTTTAATTGCAGGTTCCTCATGTTATTGTTATATAGCTGTTTAAGAAGAAAGAGCCAAAACAAGCATTTTTCATGTTTCAGGACAGTAATAAGGGTATAAGAGTTTAGATTTCTATGGAATTTTACCACAAGGTTCCGAACAATTAAAAAGCAATTTTCGGAGGGTCATGTCCTATATATATTGTTCAATAATTAGGGTTCGAAAAGGGGCAGATAACAACAATTTTTCTGGTTTGAAGGAAATGACTTGAGCATAGTTGCCTAAAAAAATATTATTTGTCTGTTTCACATACAATAACATTAGTATAACTGTTTAGATCACTATTTAATTTAAGCACAAGGTCCAATACAACAACAGAAAGGTTGGGATACATTTTGACGATTATTGTCAGAGCAGTTTGGGAAATTAGGACCAAAAAGGGTCCCACAAAACATTTTTGTCAGGTTCAAAGACAAAAAACTTGAGAATAAATCTATGGATCTGTATTGAATTTGAGTTAAAGGTTCCATAAAACAATAGGAAGGTTTGGGTCTATTTTTGGGTTTATTTTAGGGGTTATCGTTGTAGGTTTTTAGGAATTGGAGTAAAAAAAACGGGGGCCAAAAACAAGCATTTTTCATGTTTTAGCACAATATTTGTTGTTTTAGAGTATATATTTCTATGATATGTTACCACAAGAATCCACACTTCAAAAGGAAAGTGTACAATGATTTTTTATAGGGGCATGGCCCATACCGTTAAATAATTTGGGATCGAAAAGGGACAGAAAAAGAACTATTTCCTTGTTTGCAGGTATAAACTTATCATGAGTATTTTAAGTGTAACGATTTTGTCTATTAGAGTTTGGATTTCTATGACATTTTACTACAAGGTTCAATAATTCAAAAGGAAAGCTGGGATTCATTTTAGGGTCATGTGCCAAACTGGTTATCAATAAAGGGGTGAAAAGGGGCCATTACACTAGGAGTCTCTGATTTCTTGACCATAACTTGAGTATAAATTTATTGAAATTGCCACAAGGTAAATACATTGTACTATAGAATAAAGTTTTGGATTAATTTTAAGGGGGTTTTGACCCTATTTGTTTAGTTAACGGGGACCAAAACCAATACTTTGAATAGAACTGCCTATTTTTGAAGGAGAATTTAGAATTACACTCAGTCGGTCTATCCGTCAGTCCAGACAATACGTTTTCCTCTTTTTTTTCTTGAAGATATTGATTTATATTAAGTCTTTTGCTTTATCATAACAAGTTACAGATCAAGTTTGAAGTTTTGTACGGTCTTAAGATTTTGTGCCAAGTTATCATTGTTTACAAAATTCACTCAAATGATAATTTTTCCACATTTTCTGCTGTCATCCTTGATGATATTGATTTGATATTCGTTATTTAGTTATAGATCAAGTAAGCATTTTGCTAAAGTAAAATGATGTTTTAACCAGCAGGGGACTATACACTGCGAAGCAATACTCACAGAATGCGTTTTACTTTAGCAATTTCAATAGGGTTTTATTCAAAAGTCTGGAATTTTTGGTCTTTATAATATGCTGAATGTAATTGGGTATTTATAATTTGGATTTTATGGTCTGTTATTGAAATGATCCATATTAAAGTCAAAACGGTCCATAATTAAACTTTGTTTGATTTCTTTAAAAAAATAATTGTTAGTGTTCCTTCTTATACTGAATCTAATTGTGTATCCAGATTTTTGAATTTTGAGGCCCATCTTCAAATTGGTCCACATTAACATGATTAAGGTCCAAAGGATCCAAAATACAACTTTTTTTAGTTTAAAAAAAATCAATTCAATTCTTGGGGTTCTTTGAAATGCTGAATCTTAGTGTATTTTTATGTTTTGATTTTGGGCATAGTTGGTCTGTACTAAGGTCCAAAAGGGATCAAAAGTTAAACTCTGTTTGATTTATAAAAAGAAAAATGGTTAGGGTTCTTTGATATGCTGAATCTAACTGTGTATTTAGATTATTTATTTTGCTTACAGTATTGAAGATCGTCCAAATTTGGGTACAACATTGAACATTAGTTGATTTCATTAAAAAAAAGATTTATGTTTTATATGTATTTATTGTTTTTATGTATTGTCTAGTGATGAAGTGCTTGTATTTTTATCATGAATTGTATAGAATATTGGGTACACAACAACCATCTACAATTCGTACCCTATTTTTACCAATTCGTACTTCTACCAACTTAACTAATTAGGTGATTTTGAAAATTTTACTTTTATTTCTTTTAATTGATCAACTGACACGATTTTTGGATTTTTTTTTTAAACTGATCTTATAAAAAATAGCATATTAAATGTTAAACTGTGAAGTTTATGAATTCATTAGTTTTAGCCCTTGTTGGCAAAAAGGGAATATATAAAACATAATTTAAAGCTTAAACGATCCATATAATAATGAAAAGTACATTTTTAACTATTTTTTCCGTTGACATGTTAGTTTGATCGTGTTAGTATATTTATAATGAATTACTACCTATTTAGTGCCATGACCAAGGTTCGTTATTCATCGTGTTTCGTGAAATGGGTAAAAAGATCAACGTGAAAGACATTTATTTATTTGTTTGTTCATCGTAAAATAGCAATTTTATTTCGCGTTCTTCCGTGCAAATACCCCCTTTCCGCCCCTCTTAAATATATTTACTGTTCATAACATAAGGATAACCACTGAGGGGTTCCATTCAAACAATGAAATGTATAACAATGTAAGATCACCAAAAGTCTAAATTGCCATTCAAACAGTTTCATTAATGATCTGCTTTTTGTTATCTTCGATTTGAATCAATTTTGTTGCATCATATTACCAATCAGAATAATATGTTATCTTATTTTAATGTTGTTATATTATCATGATACATAAAAACAAATAAAAACTATAATGAATACAAATAAAAATAAAATATTTGTTAAGAGATGGTAAAAGGATTAGTCATTAAAAGAAAGAGTTGGTAAAAATAATGAGTACTTGTTTGCCTATTCCTTTAGTTTAGGTTGTTTTGTTGTGAGTTTTATATATGTATGTTAATGATTATATTTATTTTAGTTAAAAGACATAATTTTTATCTATTTTGTACAGTTTCAATTTAGTACAATTTGTTTTTATTCTTTTTATTGTTATGTATATGAACACAAAAATCATTAGAAAAATAAATGTAAAATCTGTTTGGCTTTTTAAATTGATATTCATAAAATAAATGAATAAAATAAACTGTGAAGTATTTACCGTTTATACAGTAATTACATCAAAACAATCAAATGACAAACAACAGGGTACCAAATGTTTTAACTAAACTCCGCTTCTTTTCTCATCTCAAATCAAGAAATTTCCTGTATGCACATTCTATCAAATTAGAGGCAATTAAACATATGAAAACTTACGTTCAGTATTGCATAATGAATGCTGAACACATAGATTATGTTATTGAGTTTTTTTTTTGCTAAAATAACACTGTAACAGTTAATGAACTGTGAAATTTCCCCAGCCACCAGCTGATAAGGGAAATTCGGTACCAAGACTGGTATTGTTCGCAACTACCCCTCTATAACATGTTGTATCTACTTAATTACGCCAAATAAATTATGATTCAAACTCTTCGTACAGGTCAAGAATTTTTTTTAAAGTTTATGCATAATTTTGAGGATAAGGTGAAATATGTGTAATCCTAAAACCGTGGATATTAAACATACACTAATACATGTTAGCGTTCTGTCTTTATGTAACGTCATGGTCGATGCCACTGCTGGTGGAGATTTTTCCCCCCTGAGGGTATTACTAGCCCAGTAGTCAGCACTACTGTATTGACTTGAGTTTTTGTTGATATGTTCACACTTATAAATTAAGTGTTAACAAAACTTGGAATTTTTGAAATACTAAGGACGGTCATTTTTTGTTTGTTGCATTGTGGCGTTCACGTAGACGTTGGGTGGTGCGTACATTGTTGTTAAATGCATTTTCAACGACTTAAGGTCGCTGTCCAGCATTCAAACGCCCTATTACCTGTTCTCTTTGTCGTGGGTTAAATCGTGGCATCAGTACTGGATCAAACAGATTATGATGACACAAAAACTTCGCCCCTCTAAACTACCCTTATAGAGGCACAGATTCAACGTGCATCTCATCATCATGAAATTTGACAGCAAAACAAGGCAAAAGGACCTAGCGAAACCACTATTAGAACGCCCGAATTAATGAACGCAGTCAACTGTAACGGTGATTTAAACATAACCCAAGCATCATTTGAAGGTAATTTACATAAACTAAAATAAATAAATATTTTTTTTCAATGCATTTGAAAATTTGAGTTTTAGAAAAATTCGATGTTTCTTTTGCGGTTCAGTTTAGGTACAGACACTTTTTGTAAAAGCTTTTATATAGCTCTGAACCGGTAATTTCAGTTAATTCCGGAGAGTAATAACATTCCGTTATACCAAAATATAAATGATTTTCAAAAGTCACACAAATCAGTGAAAAGTCATAAATGAGTTGTAAAATATACATGTAATATAATCTAAACACGTTGTCGTAAATAAATTACGAATAGATCTGATTGACCTTAAACCATTCTATGATTCATTTACGACCTATTTATCAAATCACAACTAAAAGGTTTTTTGAATTATTTGATCGTATTTGTTCTAAAACAAATTTATTATCCTTTCCCCTGAAAATTGTGAATACCGTGAATTTAGAGCGGTTCATTTTCCTTTTCATTGTAAAAAAATGAGTTGTTAACTACATAGAAATCATGTGATAATCGACTCTTTCCAATGTTGTTATATTGGGCAGAATCAATTTGCGCCAATTGCAATTTTGAAAAGGTATTAATTGCGCCACTATCTTTTATTTGGTTGGTATTAATTGCGCCAATAAATGAAATGAAATTGCGCCACATTTACCTGTAAATATTTTTACCTATAACATACCTGAACATGTTTTACCTATATCATACATGTACTGTAGTTAACCTTTTCACTTAAGATTTTACCGAAATTTAAGAAAACTCACCAAAAAAATAAATTGTTTAGTAAAATAATATTTTTTCACAAGTCAAAATGTCTGGGAAAAAAACGAATGTTGCCAGATCGACCTTCAAAAATGATAAATTCAGAGCTCTTCAAAATTGAAGAAGAAAATTTAGAAAAAAAAGATTTAAAATGTGTGCGTCAGTCAAAGTATAGAGAGAGCGAAGAAACTGTATCCGGCTCAGCTTAAAAATCAAGCAGAATTTCACAGAATATTGGATAAGAAAGCGAGATAATTTTATTAGGATGCGAGGTTGATTTACAATTGTATAATTAATATCAGATGATTTTTTTGCTGATGGAACCTATAAATGTTGTCCAAATTACTTCAAACAACTTTATACAAGACATTGCTTTAAGAATGGACATTATATTCCCTTAGTATTTTGTCTGTTGCCGTCAAAATCAGAAGCTTGTTACAAGAAAATGTTTTCAGACATTTGTGTCATTTTCAGCTTTTGTGGATAGTTGTCTCATTGGCAATCATACCACATCTTCTTTTTTATATTTGGTGAAAGTTGCAAGAACTGCAAGTCCCATGCCTGGATAAAGGAAGAGGGAAGTCAACCATTTATTATAAGTTGTTACACGTATGTATAAATAAAAATGAATAAAATTGGCGAAATTAGATGATCATTTTATTGGCGCAAATGATACCTATAGTTTTAAAAATTAGGTGGCGCAAAAGAAGTATTGGCGCAATTAAGTTGTGGCGCAAAAGAGTTCGTTTTTGGCGCAAAAAGATATCGCCCGTTATATTGTTGTATAAATATATAACATATTTTTAAAGTTCGGTAATTTTTTGTTCATAATAATGTAAAGTTAGTTAAATCATTTGTTTTACGTGACCTTTTATTCTGAGTTCTATACCATTTATATCACTAGTTGGTTTTGATCTTGATACGATTTCGTAGATTTAGAGTAATGATTGATGCACGAGATATCAGAATCTGCAAATTTTAAAGTTATAAACTCTGAAAACGCGTTCAACTTTTTACTTTTGAAATTGTACACGCATATGAAATACAAGAGACATGTTGGGACGAAAATAGATTCTAATTACATCTATGAAATTATTTTTTTCTTTTTCTTCCAAGTCAACGTATTTTTCAAAATGATGATTTGATTAAATCTAGCTTTTGTAACAATTTAACCATAGGAGTAACTATGCATCCACCTCCAGGAAAATCAGCTATTGCCATTCCAAGACATCCGGTCTCCTCGAATCCATTTGTTATATAAACGCAAGCACCCGAATCTCCTTGTTCGAATGGTATGTTGTGTACAGCAACTTGGTTATAAAAACACACTGTTCTATCCGACTCTGCTTCTTCTTTACGGGAATCATGGATAATAGTAGGTAGTAGTGCTTGCATATGGACGGGATTAGTTACTTGAGCCTGAAAAATCTCGCTGAAGCGAGTTTCAAGATTGATTGACGCAGACTGTAAGTCTTCCTTTTCCAAAATCCTTCTAGGTACCGTTGATATTGAGCCTACCGAACTGTTCAAACCTGAAACTGCACCTGCACAAACAACTTGGACGTTCTGTCCAGGTAATTTATGTAGTGACTGTATGTAACCATTATGTAAATAGCGAGATTTCAATCCTGTTAAAATAAAGAATTAACATGAGTTAGCTTACCAAATAATAAACCAAGTATTACTGCCATAATCCTAATCAATTAACCATCCCGTGAATGAAATGACCTTTCTGTGTGAAGATCACTATCACAGTATGAGTTTGTTGGGTAATGCATCTAAAGTAATACCGTATACCTTTGTTCGCGATTTTTTGACAAAATAGGGAGGGTAAATTTTAACTGTGTATAATTTTCACTGAATGGGAAAAACACGCGAAAATATAACTGTATCACATTGTTAAAGACGAAAATAACTCAAAATGATTGACTGACATGTAAATATCACAAATGTATACGAGTAAACCAAACAAAAGTACACAATTTAAAGAAAAGATTACGGAACGTCAATTATATATGCTCATAAGGGTATGCTATAACAGGAAGGTTTCGATGAATACATATATACAAATATTTGAATAAAAGAGATTAATTCTATTATATATTGTTACATTGTCTGACAATTGTTTGGGTTATAACACCTATCACTACAATACCTCGCCACTAATTATTATCTGATTGCTGTGTATATCAAAAGGTGGGAAACGTATGTTAAGCTACTTTAATTATCATAAAAACAAAAATTTTAATTAAGGAGGCTCATTCTTGTGATCTGTGGAACAACACAAAAGACTCCACAATAAACAGTAAAATGTGTCAACCTTTCAAATTTTAATAAAAGAGGGACGAAAGATACCAGATAAATAGTTGAATATGTATTTTATTGTTAAATAATTTACATGAAGCTTATGAAGTATATATATTTGTTAATTGCATAGCTTTTGCTATTTGAATTCATTGGTTAAAGATTTCTATTTATTTTGTAAAGTTTGATATTTGCATCGTCGCAAAATCTTTGACTACCTTCTTTGGCTACCTTCAGTGAGAAATTTATATATTTTAAAGATCTCAACACTGAGTGGATGATATCGTTCGTCAAGAAACGATACAGCTAGACATGATTGATATAAATTTTGACATGTAGGAAGAATGAAAAATGAAATCATTAGGGAACTGATATTGTCCTATCATGGCAAACCATTCTTTCTATCTGCGTATGCAAAATACAAGCCTCTTGTAATAAGTGTTAATAGAAGTTTTGTTTACTCTATTTCTACTACCAAACGTTGGGCACGATGTTCATACAACCCCTAGGATTTAAAACAGAATCTTCGCAATTTCGTACGCAAACCAAAATAAAAATGTTAGAAAACACGAACCAATATTAAAACAAATTCAATATATGCTTTGAATTATGTTTTTACAGCTCTTGATCATATCCTAAGTAATATCTAGTATATTTGAGGATTAAAATAAGAAAGCTATGTGAAACTAGAGGCTCCAAAGAGCCTGTGTCGCTCACCTTGGTCTATGTGAATATTAAACAAAGGAAGCAGATGGATTCATGAAAAAATTGTGTTTTGGTGATGGTGATGTGTTTGTAAATCTTACTTTACTAAACAGTCTTGCTGCTTACATTTATCTCTATCTATAATGAACTTGGCCCAGTAGTTTCAGTGGAAAATGTTAATAAAATTTACAAATTTTATGAAAATTGTTAAAAATTGACTATAAATAACAATAACTCCTTAGGGGGTCAATTGACGATTTCGGTAATGTTGACTTATTTGTAAATCTTACTTTGCTGAACATTATTGCTGTTTACAGTTTATCTCTATCTATAATTATATTCAAGATAATAACCAAAAACAGCAAAATTTCCTTAAAATTATCGATTCAGGGCAGCAACCCAACAATGGGTTGTCAGATTCATCTGAAAATTATAAGGCAGATAGATCTTGATCTGATAAATAATTTTACCCCGTGTCGGATTGCTATAAATGCTTTGGTTTTTGAGTTATAAGCCAAAAACTGCATTTTACCCCTATGTTCTATTTTTAGCTGTGGCGGCCATCTTGATTTGATAGTCGGGTCACAGGACACATTTTTAAAACTAGATACCCCAAAGATGATTGTTGCCAAGTCTGGATTAATTTGGCCCAGTAGTTTCAGAGGAGAAGATTTTTGTAAAAAGATAACTAAGATTTACGAAAAATGGTTAAAAATTGACTATAAAGGGCAATAACTCCTAAACGGGTCAACTGACCATTTCGGTCATTATGACTTATTTGTAAATCTAACTTTGCTGAACATTATTGCTGTTTACAGTTTATCTCTATCTATAATAATATTCAAGATAATAACCAAAAACTGCAAAATTTCCACAAAATTACCAATTCAGGGGCAGCAACCCAACAACGGGTTGACCAATTCATCTGAAAATTTCAGGGCAGATAGATCTCGACCTGATAAACATTTTTACCCAATGTCAGATTTCCTCTAAATGCTTTGGTTTTTGAGTTATAAGCCAAAAACTGCATTTTACCCCTATGTTCTATTTTTGGCCGTGGCGGCCATCTTGGTTGGTTGACCGGGTCACGCCACACATTTTTTAAACTAGATACCCCAATGATGATTGTGGCCAAGTTTGGTTCAATTTGGCCCAGTAGTTTCAGAGGAGAAGATTTTTGTAAAAGTTAACAACGACGACGGACGACGGACGACAGACGACGGACGACGGACGACGGACGACGGACGACGACGGACGCCGGACGCAAAGTGATGGGAAAAGCTCACTTGGCCCTTCGGGCCAGGTGAGCTAAAAAAAACAGATGTCCAACGTTACATTTATGAAAACTGTTTTAACTCCTATTTATAGTGATCCTATCTCTTATTCTCTGATCTTCTTGATTCTTGGCAGGAACAACGACCTGTGTCGAATCTTTGTGGCGTTTAAAGCCATTATTTTACCAAATTTCATTTGACTAGGTGGCTGCATATAAAGCTGGAATAAGAAAAATGTCCGACGTTTTTCGTTAACTCAACGATTGAAAGTAGATATAGCAGGAATTAAATAAAAAGAGTAAGACGATAATAATATCTAACAAAAGTACAAATATTTGCCTCATGAGAGTTCAAATATTGCTGATTCAATAAAATCTTCTCTATACAGTCGTTTTTCAAACGGTAGTCATTTTGTTCAAGTTGATATTTCATTTTTCAAAGCAGTTAACGTGGTTTTTTTTTATAATTGAGCAAAACAAAAGTTAGATACACGAAGAGTAAAAATTTCCGAGATTCTTTTCTTATTAACTTCATATTTGGGCCTTAAAGGAATAAAATGCTTCTATACATTACAAAACGGTAGCCATTTGTCCAAACGTCTGAAAACGTCTAAAATCCGAAAGACGCTAAATTTCGACGTTACATGTGCTAAAGTTTCAATCAAATGTTCATGATAATTAAAACAAATCGTGTTATGAAATTTGGAAAAAGAGGTTGATGATTGCTGCCGAAAAAAAGAAAAGTATGAAGTTGGTGTTGTTATTCTTAATCTCATGTTTATTCTTACATCCTTCACATGGAATCTATAAAATATATAAGTTTCTCACTGAAGGTATTCAAAGAAGGTAATCTAGGATTTTGCGACGATGTAAATATTAAACTTTACAATATAAATAGAAATCTTTAACGTATGATTTCAAATATCAAAAGCTATGCAATTAACAAATATATATACTTCATAAGCTTCATGTAAATTATTTAACAATAAAATACATTAAATATGAAATTTGGAGTTTTACCAAGGGAGCTAATAATTAAATAATAACACTGTCTGCCACACAGCATTTCGGGGACTCTCCCTCTGGTATCTTTCCTCCCTTTTTTATTCCTTTTTATAACAGACTATACGTGGGCTTTTCTAATTAAGGTGGTATGGGAGTCTAAAATAAAAATGATAGAATTTGTTCATACTTTGCCAAAACGTAGTATCTATTGATAGATAGTCAGTATTTCGGTACTGACATGATTTAACAAACTTTACTAAAATTGTCCGTTTATAAATTTATAAATTATTAAGAAACTAAGGTTTCAACTCCCTCAGGCAAAGTTGGCTTTAGATGAATTTGGCTATTATTTTAGGTATTTTTTGACATACAGCTCTTCAACGGTTTCGGTACTTATACATCTTCGGATTTCAAATGTTTGGCTTTGAGCGTTCCTTATGAAGGTAAATCCAGAAAAGCGCTTCGGACGCAAGAAATTAATAACGTGTTGTTTTCAATATTTTATATCACTGGGTCGATACCTCTGCTGGTGGACTATCAGTCCCCGAGGGTATCATCAGCTCGGTAGTCAGTATTTCGGTACTGACATGATTTAACAAACTTTACTAAAATTGTCCGTTTATAAATTTATAAATTATTAAGAAACTAAGGTTTCAACTCCCTCAGGCAAAGTTGGCTTTAGATGAATTTGGCTATTATTTTAGGTATTTTTTGACATACAGCTCTTCAACGGTTTCGGTACTTATACATCTTCGGATTTCAAATGTTTGGCTTTGAGCGTTCCTGATGAAGGTAAATCCAGAAAAGCGCTTCGGACGCAAGAAATTAATAACGTGTTGTTTTCAATATTTGATATATGTTGAAAAAAATAATAAAAATGATAGGTCACCGTGCATTTTTTCGAGCTAGAGGACGTGACAAAATGACAAATTTTGTATGGATTATACAGGAAAAAACACCAATTTGTGATTAGAAACTAAACAAAATGATAGAATTGTTTAATACTTAAGGAAAAGATAGCTTTCAGACAATGCTTTGAGGATATCAAAAGAAAAGAGAGGGTCACCGTACGTTTTTTCCGGCTAAAATACAAAATAGGAAAATTCAAATCTGAATCCTTCAGAAAATGCACTTTTTTAGAGTTACCTCCCCTGAAAACGTCAATTTAAAAAAAATATAAAAACAACCAAAAATAATCAAAATTTGCAAAAATATTAATATTTATAAGTTATATTCTTATTAATTAGTTCTTTTAAATGAAAATTCACATTAAATATCTGCGTTCCTGCATCAAATTTTGCTAACTTGATTGAAAATATGGACCTTTGGTTCTCTGTTTTTTACAATCCAAGATGGAGGAAGACACCCATACCACCTTAATGGGGACATAATGATGACCTATATTTGTTAATTTCTGTGTCATTTAGTATCTTGCCTATTATAATACATAGTCTTTTATATATAGCGATGTCGTTATTACGACATAGCTATGTCGTTAAAACGATATAGTGATGTCGTTTTTCGACATGATATGTCGAAATTACGACATAGCGATGTCGTTATAACGACATGTTATGTCGAAATTACGACATAGCGATGTCGTAATAACGGCATGTTATGTCGAAATTGCGACATGCTTTGTCGTAATTACGACATACATTTTTTTTTTGAATGGCCCTTATCGGCTTCCGTAGAAATGCGCACTGTATTGTTGAATTATTTATCATGGCAATTTGTTTTTCTAATGTATGCATACACTACCAAGTGTACAATATTCAATATATCAAATAAAACATATGTATGAATATTTAATCAAAATAGCTTTGACTTTACATGAATTTATTGATCGAGCTTTCAAAAACGAGAACAATTCCAGATCTACGTAGCCATAATTAAATATCTAAAAGGGCAGAACGTGAAATATGTTGAACACTAACGGAATTGAAAAATCAGGGTTCGACATATTTCATGTGGGTCCATTATAAATATAAACAATCACAGTCTTTAAATGATATACTTTGATCGAATATATACACTCTGTATAACCCCGATACAGATGGATTCGGACGTTGACGCGTTCGAATCGAACACACCGTGTACCACTGAGGTCAGACAGTTAAGAATAAATACTTTTAAAGAAAATCAAATATATATTCTTCGGATATTTTGCTCCAATATATTCTTTGTTAAAATACTCATTACTTACTCAAAGGTTTTTCAAATATGTGACATTTTTATGCACAAAAATCACAAAACGCACGACGATATCAATGATAAAACGTGCTTGGTATTTTTAAATATTCAAAACTTAATGTTTTTCGTGCCTCATAGTTTTAAATCATACATTTTTTTAATTTTCATAGTTTGAAATTAACAAGTTTATAAAGATCGTAGGTTTATGTTGTTTTTGTGCCTTGTACCGACATTTTGAGTTGAGCCAATTGCAATTTTACAGTTTTTTTTATCATGTTGTGTTGTTACACCAGTGTCCCAGGTTTAGGAGAGGGTTGGGGTCACGTTTAATCCCGCCGCATATTTTTTGTGTCCTTCCAACGTAGTACATTGGTTATATAGATCTGTCATATTTTTTTTTCGGTAATAAATAATTTATATAATGTTAATATATATGTAACACTCAGTGTTCATCCCCAAACGTGTCCAATCACCTAAACGTGTCAACATAACGTCACTGAACTGTAAAACCTGTATAGTTGCAAAAGGGCGCCAAAGCGCGGCAATTATATAAACGCCTAAACGTGTCCATTTTTCAACTAACCCACAAACGTGTCCGATTCACTAACGTGTCCAAGTCAAGCGTTATTTGGGTATTGCTATTTCATTAACGTATACCATTTCCTTAAAAATATAGAGAAGGTGTGTTATAACTTTTATAAACAAGCAGTATAAACTGTGTAAATTTGGGGGCGACATTTAGGCTATGTCGCATGTAAATTGCAGGTAAACATGTTTAGTTAAACTGTATAGTTAATGGGTCAAAATGTCTCTTTCTCTACGCATTAAAACTTAAATGTTCTCTCTTAATTTGCACGAAACTGGACATCTGGACAACACGCAATCAACAGTCTTAAGTTAATTTATAAAGTAAATATAAAAACATTAAAACTTGTAAAACTATGTTCGCTCGAAATATGCATAAAGTACTTGCAACTGGACAATACGCAATCAACAGACTAAAATTAATTTATACAGTATAAATTAAATTTGCAATTATAAGGTTATCATTAACAACCGGCGTTGATCACATAAAAATCATATAAATAAAAGACGTGAGAAGTTCTGGCGTTAAATAGTGGACACGCTTTTGCGAATAATAATATTAATGAACACGTTTGCGGGTCATGAAATCGGACACGTTTGGGTAACGTTGATTAGTATGGATACGTTTGGGGAGAATAGACCCGTTTGGGGGAATCGGACTTGTTTGGGGGGAATGACACGTTTGTGAGTGTAACATTATATAATAAAAATAGAAGATGTTGTATGATTGCCAATGAGACAACTCTCCACAAGAGACCAAATGAGACAGAAATTAACAACTAAAGATCACTGTACAGCCTTCAACAATGAGCAAGGCCAATAATGCATAGTCAGTCATATTCAAAACAAATTTAATTAAAAAACTTCCCTAAATTCCCCAATCTGTCAGTTTCCAGAAGTCTTCTCAAATTTAAGGAAAGCTTGCACAGATATTAACAGTCTATATAGTTGTGTGCTCTTTACATAGTTAATATTATTATTTGCCTTTAGAGTAAAATAATTTATAAGTTATCAGAATTTTCAATACACCAAAAATGACACTGTGTTTCTTAAAAAAATATTCTTACTCCAAAAACTGAATGCCACTTATTAGAAAATTATGTCCAACAATGTTTTATTTTTTTACATTCAAAAACATTATGCTCTATGGTTTCTATTTGTTTACAACTGGCACATTCATTTGGTAAGGAAAGTTTATATTTTTCAAGAAGATAATTATGTGAGACTATTCTGTGTAATATTATAATTCTTTTATGTGTGTATTACACTTCGGTGTTGTGTCTCTGTTGTGTCGTAGTTCTCTTATATTTGAAACGTTTCCTTCAGTTTCAGTTTGTAACCCACATTTGTTTTTTCTCTATCAATTTATGTACTTTTGAACAGCAGTATGCTACTGTTGCCTCTATTTTTATTGAAAAGCTTGTAGTTTGCTTTCTATAGTACATTTGAAAGCTAGCGAATAAATATGTTTCCACTTTCGTCACTAATTTCTTAATTTTCTTTATCATTGTTTATTAAAACTTTTTTCCCACCTTTGTTGTGAAATAGGAGAAGCAATTCCCCGATCGATAAAAAGTGAATATACATCTTTATTGAATAATTTACTGATAGGCATTTTTTTTATTATCGTACTCAAAAACGAATCCTAATGTGTTGCTGTTATGTGACATGTGTTGTTGTAATAACACATCTTTCCAGTCACGTGGTATACCAAGTGTAATAGATAGAATGTCTACAAAAGTAACATTCAGGTTATATTTTACTAAACTATTTTTAGACCTCAAAGTGCACACATTTGTCTGTAATACTTAAAATCTAAATAAATATCAAACGACTGTTTTAAAAGAGGGACGAAAGATACCAAAGGGACAGTCAAACTCGTAAATCTAAAGCAAACTGACAACGCCATGGCCAAAAATGAAAAAAACAAACAGAAAAACAATAGAACACATGACACAACATAGAAAACTAAAGAATAAACAACACGAACCCCCCCCCCCCAAAAAAAAACAAACAAAAAAACTAGGGGTGATCTCAGGTGCTGTGGAAGGGTAAGCAGATCCTGCTCCACATGCGGCAACCGTCGTGTTGCTTATGTGATTTCAAATCCGGTAAAAAGTCTAATTTGGTAGGTCAAATTCATGAAAGGGAGGGGATTGTAGTTACGACGTAAGGAACATATCCGGTATCATTTGTGAAACGGTTATTCCATAACGAAGGGATGATTTCAACTCCACCATTTGGAACTCTTGGTTTAATAGCTTCCTTGTGAGCAGTAACCCTCTATCAAGAAAATCATGATAGGAAATGCAAGCACGGGAATATCGTATCAATTGGGAGATATATACCCCGTATGTAGGTGCTGCTGGAATGTTGCTACTTAGAAATGGAAAGTTCACAATTGGAAAGCTGAAATCATCTCTTTTGTCGTAAAGTTTTGTCTTCAATCGACCCTCATTGTCAATTTCTAGATGTAAGTCAAGATATGAAGCCGACAGAACTGTATCTGTAGTATCCTTTATCTCCAATTCGATGGAATAGATGCGATCCACATAGTCACCAATTTTGAATTGTTTAGTGAAAGAACGTCATCTATATGGTCCGAGTACACAGTTATTTCGTAGTGCATTTCTTTTAGACAATAAATGTAAATAAAAAAAATCCCACCTGCGCTTTCTCAATAACATTTTTACAGTGTGTTGTACTACTTTTGGGACAAATTATATCAAAATTATAGAAAACTTCATCAGCTCTAACTCAAAATATGGACAATTTTGTGTTAAGGGGGTCTTGAAATCTTTTGACAGCTTCCGAAGTGCTAATTTTTTACCTTTTTCAGCTGGACCTAATCACTACTTTACCTAAATATTTATGACCCAAATTATTTTACAGCGTCATTTCACCCCTCAACTTGCTATATGAGGCATAAAACATGGAGAATTAAATTTGGAAGGGGTATAACAAAAATTGGCAAGTAACACACTGTCCACATTAAGGACTATATTCGTGAACAACGAAAATCAAAGAACGATAACTGTGTACTCGGACCTAATAGGATAGAAAAAGTTGACCAATCTTTATAAAACTTGGTATGACACAAGCCTAATATATTTTAAGACTGCTTACAAAGTTTCATAGCAATAGGATATATATTATAGACACTATGATTAATTCTATATTCAACTTTACGTGTTAAATTTGGACGTTAAAATTGAGAAATTTTAACTATCAACATTTGGGGCTTTTAAAATTAAAATATTGCAAAAAAATACTTTTACAATGCCTAAATATATAATACATCATGTATTTAAAGCAATAGAGTACTCATTTTATATATCAGACTTAGCATAATTTTTCAAAAGTCAAATTTATATGAGCCTGTGCCTAAAAATGGAGGTTTTCCAATGAAGGGGAGCCTTACATGAAGATGTAATATTTTCCAGCAATTTAAAATTTGTGAAGCTTTTTGATTATAAATGATCCTTACATATGTACTTAATGTACTTTAAATGGAAAGAAAACTTACAAATAACATATCATATTAGTTTAAAAGGGTCTTAGGCCAAGTATGACTAAAAATAATTTAGGGTCAATTTAGGCCGTAGCACATATTTACATTTAAAAATGCATATTGAAGCTATAGGAAATAAAAAAAATTGTGTCTTTTCTATCATTTCTATACTCAGGTGACATGATACAATGAATCTGAGCACAAAAAGCCTCTTACATTCAACTTTTTGAGCAGACAGTATGGTCTGATACAAAGATTTTTCACTTTTTAGTGAAATACTTGCATGCAATTTTAGTCTCAACAGGCTTATATTTGAACCACATGGTATCCTACAGAGGTAAAGAAAGATATTATGTGAAATGAAACAGGTACAAAAGACATTTTTAAGTGCTTTTTATACAAATTTAGTGAGGTCTTTATTATGGACTTCAACTTTTATGTACCATGCTCCTCACATTTAACTTGATCCAAACAGGGCGTTAGATGAGGGTCATTTATACAACACACTTTGCTCATATTGTCTGAGATAATCTTCTTTTCTGTAAATTCAGAGTTCACAAATGAGTAATACAACTGGATTTAATCATAGAAACACAAAAATTGACACATGAAAACATGTCAGATAGAAAGTCAAAATGCCACTTATGCATCAAAATTGAAAAAGCTATGAAATGCTTATTTTGACCATATAATGCCAAAATTGGTCATTTTTGCAGAAATTCTATCAAATAAAAGTTTAAATCCTTTAGTTTTATGCTATTTGACAAATTGACACCATCAAATCATTCAGGGAAGTTGCCAAAGTACAGATTCTATATTTCCTGATTTCACCTCTTAGGTCCGAGTACACAGTAATTTCGTAGTGCATTTCTTTTAGACAATAAATGTAAATAAAAAAAATCCCACCTGCGCTTTCTCAATAACATTTTTACAGTGTGTTGTACTACTTTTGGGACAAATTATATCAAAATTATAGAAAACTTCATCAGCTCTAACTCAAAATATGGACAATTTTGTGTTAAGGGGGTCTTGAAATCTTTTGACAGCTTCCGAAGTGCTAATTTTTGACCTTTTTCAGCTGGACCTAATCACTACTTTACCTAAATATTTATGACCCAAATTATTTTACAGCGTCATTTCACCCCCCAACTTGCTATATGAGGCATAAAACATGGAGAATTAAATTTGGAAGGGGTATAACAAAAATTGGCAAGTAACACACTGTCCAAATTAAGGACTATATTCGTGAACAACGAAAATCAAAGGACGATAACTGTGTACTCGGACCATATAGCGGAAAGTAGAGTTAAATGATATTGCTTACTTCTTATCTTTCTTCCTAAGAAGTTCCTGCATGAATTCAGCCTCATGATAATAAAGATACAACTCAGCAAGTAGAGGGGCACAGTTTGTTCCCATTGGGATGCCGACAGTCTGTTGAAAAACACGTCCTCCGAACGTAACAAATATGTTGTCAACCAAGAAATCAAGCATCTTGATAATATCGGTTTCAGAGAATTTTTTATTTGAATCAGAAGGATTCTTTACAAAATAGGATTTATCCCTCCCTAAGACAAGATACTTGTATCTACGTTGGCCATTTTTTTTTATGAAGCAAAGTAATACCAACTCTTTTAATTTGTCTTTTAGTTTGGAATGTGGAATACTTGTGTAAAGAGTAGAGAAGTCAAATGTTTTAATACTGTTACAAGATGAAAGAGAGTTAGATTGTATGTACTCTAAAAGATCTTTGGAATTTTTAAGTATCCACATCTGATTCACGCCACCTCTAGAATAGACAGTTTCACAATAAATTTGAAGCCCGTCTTTGATTGCTGATAAAATGGATGTTAATAATTTAGAAAGGGGTTTCGTGGAGCACTTGGAAGACCCAGCAATATACCGTTGTTTGTAAGGACACTTATGTAGTTTAGGTATCCAATACAGTGATGGAAGATCCAGTTCTTCATCTTTGGTTGAAATACCAAAGGAACAAAGAACAGACCTATGATTATCCAGGATTTCCTCTTTGGTAAGTGTAGTGAGGGTATATGTTGGGTTTCCAAGTGAATTGTCTATACCTAATTCGTTTATCAAGCAATTAATGTAATGACTTTTACAGACAAAAACGATGTTATTTGGGGCTTTGTCTGCGGGGACAACAACATATTTATCATGGAAGTCAGATAGGTGTTTAGCAACATTTGGATCTATGAAGATTGACGTAGCATGGGCATTGATGGACCCATTCAGTTTCTTAATTCTGATTTGTATTAACGACCTCACTGCCTTAATCAATTCGGATAGAGTGTCTACATCTTTGTATGAGCACATGTAAGAAACGCATCTCTTCCATAAAAACGACAAAAACCTCCTAGTTTACTTTAAATTGGCCCTGTTGTATAATGAACTCGAAAGAAATTGGCATTACGCCTTTAAAATATATGCTTTTTTGTTTTTAAGGTGATTGCGCCTAAAATATTTAGGTAATTATCTAAGTAGTATCGAAAGTTGAAAAGAAAACTTATCAGGGTGGCAAATAAATTTCATTCATCTCTCGGTTTAATACTTCCGTGTTGAATGTTATAAATAACATTTACAATACCATGTTTTATGTACATGATTTGCATTTCGACAATTAATGTCTATCCATTAAATCCCTTGTTATCTTACCAAATGCTGCATAATTGATTGGTCCAATTCCTGTTGCTCTGACATAGTCATCCTCGGATATAGAAAAACCATTGCAAATGTCTACAAGGGCTACATCCGTGCTTGTTTCTCGTGGGTTGTCATATGCAAAACTGTGATTTACAATCCTTCCACAAAGCAATGTCGGGTCCAATATATTATCACCAGTGTATAAATGAACACTTTCCTGCTGCATATGGTGTTGTAGTTCTACTGAACGCAGTGTATCCCAGTCAATCATTGTATGAGCACATGTAAGAAACGCATCTCTTCCATAAAAACGACAAAAACCTCCTAATGTACCTTTCATTTTTGTATTTGTAACGGAATCCCCTATTCGAATATGCTTTGATGAGAACCTAGGAAATCCTTCGATGACATCAGTTGGTATTCCCTGTAATTCACCAGGGAAATGCTTTTCGCCAATTGGAATCGCACCCTTTACATAGCAAAACAATTGAATACAAGAACAGTTATAAAACGTTGGCGTTGTTGGAAAATTTGTGGATTTTATTTCAGATGAGCAAACAAGAGCAAGTTTTCTATGGTTATTGAAAAGCTTTTCTGCCAATGGACCTGGAACGTGGCACTGAATATTTAGATCCCTTTCTAACCGTTTTGTTTTTTCCTTGGAAATAGCATGTGCTTCGTTAAAAGTTTCACAACGATATAAAATCTGTCTGATTTGTAAACCAGAAAAGTTATTCACAACCTCTTTTATGAGATGAGGTACCATAATGAAAATATTGACACTTCTGGAACAAAACCATGAGAAATCTGTCTTTTGTATTCTTGAACAACTGCATAAAGACGCTAGCCAAATATCATATACGTGTACATTCAATGATTTGAGAAAGTTTCTGGCAATTTGCCATCCGATGAATCTAGCTGTGTCTGCATCATCATTCTTCATAGTGAAATACAACGCATTTACTAAGATGCAATTTTCAATTTCGTTGAATGAAGTGTGATTGAAAAAGTATTGACATAAAAATGACTTTCGCAACTTCACAAAATGTAGAAACTTTTCATTGACTTGTTCATGAACAGCTGATTGTGTTTGTCTCCACTCTGAAATTTCTGCTGTGCATTCTGAAAGGAAATTGTAGGAACTATCTTAAAAAATGGAAATATGCGATAAAACGTAAAATCTTTTTTAAAAGTGTAATATATGCACTAAAAATACTAGTTTATTCATCAGACCTAAGCATTGTTAAGGTAATTCAAAGTCGGCCTTAAAAACTTAATTATTAGGATTTTTTTTATTCAATGTATGATATGTGCATTGCATTTAGCTAGGACCATACAAACATTTTCCCCTACCATTATCAGTTGTTTTTGCTACACCTAAATACGTGTACATCAGACACACATGTTCAATTCCCCATACGTGTTGAAAACGAAAATGTCTCCTACTTCTAGCTGCTTATCATTTGGGTTTCCTCTTATATTCAGTTGATCTTTAAATAAACATGTGGCTCGAACCAATACTAGTGGTAAAACAATATGTTGGATAAACGGAAAGTAGATTATTTAAAACGGACAACGAAGCATGTATAACACTTCGGAAAACCTAAAATATTTAAAAGTTCTAAAATTTAGAAAAAACACAAGCAAAGTATCGAATTAACATATTTCAACCACTCAAGATGGTCTGAAAACAACAGGAAAATTTTCAAACTGTCTAAAAATAAAACCAATGTAGATCAACATATTTTATTGTCAAAAAATAACAAATGGATCAGATACACGTTTTAAACTTAGTAGCATCTTCTCCAAACCGACCACCAAATATGCACATTAATTAGTGAACTCATCAAATATTCGATACTAACAAATAATTTAACAATAAAGACAATATCCTGCAACGCCTAGTGAAATACATTGAAAACAGTGTCGTCAAGGTTTTTAAAAAGACGTTCTTTCGTTATATTTTACAATTAGTGTAAATGGAGAAATTGGATACTTATTGGAGTGAATCTTTGAGATGTGATAATGATAGTATTGTTTCCTGTCTGAATTGCAGTCAAACTCTACAGACATGAAGGAAAAAGGAAACATAGGTACATTTTTATGGACATCTGTGAAGTATTTATGTCATACCACCACAACATTGATGGCTGCTCTTTCGTCATATTTCGTTATTATTTACGATGATTTATTGGCCGGTACAAACAGACACGAATTTGCAACTAACTGAAGTTTTTATACCTCTTCTAGAAATGGGCATATCAGAAACCCTTTTGTTAGTTTAATATTTTTAATATATGAAAGTTTCTTATATGTATGATTACCTACACTACACACAAAATCGTCATTATCGTTTCATATTGGCATATTGCAAGTGTTCTACAGATAATCTTCCTATCATTACTCTATATTTCTTTTTGTCGCTCTTTTGGCTTTTTTTTCAAATAAATAGTCGATTTGGATTATATAATATTTGTCTCTGTCTGAACGTTCAGAAACTAGTTGGATGGGTAAAAAGTTTCCTTGTAGTGTATATTTCTAAATTATCCACTGTCTAATACCGTTTGCCTATTACGTATTCAATAACATTGAAGTAAGAAATAATCAAATACTTTAATTTGTATGTACTCAATAATGTTCAATTTAGACTAATCGTATTTTGTAATTTTAATGTCTATCGAAAATCCACGCTTATTTTTTTTTGTTAAATGTTTTATAAAGCGCATTGCTTTGAGTCCTAATGCCTATACGTTGTTGCTGTGAAGGCATTCGTTACATCCAGTGGTAAGTTCTGACATTGGACAAGAAGGGAGATGGCGTAAATCCGCTGTTTCATTTTCATTAAATTTATTGTGGTACGTTGTTATTTTTTATGAAATTGTGCGTTGTAACATTATCGATGATATTTGTACCGCACCAACTTTGTTTTTATCACATTTGGTGTTAGTTTGAAGTCACAAGATCGAATGACAACGTGCATACATGGAAGGCTATAGAAAATGTTATTAAAACATGTCAAAGATTACTGTTAAACAAATGATTTGTGTTGAAGCAATAATGTTTTGACATATTACCTTGGAATTCTGTCACTGACTTTTTGCATTTTCTCTTCAGTCTTCGGTCGATAATACAGTCTATGACAAAATTATCGCACACTATATGTAATTGGTAGAATTGATCTGAACATGAAAAAATAAGATATTTCGTTTAATTTAACACCCGAATGATGATTGTGTTCAAATGTTGTTATATTTGATTAAATAGTTTCAGAGAGGGAAATATTTGCGCACGTTAAAGAACAACAAGCACGAACGACGGACGCAAAGTGATTCGAAAACCTCACTCAGCCTTAAGGGCCAAGTGAGCTAAAAAAAGGAGTGATGATTTTACTTTTACGGCGACAAAGATTAATTCAGATAGGATTTGAATAATAATTAGGTAATGAACTTATGTCTGATTGTCTCCTCAGGGTTATACACTCTCGATTACGAATCCTTGATAAAGTATAGTGAGCATAGTTGAAGGCCGTACTTTAATCTATAATGGTTTACGTTTTAAATTTTTATTTGGATGGAGAGTTGTCTCATTGGCACTCACACCACATCTTCCTATATCTATATATAGATCCATCTCTTTAGACTGAGAATATTTTTACTGACAAATTGTACATAATCCAAGACCGTATACAATGGTATATGCAGATTTCATTTTTTTTATTTCCTAAATTTACCCATATTTTCCGTAATTTATTTATTTTAAACAGAAATAAATCACTTCCTTTCATTCGTTAAAGGAGTAGGTCTCG
Source organism: Mytilus trossulus (assembly GCF_036588685.1). Taxonomy (NCBI): domain Eukaryota; kingdom Metazoa; phylum Mollusca; class Bivalvia; order Mytilida; family Mytilidae; genus Mytilus; species Mytilus trossulus. The sequence continues at coordinate 66,242,550 of NC_086380.1, read as the reverse complement.
TAAGGGCCGATTTTGGCCTCAATTTTCAAGTTCATCTGACGAAATATTTTAGACACTTTTTAAACACTTAAGTGTCTATTTCAATTGATTCAATTAGTTTTTGTGAAAGATTTGAACTGATTTAGTCATTAAAAACGTTCCGATTCAAGCTTAAATATGAAAAATCTTTCAAATTTGCCAAAAATGGTCACTTTTCAGATGTTTTTTGTCAAAAATGAAAGTGGCCTCATCCGTGTTCATCCTCAACCTTTATATATATTATGTATTACCATTAAATACAACTTACATTTTAATATTATGAATGAACACGAATGCGGCCACTTTCATTTAAAAAAACATTTAACATGACTTTTTGATGCTACATGTAGTACCCGATATATGTACATTGTATGGTCAAAAACAGCCAATATTTATGTAGCAGAATCATTCTAGTTTCCAATAAATAGCTTAACGATTACATTATCACAATTTTGTAAAACTGCTATAAATTGGGGCCAAAAAGGATCTTACTGACCCTACTCCTTTCCAGCTTTAAGTAAGATACATGTAGTGATCTTCATCTCTAAGAGTAGTCTGGTCATTTACCTTTATTAATGACTCTTTTATATCCATTTATTTCGACATCATCTTTAACATTTTTTGGTTTTGCTTTAAAAGGGCTTCTCCTAATAGTATCTACTGAAAAATAATCAGATTTTTCAGTGAAATTATAGCATCAATATCTTAATCAAAGCAGTCTTCTCCTATTTTTCATTAAACTTTGAATATTAAAAAGTGAATAAATTGATACAGGAAAGCAAAGCACTGCAAATATGTTAAACTCCTGGTATCTTTGATAACTATTAAAACTAAATATTTTACTAAACAATCCTCTCGTAGATACAAGTAATATTTATCATTATATGACGTGCTTCTTTCACTTTGTAAACAACACCGTGATCAAATTCTCGATATATCTATACTTAGCGCAGACTTAGATATATATATTATTATGGATGTTACAATATATCTTCCACCTGAATCCACATGTATCGCAATCTGTTTGCAAACGCTATGCCGATTTTACGTTTAACAAATTGCAACTAACAAAAGACTTCAGAATTTGTATTCTAAGATGGATGCATAACAACAGCAACAAACAATTCTGAAGCAGTGGTCGGCGAAATCCACAAAATCCAAATGAAATAGAATTCGGCGAAAATCGATAAATGTTTTGGCGTAGATAAGTCCTTTCAAAACATGACGTCATACAAATGAAAATTCTAAAGTTGAAGGGTTTTCCGGTACGTGAATCATCGAAATTCGTATAATATTGCATTTTTAAAATTACATTTTTGAGGTAGTTTTTGTTTTGTTTTATTTCTATTGAAGTATTCACATATTTACCGATTTCAGCAAGTCAACATGGCCGTTACGAAATGTCAACTTTTGATTTGACGGTTCTTTTCGAGAAAAACGTATGTAAATAAAAAATTGAAAAAGTACTAAAAACAATTTTTCCACCAGCTATTTACGAGATAGTTTAGGCAAGCTTCAGATTTATTAGAATGTATATGCATTATCTAACAGGAATTAGAAAGGAACAACCCAACATACGACATACCCAATTTCGATTTAGTTTTTAAATGCCTGTATTTGTCCGATTACAATCGACGCCTGGGTCGTGATATTCGCCAATTTTATCCCTTGCTAACGCCAAGGAAGAAATTCAAATATAAAGGCCCAAACCATGTGTAAATTATCAACAAATCCATAAATTATTTCCCACTTAAAATATGTAGTGAGTATGTACTATATATTTGAAGTCTGATAACCTTCTACATATATGATTTATCATAAAATTCTTACATATTCCGCTACAAGAAAGAAATTTTCTAGCGACTTAAAAATTGATTAATGTTTGAAAGGTGTATAGAATATGTTTGATAGATTTAGTTCTGAAAACTTTGATATCTGAAAGAAAAGATTGTTATAAAGAATAGAATAATACGATGAATCATGATCTGTATACAAAACGTACTAGTCTTCCCGTTTGAATGGTTTATTACTGGTTATTTTAGAGCCCTTTATAGCTTTTTGTTCGGTGTGAGCCAAGGCTCCGTGTTGAAGGCCGTACATTGACCTATAATTGTTTACCTTTATAAATTGTTATTTGGGTGGAGAGTTGTCTCATTGGCACTCACACCACATCTTCCTATATCTATTTATCATTGATACCACCAAAACTGAAGTTTGATCATTCGATCATCATCTTGCATTAATAATATTATATGTAGAAAGAAGGATACATTCTTAATCAAATAGAGACACAAGATACCAAGAGGATATTCAATTGATTAAATGATTGGCGATTGCTTTATGCCGCTTCACCACAAGGTTATATCGCGGCGAAGGATATACAATCTCAAAAGTAGAAAATTAACTGACAACGTTTTGGCAAAATTAAAACACTAGATAAAAAAAATTAACCAAAAGATCGAGGATTGTTGAATACCGAAAGTACGAGATCAAATGTCAAAATCAAAAGCTCAAACTCATCTAGCGAATGAATTACAAAAGCCATGGTACATGCATTTTCCGAAATAGAAATTTCGGATTAAACCTGGTGTTATAGCTAGCTAAACCTTTCACCTGTATGACAATCGCATAGGAAAAGACCAAAAGATAAACCATAGTACACAACATAACATAAAAAGTTGAGAAAAAAGATTAATCAACATATATTTATCTACCTTACATGTATTTTCGTAAATTTGTTTTATCCTGAAATATTGAACTTAATATTCCGGGCCAAATATGGCTCTGATAGCATTTACTCCTTTATTTCTGTTACAAGATACCGTTTCCATATTTTAAATCTTTTATATACATGAAATAGATAAAATAGAAAACCTTCATGTAAATATAAAAAAAGAAGATGTGGTATGATTACCAATGAAACAAGTCTCAATAAATGACAAAACGACACATACATCAACGACTGTAGGTCCAAGTCCGGCCTTCAACAATGAGCAAAGCTTATACCACATTAACGAAAAACAAATATTTAACACATCAACAAACGACAACTACTGATCATGAATTAAAGGCTCCTGACTTGGGACAGGCACATACATACTGTGTTATTTGTTTCAAATTTCAATACAATAATCAGTAGAAAAATAGTGACACAGACTAAATGTAATTGCTCCACCACTTAGCTTCAACCTTTTGTCTGAATTATAATAAAAAAACTGTAAGACATTTTAGATATATAATCTATGCATAAATAGTTAAATATTCAAAGTGAAAAGCCCTTTCTGGCCTTTTTAATTCGAACATAATAAAAGTATTAAAAATCTGGTAATGTTTTAACTTGTTTTCTAGCATGTTGGCGAACGTTTTGCAAAACAGTTTAACCTGGTCAATAACCGAGGATCTTGAGTACAATCACAACCCATCGCCAGCCATGGGTCAAATAATATAGTACATGCATGCAGGTCCAGAAAAGCTCGAATTATTGTCTTGCGAAACAAAATTATATAACCTATGTTAATCAGACGTTTTTTTTCTTTACAAAAATCAGAACACTGAAGGCTTAATGTCAGTTATCATAATTTTAAAGTTCCGTTTAATTAAGCGTTAGAAACAAATACTTTTGTTCGACCGTTTAAGAGGATCAGATGAAGGTTATTCAAGAAACAGATTGCACTTGCTGACTGAAATATTTCCTGTTTGAAATCTACCTGGATGTACACTTACTGATTTTACGAGTAGGACAGTAGGATTTTTTATTGGCAGGTTAAATACCTTGTACTTGCAATAAGCGACTGTGAACCTCAAATTATAGTATATTATTTGCTATTTAATTTCTGTTTTTGTTCTTGATTTCACCTTTTTTAAAGTTAATATGTAATTGAATGTTTTGCTCATTTGGTTTTTATTGTATGTTATACATTTATATAAGTTACAATTTATGACAAAAATAAGCAAAGACCCATCGAAACAACATCTGATAAACAAAGGACTAGGGTCTAGCTCGTTTATTCTGTTGCCTAGCAACCACTAAAATGGCGGAGTTAAACTCATCAAATATGATTATTATACAGCTTTAATATATCTATATTTGAAATTGAACCTGTTTCGCATGTAGTGAACTTTACACTTGTACACTATTTAAATATTACATAATTAATTGCACATTTTTGCCAAATTCACTGTTGCTTCTCCCTAGCAACATATATGTGCCCATGGCAACCGCGATTTGTTTTCTATTTACAAGATTTAATTTTAAATATATTGAAACAGAAAGCAATTTAAGATGTAAATTGTAAAAAGAAACGAACTATAAGGTAAATATTAAGGGGGAAAGCAATATTGAACCAGATGCTCCGCAGGGCGTAGCTTTATACGACCGCAGAGGTTGAACCCTGATCGGTTGGGGCAAGTATGGACACAACATTCAAGCTGGATTCAGCTCTAAATTTGGATTGTGATTAAATAGTTGACACAGCATAGGTTTCTGACACAGAATGAATGTATTCTAATGAACTTAAAATTTTTATTTTCTCTTAGAGCAATTCACTATGCTGTCGAATATTAATCCTCCCAAAAAAATGTTTGCAGAAATTTTCTTTTTATTTATGAAATTTCCAATGAGAAAAATTGAACCCAATTTTTTTAATCACATCCCCCTTTCCCTTATTCCAAAACTAATCTCAATTAAAATTTCTAATGGAGTTTGCAACAATAACTACTCATTTAAATACATCATAAAATATTAAGATGTAAAAAAACTGAATGGTAAAGATTATTTTAATTTATCAGTTGGTAGTTAAAAGTGAATATACATTGTATATTGTTTATAACAAAGATTTAAGTTGATCCTGGACAAAGAAAGATAACTCCAATTAAAAAAAATCTTGCTATTGCACAATATTGTGCAATTAGATATTTCTTGCTTACTATTCTGGACAAAGAAAGATAACTCTAATTAAAAAAAAATTGCTATTTCACAATATTGTGCAATTATATATTTCTTGACATTGTGCAATACTGTGCAATTGAAATGACTTGCTATTGCACAATACTTAATATAATAATTTTAGATCCTGATTTGGACCAACTTGAATACTGGGCCCATAATCAAAAATCTAACTACATGTTTGGATTCAGCATATCAAAGAACCCCAAGATTTCAATTTTTGTTAAAATCAAACTAAGTTTAATTTTGGACCCTTTGGATTTTAATGTAGACCAATTTGAAAACAGGACCAAAAATGAAGAATCTACATACACAGTTAGATTTGGCATATCAAAGAACCCCATTTATTCATTTTTAGATGAAATCAAACAAAGTTTAATTTTGGACCCCGATTTGGACCAACTTGAAAACTGGGCCAATAATCAAGAATCTAAGTACATTTTTAGATTCAGCATATCAAAGAACCCAACCCATTCATTTTTTGTCAAAATCAAACTAAGTTTAATTTTGGACCATTTGGACCTTAATGTAGACCAATTTGAAAACGGGACCAAAAGTTAAGAATCTACATACACAGTTAGATTCGGCATATCAAAGAACCCCAATTATTCAATTTTGATGAAATCAAACAAAGTTTAATTTTGGACCCTTTGGGGCCCTTATTCTGTTGGGACCAAAACTCCCAATATCAATACCAACCTTCCTTTTATGGTCATAAACCTTGTGTTTAAATTTCATAGATTTCTATTTACTTATACTAACGTTATGATGCGAAAACCAAGAAAAATGCTTATTTGGGTCCCTTTTTGGCCCCTTATTCCTAAACTGTTGGGACTTCATTGATTTCTATTCACTTAAACTAAAGTTATTGTGCAAAAAACAAGAATAATGCTCATTTGGGCCCTTTTTTGGCCCCTAATTCCTAAACTGATGAAACCAAAACTCCCAAAATCAATCCCAACCTTTCTTTTGTGGTCATAAACCTTGTGTCAAAATTTTATAGATGTCTATTAACTTAAACTAAAGTTATAGTGCGAAAACCAAGAAAATGCTTATTTGGGCCCTATTTGGCCCCTAATTCATAAAATGTTGGGACCAAAACTCCCAAAATCAATACCAACCTTCATTTTGTGGTCATAAACCTTGTGTTAAAATTTCAAAGATTTCTATTCACTTTTACTAAAGTTAGAGTGCGAAAACTAAAAGTATTCGGACGACGACGACGACGCAGACGACGACGCTAACGTGTTAGCAATATACGACGAATTTTTTTTCAAATTTTGCGGTCGTATAAAAACCCACAGACAAAACAAAACACTGGGTATTGCTGATATATACAGATTGTGCATCTGATGCTGGGTTGGGTCTCACTTATCAGCGACAAGAAGAATAATATAAAGACGAGACACATTTAGCTGTAAGAAATCTTAATATTGATTATCTTAAATAAATTGATACAGACACATGCATTAAAGGGTGTTTTCAAAAGTCAGTGTATTTCCATAACAGTAGTTATGTTTCCGGAAGGGATTGGGGTTGAAGGGGGGCACTTCTATTTACACCTTTTTAAGCTTTGAATAAATGAAAAGTTAAGAACACTATCAGATATATATGATATAACTTTTTTTCCTACGCAATTTACGAAAAGGTATATATTTTTTAAATGTAAAACTGGGTAAGGTGACAAAACAGCGGCACCCCTATCAATTAAGTATTGAAGTACACCCCCTCCCCCTCTAGACTTATGTAAAGGGATCGTTAGGGTTGTCTTTTCGAAATTCATCTTATTTTTATTATCTATTTCAGTCGTCCATGCAGACTTATAACCGTATCATTCTATAGAATTGCAAAATAGAACATGCTACTATATCAAATAAATCTGTATTCTTAGATTTTTTCTATATTCATTATATACTAGAACACACCCGCGAAATCGCGGGCATTCAGGGCGTAGTTTAAAGTATGTAAAGTGTTGTTGGAGGAATTTTGTAAAATATTGAATGACTGGAGAATTTCAGCAAAAGTATCATAAGTCATAGGTTATTGGGGACAGGAAAATGCTTCTTTTTTTTTTTATCCCTCCTCCTTTATTTCCAATATTCCCATTTTTTGGTTTTCTGTCAATTTCAATATGACCATACATTTAGTATGTTATGAACATTCAAGTAAGGAGCCCGTAATTCAGTGGTTGTTGTTTGTTTATGTGTTACATATTTGTTTTTCGTTCATTTTTTTTTTACATAAATACGGCTGCTAGTTTTCTGGTTTTAATTGCTTTACATTGTTTGTAATCCATGAATTTTGTAAAAGATTTAATGACTGGAGAATTTCAGAAAAGGTATCAAAAGTTCACATGAATATTTTTAGCGCTTATATGTATATTATGAACATTCATTACTATATAAATATAGTGTATTTACTTTCAATTCTAAGTTTACTAATCGATCCATCATGAGTGGTCATTGATATAGTATACAGACCCTCTCTATTTAATAAACTCTGTGACTGCCGTGGATAGTAAATTTGAAAATGATATCAGATAGTATTCTGAAAATACACTTTATTCTTTGTATATGTATGTTCAAAGTATACAGAAAAACGCAAACCGGAAGTCTAATCTGACTTAAAACTTCGTCAAATGACGGGACAATATCCGGATGCTTTTTTTCTCGTTTTTCTTCAAAAATAACTTAATCTAAATAATCATATGAATGAATGACAAATGGCACTATGCACTGTACCTAAAGAACACAGAGGCATGATGATTAATTAATGGTGGAAAGAAGAGAAGCGACACCCAAAATGAGGTCTTCTCGTTTAATAGTATAGATATATATATTATTTGTTTTAATGTAGTTTTTGTCAATGTGACTAGCTTACTTTTCGTCTTCACTAATCTTAGTGTCGTATGACGTGGTCTTTGATCATCATGACAATATTCATTATATATTCGTCAAATTTATTGAAAACAAGAATGTGTCTTTAGTACATGGATGCCAAAATCGCAAAACTAACAATGGCCAGGAAATCCTAGGTTAGGACAGGCCCAAAAAATCGGAAGATTTAAACATGTTATGTTTGCGATCTCAAACCCCCCTCCCTTTACCTCTATTGATATTTTGGCTCTCAACCCTCCCCTATACCTCTAACCAATGTAGAAAAGTAAACGCATAACAATACGCACATTATAATTCAGTTCAAGGGAAGTCTGAGTCTGATGTCAGAAGATGTAACCATAGAAAATAAACAAAATGACAATAATACATAAATAACAACAGACTACTAGCAGTTAACTGACATGCCAGCTCCAGACTTCAATTAAACTGACTAAAAGTTTATGATTTCATCAGAGCCTGTTTTTGTTTTCTTTTACTGAAAGAAACTTCTTCCAGTCAGGAATACTTCTCCCTTCAATGATCTGATACACTTTGGTGGAAGCTGTCTTTGTGCGGCGTTCCCTTTCAGCAGACTCTATAGATTTGTTTATGTCGTAGCGGTCAAAAACATCAGCAACTGTGTGTGCTAGAGAAACGCATTGGGACATTAGTTTATAATAGTCAGCTGCAAGATTACCGAATGTTTTACTTTTCTTGACATCAAAACATTGAACCAATGCCATGCCATCTCTGATATAAGTTGTGAGTGATGGTTCAAAGGAAGGGAGGGAAAGTTCACAAGCGACTTCAGATTCGAATTGCTTCACCAAATCAGACTTACATGACTTTCTCATGGTACCGTCATCATGAAAAAAGGGAAACTGGAATGGGACCTACAGGGTTCGACAACACATTTTCTATTGTAACATCATCCCTACAGTTTGCCAAAATCAGTGCCCGTCTAAATAAAAGTTCTGGATTTATGTGACCTGAAATTATTTCTCCCGATTTACATTTAAGGTTTGATTTTGAGGTCATGTTTTTAAACGTTTTTAGTATTGACTTTGCTATTGGACTATAAAAACTCCTCGACTGACCCACAGAAATAGCACTGGTGATGAAATGTCTAGACATATTCAAGCCTACCTCAACAGCTGCGAGCAAAGAATCTTGAATATCTCTTGTAGCATGCATGCCAGAAGATATATTTATTAGACATGGAGGATGGGATTCAACATCAAAGGGATCAGTCATGGTTTCATTCAGATGGTTAACAATGGCAATACCATGTTCTTCGTCTCTCTTCAGTGCTGTTGGTCTTGTTTCCTCGTGTGAATTTGAATTATTTGTAGCAATTCCAGCCCTTTTCTGCATTACACGACTAAAGGATGCTAGAAAATGCCTGGTAAGTGTCCATCTAACAAGAACAGACTTTTGGTTTGTTATGCCTACAATGCCACCTGATCCCTTTGGGTTTTTTATAACGGTCTTTTCTGTTGCCATGTCGGTCCATATACCGTTGAAATGTCCAGGAGTCTGTCTAATAGCAAAGTCACCATCTATAAAAGCTGATAGAATATTGGCAGGAAGCTGAAGCATATCGAGAATGTAAACTGGCATCCACCTTGAGTAATTGGTACGGTTGGTTACAAAGAAATAAGGTAACATTTGAGATGACGATCGCAAATGAAGTGACCAATTACCCTCTCGTTCTGCCCTTACATTTGACAGCATAATTTCTACAGCTTCCAGAAACATATACCAGTACTTAAATGTTGGTGTTGCAGCACACCCCATTGCTTATACATATATATAAGAGGCTGTATATGAGCTTCGAACAGCTCTGTCATATTATGCGTTAGGTCTTGTGTCTGGCTTGAATTTTTGGAAATACTCTTGTGAAACTCCAACAAAGCAGCCCAAAAAACATCTGGAATTTTATCACAGTGATCCGCGGTCCTATACCAGTGTATAAAAGAAGTAAAAAACAATAGTTTTAAAGCTTCAAATACTATTGTGTAACCCCTGACAGCCCTGTTAAATTGCTTCCCAGTCAACATTTGTTCAGCTGTACTACCAGCATAAACACCCGAATCAACCAACAAATCCCGAGGACCTCCATCTGCCCAAATTTTCCCTAATGATGTTATGAAACACGATAGTGTATGAAAACCACCTAGTCTTAGAATATGAGATTCAAAAATATCTGGTCTTGACCATTTTACCTGCTGTGTAATAGCATAGAGTTGCTGATCAAAAATTTGAATGGCATGTGCCTAGACTGCTTCATTCGACATATCAAGACACTTCTTCATAGCAGTAAATACTGTAGACATATCAGTGGGTTTAGCATCTATTATTGGTGGATATGTTACAACTGCAACATCTGTACTTTTTTCAGACAACAAACAATTAAAACCTGTCCAGAAAGAAACTGTTTGTCCTGTTTCTTCGTTATGGACTGGAAAGTCTATAATATCTCTCGACAGAAGTCTTAAAAACACCCAAATATCATCGACAGCATTAACTTTGCCATTTACACACGTCTGAATTTGGTCCAATGGGGTTATACGACGAGGCGGTTCTGCTCTAACCTTTGGTTTATAGAAGGGTAAAGTGTTTGTCAGAGAGGCTGTAGTGTCATCCATAGAAAGAGATCTGTCTTGACAGCGTTTGATGGGAGTCAACTTTTCAAGAGGGTCATTAAAGGACTTTGTTTGAAACACGGCTCTAGCTAAAGAATGGAAAGTGTTGTTACCATCTATAGTTTCTGTGTTTATGTCGATGTTATCTGAGCCCTCCTGAATCAGACCACCTCCCTGCAAAATAGAACGAATGCCTCCAGGAATGTAGCGGTCACCATTGATTTGACTAATGTCGTGGTTTGCCACACTTGTAAGATATCTGCACAGTTCAGTGTAAGTGGCACAAAATCCGAGAGCGTTAAGAATTTCAACTAGACGCTTTGAGCCAAACTCGTGATATACTTGTACAGCTAATCCAAGATGAAAAGGTGTAAACGTATTCCTATTAATAGTAACAATGCATTCTATTAATGCCAAACATTTTTTCAAGCTGTCTGTATATCAGACGGATTAACCCTATTTTTAAAACCCTTTTCATCAACAAGCCAGTAGAGAAGCTTCACTACAGAACGAGGCATTGACACGTTTGAATGAGCAAGAGAGGCCTCAATTGAAGTAGGATACTGCTCAATTGAAAGTTCAATATTTTTAATTTCACTACGAATGATTTTGGCAACGGAATGAATAAGTTGCTCTTCTGTTGGCTCTTTTTGTTCACTCACAGAATTTTGTTCTTGAGACCATTTTAATTCAACTTTAAGATTAGCAGCTGTTTTAACAGCGTCTCCAATTGTGATCGAGCTGCTAAACATAATTTTTGACATGCCCTGACCTTGTTGTGTTTGAATGACGACAGAACTACCACAATGATTTTCCAACCAGCGTTGAAGTCTGCGAGTTGTAAATTGTTTACCACATTTTCCGGAAAATAAGAGAAGAACATTTCCAATAATGATGATAATAGAAAAGCTTTCTTGTTCTCCATTAAATCTTTCCTAATTTGTGAAATGAGGTTTGAAAAAGCAGTTTGGTAGTCAGAAATGTTTTCTGCACATGGTTCCTCATCAACCTCTTTTAACCCTACTAAATATTTAGTAATACACTGGTTGTGGTAAAACGCCTTTTCTTTAAAGTCTACCTGACTGATTTTACTAATCAAATGAAAATCAGAGTAGTGGTGGGCAGCACTCAGTATACGACCTACTCTGTCATCTAACCCAATTTTGATGAGTTTCTTATCTTTTTTGTAACTTTTGTTCTTACAAATAATGCATGCGTTCCAATCGATTAGAATTGATTGTGAACGAGTACGTGCATAAGGGAGTCTATCTTTTGTTTCCTCGTCCAACGTCTCGTTAGACTTATTTCCAACAGATACAGAAACGTTGTGTTTACTTGTATATGATTTATAGCAACTTCTGTGGTACACCATATTCAAAGAGTCCATAGGGATTTCAGCAAATGACCCATACTCTTCAACAAATAGCTGGCAGATTTCATCATTACGTCTTTCAAGTGAACTAAAAAAGCTACATTTACTCTTAACAGTAAATAAAGTGACTGATTCATTGCTGCTTCTCTGGCAAACGATACACTTTTCAAAATTAAAACACACTCGTGAACTTTTTGAACTACTAGGACCTAATCGTAAAGGACTTCCTAATTCTGACATTTTTCAGATAATTGCAGGTCCAAATCCTGATTTGGTTCTTAATTTTCGAAATAAATATAAAAGAAATCAAATCAAAAACATTTATGACAGCAACGAAAATAAGTAATATTTTCAAAAAAAACCCTCTAAAAAACACAATAACCAACACGAAACGGGAATATGAACAAATAAAATAAATCGAATTGCACAAATTTTAGCAATGAAACATCGTTGTGTGCGGTGCACTTGATACGAAATATCATTTATAGATTTAAGTAACAGTATCGGTCCGGTAGAAGTTGAATTTCCGGAGGAAAACCTGTATCTTTGAATTTTCAGTGTATACTTTGTTTCAATGCACAACTCAAAATAATGCTTCTGAAATAAACGAATTTGATATTGTTGTTAAATAAGGGTATGAAATATCATATAAATTCTGATTATTTTTTGTTTTGCGTGAATACAAATTACAAAATGGAATTGAAACGTACTCTATTAAATACAAAATATTCGTAGTGTTAAACTTTTACAAAAACTCTTCAATAACAGAATAATTTTGCTAAACTTGTTTTGAAATTGTTAAATAAATGTGTAACAACAATGTATATAATCACAGAAAGCATATCACGAATGTTCTTTTAGAATGAGGACCTAAAAAAAATTCAAAGTCGATTTTTCTTTGAAGTCAACTAACGTACTTCAAAGTAAATTTTACAAAAACTGCACCGTACGATTTTTTGACGACAAGTCAAAATGTAAAGTTTAACATTTGAACTACTAATACTGCGATTTATAGCCGTATAGTGCGAATGACTATTAAACTCCTTAAATAAGCGACTTTTCCTTACTCGGTCACCGTACTAATAGGTGAGTTTGAATTTTTTGAAATAATAAGGCTTTTCTACCTCAGGCATAGATTACCTTAGCTGCATTTGGCAACACGTTTAGGAATTTTGGATCTCAATGCTCTTCAACTTTTAACTTTGTTTGCCTTTTTTAACATTTTGGATTCGAGTGTCACTGATGAGTCCTTTGTAGACGAAACGCGCGTCTGGCGTATATACAAAATTTAGTCCTGGTATCTAAGATGAGTTTATTTAAATAAGATGTTATTTAATGAGATTTGATGAAAATTTTAGTGCAACAATTTCGTAAATTTATTTGGTTCTCTTTAACACATCATTAAGTCAGACTGCACTGACGCTTCCTTATATTATTGACAAATATCCTTGTCGACAAATTTCACTTTTTGATTTTCAAATGTAAAATTATAACAATATGTGAGTTTATAAGTTGTGTATAAGTCTTAAACCTCTGAAAGTTTATGGTGTAACTTTTCACAAACTGTTTATATAGGATTGTTTGGCCGTACTGTCAAACTTTCCAAAACAAATGCGCCCTGACTACCAATCTGACAATAATCTGAAGCTATAAATAAAGGCAACAGTATGGTATATCGCTGTTCTAAAGTCACAAATCGATAGAGAAAACACAAATTTTGGTTACAAACTAAAACCATGTCAAAAGATCAACTCTAAGAGGAAAACAACGTAACAACAAAAACAAACACGAACGTATATATACACATGGAAAAAGTATTGCAACACCAAATTGAAATTGAAATTAAAAAAACACTTTTAATTTTTTGGTGAAATAATTTGGTAAAATAGAACTACTTAAACATTATTTAAGTATCACCTAAGTTTAATCAATAGATATCTACTCGGTAAGTTTGTATCTGCACATGCAGCTTCTGTACCCGTAAACAGCAAAACAGAGGTTTTCATCCTCATTGTTTTCAACACTTTAAATAACAAGGTTTTAAAGGTATGTGATTGACACCTTGAAATGGACCCCCTATACCATTTGCTAGGGAAAATCTAGCATAATAAAGGTTGGTCAGAAGGAAACCAATTGCATACAATACAATTCCAAAAAGAGAGTGATGGGCATACAGGAGCCTTTTAACAAGAACTGTTCGAGGTCGACTCATCGCTACTGGTTATCGTGCGATGACATCATTTCGGAGACCTTTGCCTACGAACAGACACACAGTTTTCGGTATCCAATGTAGTGCAGAGCTCGTTTAAGTTGAAAATTAGCATCGTGGAGGAAGATTCATTGTTCCATTGGAATTCGAGTCATCTTCCTTGGGTGGATCGTACCCCAGATTTGAACCATATCGAGCATATATAGGACACTATTGGGCGGAAAGTGAGCGAAAGGACACCCCAGTTCAAACACATCATGAAATAACAATGCCCTTCATCAGAAATGGTTGCTTCTACCTTAGCAACAATATAGTCGATTTTTGGCAAGATTCCGAAGACGTTAAGATGCGGTTATCTGTTTGAATTTGGCGTATAACGATCAACCATGATGTGAACAGTCATCTGAAGATTAACTTTTGAAATGTTTGATATTGTAAAGTTCGACTACAGTCAAAGTTGTAAAATGCATTTTTTTGTACAAAAAACACTTAATTTTGTTATTAAAATTGTGGTTATATAAATCATTTTTTTTTAAACATTTTTTGTTCGTTTCAATGCCAATGTTATCATAAACTATGTTTCAATAATATTATACAAATATCTTATTATATATCATCCAAAAAAAAAAGGCTGATTTTTCAAGTTTTAAAAAATCAAGGTGTTGCAATACTTTTTTCCATGTGTATATATATATAGCAACGTACTTTTTGATAACAACTGCCATATCCCTGACTTTGTACAGGACAGTTAAGAAAACAATTGTGGATTGAACCTGGTTTTATGGCTAAGCAAACCTATTAAAAAGGTATATTAATATATCCAATGGTGCTAATGATCTAGATGAAACATGTATCTTTTTAAATATAAGTTTGCAGACTAGGTCGCAATGATGCGATCGTAAACGTTTTAGTCTGCCTGTTTGAAATATATTGCTGTTAATACTTTACGTGAGTCAATCATTAATCTGCAAATGAAATACATCATACTTTGAATTGATAATAGGATTCATTATTCTTCATGGCTAACCAATTTTCATAGATTTCATTGGTAAAAATGACCAACAGATTTGAATAAATATCAAAATATTAAAATAAAAAGTTTGTTTAAAACTTTGCTTGTAAAAATTGTTAAACACCTGGCACAAAATAAAGTATCAATAAAAAATATTGTTTTCAATCAATTAAAAAACAATAATCCTATAGTATTGGGTTTTTCTTCATCTATTTTGTACTTACTGCCTTTCAAATCACCTGCATCGTTTTCAACAGCATGTAATTCATTACTTTTCTTAAGTTCATCAGGTCTCTTGTCATCCATGCAGCATGTTTCAATTAACTTGTTGACAAACTCGCCGGCTGTCTTTCCCAGGTAAGTCTCTAGTCTTGCCGTTTCTGAAATTAAAATGTTTTGTCTTTAAGTGTACCGTAAATACAGAAAAGCATCTTTTTCAAAGCAAATCAAATAATTTTAATTGAGTGTAAATTCCAAGAATAAGAATTTTTCCAAAATGACATTTACAAAAGTTGAATACACAATAAAATGTTAAGGATTATGTACCCTTATGTTGATTCAATGCTAAACATGTTGACATTTTATAGAAACATTTTACTCTCATATTTGGCAATATGATGACTGGTATGGGACAATACCCCTAATGCGCCTTGAAATGAGGAACACAAAAGTCACGTGTAAACAAAAAATCCCTGTGTAGTTATATTTGACACATTTCTATGATAAACAAATGACTGAGCTGAACCATAAGTGTTAATTTAGAAAATAAGGGAACACAGAATAAATGTGTAAAAACCATGGAGCTATGAAATGTGTTCAAAGTATTAAAATTTCAAAGAACTTATTGTGTTAAAATTGGGATTTTTTACCATGAGGAGCGACATCGCAAAAGGATACTCTGGGTTTGCTAAATAACGGAAAAATGAATCACACTTCGTACCCCGAAAATTTAACCACATATGTAAAAATGTCTCAGCTTCGAAACAAGCCATCATACATATACAAGTTTACGATATGGGCTGAGCAACAGAAGAAAACGTTACCATTACGGCCTATGGAGAAACAATTGCGCATATTGCCCCATATATATAGATTTATTGCACGCAGTGCTAGCATTGATTTCCTTAAAACAAAGTTATTTATGTAGTAATTGGTTAAAACAAACAAAAATATGGACCAAGTCAAGTACACCTTTTAGGATGTATTCGACTTTAGTGACTCAGCACAAGGTATTTTGGAATTTATAGGTTGGTTGGAACTGTGATAATTGCAAACTGATACAGTAGTATATTGAAGCAAATAATATCAAAGGGTCATAGACCTTTTGAATTATAATTTCCTGTCGATATACACATTTATACTGCACTCGTTCTATTTGAACAGTCATAATGCCTTGTCTATATATTTATTTGTCATATACAGTCACTGACCCGATATCAAGTTTTCCTCATGAATATTTAAATAGAAGTTGTCGAACTATACTTCATTTGTCAACGACCTTGTCAACCTGTTCTTGCTTCTAATTATACAACGATGCGTGAAACCACTCAAACTTGTTCTACAATTTTTGGAAAAACATATATCACTTGTTAATATTTTTATTTGAAACCTATAAATCACTATGTTGTATGCTGATTATTTTAGTCCTTACTCAAACGAATTCGTTCACCATCGATTACGGGTTTCAACAGGTAATGTACATTTTATTGTGTTGTATATTTCCCCGCCTGATACGAGTTTATTTTGAAGGTGCGTTTTCACCAATATTCAAATCAAATAAATAAAATTAACACATGAAACAAAAACTGAAAATCAGATTTTTATTTAAACGAATACAAAAAGAGCACTGATGAGCATACTAATTGTTGTCGTTTGGTTCACAAAAAAAATAAATATGATTCGCAAAACTTATTTTATGCAGATATGAAATTTACAATTTGCTTGCCATCAGTTTCACCCTTGCACCGTAAGGCAAAAAGAAAACAAACCAAGGATGTGACTTCTATCCAGTCCTCTCTTCAAACGTACATTTAAGAGAATTAATCAAGATTTAAAGTATAAAAGTTTACAAAACTACAAAATTCAGAATGTTCATCGCGTATAGTTGATTGATGATAGGTTTGAACGTCCGGCTATCCTTTTAAATATTGCAGACTGATGTACAGTACTTTAGTGATATATTTGGATCGGTTTTAACGTCCGGCTATCTTTTTTGGTATTGCGGACTGATATACTTGTACGTAAGTTAAATATTTGGATCGGTTTGAACGTCCGGCTATCCTTTTGAATATTGCGGACTGATGTACTAGTATTTGAGTTACATATTTGGATCGGTTTGAACGTACGGCTATCCTTCTGGATATTGATGACTGTTGTACTAGATCTAATGATACATATTTGGATAGGTTTTAACGTCCGGTTATCCTTTTGGATATTGCGGACTGATGTATTAGTATTAAAGTTACATATTTGGATAGGTTTTAACGTCCGGCTATCCTTCTGGATATTGCGGACTGATGTTAAATATTTGAATCTGTCTTTCTGTTTGCTCTCATCTTACTCCGACTGCGGTATTGTGGCTGGTACGTAGTATTAGGCTGTTCTGTAAGGATAGCTGCTTCTTTTGCCTCTTTATATTGGATGATGAATAGCGACGTATGCAGTGGTGTCGTGAGTAGATCATGGTCGTCGATGTCACACCCTTCATCAAAGGCGATCCTACTGCGTTTGTCTCTTACTGTTGCCGATGTATAGTAGATGAGGCAATGACATTCCTTTATATATCAAATTTACCATTGACCTTGACCTTGATTTCAAGGACGTCAAATCAAAAGACCCTAGGTCTATCCGATATATGGTTAATGAGTTTTAACAACATTAGGCTAATCAGAAAACGTACACTTTCACCCAAAGTATATGGGTTGCAACACATAGTAACAAATAAGAAAGATTGATAAAAATTGTGGATACCTTTTCATGCGTCTGGCATATTAAATTATAAGTTATATTGTCGAAATGCGCATCTGGTGCAAGAAAATTGGTACCGTTAATTTAATTACTACCACTTGGTCGATGCCTCTGCTGGTGGACTATTAGTCCCCGAGGGTATCACCACCCCAGTAGCCAGTACTTCGGTACTGGCATGAAAAAACGGATTTTTGTGTTATTAAAATTTGCTGTTACAAAATGATAGAATTTATTTTAAATTAAGGAATGTATCTCCCTCTTGCAAAGCTCTGATTCCTTTCACGGATTTGGCTATACTTTTTGGACCTTTTGGATTACAGCTCTTCATCTTTTATATAAGCTTTGGATTTCAAATATTTTGGCCACGAGCATCACTGAAGAGACATATATTGTCGAAATGCGCATCTAGTGCAAGAAAATTGGTACCGTTAATTTAATTATAACTATTTTATGTTTCTGATGAAAATTTACGATAAGCCCGAGTCTCTATCACTTAATTTTTTTTCAGTAACAAATACATATTACGCATGTTTGTACATAAGGGGACATAAGGAGTCTCATGATAGCATTGGTCAAAAAGCATTTTAACACCCCGAGGATATAACGAGCATTGTGGTTAAATATTTCGTTGGCTTCTTTAACGATTGCCAAGAAGTAAAGATAACCAATACACAGTTTTGGGGGTGATGAATTTTATTAGGAAAAGTGTTGGGTTTAACGATCTGAAGTTTGAAAAGCATATAAACCGTTTGACATCATATACCAAATATCTAAGCGACATCTTGCGAAACAACATCTACTCGTCATATTGTCTTATCTGATTTCAATTAATTTTTTATGTACAGTTGTTAACCCTTAAGACAAAGAGACTAGTTGAGTTGTGAGAAAAATAAGAAAAACAAAGTACATACGCAAAAATGAAATACAAGAATAAATGAGTTACCATAGCGCGTTTCGTCTACATAAGACTCATCAGTGACGCTCATATCAAAAATAATTATAAAGCCAAAACAAGTACAAAGTTGAAAAGCATTGAGGATCCAAATTTTCAAAAAGTTGTGCCAAATACGGCTAAGGTAATCTATTCCTGGGATAAAAAAATCCTTAGTTTTTTTCAAATAATTCCCAGTTTTGTAACAGAACATTTATAAAGATGATAAGAGAAAAAAGCCTTAATCAAAAAAGTTGCACCAAATAAGCGAGATATCGATTTGGATAATTTATAAAGCAACTAGACACTTTTTTCAGGAATAAGTTGGTGCTTACAACAGTAGTCACTACTATCAGGAAGAGTATTTCAAGAAGAAAAAAACTTTGTAAAATAGCTTTCCTATATAAACAATACTTACTCCAATAAAAATATTGCAATAAGACAAATGTACAGATAAAAATATAAACTTATTTTTCAACAATTAGATGATACAGGAATGACAATTGTACTTACGAAAATAGGCGTCCTTTTCTCTATCATCTGTAAAGAGAAGTACAAAATGTTAATGTTTTTAAATTTAAAGTGCCTAAACCATGCTGTATGATATGAAAGAAATGCAAAGCAACTCGTCCTTTCGCAGACATGATCTGTACCATATGACATTCGGTTGTCAACTGAAACCAAACTTGTCACATACCATGTTGAAAAAACCCAACACATAATGTTTTGTAATAGTCGTCCAGGATAATTAGGGACATAATGTACCATTCATAAGTATCTTTTAAAGCTATTTGTATGGAACAAGAAAAATGTCAAAATGGTTTTTTTAAGTAAATTTACGTTTTTTCGTCCCTACTATCAATTAGTTATAAAAGCAGATATAATAATAACATACAGTGAGTAGGCAATATCATTGGCAATTTACAATTATCACTATCTAAAACATGAAAATCAATATCCATTTCAACTGAAAAATTATTGAATATTTTTTGTTAGAATTGTCATAAAAATTTATAATTGAGGTAATTTACACTATCAATGTTTAAAAGAAAATCAAGGTTTTGTCCTTACCCTCTATGTGCGATGTTTGTTCTGCTGAATGGCTTAACTGTTTTGTTCTTAGCTCTTCGCATTCCTTAAGCATACCAGGGCCCCCTAGTCGTCCTATAGCCTGTCATTGTAAGCAGATACCATTATGAAAAAACTGTCTGTTCAAATAATGTTTAAAAAAAAACACACAATTAAAATTCAAACAATAATGTACACCATATCAGCATGACCATATAAACGAGACCTTTTTTTCAAATTATTTTAAAAGTCAAAGACTATAATATTGTTAATATTACTCAAATTAGGGAAACCTTTCTGTATATATGTACTTCTTTTAGTCAATTCATATAGATCAAGTGCTGTTGTCTTCCAATTTTATATTTCAGATTTTAAAAAGATTATGCATGAACAACCCAATTGTGTGTGATGGAAGGAAAACTAACCCATAGAATTTTAAAATAAGATTACGGGGATAAAATGTAAGAAGATAGCTGTAATATTATGCTTTCAGATAAGATAGACAAAAAATGGTAACAACGGACACATGTTCTTCTTACATAACAAAATAGGTAAATTCATAACACTTTTAAATGTGTTTTTCTCTTTCTAATTAGAAATAACATCAAAATTCTAAATTCATTTTTAAGGAGTAAATCATGAAAAAACGCTGATGACGTTACGGTCACATGACAAATTTAAGACTATGAGCTGAGAAAGAAACTGGAACTTTCACTACATCAGAAGACGTGTATGAACCAAAATTAATTTATTGTAATATTACGATAATTTTATATGAGTTACATCTGTTTCTCCCCTTAAGGTGACATAGAACACTAGAAGGAGATTACTCTGTAAAAATCAGATGAACATTTTAATCACATTTTATTTTTAAGAAAATATTAAACTTCTCAATGATCAGGTTAAGTGTTTATCAAACTGTTATATATCCAATAAAATTGTCATCGATAAAGTGTGTAGTTAATTTTTTTTTAATTTTCATTTTTTTTCAAAGGGTCAAGGTAAATATTTTGTCGAAGTTTTATGAAAATTAAACGAGCTGAATTAATTAAAGTCAAGGTCTTCTGACATAAAATTCATAAAACATGTATTAAAATTTTGTGATAACAAATTGAAATAATTTCAGAATACTATAAATGTACAGTTTAGTAGTTAATCATAACAATATTTAAGATTAAATAAAGTGTACAATCCTGCCTGTTGTCTCCAGTCCACATTTTACTGTATGCATATTTATCTTATTTTTTTTTACAATTACTGCCTCAAACGGTCAGTGAAGAATACTTGTTCACTTCCATATTATCTCTTACTATATATATATAACATTACTTGGCTAACATATGAATAAATTGTTTAAACATAGACATGTTTGCAAAAATTGCAAGTATAATGTTACCAGTCTGATATATAAATTCACCAACAGTTTAATGGAACTGACTGCTAAAATCTGTCTTAACCAAAAATTCAAATAACAGTTATTTTTTTCTGTAAAACAACCTTTCAATAATAAAATTATAGCCTCTACATGCTTACCTATCACTTTTATGAAACAGGAGTTCAGGATTTTTCATTTGATTGAAAAGTAAATATAAGCACTGCTTAACCATTTATATTACAACCGAGCATATATTATGAGTTAACCCTGCATACATGGCTTTAGATCAACTATGCACATTGTTATTTGTGAATTTATGCTGAGTCATCATAGTAAAAGCCAAATATTTCTCAATCATGAAATATTTATAAAACTTTATAAATGAGTTAATCTCATTAAACTCTGATAATAAACCAGATTTGGTATAATTCGACATATTCTCTTTTTTCCCTTCCAATATAAATTGCATTCTGAAAATATAGACAATGCAATTTAATATAGGAACTCCTTTTACGTTATGTGCTATCTCTACACTAACTTTTGGTCTTCCTTGGATTTCAAGGCTGCCGATTTGTCTCCAAAAGAATCGTGGTTTGTTAAACAATTGTATAAACAGAGTGTAACATAAAGATAAAGATCTATTGTTATTTCTTTTTTCAAAATCAAAGATGGCAGAAGATACCCAAAACTTCCTTAACTCTTATTTTTTTTATTTTTTTATTATCATTTTATTCCATTTTATTCATTTTCTGTCCAAAATCATATCAATGCATGCAGTTTTCAATGACAGCATAACCAATAGACAATGAATAATTATGACGACACATACCTGATACCACCACATGTACGTCATTGATGTTCAATGTGGTAAACTTTGAATATGATTAAAATTTTAAAATGCTTTTTATTCAATGAATTCCTTGAACACGAGAATGGGAAAGCTTATACACTGCATGCCTATGTTGTTCAAATTGAGTTTGATAAACGGAGAAACACATTTGTTTTTTGACTTGAGCCGTTAAAATCAGCAATATTTCCTTCCCTTTTTAATTTCATTTACCTGATTGTTTGTTTATAATTGGCAGATTATGTTTTCTAAAAGCAAGAACATAACTAAGACAAGTGGTTTTCAACTTCAGCCAAGTATAAAATGGCGATGGCAAGTGAATAAATGCATGCAGTATCCAATAATCACTTATACTTATTTCTTACTTACATCAGATGTATTAATCCAAGCTGTATTGAAATAAACAGTGTCAATTTTGCAACTATCATGATGTATTAATTCATTCCTGTACCATTTAATTCTTGCTAGATCAGCTCCTGGAGTTGTCTCCCCTGGTAGTGGTAGTGAGGCAAATCCATTCATTGGCGGATTAATAGATGTCAAGTTTCTGATCAAGCAAATCATCAATGTTACATCAAAATTTGTGGAAACAGGTACACCTGTAACATAAAAATATCTGATTCAGAAACAAATGTAAGACAACAAGCTTCAAAATTAGGTACACTGGTAACATCAAAAGCTGTCGAATAGAGTACACTGAAACATCAAAATTGTTCGAGTCCGGTTATCCGGTTTAATCACAATTTGTGTGAAAAGGTTTGCATTTACATCAAAACTATAAGAATCAGGTATACCCGTAACAAGAGCAGAATTATCCAAGATATCAAGAATATAACTTGGTACGCTAACGCGCGTTTTTGTAACATCAAAAGTATCAAAATTAGATACGCCTGTCATATCATAGTATTTGAACGAGGTACACATGCAACACCCTATATGGCAGAGATTTCAAAATCTTATTTCCCTAGTGGTTCTCGAAGAAAATATGCTGTTCGTAACTATTATATCTATCGTCTGAGAGAAAAAGATTTATTTCAGTTTAAGTTGCAATTGGCTTTGTTAACTGCAAGTACTCTCAGATCTGTAACTAGTGTCTTTTTGTTGTTGGGATGTACCCGGCCACGTCAAATTGTATTTTTGTCCATCTGATGAGATAAGCCTTTTTCAACTGATTTTTATAGTTCGTTCTTATGTTGTACTGTTATACAAATGTCCAAGGTTAGGGGAGGGTTAGGATCCCGCTAACATGTTTAACCCCGCAACATTATGTATGTATGTGCCAGTCCCTAGTCAGGAGCCTGTAATTCAGTGATTGTCTTTTGTTTATGTGGTACATATTTGTTTTTCCGTTCATTTTTTGTACATAAATAATGCCGTTAGCTTTTTCGTTTGACTTGTTTTACATTGTCATTTTGGGCCCTTTAATAGCTGACTATGCGTTATTGGCTTTGCTCATTGTTGAAGGCCGAACGGTGACCTATAGTCGTTATACCACTTCTACTTTTTTTATATAATATATTTGAACAAACTTTCAATAACTCTAAAAACACATGCACTCTTATTTCGGTGCTTTGTGTCTATTGCCTG
This sequence comes from Mytilus trossulus, assembly GCF_036588685.1. Lineage (NCBI taxonomy): Eukaryota > Metazoa > Mollusca > Bivalvia > Mytilida > Mytilidae > Mytilus > Mytilus trossulus. The sequence continues at coordinate 66,218,698 of NC_086380.1, read as the reverse complement.
AATGTTTATTGTTAGTTGTTTCTTTTGTAACGTGCTGATCTTTGAAGTTAATCAAATTGCAACTGATGTTTATAGTTTCTCATTATGTTGTAATGTTACCACACTATCCAAGTTTAGGAGAGAGCTAAGCGCTCACAAACATGTCTAATCCTTTCATATTCCTTAAGTGCCTGTCCCACTTCAAGATGCTGTAGGTGAGTGGTTTTCGATGGCAAATGTCTGTCGACTGTTATTTTCTTTGATTTATTATATATAATTAGATCATTGGTTTTTTCGTTTGAATTATTTCACATTTTCATGTAGGAACCATTTTAGCCAACTATATACGGTATGGGTTTTTGTCATTGTTTCATCCGACACCCCCCTTATTTGTCCAATGTATAAAATAAAATTGAGAAAGGAAATTGGGAATGTATCAAAGCGACAACAACCCCACCATAGATCAGACAACAGCCGAAGGCCACCAATGGGTCTTCAATGTAGCGAGAAAATGGGGCACCCATAGTCGTCATTCAGCTGGCTTCTTAAAAAATATGTATATTAGTACAGTGATAATGGACGTCATACTACACGCCGAATTATACACAAGAAACTAAAATTAAAAATAACAAGACTAACAAAGACAAGAGCCACTGACTTGGGACAGGCGCAAAATTGTTGCGGGGTTAAACATGTTTATGAGATCTCAGCCCTCCCCCTATACCTCTAGCCAATGTAGAAAATTAAACGCATAACAATACGCACATTAAAATTCAGTTCAAGAGAAGTCCCGAGTCCGATGTCAGAAGATGTAACAAAAGAAAATAAATAAAATGACAATAATACATAAATAACAATAAACTTCTAGACATGCCAGCTCCAGACCTCAATTAAACTGAGTGAAAGATTATGTCTTCATCATATGAATATCAGGCACAATCCCTCCCGTTAGGGGTTTAGTATCATATTGTCATAAAATATGTGAGAAGAACATAACCCGTGCCATGCCAACAACTGTTTTTTTAAATAAATATGATTAGTTCCGATGCAAAGACCCTATACGTGAATCAATATTAAAGCCAATGTTGGTTTTACCCCTTTTCGGCTTTCAGTATGTCATATTGTATATCTTTAATTGAAATTGCATAAATTAGATGAATTTCTAGTAAGTTTCTACGATATTCTTTATCTTTTGACAAAATACCATGCATCTGAATTAAATTGTTTACTATTTGAAAAAATGCGCCTTCTTTTACTTAAATCTACCTCCCTTTATTTCACGTAGCAACCCAAATGAAAAATTAACTGCCAATCTTTAATTTGCTGCATTAAATTTTCAATTTTTCCCCCCGATAAAATATATATCATGCAACATAATCAACTTTACAAATTGAAAGAAAATCAAGGTGTTCCGACCATTGGATGGTATTAAAAAAATAATGAAAGGATGACATGATGGCAAGTTTGAACCTTGCTGACACTAAAAATCGAAAAGTCACGCATTTACCTATCATATGAAGCTACAATAAGGTGAGAAACTTAACAATAATAATATACCTGATTCATTATCATATTCAAATAATGTGGAGACGTCTTAATTCGTCTGTGTTATGTCATTTCAAACAGGCCAACCAATTACACCATAATCCGGGTTTTTTTTTGCCGATCGCCTCTAGTCACTGTTTACAGGGGAGGTAATATTTTGTCACCAGTTCATGCACTGTTTACCTTTGTTTATTTGTCTTGGAGTTCAGTATTTTTGTCAACATTTGACCCCTCACTATCGCTCGGTATTAAGAAACTCTCAAATACTATGCCTACTACCCATGTTAAAATGAGCATAGCATGTCGTGAAAGAATGTTTTCTCAGATAGGCATATATTTTGATATATATAATTTATAAACTGCATTTTTGGGGGTTGTTAATGTAATCTGTGTGTCAAAAGACACAAACCTCTGTAAGGTTTTTTTCTGTTGTTGTTTCTGTGTGTTTGTGTCCTTTGGTCTTGATTTTAGATACCGATGCTTGATAGTCTCTGTTCAAATTATTCACACCTCACCCAGCATTTGATTTAGCGATTGGCATATGAGCCAGTCCATGTGAAAAGGTACAAAAACGAAAAAATTACAAGATTCTAAAAAGTGTGCACAATTATTGGTAGCAGACTTGTGATTTATATAACACATTTACTTTTCCTCATATCCTAAAGCTGTAATTAGTTATACGCACCTTCAAGTGCTGAGCCCCCTCTCTTGTTTCATTAAGATAAATAATGAATTATTTCATGAATATATTTCAATTATTTTCAAAGTACAGTTTAAATATCTTTATTTGCCAATTATCAATGTTAACTCCGGTAGCAGTAGGGATAAGGCTCTCGCTTACGATGCTGATATCAATGAAATCCAACCGGGCAACGGTACAAATCCCGAATAAGGAATAAGGACGGTTGGGCTTTACAGCACATTTCAGTCAGTATGTTGCTAATGGTAATATCTTTGGTTAGCTTGCTTGTTAACTGAACCGTGAAGTCATTGTTAGGTAAGGTAAACTTCCCTCCTTTAATAGTAGACTAGCCCATAAGATAAAAAATCTATCTCTCTGTAGGACTATGCTACTTTAAAAGGAGGAAAGTTTACCTTGCTTAACAATGATTTCACGGTTCAGTTAACAAGCAAGCTAACCAACGATATTACCATTAGCTACATACTGACTGAAATATGCTGTAATATATTAAATAACTTAACTTAACCTAAATTTCAATTTCTAAAAGACAAGACGACATAATTTTTGTATTTGCCATCATGTTTAAATGTCTTTAACACTAAAACTGATGACAATTGTTGACTTTTTGTCTCTATAGTGTCGTAATGTTTTAAGTTCTGGTCAGTATAGCATTAGTCCGGGTAAAAAAATGATTTTACACTTGCTCAAATACCAAGAAAGTCAGATATTTCTACGTCTTTTTCTATTTTAATTGACCAATTCGAGATAGAATTTACAATTTTATGAATGTTTACATAAATGTAACTTTTTCGGATAAAATCTTTTTTCAAAAATATTATAAGAACTTTGATAACGTGTCCTGTGAAGTTTATCAAAAGGACTTGTTGTACCTTTTCGCAAGGACTGGCTCATATAATACAGGTTTTCTTTTTTATGTCTTTTTTGTTGATAACACATATTAATGTCTGATAGTCGTTGTTCAATTTTTTCACATCTAGTCAAACATCACTCGACTTTTTGATTTAGAGTATCCAGTTTGGTATAGACAATGTGTCTTTTGCTGACAGTATTTTTATTTATATTCTAGTATTTTTTTGCTACAGTCACTTTAATTTACACCCTGTATATATCTACTTTACATGCAGTCATAAAAAACATACCTTTATTTGGAAATAAAAGATTCCAGTGAGCATGGTTCAAAACTCTCTTTAGTTTCAAGTCTTGAAGAGTGTTGTAGTTTATATTCAGCATTGAAGGTAGAGAAGTAGGTGGAAATTCTCGATCAAAATAAGAACGAACTGCTCTTGGTGACACTCCTTTCAATAACAAAGTTATTCGGATATAATTCTCTTCTTCTTCTGATATGGATGCCATCATTCAATTATCTCTAAACTAAAATGAAGGATATCATATTTTTACATTTTAGCTAATGGATCCCCCCCCCCCCAAAAAAAAAGGAGGTTTCTGCACATTAAATGTAAATTAATGGAGAATGTATCCCCATGGACACAGATGATGCCCCCGCTTGAATACAACATTATAAAGGAACATAATTCAAGAACGATAAAAGTGACGCTATCCAAATTTGTACTTTATCCCAGTTTTATGGTGATACGTATTGTGTAGAGGTCTCAATATGTTTGGTTAGGACAAACTTCAAGTTACAGAACGGAAACTTAACCTCTTTGCAATTTTTCGATTTATAAAGGGGCATACATCGATAATGATTAATCGATTAAACTGACACCACCAAAATGCACATAACGTTATAAAGGAACACGACACAAAAACTGTAAAAGCGAAGCTACCAAAATTTTAACTTAATCTACGTGAAAGGTTATAGGCGTTATATATACTTTTCATTAAATTTAGTTGACACACATTGTTGAGGTAAATCTATGTGATTTGCATACTAGAGAATGATATTATTGCAGTATAAATGTCTGCTATTTCCTTATTTAGGGTATGTATATTGAATTGTAGTAATGTGCCCTTGATTGATATTATGATTATGTTTAGTTAATTTTAGATATTTCTAATTGAAAAAATATTGATTACTCATAAATAAATGTTGTTTACTTTGAAAACTTTTTTTTGTGTTCATATTTACTAAATTAAATGCAACCATTATACTTATACTAGTTTCAGAGATACGAGTCAAAAATAGCATCGGACACATTTTTAATTAGTTAATACACTAATGCTTATTTGTGGCCAAATTTGGAGTAGAGGCATTAAGGCCTAGTTTTGGCCCAAGAAAATGAAATTTTCAAATTGGCGCATAATGTTTAGACATGCTTAGGGTCAAGAAACATAAATGAAAAAACATTAAGATTTTTATCTGATGACGTCACAATTACGTCATAATATGTACTGTTTTCACAAAAAACGATGAAAAATGTTGAATTTATGCAGTTTTCTGACTTTATTTCCGTTGTGGAAACATCCTGTGCAGCCGAGAAACAACTAAATAATTCAACAAAAGCTTTATTATAACTATTGGCATTATTTCACCAGATATAAAGTTGTTTCTGGTGTGCGCACATACTTTTTCAGTCTAAAACATACTTAAAGTTTGATGAAAAAATAAGGAAAATCACGAAACTTTTTTGTAGATCTTACTTTATTGAACATTATTGCTTTATCTCTATCTATAATAGTATTCAAGATAATAACCAAAAACCTTAGAATTACCAATTCAGGGGCAGCAACCCAACAACTGGTTGTCTGATTCGTCTGAAAATTTCAGGAAAGATAGATATTGACCATGTTGACCTGATAAACAATTTAACCTCATGTCAGATTTGCTCTCAATGCTTTGGTTTCCATGGTATATGCCAAAATCTACATTTCACCCCTATGTTCTATTTTAGGCATGGCTGCCATTTTGGTTAATTGGCCGGTTCATCGGACACTTTTTAAACAAGATATCCCAATGATGATCGTATCCAAGTTTGAGGAAAAGATTTTTGTAAAAGTTAACGACGACGACGGACGACGGACGTCAAGTGATGAGAAAAATTCAATTCAGTGGCCCTGTTGGTTATCTGAGCTAAAAGGGACCCACGTTTGTGCATTGATTCGGGCATGTAGAGCCCTTCCCCGTCCCTCCCACCCCGCTTATATTACATATCGTGTTCAAAGCTTTGTAATGTTGCAAATCGCACTGCATTCTCATAATTACTTATGTTGATCAATATATAATTTAGATTCAATTGCTTTAAATTATCAAATAATGCTGGTCGTAAATCAAAAAGTTTCCAACGCAACGGCACACCTGATTAAAATGCATCGTACTCCAAGATACAAACTATTTGAAATAATAAAGAATAACTTACACACAAATATTTTGCTAATGTGTCTACGCCATTTTATGACAATATTACTTCTGGTGTAGTTAAAAATAGATTAGAAATACCTTTTAAAAAATAGTTGTCTGACATTGTTGATAATTGATTGGGTTACGCTTGAAGATCTGTTTTGTGTGACAAAAATAATGTTACAAAGAGGATCAATATATAAAATTTAAAAAAAGGTTTAAATCCATGTATCCAATATATGAACGGTTCATGAAACATACATAATGTCATTAATACCACTTGTTTCTTGAGACTCTGTCTAATTATGCAGACGGGGCACGTCAAACTCACAATAGGGTTAATCTATTAAGGGGTTCTTATGGGTGAATATATCAGCTTATTCCAGAAGAACATATACAGGATAAAGTAAGGGCTTTCTTACCGTCTGATTGATTATTTTTTGTGCTGCATCTATTATTTGTTAACGTGAGGGCGGAAAAGAATCATGCAAGTATGTTGTCGTGAAATGACTGTTAAGTGTTCATTCAAGTTGATTTTGAAGTGCTGAAGCAATATTATAAGGAAGCAAGGAGTGATTCAAATATAACGAGTTTTGTTCTGTCTTTATATTATTGAATTTCAATTTTCGTATTCATATTTTTGTGTTTGAAATCAGTTTCTAGTTGATCACTCTTACGTATCTTTATACAGGATAAAATAAATACTATAACATACTTTAATATATATATATCCGAAATCAGTGGCGGATCCAGAAATTTTCATAAGTGGGGCCCACTGACTTACCTAAGAGTGGGCCCGCTCCAGTCACGCTTCAGTGATTCCCTATAAAAGCAACCAAATTTTTTCCAAAAAAGGGGGGAGGGGCGGGCCCCCGGGGCCCTCCCTAAATCATTTCAGCTATTCATTTTAAGGTGTATAAAAATGCACACGTCGTGATTTAAGCAATAAACTCTATATCAAGTATACTACACAGTCGCCGTCGTGATTTTGCAGAGCCATTTACAAATGAAAATAAAACGTGCAAAAAATATATATGAGACAATATCTGAAATAGTAATTTTTGACAATAAAAAAAAATAATGTCTTTAGACCCGGTATTTTAAAAGCACAAATCGAAGAATACACATTGAGGATTTAGGAACTGTTGTCTGTAATTCAAACAATTGTCAAATGTGGTATCAATTACAATTTTACAAATGGTACAAAAAATCCAGTTCTTTCCTGTTACCAAAGTGAATCAATTCTAAAAAGTTTCTAATGGGAATAATTAGTTATTATCAAAAGTAATGAAAATTTCTAAAATAAATTCCTTTCTGTAACTTTCTACTATACTAGAATTGCACAATGTTTTCTGCTGTCATCAAAAGCAAAAAAACTATTTTTTCATTAGATATACTGTATATTATTTTGAAATTTATTTAATTGCAATACTCATAGGAGAAGACCCTATATCAATACTGAACTAAAAACAATGAGATGAAGAACAACGATCAAGAGTTGTTGACGTATTTTTAAACTATGTTGAAGTCCTTCCTTTAATCACAAAATGATTAAAATTAAACTAGAGTTGTCTCTCTTTATCTGTTGTTTTACAGTAATTCACAAATACCAAAATTAACATGATACAGACTTTCTGTATACTGTACGCATTTGTGTAGAGGTTCCATCCTCTGTTTTTCATTTATAACTTTTACAACTATTTCAAAAACAATCCATTGAATTAAACATACATTTTATTACACCAACTTGTATTTACATTTTCATGACTAGAATATACATTTTTTACTTTGTGGCATTACTTTGGCTACAGAGTATTCTATAATATTTTGTTGAGGCGCCAGGGTGACTACCGATTACCTAACACAATGGCTATCAGCTGACCTATGTTGATATAGTGTCATAAAACCCCTGGTAGTTAAGGTTTATTCTCATTTCGCCTTAGCTGTCAAAATTTATATATAAAATTAATCCCAGTTTGCCTTAGTACAAATTTTCAGGTACACAAGAATTAACTAAGGCGAAATGGGAGCTTCTGTAAACAATAGAATTAAGCTATGTTTTGTTTGTATTGCAATTAGTTGATATTTGTTATTTTAATGTCAAATTCTACCATGAAATACTTTTTAAAGGAATATTTCTTTTCATTTTTGGTGTCCAACTTTTTATGTTGCTCTTTTTTTCTTTCCTGAAAGTGTTTTTTTTTTACTAATGTGTTATTTTTTGTTAAAAAAGTCTTATTAGAGATGACAAATTGGATATGAACATTTCATATTTTAATCTATTGCAACTAAAATTTTCAATTACAAACGCGTTTTGCAGGATCTCGATATTGACGACTTCAAGTCTAAACCTCCTGATTGCATTTGTGCTAGTTCCCAATTCACATATAATCCTGCTGGCCACGTTCACGTTATTACCGGTGACCTTAACATTGTTAATAACACTTCTCTACGAAACGTGTTATCGAAAGGTCCGAAATATCGTGAGCCTAAATCCATCAATTGGAAACACAACTTTAAAATTTTGATGGATTCAGTCGAGGATTATGCCAGGCAATGGGCTAAGCGCGAGAAGGAAGACGTAGACACTCTATCCGAATGGATTAAGGCAGTGAGGTCGTTAATACAAATCAGAATTAAGAAACTGAATGGGTCCATCAATGCCCATGCTACGTCAATCTTCAAAGATCCAAATGTTGCTAAACACCTATCTGACCTCCATGATGAATATGTTGTTGTCCCCGCAGACAAAGCCCCAAATAACATCGTTTTTATCTGTAAAAGTCATTACATTAATTGCTTGATAAACGAATTAGGTATAGACAATTCACTTGGAAACCCAACATATACCCTCACGACACTTACCAAAGAGGAAATCCTGGATAATCATAGGTCTGTTCTTTGTTCCTTTGGTATTTCAACCAAAGATGAAGAACTGGATCTTCCATCACTGTATTGGATACCTAAACTACATAAGTGTCCTTACAAACAACGGTATATTGCTGGGTCTTCCAAGTGCTCCACGAAACCCCTTTCTAAATTATTAACATCTATTTTATCAGCAATCAAAGACGGGCTTCAAAGTTATTGTGAAACTGCCTATTCTAGAGGTGGCGTGAATCAGATGTGGATACTTAAAAATTCCAAAGATCTTTTAGAGTACATACAATCTAACTCTCTTTCATCTTGTAACAGTATTAAAACATTTGACTTTTCTACTCTTTACACAAGTATTCCACATTCCAAACTAAAAGACAAATTAAAAGAGTTGGTATTACTTTGCTTCATAAAAAAGAATGGCCAACGTAGATACAAGTATCTTGTCTTAGGGAGGGATAAATCATACTTTGTAAAAAACCATTCTGATTCAAACAAAAAATTCTCTGAAACCGATATTATCAAGATGCTTGATTTCTTGATTGACAACATATTTGTTACGTTCGGAGGACGTGTTTTTCAACAGACTGTCGGCATCCCAATGGGAACAAACTGTGCCCCTCTACTTGCTGACTTGTTTCTTTATTATTATGAGGCTGACTTCATGCGGGAACTTCTTAGGAAGAAAGATAAGAAGTTAGCAATATCCTTTAACTCTACTTTCCGCTATATAGATGACGTTCTTTCACTAAACAATTCAAAATTTGGTGACTATGTGGATCGCATCTATCCCATCGAATTGGAGATAAAGGATACTACAGATACAGTTAAGTCGGCTTCATATCTTGACTTACATCTAGAAATTGACAATGAGGGTCGGTTGAAGACAAAACTTTACGACAAAAGAGATGACCAATTGTGAACTTTCCATTTCTAAGTAGCAACATTCCAGCAGCACCTGCATACGGGGTATATATCTCCCAATTGATACGATATTTCCGTGCTTGCATTTCCTATCATGATTTTCTTGATAGAGGGTTACTGCTCACAAGGAAGCTATTAAACCAAGAGTTCCAAATGGTGAAGTTGAAATCATCCCTTCGTAAATTTTACGGACGCCATCACGAGTTGGTTGACCGTTATGGAATAACCGTTTCACAAATGATATCGGATATGTTCCTTACGTCGTAACTACAATCCCCTTCCCTTTCATGAATTTGACCTACCGAATTAGACTATTTACCGGATTTGTAATCACATAAGCAACACGACGGGTGCCGCATGTGGAGCAGGATCTGCTTACCCTTCCGGAGCACCTGAGATCACCCCTAGTTTTTGGTGGGGTTCGTGTTGTTTATTCTTTAGTTTTCTATGTTGTGTCATGTGTACTATTGTTTTTCTGTTTGTCTTTTTCATTTTTAGCCATGGCATTGTCAGTTTGTTTTAGATTTACGAGTTTGACTGTCCCTTTGGTGTCTTTCGTCCCTCTTTTAATGAATAAATAAAGACAAATATCATACAAGTACTGACGAAAATCGTCAAATTATGAAATCTTCGGAGAAGCAATACAAAAAAACTTTAGATAAAGCAATCATTGCTCATAAAAAGAAAATGGCAAAAAAAAATAAACACATTGAGATCCAATAGCTCAAAAGAGTATTGAAAATTACTTAACAAAAGAAAAAAGAGAGCCCAACCTGACATCAACAAATTATTCGATTTTTTTCAAAAATCTGAACGACGCCACAGAAATTGAAGAAAATACAAATATTCCAACTCTAAACCCGAATGATGTCGATAGGCTTCATGAAGATCTAAACAGAAGAATTTTTTTTTCTAAAGACGAAATTCTTAAGGGCATCAAAAACCTGAAAAATGATTAAGCATTTGGGGATGATCGTATAATAAATGAATATATCAAGTCTACAGCTAGTTTATTCATTGAATTTTACGAAAAATTATTTAACGTTATATTTCGAACTGGTATTATATCTAACAGTTAGCTAGTTGGTTACATTAAGTCTGTTTATAAAAATAAAGGTAGCAAGTTGGACCCCAAAAATTTTAGACATTTACCATTTTGAGTTGTATGGGGAAACTTTTTACCGCAATTTTATGCGAGCGACTTAATCTTTTCTCTGAAGAATTCATGATTTTAAACGAAAACCAATGTGGTTTTAGAACGGGTTATTCAACAACCGATAATTTATTTGTGATATATAATTAGCACAGTTTTGGAGATTTTTTAATATTTTTTATTAAAGTTTCTGTTATAATTAAACAAGTCTGTGGACAAATATTCTTTTTTTTTCTTTCCATTAAACTTTTTGTGTGGCATAATGTAAAGGATAATTAAATTATTTTGATTTATCTAACTGCATGAATTAAAAAAAAATGCAACTTTTATTAAATATCAACAAACAATATTTCAAGAGAACCAACTTTCCAACTACATTTATTTCATTGTAGAATTTTCCTGATTTCACAACTTTTGAAATCATAAAAATGGTCACTTTTATTAAAAAAATAATTAAAGAGAAACAAATCCCTAATTACATGTTGTTCAAATTGCTATAAAAACACATTTAGGTTTAATTTGTTTATTTAATATTTTTATCTAAATTCACATTTCGCCTTAGTTCAATTCCCATCTGGCCTTAGTATATTTTATACCTTTTTTACCTGGAATTCACAGCTAAGGCGAAATGGGAACACACCGTAGTTAAACACGGTTACACCACCATCTACCATGGGGAGTGACCGGGGAAAAACACTCGTATTACCAATGCTCCAGTTATAAGTGCCCAACCTGTTGGCAGTTGTAGGCCTCCCCTCTATAAGATGAGGTGGAGGAGGTCCCAGCGTTACCCATCTGTAGACCCCACCGTTACCACTAACCACATTTTCCAAACCTGCAACTTGTAGAACTTGTCAGGCCCAGAGCTAGGGCCGAGTGAAATAATCCCCCAATCACTACCAGTCTCCCTGGACCGCCACATGACAGCCCCAGTCAGCTACAAAATCTGACTGGGGTTCTCACCTCCACAAAATTTTCATTATTGATTTATTGGAAAAGTTGAATTTGTTGTGCGTAGGAAAGACTTAACACCCCCTTGTATATTATTTAAGAAAACCTGATTTCCAGTTTGTGACAAGAGAGTTCCATCTGTTCTGTATAAAGACACGTCACTTGCCCTAATGTTCTCATGTAATATAGCTTTCCCCCCGTTTTCTATTACAAAGTTTTTGACCACTGAATTCACTCTTTTTCTCTTCTGTTCGATTATTGCCCCCGCCTTTAAGGGAGCAAAATGCCAGTATCTGCGCTGTAGCATTGAAGACCATATTATAATAACTTTTTTAAATAAAGCCTTGTAACGTAGGATAGAACATTTTACATTTTCCATTAAACCCTTCCCTGTCAATTCTAAGTCTGTCAAATCATTAGTTCCACAGTGAATAATAATAAAATGAGGAGAAGGTAAACAATTTCTTTTGGCGTCCAGTAGGGAGTCCAAATCTTTAAACTGTAAACCAGGTTGCCCAATCCAGTATGTTGTTACACCTTTTGACCCCAGTCCCAGGTTGTTTCTACCATATTTTTTCGCCTCTACGTTGGCCCAATGAACAAGGGAACTTCCAACAATCCATAAAATCTTGGGACCTGTGAAAACCTGTAGCTTGTTAGCCTTATATAATGGATAAACAAATCTGAATTGTTACAGGTAGGTCGTACCTTTAAATATTTGTTAATGAGTCGTATCGGACAGTAGTTTTTTCCGTTCTCAGGTATCATAAAGTAACAGACTTTCCCTTTTGGTCAGTTTTTGACCACCTTACTCTTAGCTCCAGTACTTTTCTCCTAACTAAAATATCTGAAATTGTTAAGTTGGAGCCATTTATAACAGACTTGGATTTTGAAGTAGTGATTTCCCCTACTCTTAGCAAACCAAAGAAGGCAACAGAAAAAACTGCTGAAAATAAAGCAGCTTCATATTTATTCTTACATACTTTATCTAAACAACGTATCATATCTGATAACAATTGCACTGTAATTGGTGCTCTAATGTCATTACGTTTTCCCCCTTGAATTCTTTTTATTCCTTCTAATGCCTTTCCAATTATAAAGAATTTTGTAGTATCCTGTATCCCTTGAATTTTATGATGGTATGAAACTCCTGATATATAAGATGATATGGTTCCCCCCGAAAGACCCTGTACTGACAAAAAAGCTATAAAAATTAACAAACCATTGACTGGCACCGGCCAATCTTGTTTCAATTTATAAGATGATCTGAAGGTACAAAGTTTTGACAGAGCCAAATTGTATGATGTTTGTGTATTTTTGGACACACCTTGATGGACAATATAGTCAGCCACCTGACTTAAATGTTCCAGATCTGTGTTGGAATTTTGGTTGGCCACTGGTCTGCTTCTGGAGCTAGGCTTCTGAACTTCCCCCACTGAGAACGAGAAAGACAATCAGCAGTTTGGTTTTGTTTTGAAGGGATATAAATTGCCTTAACTAATGTATTATTTTTTAAATTCATTAAAACCATCTGTCTTACTAAAGTCATAACTCTACTTGATTTGCTAGTTTTCATATTAATGATTTGAACAACAGCCTGATTATCAACATGAAAAATAACTTGTCTGTTAACAAAATGGGATTCCCATGACATAAGAGCAGCTACAACTGGAAACAACTCTAACAATGTCATATCTCTGGTGATTCCAGCCTCAACCCAATGTTTTGGCCACATGCCTTGGGCCCACTGACCTGCAAAATAGATCCCGTACCCGCCTTTGGACCCCCCTGCACTATCAGTGAACAACTCTTATTTTTTATTTGAAACCCATACATTGTTTGTTATTATAGTGACACCATTGTATTGTTTTAAAAAGTCTGACCAAACTTCCAAATCTGCTTTCATCTGCTTGTTTACTCGAATTTTGTAATACGATTTTCTAACCCCGATTGTTGAATTTATGAGTCTGCGACAGAAGGTGCGGCCTGGAGCAACTACCTTACAAGCAAAATTCAGAAGCCCAAGAAGGGATTGCATATCTTTAAGAGTTATTTTTGAACTGTTCAAGGTATTTCTGATTTTTTGGGAGAGTTTGACAAGTTTTTCCTTTGGAAGTCGCATTATTAAATTCTGTGTATCAAATTCTATACCCAAAAACATAAGTAATGTAGTCGGCAAAGTGGTCTTGTCACTGGCAAGAGGAATACCTATTTTGTTGCATACCTCTTGGAATAACTTTAAAGTATTGCCAACTTTTGATGTTTGGCTCGACTCGACAAAAAGAAAATCATCTAAATAATGAAGGATATCATCATTTCCGCTTTTAAGCTGTATTATCCAATGCAAAGCTCTTGCAAATTTCTCCCACAGGGCACAACTTATTGAGGCCCCCATAGGGAGCATTTTATTAAGATAATATTCACCCTGAAATTTTATCCCCAACAAGTCAAAATCGTGCGGGGCAATTGGCAACAATTGGTGATACCTGAAGTGTGGGAAAAGGTGGGTATCTGAAAGGACCAGCAATGCGACCAAGTTTTACTTCCTTCATTAATTTTTCTTTAAAAATTTTGGGTAGCTGTAATGCACTTTTTAAATTGGAACTCTGCCTTGGTTCCCTAGAGCCAAAATATTTTAATGAAAAACCGTATTTGAAACCAGATATAATTTCATGTGCTACATTGTGAAGTGGGTAGAATTCTAAATAATTTTACAAGACTGATACTTTTATAGGAGTACTTCCTAACGAATAAAAATTAATACTTTTTGTTACTTCTTCCTTGGGCCCGGTTATTACATTGGGCCTTTCTGTGTTTGCCACTGCATATTTCACACAACGAGGGAAGTAGGGACAGTCAGTATCATTATTATAGTATTTACATGACATATTTACACTTCCGCTAGTTACCTGTGATTGTTGATGTGTTCTACTGCTTGAAAGCGTAGCTTCATTTGAGTTATAATTACCACGATTTTGTGTATTTTTTCTATAACCCTGTGATTGCCCTGACAAAGTGTTATGTACTAATGGAGATGTGATGTGTAATAGCCAATATTCGCCGCGTATATTTCCCCAAGATAAATTTGGATTCTTTTCTATTTTTAGCCTAAATTGCTCGTCATAGGTGGCCCAGTTTTCTGACCTTGTTGCCGCTAATCTTATATCGCGCATATATTTTAACAATTCCTGTGCCCGTGTGCTGTATTTCTCAATGTAAACACTCATAAAATGCTGAAGTCCATTCATTTATTGACAAATAAACCCCCGACGATCTTTTTTCAATGCAAATTTTCCCCCTTTTTAATCTCAAATCGCCCTCGTCAACCTCTTCCATTTCTTTTAGCGTTCTCAAAAGAGAATGGAGCTCTATAAACTTTTCCTCCCAAATCCTTTCTTTAATTCTAAAAGACACGTGTCCCCCCACTGTATCATGAACGCTAGATTCTTGTGGTGGAGTGAAATCTATGGAATTATGTGCAATTTCGTGCCTTAAAGATGGAAATGCCCGTGCATCTTCCTCCAACTCATTACCCGATGAGATATCAGTAGTTTCCTCAGGTTCCTCAGGTACTTCTGCCACCACACGTCCGACCTCTTTTGTTTTCTTGGCAGGTCTTCTCCGGCCAGCTCCTTCTTTCTTTTGGGCAATTTCTTCAATCTGCACTTTCTTTCCTCCTGTCCTGCTGCTCGTTCTTCTTTTCTTCCCCATGGCCCTTGATAGCGATCCTACGGCATTTCTCTTGTTGGGCATCTTCTTTTTGGATGTTTGGAGATTTTAACTAATTTTCGTAACACCTGCTTTCGTCGACAGCAAATTAACAAGTGCCCGACACGGGATTTCCAAAATTCTATTCAAGCTGATCCGGGAATTCCAAAATTCTGATTCATGCTGCGAGCGCCGCAGTGGCCAAGCCAAATATGGCATTGAGCTACAGGCTGCAACACCCACGCACCCTCACAAATATTTGATTGAATTAAACCAGATTATTGAAAATATAAAATTTTTATAATCTCAATTAATATGGTGATGCTAACTTATGTTAAATATAATGGTTGGCACTTTTTGATTCAGGTAACATGACAGAACGTAACAGAAAGATATTACGAAGTACTTTTTGTTCTTTTACTCGAATTGTGTAGAAGTTTACTTCCATCTACATATCAATTTGATACTATAAAAACACATGTACTGTTATAGTGCTGATAATGAAATATTCTCAGAATGTACAAAAAAGGCTGTAACAGGAGAGAACAACACAATTATTTTCTCCAAATTTTGATCTTTGAGGAGTTCAGATTTTTCAAACTGGCTGCTATTCACCTGAACATATGGAGTCATACATTCAGGAAATAATGCTCTTCACATTACATTACAAGAACTACAATTTTGGTCTTTCAAACGTTTCCACATGTGGAGAATACTCAGCGGTGACAAGGGGGAAACTACCCCTGGGGACAATATTTAAAATACCCTTACAATTGCTAAACTTTTTTATATGATTTAGTCATACAAAAATTAGCCCAGTATTGGAGAAGTGTTTTATATAATCTATCAGATTTATGAAAATTGGAAGGCTGTTTACTTTAATAATTTATATATTCTTTGAATGATTTAATTTTCAGAAAATATATGGGGACGACATTATTTTTGGGGGTTGACCCTTTAAATTACAATATTTATCTAGAAGCAATATTTAAAAGAATGTTAAAATTGGTGCAGTTGGTGCATTATATACCCTAATTAATACAGAAACTTAAAATTTTTCAAAAAGATGCCTGAATAAAAACAAATCGCCGGTGAAAGATGGGACATGGAAATCATACTTTTTCAGGAAATAGTCTTTCTCAGGAAATAAGATTTTTCCCCCAAAAAAAATTATGAGAAAATATGGTTGCCAATACGGGGGTTATCATACCTTGTCCTCAATGAGACTTTAAGGCAAGGACCAGGAATAAACTCCTTTTTTTTAACATCGTAGAAATTAATAACCACAGTGCATGTTTGAATCATAATGTTTTGACAACAAATGGTATAGTCAAACTTTCATCGATGTATTTGCCATGATCCAGATAATTAGACAGTCATACAATGTATATGTATAACAAAAATAATATGTGGTTTGATAACCAATGAGAAAAATACACAAGCCGACCGTAGCCAGTCAAGGTCGTTAGAAACGTACATACCCACTAGAGACAAAATGACGTAGATGTTATAAATATCCGTCAAACTAGAACATTCAACAATGAGGAAAATTCATACTTCTTTGCATCGGAACAACTTTCATCTTCGCGTTTAAATCGAAACTGGTTTGGTTTGACATCTTTAATCACTGGTAAGTAATTTGCGCTTTTATATCTCAGAGGAATATATGAAGAATCAACTATTTTTAGATTCGAAAGTTTTGGGCCAACTATTAACAGATGTATTCCTAATGAAGCAAATCCAAAACGGTTTATTACCAGACAAATCTAGATGTTCCAGGCAGCTACGATGCCTCCATTCCAAAAAAAATTTATTACAGTAGATTGTCAACAATATTAATGTCAGCGAAATCTCTCACTTCTATGACATTTGCATAAAATTCCATTATATTGACAACGATGTGCGAACAAAATAGACACAATAGGTAAATAAGTCAATAATAGGGGTACACTAGTCAACATTGTGTTATCATCGTAATAACTCTAGAACAATCAAACATACAAACAAACATTAACCAGGACATAATAACACATTTACGGAATTTAAAAGAACAGAACTACGTCATATGTAAGAAAGAACCACAAAAAAGCATATATACAAAGCACATTATCAAAAATGAAAGACAAGAATACAGATATAATAATAGAACAATAACACAATTGAGGAATGGACAAGTACAGAGTCACGTCATAGGTGACAAAACATATAAAGAAGGCTTATAGACAAAACACACTAAAAAAAATGAAAGACAAAAATACAAAAAAATCATAGAACAATAACACAATTACTGGATGTAGAAGTACATAGCCACGTCAGATGGATATATCAAAAAAGAATTTCGGAAATAAAAAGAGTAAGCTACACTTTTATTGCAAAATATTAGTAACAAAAATTCATTATTAATGAAGTATTGGTTGCATAAATTATTCCATACATATATGGTGTGTTAATCATTATATTATTCAAATGGATGCTACAAACCATATTTTTTTGTAAAACCATGTGTACAATTTTAAGAGGTTACAACCGAAAAAAAAATTTGATGAAACTTTATCTTTTCTTCAAAATAATTGAATTTTCCATCCTACATTTCATTAACCCATTATTTCTTTTTCTTTTGAGTAATTCACAAAAGTATATAAGACAGAATTGCAATTATTATAAATATGAAATACTTATTGCTGTTTAATTTATCTTGCTATGTTTTCCTTCATGAATTGATCGTTATTGTGAAAATAACACTTTTTTATGGATGTATTGCTTAAACGAATGAGCGTTTTGAGTAGATCACACTTTTTGATAAAGTCAGAAGTGTTAAAAACGTCTTTACGAAATGTTTTAATTAAAAAGGTAAGAAAACGGGAAAATCAAATTATCGTATTTTGTTTTGTCATAGATTCTTATTAAGATATGTTTCGTTTCAATAGCATATTTGTTGTCAAGTTCAATTACAATTGTTTATTATACGAATCGCAAGCACTACATGAAATAATAATTATTTACCTGTTCTGTACTTATATCTATTGGGATATTTAACCATTTGAAGAAGATTTGAATTAGGGGTGGGCCATACATAAAAGAAGATGTTTACTCTGTCGTTGCAACTGGTTTCGATACTTTTGTACTCTTAAGAGAGCTCAAGTCGGAAATAAAATATCAGCGCCATGGTTAAAAGAAAGCACAGAAAACCAACGAATGAGTAGCGATAAACCCAGTCAAAACTGGAGGTGAGCTCAGGTGATTCGCAAGGGTAATCCGATCCTGATTTACATGTGATATCCGTCGTGTAGCTCATGTTAGTACAAACTGGTGATAAGACTAATTTCGAAGTTCATAATCGTGGAAAAGAGGACTTTTTTTTATTACGACAACTAAAACACATCCGCTGTCGTATGTGAGAAAAAAAAATTATAACGGTCAATCAACTCGTGATGAAGTCCATCAAGTTTACAAATGAATGATTTCAATTTCAATTTCATCACCCGGAATGTCAGATTATTAGAAACTTATGGAACAGCAACTCTCTACCAAGGAATCCCGCTTGAAATACAAGTCCTTGAGTATCAACTGTGAGTTACACGGGTGCCAGTTTTTGGTGGGGTTCGTGTTGATCAGTCTTAAGTTTTTTTTTGTTTCTTGTACTTTTATTTGTCTTTTTGTCTTTTTCATTTTTAGGTATGGCATTGTCAGTTTATTTTCGATTGATGAGTTTGACTGTTCCTCTGGTATCTTTTGACCCTCTTTTATACACCGCCGTCACGTTAATGATACATAATCGATTCAACGTGTATATGTTCCTTACGTCGTAACTACAATCCCCTTCCCTTTCATGAATGTGACCCACCGAATTAGACTATTTACCGGATTTGATATCACATACGCAACACGACGGGTGCCACATGTGGAGCAGGTTCTGCTTACCCTTCCGGAGCACCTGAGATCACCCGTAGTTTTTGGTGGGGTTTATGTTGTTTATTCTTTAGTTTTCTATGTTGTGCAATGTGTAATATTATTTGTCTGTTTGTCTTTTTCATTTTTAGCTATGGCGTTGTCAGTTTGTTTTAGATTTATGAGTTTGACTTTCCCTTTGGTTTCATTCGTCCCTCTTTTATATCAACATTTGGATTTCCTGATAAGTTTGGGTCTGGAATCACAACATATGCATTTTTTGTTCAATAGCACATCTGATGCAGTAAACCAGTTCCGTTTAATGTTCTCATAATCATTAACTATATTTTATTTCATCAAACAATATGATAAATTAAAAAAAAAATCTTATATTATACACATTATAAGTCATCTACGTCCATATTCCTTGATGTGGATTTTTTAACACCCTGAAGTATTTAAGTACACCTTGAGGCGAAGCCGAAATATTTTCAGGGTTCTGAAGGGTGTTAACATATATATATCTACGGATATGAACGTGGATAACGAATTTATCCCTGGTATAAGTCGAAGTCTGGCGATCTTTGGCGAAATTCGACCACAAAGTGTAACGTGAAAGCAACGTTTTTTTTTCATTTTCTAAAAATCTTTTATTGAAATTATGGATTTTGACATATTTGTTATGGGGTGTAGGGTACTTACTACCTTTGGTAGAACCCTACTGGTAATCAAATATAAGACGTTTTCAATTCGGAGACAGAGAAACTGGTTTGGGTCGAATTTTGCTCTCAATGATGTGAGAGTTACATCATAGACGGTGTGACGTCAACCTGGGTCAATTGCATATCTAGGTCAGTAGTCCCATTCATAGACAATGTGGTTGCCAAGTGATGAATTTACTAAAATTAATGCTAATGATTGACAAAATACGATAAATGCGTTAGTCGAGTAATTATTTAAAAACAGACATCTTGAAAAATCTACAGAATTCAATATTGCACTAGATACAACCATGGAACAAAGGAAAAACATGTGACGTCACCGGGAGTAGTGAATAGCAACGTCCGAGGATATGGGTTAGCAACACCCTGGGGCTATAGGTTTTGTAACGACGTGCGCTACCCAATTAAAATTCTAGAAATATACTGAACTGGGGAAAATAAGCTTGATCAAAATACAAAACTGTAACTTTGAATAAACATCTACTTCAACTGTGATTCGTTCATATTATATGCAAACAGCAAGGGTACAACATTAAGAGTATATTACAATATTTATTCCTATTAGATAGATAGATGGATGGATAGATAGATAGATAGATAGATATATACTTTATTCTCTAAAAACTAAATACTACAATTACATTTATATAAAAATCATATGTTCTACATGACGTGCAATCCCAAATTTGTATACAAGGGTGAAAGTAGAGGCCAAATTAAACATTTGTAAACAAAACACAGGTATTACTACCTTTTGTCAATCTGTGTTAATGCATACTATAAATGACTTGTTTCCCGTGCAACCCAACAAATATATTCAAAAGCATTATATATTTTAATTATTGTTAATTTTTCAATTTGTGTTATAATTATGTAATAAGTTATCTTGATATTCATTTCTATTACAAGTGGTAAAATATTTGAATGTTTGGTAGATAAGTCAAAGGTCAAATGTTAAATCGCTTTTCTGTTTCTAATTAAGATGTACTTTATATTAACATTTCGTACATACCATTTTGTTCATAGATTATTTTTTTTCTACTACATTTTAATTTTCTCGAGAATTATTTGTTAGTTTTAACTTCTGCTTCAATTGACACTAATATACAGTGTTTTTTGAAGTTAAGAAAGACATTTCATGAATATCATTCATAATTTGTGGAATATTTTAACATGGATTACTGCACAAGATAGATGTCCTTTAAATAATCCAACCCTCCAGTATGTACGCGTTCCAGTGCTAACATTAATTTGTAAATTGTCGGTTTCACTTCTCTTGAACATGTTGAAGTTTTCCATTTTCTCAGGATGTCGGATATTTGACTGTACATATCCCGTGGATGCCGAGTCATTGTTTCCTCTATTGAACTAACACTTATTCCTAGCTCTATTCCGAGTGGTATAGCGCAATTACCAAGGTTCTTATGAAGACCTTGCAAAACATCATCATCTGGAACTTCTTGAAGTCGGACATCTGCAATATCTGTCAAAAGATTAAAAGATTATATGATATAAATTTAAAGAGATTTCACCACTGCTTCCAGGGGGATACAATGGATATTTTTTTTAATTCAAGACGGAAAAAAATTAAAATTTCGAACGCGAAGCTCGCCGAACGTTTTAAATATTTATTTGAGAGTCGAGGGTTGCTATCAATTGTATTTGACGGAATGAGGTGGTGGAATATGTTTCGTTTATGAATTTTACACGATTTTAAATTTAATGCTTTATTTGAATAATCTTAAAAGTGTTCTTTCTAAGCTAAACTGGATTCCGCGACAGACTGAGGGTGTCCAGCTACACATCAGCTATGCAGACACCATCCGCCATATTAGATATAGGAAGATGTGGTGTGAGTGCATATGAGACAACTCTCCATCCAAATAACAATTTAAAAAGTAAACCATTATAGGTTTAAGGATCCACAATAGCGAACAAAGACGACCGTATAACTGATTTTGTTGTTTTACAGTCAGTCATTTCTCAAATAATCTTAAAGAGACAATGAAAACATTATTCGACAAAAAAGACAGCTTGTAAAAATAGAATAAAGAGTAAACATTGAATGCAGTTTAATATAGACTGAAATGATTTGTTTTTTGTATCAAATCTTTAAAAAAAATTCATATGTCAATATGTTCCATGGTTATAATACATAGAGGTAACGGCACAATTCGGAATCAGTTGATCGGTAAGATTATTTTTTTTCAAGTGCATAGCGACATTGGACACCAGAATAGTTTGAAATAGCTACTGATTGCTGTTCAGTTTTGATTGAACGGAAAATGTTCTATTTTCATCTGTGTAGATTTTTATGATTTCAATCATTCGCCCCTCTGTTATGGTAATAATTGTAATGCAAAGAAACAATTTTATACTGGTTTTAACATGTTGATAATTTTGAATTTGGTTTTTGCATGTAAAGAATAACAATACACATTCTTACCTAATAAATGTGTGTATTCCCTAAACACCTGAAATGAAATTAGTCGATCAAATGTCTTCGTTGATACATAAACGTTATATGCAGTGTATGCTAAATTAAAGGAAATAAATCCGTTATGACAGAATTACAATATGCAATAAAAACAATAAGAAACTGTTTGATTTGTTAAGGGATACATAACGCCTAAGGGAGTTAACTCTTAAAAATCTGCTGAACGTTTTAATCATTTATTATTAGTAAGGAGAAATCAAGGTCTTCAACGATAAGAAAAGTGTTTGTCAAACTGTTATATATTCATCCAAATTATTTCTGTAAATTATGTGATTCAAATATCACGACATTTTAATGTTTTGTCAACAGGTCATAATTTTTTTGGTGAACATTTTATATAAACTATATGAGACAAATCTATTTCAGTCTAATTGTTGGGTACCCTTTAAGAATTTCGTGAGGGCTAAATATAAACAGTTGGCCATCAATTAAATAAACAATGCAAACAAATACAATGTTGGTTTACGCGATGAAAGCTACACTAAAGGTTTTGTAATGTGCAATATCTTTGTTTTACACAACGAAGTATGTGCATTATCAGTCTCCAGATTCCAGACCGAAGACCAGTATAAATGTTCTCAATTAACAAGAATAGCCATAATAAGATTAAACTACCGGGCAACCCTACAAAATAATCATAACAATATTAAAAGGTAGAAGGAATAATCCAAACTATGATAAACTTCAACAAGCCTGATATATTTTCTGAAAAAAAAACGTATTTGAAAGGCCTTTAGATAAATCAAGGAATATATCTTTCTCAAATGAAGACTGCATCCTTCTCTTGATTTGACTTTACTTTTGCTGCCTTTTTCATGTTTTTGTCCGTTGAGTTGTTGAGCGTTTGCTTTACACGCCAAGACGAATATGCGATATTATTGCCATAAGTTGAACTATCAATCTGATCACCACACGGAATTTAACTATGAATAGATAACCCATACTATCGTGGCTATGATTGACCGCGACATGTAAAAATGTGAAATAATTCAAACAGCGGTATACTTCTGTTGCCATTATCTATAAATATTTGACAAAAACGGGAAAATTTTCATCAATATTTCTTTTAATGAGGACAGTGGCAATTACGAACACAGTCTTAAAGTTAATCTCTATCTAATATAGTTGTCAAGTTGGTACGATGTTTCATGTTAGTGCAATAACTCCTACAAGAAGCCGTGATGTATTCCTCTACTCGAGGTTAAACATGGAGATGTTTGCAATTTTTACAAATCTAGTTAATCTCCGCAACGCTTTCATTTGTGCTTGTCTTAATCATGAATGTCGTCAGTGGTCGTCTTATAACTCAAATAACTTGGCCATTGAAAAAGAGGGACGAAAGATACCAGAGGGACAGTCAAACTCGTAAATATAATACAAACTGACAACTCCATGGCTAAAAATTAAAAGGACAAACAGAAAAACAATAGAACACATGACACAACATAGAAAACTAAAGAATAAACAACACGAACCCCACCAAAAACTAGGGGTGATCTCAGGTGCTCCGGCGGGGTTAACAGATCCTGCTCCACATGTGGCACCCGTCGTGTTGCTTATGTGATTACACATACGGTAAATAGTCTAATTCTGTAGGTCATATTCATGAAAGGGAAGGACTTGTAGTTACGACGTAAGGAACATATCTGATATCATTTGTGAAACGATTATTCCATTACGGTCAACCAACTCATGATGGCGTCCGTAAAATTTACGAAGGGATGATTTCAAATTCACCATTTTAAACTTTTGGTTTAATAGCTTTTTCTTGTGAGCAGCAAACCTCTATCAAGATAATCATGATAGGAAATACAAGCACGGGAATATCGTATCAATTGCCAGATTTATACCCCGTATGCAGGTGCTGCTGGAATGTTGCTACTTAGAAATGGAAAATTCACAATTGAAAAGCTGAAATCATCTCTTTTGTCGTAAAGTTTTGTTTTCAACCGACCCTCATTGTCAATTTCTAGATGTAAAAGTTAGTAGAGTTAAACATTCTGGACATTATGTCCTGTCAGATTTTTTCTATTTACTTCAGTTTTGACAATAATGTTTTATTTTTTGCCATGATGAGTGTAGAAAAAAATGGTTAAGTTCAGTTCAGTAGTTTCAGAGGAGAAGATTTTTATAAAAATAACAGACGACGACGAAACTGACGTTGGACGACGAAAGCCAAATGATGAGAAAAGCTCAGTTGGCTCTTTGAACAAGGTGAGTTAAAGTTGACTATCGGAACCGATGTTTATATCTTATTTAAAAAGCGTAAATCATAAGATAAGAAATTATACTATTGCTATTTGGAATGAAATATACTTCAAAAAGACAGGGAAGTCAATAAAGTATGAGCGTAAATGAAAAAAAAATAAACAAAACTTTTCAAACCTTGCAAAGTAAATGCCTTGTGTCGCCAACTGCCTTCAGTGCATCCAGCAAGTTGTTGAATGATTTGTTTGGTCTTCCCACTATGTTTTTCGTTTTCCAGAAATTCAATGCCATGATTTTGATAATAAGCGGCATGCGTATATAGCTGTACTCAATATCTTCCCAGTCATTCAGTTGTATCCCGAGGTTAATTATCAACTCCCTACAACTTTGAATATTCAGTTGATAGGCAAGTCTTGATAGATGTTGCTCACTTGGTGACATTGTCAGGACAGATTCGTCCAGACCTAAATATAGAAAATAATCTCTTACAAAGAGACGGTAATACTAGAATTGAATTAGCAAGTATTTTTCAAATCGTGTTCGAACAATAGAGCTTGGACCCAATTGATTCTGCATGTTTTGGGTTGTTATTTCGGACGGTTTATCATCAGCTCTAAAGTCAGTACTCCTATACTGACATGATTTAAAACCAAATGGAAGTAGATTTGCCACTAATCAAACATTTCAAAATTATCCTAAATATCTTTGCCAAAGTTTATGATCGCTGAATTGTCTATCTTTTAAAAAAAAAATTGTTATCTCTTTACTCACAAAGATTGTAACTAGGCATAGCTTTCTTTCTTTAGTATTATATCGTTCATAATGGACATACAGAAGGTTAATAAAACCAAGCGCTTACAACGCGAAAGTTTTAATGTTATTTTTACATATGAAAACTAGACCAATACTGCCAGTGTCTGTTCCCTAGGGTATCATCAGCTCATTATTATGCGGTCTAATGCATGGTTCGCAACATACTTTATATTTTCCAATTATGTATTTGAAATTATTATAAGGCCTGTTTACCTTAAGGAATTTTTGCATACTTTAAAGTTGCCGCTTGTCTATACCTAAAAGCTGTAAATGTGGTATTTCATATATCAATTTCAAATTGCATTTATTAAGGGAAGCTGGTCAGACGCATGCTATCAATGAAATTTTATTGTGTTCCACTGGAAACGGATCCTCTTTTTCCTCTATTTATTTCATTATCGAATATGATTTATAACTGTTTGTTAGACATCAACAAGACTTAAGATGCCAAATTTGGTATAGAAACTGTTGATATTTCAACTGTGGTTTTAGAAGGTTCTTGATGCTGCACTTTTTTCTGTGTAATGTATTGCATTTTGTTGATTGTATTTATTTGTTTTTCTTCCAGCGGTTGTCGGATTTCTTTAATTAAGTGTATTGATTCATCCTTACTACCTAATTTAGATTTTAAAGAGAATTGGCCATGGACATTCATCCGACCTTGGAATTATAAAAATTATTCATTAAATGAAACCTCATTTCGGATTATAAATCATGAACTTAATTACTTTACCTGGGCAATTAGATGAACACTCTTGATGCGTCTGAAAAATATTTCGAAGATACATTTTGATAGTTGATATAACTAAGATATAAATAGGTACGTCATAACTTCAAATTTCAAAAGCTAATGATGAGATAGAATCTTTTTTTTCATTTTCAATTTTGAAATAATACTTCGTAAAACACAGTTACTTTGGCCCAAATTTGTTAAAACAAGTTAAAAAACAAGTTAATAATTCGACCTGACGTGGATCCGTATTCAAGATTACTTTGATTAAGTTCCTTATGTAGACAGAGGCTACATGTACGCATGTATTAGTTATATTCGAAATCCGCATCTGGTGCAAGAAAATTAGTACCGTTGATTTTATTACTACTACTGGGTCGATGCCTCTGCTGGTGGAATATTAGTCCCCGAGGGTATCACCAGCCCAGTAGCCAGTACTCCGGTACTGGCATGAAAATACGGATTGTTTGTGTTATTTAAATTTGCTGTTACAAAATATTAGAAATTATTATAAATTAAGGAATGTATCTCCCTCATGCAAAGCTCTGATTCCTTTCACGGATTTGGCTATATTTTTTGGACCTTTTGGATTATAGCTCTTCATCTTTTATATAAGCTTTGGATTTCAAATATTTTGGCCACGAGCATCACTGAAGAGACATGTATTGTCGAAATGCGCATCTGGTGCAAGAAAATTAGTACCGTTAATTTTATTATATTCAACTCTAAAAAGGAATTATTTTTTAACTCAAAACAAGAAATCAAACAGACCTACGAAAATAGTATTGCACGTGTTCGTTATTTATCTAATATTATGTAAACCTCGTGTTAAAATGACCATCAACAGTCTTCGGTAATCATCTCAGTGATTATTATACGGCGTATAGACAAAAATGCTCAAGCAATGCTGATATAACAAACTAATACATGTTGACTTGGCAAAATTTCAGCAAACAATGAATGAGGAGCGGGACCAAAAAATTTCCATGGATATGAGAGATGCTTATACAACTGCATACCAAATATCATTGACATACCACAATTGGTTATCGACAAGCTGACATAATCACAAACTAAAACATGTTAACTAAGCAAAGTTTCAAAGTCGATAGACCATGACTGAGAGTGCAGTTTAAAAAAAGTGTCATGGTGATAAGATGTGCCAATGCTTATACAACTACATACCAATTATCATTGTCCTACCAATAGTGATTCACCATAACCTAGACCTAATCACAGGTTAATACCTTTTTGATATCACCGCTGCAATGCGCAATACCTCTAAGATAATTGTACAAATCATTACATACTCTGAGAAAGAAAATTTTTAATCTTACGAATTATTCAACAGAGGAACTCCCAAATTCATTTGCTAATATGTCTAGTTCATATGATTATATTAGTTACCTTGTTAAAAATCCACAGTAAAAGATCTCTAGAGAAATGTGTATTTCCACTATTACACACCCACTCAGGAGTTTGTTTTGCCTTTGAAATTGATATCACACATGGAGATCTGCAACAAACTTATCCGACTTCAATGTGAAAGAGATTCGACACATTTACTTGTTGGTGGTTCTTTCCAATGCTGATTAGATAAAACTTCAAAACAGCTGGTAAAGTAATGGTTAAACACTCTTGAATACTAGCTGCGATATCTGGGGAGATGCAAGACCTAGATGACATGTTTGTAAGATAGACGACAATTCTGTTGTCTTCTACTATTATTCGAAACTCAGTTTGGCTGTCAACACATAGTACAGCTGATGAATGGTATAATAATGGACGTTCGTTGACCTCTTTGATTGGCCAAATAGCACTAACAGCACCTATCAGTTTGAAAGACAATGCCGACGGTATGGATGGCTGTCGTATTTGATAAACCAACGCAATAGTTCTGTTTGCAAATGATGTGTCATCCAGAAAGGACATCGGCATCTTCTGTTTAACTGTGCATGGAACTAAAAAATAATCTACATGTGTGTCATCCTGTCCAGAGTATCTTTTTGGCAGGACCAAAACATCGAGATGCACAAGAACCTGGATAATGATCTCTATGTAGTCATCGTCTGGTATATGATTAACGATTTGTTTCTGTTGCCATAGTTTAATGAGATCTGCTTTGGGTAATTTACCAGTATATGTCCTTTTTCTAAGAATATTTCTAAGGGTATCATCAGTGGGCCAAAACATTTCATCTGTTATGAATGACCTCAGGATATTGACCAATGCAGGAGGATACAGAATGATGAAATTGTTAAGTTCTGCTTGATCAAAGTACATGATTTTGCCCAATGCGTGTTGTGTTAACAGAAACTCGTCCATTTGTTTGTCGGAGAGTCCTAAATCTTTGTTCATTTTGTTTGCCTCAGCTAAGTAAGCTTTTGATATAATATGAATATTATCTTTGATCATATTATCGATCAGAATCTCAATTGGGACCCAAATAATTGGCCGCCGTAGTTCCCAAGATGGTTGGTTCCGAGCAATAGTTTCCCGGCCGTTATTGAAATTCTTGACAATACCGTCCGGTATGGGCTAATTTTACTATTTGAAATGAACGATCTCGAGCATGCGCAGTTACGCATTGTTGTTCCTCTTTGCGCTTCGAAGATGGTAGTGGGTTACAGAAAGCCACGATACAGGTGAGTGGAGTAATTTTAAGTTGCCCAAATTGAAAGTAAGATAGCCAAAACTCACCCGATTCGTGTGGTATAATTTTTTTGAACAATTATTAATCGCCCACAGATGGGCAAGCTTTTGAAGTGTCCGCTAGGCCCTTCTTTTTGTGTCAAACTCACAACTTTAGCCCAAAAATTTGTTAAAAATAACTTTGCAAGCTTTTCCAAGCTTTCTAAGTAAAATATAAACATACTGCTCGTTTTTTTGTCGGCATTGACGAAAAGAATCAGTAATTTCCTCTATTTTCACAAAGAAAGATTTGTACAAGTTGTGTTTTT
Source organism: Mytilus trossulus (assembly GCF_036588685.1). Classification (NCBI taxonomy): domain Eukaryota; kingdom Metazoa; phylum Mollusca; class Bivalvia; order Mytilida; family Mytilidae; genus Mytilus; species Mytilus trossulus. The sequence continues at coordinate 66,189,742 of NC_086380.1, read as the reverse complement.
ATGATGAAACCTGAGGCTTGGGGATCATACAGCAGTAGACAGATCTACATTGCAACAGGTTGTCCAATATTTTGGCTCGTTGATACACTGCGTAGGCAATAAAATGCTTGTATTTCGTCAGATATTTTTGTACTCATGCATACTTGTCATCAGTACCTTTAACCAACCAGACGTGGATAGCAAATTTGTCATTTGCAATAACACCAAGATAAATGGCCTCTCATTTGCCATGATAAAGTTCCTTGACCTCACCACACAAACTGCACACCTAAATAAGAAGCAGTGTGCAAGCAGAGATGACATTCTCTTGACCTTTCTGTCTATGACTCTGATTGCTTTATCAAATGATGTCAACCTAAACCCAGGTCCAAACCAGTCATTATACCCATGCGGTACATGCGATGAACCTGTGACATGGAATGATCGAGGTATTGTTTGCGACACTTGCAACCAATGGTACCACATAAACTGTCAATCAATGCATAGCGGGTCATATGATATCTTTGTAAATGATAGTGCAGTAGCTTGGGACTGCGTCTTGTGTGAATGCCCAAACTATTCGACCTTGTGTTATGACCTGTCATTCAGTACGTCAAACCACTTCAGTATACTATCAGATACATCCTTAAAAAGTCCATCACCTACTGAAACTGGAATAAAACCTATCCATTCTTCAACACCGGATAGATCAAATAGGAATTGCTACAAAAAAAAGAGAAATACCACACCATTAAGAATACTTAATGTAAATTGTCAGTCTATAAAGACAAAACAATGCCAAGTTAAAAATCTTGTAGAGAGCACACACCCAGATATCGTAATTGGAACGGAAACTTGGATTGACTCCTCCATAAAGGATTCACAGATTTTTCCATCTGGCTATAAGATATACCGGAAAGATAGACAGCTATGTGGAGGAGGTGTACTTATTGCCATTAAAGATACATATATAAGTTCACCTGTTCCAGAGCTCGACACAGATTGTGAAATTATCTGGTGTAAAATAGAATTGGCTGGCCAGAAAAATATGTATATATCATCATTTTACAATCCAAAGACCGCAAATGAGCAAGGTTATTTGGAATACAAAAGAAGCATTGATCAAACAGCTAGCATTAAGAATTGCTTCATAGTTTCCGGTGGGGATTTCAACCTTCCGGGGTGGGACTGGAAAGCAAAATGCCTAAAAGATAACACACAACATGTTGGAATACATCAAAGATTCGGAGATATACTGGATGATAATGGTCTCTTACAGATTGTTGAAGAACCAACAAGGCAGGCAAACACACTTGACTTGCTAATAACAAATCATCCTAATAGTTTTACAAGGGTGGAAATACTCCCAGGGGTATCTGATCATGACATCGTCTTTGCTGAAATAAGTGTCATCCCCACAAGAAAAAAGCAGGCAGCAAGAAAGATTCCTCTATACAGCAAGGCAAATTGGGATAAGATGAGGGAAGATATAAATAATATTAAGAACGAAATTGTAACAATGACAACCAGCAAAAGTAACATCAATGACATATGGTTAGTATTTAAAACAAGTTTAGAGAAAAGCGTTAATTTGAATATCCCACACAAACAGGCTAGAACCAAGGACAGCCCACCATGGATATCCAGAGATCTCAAAAGACTCATCAGAAAGAGATATCGGCTGTATAAGAAAAAGAAGAAATCTCATGACAAGAAAGACTCTGAGAAATACAAAACAATCAAACGCCAGGTACAACAAGGTCTGAGGAGGTCATACTGGAAGTATGTTGAATCCATTGTAACACCACCAGAAGATAACATCATAGAAAATCGTGGCTGTATGAAGAGATTCTGGACATTCATAAAGCACAAACGAAGTGATGGAAATGAAGTATCACCACTGAAAAAGGATGGCCTTCTACATTCAGATCCTTTGGATAAAGCAAATATACTAAACCAACAGTTCCAGTCTGCTTTTACTGAAAAAACAAGCTTCTCAAATCAGGAATTCCAAGACAGATGCGGCTCTTTAAACAAAATATATCCATCTATGCCAGAAATTAAAATCACAGAAAATGGAGTATTAAAAAATTTCAATCCACACAAGGCAGCTGGCCCAGACCAAATTACATCTAAAGTCCTAAACGAATTAGCCACCGAAATAGCACCAATACTTACCATCATCTATCAACAGTCATGGAGAATTACCAATAGACTGGAAATCAGCCAACGTCTGCCCTATCTTTAAAAAAGGCCAAAAATACAAAGCAGAAAACTACCGCCCAGTATCTTTAACTTGTATAGCCTGCAAAATCATGGAACACATAATTACCAGCAACATCATGGCTCACTCGGATAAACATAATATCCTACATCCTATGCAGCATGGCTTCCGCAAAAAATTATCAATCGAAACTCAACTCATCGAGTTCATAGATGATATCACACAAAACCTGGACGAAGGAAAGCAAACTGATTGTTTAATCATGGACTTCTCTAAGGCTTTTGACAAAGTTAGCCATTCACTACTGATCCATAAACTAGGGCAATACGGGATTGATGGAAAAACCAACAGATGGATCCAGAGCTTCCTAAGTGGCAGACAACAGTCGGTAGTGGTTGAAGGTGTAAGCTCTGGCTTCATTGATGTAGAATCAGGTGTACCACAGGGTTCAGTCCTTGGACCAGCACTCTTTCTCTACTACATTAATGATATGCCAGAGGGGGTTCGATCCAGAACACGGTTGTTTGCTGACGACACAATCATTTATCTTACAATAACATCAGATGCAGATACCACAACACTGCAGGAGGATCTGAACAAATTATCAGACTGGGAACAACGATGGCTCATGAAGTTCAACGCAGACAAATGCAATGTCATGACCATCAGCAAGAAAAGAAAGCCAATCACAAATGATTATATCCTTCATGGCCATGTACTGGAAAGAGTATCAGACGCAAAATATCTTGGAGTTACAATCAGCTCAGATCTAAATTGGAGTACCCATGTACATAACATCTGCCAAAAAGCAAATAAAACTATTGGGTTCTTAAAAAGAAATCTTAACATCAGTAACAAACAACTAAAAGAAAATGCATACAAGTCATTAGTCAGACCAACACTAGAATATGCAAGCGCAGTCTGGGACCCCCATCAACAAAACAACAAGAAAAAAAATGAGATGGTACAACGCAGAGGGGCTAGGTATGTTACCAACAAATACCGTAACATATCATCAGTAGACGCCATGATAAAACAACTCGAGTGGCAACAACTAGAAGAGAGAAGAACAACAACAAGGATGTGCATGATGTACAAAATTACTAACTGCCTAGTTAATATAGATGCAACATCTAGGCTCATTCCAACAAGCCGAGCATCAAGAACAACTAGAACTGGATGTTTCCAGGTTCCTCTTTGCAGAACGGATATAAGGAAAATGTCATTATATCCAAAATCTATACGGGAATGGAATGCCTTACCACTTTCAACTACCACCGCTCCGAGTCTTGAATGCTTCAAGGCTCGGCTAACAAAATAGACATAAACACTTGTTTTTAATGAGCACCTGTATATAGGATTTTAACTTTCACAAAATGTAAATATATTAAATTTTCTTTGGACTTTCATGCGCAACACACAGTGGCAGAATAATCAGACAGTTGATTGCGGCCGCTTAACTGGAAGAAGAAGAAGAAGAAGAAGAAGAAGAGGCAGGGGGCTCAAAAAGGCGTACACAGAAGCAGTGATCCTCAAAACATGTCTACAACTCAAAGACATCGGTTTATAGTGGACCCGGATTCGTTATGTTATGGTAGACCCCCTCCAAAAAAAAGGGGGTGTCATATTTATATCTTTAGTCTTTAGAGGCATACATGTATATACAGCTACATGTACATCAAGTGAAATTTTGGAAAGAAGTACAAATGTACAAGCCTAATATAAAAAAAACCATATTGATAAATTTAGTAAAGGTTCTCAGGCTGTCTGTATCCGATGACGCTTGTTGTTAGTCCAAATAATTATGAGGTATTGAAAGGCTTTTATATTTTTTTTTGCTTTGAAGCCTTTCAGCAATGTATCACAAACTTTGTGTGTTCCTCAAAATGTCAGACAATAAATCATTCGGTCATACAAACCCTTAAACAGTGGGGCACATCAGGGATATTAATGCTTACAGCACGGCCATCAGAAATTTCCTCATTTGGGCACATATTAATGCTTTCAGCACAGCCACCAGAAATTTCTACATTTTTCCTTCATAAGACCCTCAAAAATTATTTTACCGCCCCCCCCCCCCCCCCTTTTCGTGAGAAAAATTTGGTTGATTATATAGGGAATCACTGAAGCATGACTGGAGCAGGCCTCCCCTTATGAAAAGTTCTGGATCCGCCACTGACAATAAAAAAATGTATATATACAGAAATAGACCTCAACTTTCACATTAATATGATTTAAAACATAGAAAATATCATTCATTTAAAGCTTGTCAAAATCAGAGGCGTAGTTGGAGGGTTTTTCAGGTGGTTGGTCCATTCCTTATTTCCTTATGCCTGAAAAAATATAGGGAATCACTGAAGCATTACTTGAATAGCCCCTCTTGGGGAGTCAGTGTGCCCCCCCCCCCCATCCTCTTTTCTGAAATTTTTTGGATCTGCCACTGAAAATTAAATAAAACAGACACTGAAACAGTATGTAGAAAAATTGTCTGTTTACATGTAGATGATGTGCACATTGGTTTTCAACCCTAAAAATTAGTTGAAAAGGCTCAACTCATCAGATGATCATGAAACATCTATGTTTCAGTAATATTCATAGATCATATGTACTTGCAAAATTTTTAGTGAGCTTGCATATGTAAAGTGTATCAAGAAAATTTCATCTTTTTACTGCTTGACTCACCATGTAAAAAAAAAATCTGTAATGAGAATCCTGATAATGGTCATCCTCCTAACAATGTAGATTTAATCTAATAGTAATAATTACATGTATATTGTTTAAGCTTAAACATCCTTTTAACATGTTTAAATCATTTGAATATCTGTTTTAAATACCATGGTTTATATAATAGTGTATGAAAATTCAGGTCAACAAATCTCATGAGGGAATTTGAAAGAAAGCAGGTCTTGAAATTTGTTTATATTCCATAGATCTAAAACTTGCTTTGATTAAAAAACTATTTATTGACCTCACTTTGAATTTGTGTTATCTGAATTTTTGAAATCAATGTTAATAGTTGAATTGTCTTTCAGAAATGGTCTACCAGTATTTGACATGAGAGGGCCTAGGTACAGTAGGACTAGCTTTCTTACATGTATGTCAGAGGGATGACCCTAGTAAAAAGGTCTGACATTCCATACCTGATAATGAAAGAAAACACCAGAAACTATTTACTGAGGTGATTTTCAATAAACTAAATGGGATTTCAATTTTGAACATAGTTAGTCCCTGGTTCATAAATAGTGTACAGTATATTTAAAGTACAATAAAATTAAATCACTTAGTCTAGTGTTTTATTTATACTACTGTCTACTACTAGTACTTTTAAAATTGTTGATTATTAAAGAAAGACAACTCTTACTTCCAACATTTCTGGACAAAATGTTACTTGAATCAGTGATTTAAGATCACCCATTTCAGTCTAACTCATATATAGAAGTATGTACAAGTATTTATATACATGATTTCGTGTATAAACTTGTAAAGTTAAAAAAAATAAACTAGTTTTCGATTTTACTTGTATAAGAATGATTTTTTTTGTGGATCGAATAAGTCAATCTAATGATTTACCTTTATTTCACTTTCATTTATTATATATACATGTACAATAATATGTTCTTTTTTCTTTCAGGAACAATGATAAACAAGTGAACTGATGGTTTAAAACGACCAAGATGTTATGAGAGATGTGAAATAATGAACAAAAGACTAACGTGAAGTCAGACAATACAACTAAAGGTGTCATAATTTGTGCAAAATTTTGTTATTTGCAGATATATATGGATGGATTTTGTCAAAATGTGAACTGAAACACTGGGATAAAATAATATTATTTTTTTCGTAGAAAAGATCCGGTTGTGTTCCATAAATGTGTTTCTAAAAAATAATGAATTTAAGAATTAAAATCTATATTAATTTACTGAGTTTATTGCTGCCCATAAAGAGGTTATTGTCTCTACTTTTCTACAACTTATTATTTCATAAATTGATTGTATATCTTCTATAATGTTTATGCGACAGTAAATATTGATTAATAGTGCCCTGTTGTTGACATTAGTCCAATATAGTAGTCTCTCGTTTGTTTGGGCAAAAGTAGAATGTATTTTAAGAATCAAGCAATTTATACGTAACAAACAGTATTGTTTCAATGAGGTTTAATTCAAAGTCTTCAAATTGTGGGGTCTGTTTGTATGCTGAATCAAACTATATTGCTATTTTGGATTTTTGGGTCCCGTCTTTACATTGGTCAACATTGAGGTCTAAAGGGTCCAAAATTAAAAACTTTGTTTGAATTCATTAAAAAAAATATTATTTAGTCTCTTTGATTAGCCAAAACTAACAGAGTACACACTATTTCTAATTTTTTAGTCCTTTTTGAATTTGGTCCATATTGAGCTTATTTTAGATCCTAATTTTAATTTTGCTTGATTACAACAAATATTGAATATTTTAGTTTGGTTGATGTACTGTATATAACTGTGTATTCAGAATTTTCATTTTGTGTCTAATTTTTAAAATTGGTTCATATTAAGGTTCAAAGGGTCCAAAATGAAACTGTTTGAATCCTTTTGGAAGTTCGTCCACATTGAATGTAAAAAAGATGATGTGGTATAATTGTTGATGAGACAACTCTCCACAAGAGAAATCACAGAAATCAACAACTATTGGTTACTGTACAGCCTTCAAGAATGAGTAATGCCCATACTTCATTGTCAGTTATGAAAGGCCCTGAAATGTTTTGTCATTTCAGGTCTAAAATATAGTTTTGTTTGGTTTCAACATAAATTGAAATTTGTTAGTTTCTTTGATATGCTGGATTTAACAGTGTACTTGGAATTTTGACTTTTGGTCTGTCATGGTTTTCAAATTGGCTCATATTAAGGTCTGAAGAGTAAAAAATTAGTTAAAAAAATATATGTTTTGGTGGTGGTTTAAAATGCTGAATCTACCCAAACATTAAGATTTTAGATACTGGACCCTAATGCAAATGTAGGTATATGTCTAATTTTTATACGACCGCAAAATTTGAAAAAAAATTCGTCGTATATTGCTATCACATTGGCGTCGTCGTCGTTGTCGGCGTCCGAATACTTTTAGTTTTCGCACTCTAACTTTGGTAAAAGTGAATAGAAATCTATGAAATTTTAACACAAGGTTTATGACCACAAAAGAAAGGTTGGAATTGATTTTGGGAGTTTTGGTCCCAGCTTTTTAGGAATTAGGGGCCAAAAAGGGCCCAAATAAGCATTTTCTTGGTTTTCGCACTATTACTGTAGTTCAAGTTAATAGAAATCTATGAAATGTTGACACAAGGTTTATGACGACAAAAGAAAGGTTAGGATTGATTTTGGGAGTTTTGGTTTCAACATTTTAGGAATTAGGGGCCAAAAAAAGGGCCCAAATAAGCATTATTCTTGGTTTTCGCACAATAACTTTAGTTTAAGTAAATAGAAATCAATGAAATTTAAACACAATGTTTATGACCACAAAAGGAAGGTTGGTATTGATTTTGGGAGTTAGGGTCCCAACAGTTTAGGAATTAGGGGCCAAAAAGGGACCCAAAAAAGCATTTTTCTTGGTTTTCGCACCATAACGTTAGTTTAAGTAAATAGAAATCTATGAAATTTCAACACAAGGTTTAATTTATGACCATAAAAGGAAGGTTGGTATTGATTTTCGGAGTTTAGGTCCCAACAATTTAGGAATAAGGGGCCCAAAGGGTCCAAAATTAAACTTTGTTTGATTTCATCAAAATTGAATAATTGGGGTTCTTTGAGATGCCGAATCTAACTGAGTATGTAGATTCTTAACTTTTGGTCCCGTTTTCAAATTGGTCTACATTAAGGTCCAAAGGGTCCAAAATTAAAATAAGTTTGATTTTGACAAAAAATGAATCGGTTGGGTTCTTTGATATGCTGAATCTTAAAATGTACTTAGATTCTTGATTATTGGCCCAGTTTTCAAGTTGGTCCAAATCGGGGTCCAAAATTAAACTTTGTTTGATTTCATCAAAAATTGAATAAATGGGGTTCTTTGATATGCAAAATCTAACTGTGTATGTAGATTCTTCATTTTTGGTCTTGTTTTCAAATTGGTCTACATTAAAGTCCAAAGGGTCCAAAATTAAACTTAGTTTGATTTTAACAAAAATTGAAATCTTGGGGTTCTTTGATATGCTGAATCCAAACATGTACTTAGATTTTTGATTATGGGCCCAGTTTTCAAGTTGGTCCAAATCAGGATCTAAAATTATTATATTAAGTATTGTGCAATAGCAAGTCTTTTCAATTGCACAGTATTGCACAATGGCAAGAAATATCTAATTACACAATATTGTGAAATAGCATTTTTTTTTTATTAGAGTTATCTTTCTTTGTCCAGAATAGTAAGCAAGAAATATCTAATTGCACAATATTGTGCAATAGCAAGATTTTTTTTTAATTGGAGTTATCTTTCTTTGTCCAGAATCAACTTAAATCTTTGTTATATACAATATACAATGTATATTCACTTTTTACTACCAACTGATAAATTAAAATAATCTTTACCATTCAGTGATAACAAGCAGTTTTTTTACATCTTAATATTTTATGATGTATTTAAAATGAGTAGTTATTGTTGCAAACTCCATTAGAAATTTTAATTGAGATTAGTTTTGGAATAAGGGAAAGGGGGATGTGATTAAAAAAATTGGGTTCAATTTTCTTATTTGAAATTTCATAAATAAAAAGAAAATTTCTTCAAACATTTTTTTAAGAGGATTAATATTCAACAGCATAATAAATTGCTGTAAGAGAAAACAAAATGTTAAGTTCATTAGAACACATTCATTCTGTGTCAGAAACCTATGCGGTGTCAACTATTTAATCACAATCCAAATTTAGAGCTGAATCCAGCTTGAATGTTGTGTCCATACTTGCCCCAACCGTTCAGGGTTCAACCTCTGCGGTCGTATAAAGCTGCGCCCTGTGGATCATCTGGTTTTACATGCATATACCACATTCATTCGGTTTCGGGAACCTTTACTGCGTCAAATTTTTATCACAATCGAAATACAAAGCTGTACCAAGCTTGAACGTTTTGTCAAATATTGTTCAGCCTTCAAGGTTCAACATCTGCAGTCGAATCAAGATGTGACGTCTGGCTCATTTCAATTTTTGTTGTGTGAATTTCCATGATTATGAGTAATATGTTTACTATTTGGTATATTAGTTCCTTGCAATGTCTACATGCCTATCAGACAGGGTTTACCTGACCTCAACTTCATTTCGGATCACTTTGATACTGTAGGCAATAGGTAAACTGTATTTGATTTGTGAAATAATTGAAAGGCAGACCTGACCGTTGGCAGGTTTCATGTGACCTTGACCACAAAGTTCCATATCACAAATGTAAGGCTGGGATTGAGTTTAAAGGTAATTGCTCAAAACATACAGGAATCCAGTGCCAAAGACCGGCATTTTTGTAGTTTCCAGACAGTAACTTGTGTTTAAGAATATCTATCTAAAATATTGTACTACAAAGAGAACTTAAGGCTGGGATTGAGTTTGAGGGTAATTGTTCTAAGGCGGGTACTATAGTATTTTATTTCCTGTATTAAGATAAAGCTTCACCTTTTAATATCTTTTCAACTAGTTATGGTGAACACAGAAAAGACATTAAGAATCAAGATAATTTGTATATGCCCGTTTACGGAACATATTGTGGTATACAGTTGACGGTCTGTCCGTCCGTCGTTAACATGTTGGACATTAACTTTAAAACCCATTTATCAATTTGCATAGCACTTTGTTTATATCTACTGACGTGAGCTCCTTTTTGTTTTATTTGATAAATAGATTTTTACGTTTCCCAGTTGACTTTATTTTTCATTGCGAAATTATGGTGAATTGTTTATATCTATTGACAAGAGCTCATTTTTGATTTTTATAAATTTTAGATTTCACGTTTCTGAGTTACAGAGTCATATATTTGTCAGAAAAGGGGATTTCTCTAGATTCGGACAAAAACTGAAAAATGCTTTCACCAGTTCTCATGAAACTTTGTTGTCCGAGATTACTCTGCAAGACGTGATCCCACGTCCCAAGCTTGTTTGGCAAAACAGCCGTTGGACGTCAGAGTAATCTCGGACTAGAAACTTTGGTGAATAGTTTATATCTGTTGATGTTTATGATTTTATATGGGGTTTTATTCACTTAAAAAAAGGTGGAATTTTCCAGTTTTCGGACATTAACTCAACAATATGCGTTAGCAAATGTTATGAAATTTTGGTGAATTGTTTATATCTATTAATGTAATCTCCTGTTTGATTTTCATGAATTTCAAATATCACATTGAGAAGTAATTAAACTTATTCTGTGAAAATGTGACGGGCGTATCATGCGCTAATGTCATTACTGTAAATGTTTATTGATTTATAGCATACAAAAAAATAAAGCACTGTAAAAAAGTTTGGAAGTTGAAAGAATTGCATGTACTTTATAATTGTCCAGGTGAGATGCTTCAAAACAAGAATAGGCTTCATAATTTAAAAATTTTGGGACAAAAAACCCTACAATACACCAGTTGAAAGAAGGGCATAGTTTTTTATACTTATCTTAATACTAGGAACAGACATGGTCAATTGGTCAATTCTGTAAAAATATGAATAAAAAAAAATCCCTAAAAGGCTTAATCAAATCAGTCATGGTCAGTACATAATTATAGCAAAACTGTTTTTATGTTTACCGGACAGGGATAGATAAAAGTGGGGATGTAGGATTCAAAAAATGGAAGAGGGGAAAGGGGGGGGGGGGGGCTTGGAATGTGTCATTCAAGAAATGAAAGCTTAAAGGGAGAGAGTTTCCAAATAACAGCGATTTAGCCCCCCACTCATGTATATCAAACAACAGCCTGATGGTGTACCACCAATAATTTTGTTTTCAGCATTTATGAGATTTATGAGGAAGGGATAGGAGGCCTTATCGGGATCGTTTTTTTTAAGCTCAGGATTTCGGGATCCGGGATTTCTTTTTCGCGAATTTCGGGATGTCAGGTTTTAATTTATTTAAATTCGGGATTTCATGTTTTTAAGCCCGGGTTTAGGGATCAGGACCCCTCCTAACCCCCTCATTTTTTTACCTATAAATAATATCGTCGCTCAATCGGCTATCTATGATAAGCTCGTACATTTCACGAAAATTATTGAATGCGGAAAGCAGTCGACATGTAATCTATATTTCTTTGTTGTTAAATAAAAGGCAGTTACTATTTTGCCGGCACTGTGTGAAATATCTTAGTTCAAACCGGCAAAATAACCTATTTCTATAGAAATGCCGGGCTATTTTACCGGCGGCACCATTAATTTAGTGTCATTTTGCCGGCGCTGGAAAAAAAGAATATAAGTTAGCAGAGGGACATTTTATGTATACATGATAATAATAAAATTAATTAAAACTAATAGAGACAAGTCCCGTTAGAATAGCAAATCCCTGGTAAGGGGAAGCCAAGTTGAAACCTATTTTATTTAAAGATATGGTATGCAATTCAAATAACTATAGCTATTATTTCAAAAGCAATATTTTTTGGAGCTATGCGATTGTCTATGTCATATTGTATATATATATATATATTTCTCAAATTTATAATGATGCAATAGATAAAAGATAAATATAAAGATATTTTATTTCCTCATAGGGCTCATAACAAGCATGTAATCACATAAAGTAAAAATAAAAAAGCCTTTCTCTCCCACTCGCATACACTCACAATGCATACAACTATCGTTCTGATTAAGGATGATTGATTTAACATGTAAATAGATTTCTAAAGAATTAGCTCAGTTATATTAATCAGAGACGGTCAAATATCATATTTGCTATTTTGCCGATGCCCGATAAAAAGCATTTGCTTCAATATAATTATGTTTCCCCCTGTTATAAAATCAAGACTTCATGAGTTTGGGATGTTTCCACGAACTGATCAAGAAATTACTTCAGTCTGACGTTTAACGCCATTTCAACTGGTACCGTATGTGGACGTCGTCAAACCGGGAACCGAAACGTTCAAGTTCAAGGCCATCATTAGCTCATACCGACCGTTAATATTTGTATATTCCGAAGGCATACTGAATGTTTTACGGAGGGGACCAACCTAAGAAGATTCCAGCTCTGAGACAGAAAAGTTATTGTCTACATGATCTACAGAAGCAGTTTTCTATAGAACACCATGTAGAAATAAAATGTTTGAACTGTTCCAAAGTTGAGAGGCTCCGTGCATGGTTAGGCAAGGAGTTCTACAACTTTGCTGCCTCAATCCTGAAATTCCTGTTGTCATACATTGTAGTTCTTGGTTGTGGTAAATAAACTATGAGTTTATTTCTAAAATCTTATGAGTTATCTTTAAAATTTTAAATTTTTAAACACTAAAGTAAAAATATAGGATTCTTCACAAACAGCTAAACTTTGCCTGTATTTTTCAACCTATAATTAAATAAAGTCCTAAACTAGAAACATATGTTAATTCAAACATATTTGATGAATACACACTGTGTAAATTGTAAGTAAACTTGAAATTATCATGTTTTGGTTCTTAGGGTGAACACAAAATTAAAAAAAAATATATTGAGGCCTGCTAGATGATTAAATGTGTTTAAAATTTGTATGGACGAATACTGTTAAATGTAATGCAGTACAAGCTAATGTTTTTTTTTCTTTCAGAAAATGTATTGATTTACGAGTTTAAGTTAATTTCATGTATCTACGTGAACGAATTTCTAAGGTACAATACAGAAATGATCAGAACTTGGACAAATATTTCACAAATATATCATTGAAACATAAGTACGTGACAAAACAACATTAGCGTGTACTGCATTACTTGCAACAGTATTCGTCAAAACCAATTTTAATCTAAAAAGTCGTTTCGCAGACCTCCTGATTTTTTGGAAAATTTTCAGTGAGTCCTAAGAACTGGTTTGGCCACCAAATAACATTTCCAAGTTTATTCATTATTTAACATGTTTATCTATTGTAATAAGAATTCATAAAATCTAATAAAATTTGTAGATTTAGCTAGCGAAGTCCTTATATTTGTATAAATTGACATTCATTTACAGTGGAAAATTGTTTTAATGTTAAATAAGCTACAATTACAAATTGCTTACTAGTCCCTCTCTGTGGTTAATATTAGATACGCTGGTTAATTTCCCAATCATTCTATCGCGATAGGGGGAAACAAATAATTCGGCTTATATTCATAGTCTTTTTCAAAAATGATGAACGGTTCTTTATATTGGTATGTAATTATTTTAAACGTTACAAATTTAAGAAATTATATTCGTACATCAATGTCTTTGATACACCAATAATAAAAACTGAAATCTATTGATTTGATTTGTAAAACCTATACTTAAAATTATAAAATAATGAACCTATTCAAGGGAACCAATCCCGCATTGACTTCTTCGAATCGCAGCATAATACAAAGGAATGTCACTCTTTCATACAAATGGCACATCAATATCAATATTAACTGTGCATTCGTGCTCCACCTTCAATGAATATTCTAAGTTATTAATATAACCAAAAGTTGTTTATCTATAGAAAAGTAAAGACTAATGAAAGCTAACCCATTGTAAAACATATTTCTTTGACTATCTTTAAAACTTACTCAGAAAAATGCTCGAGCCACTTGACTTTCATAGCTTATAATTAACGTGTTTACACAATATTTTAATAAAGTATTTAAAGATTATTTGCTTCTCAAAGCGTAAGACTCAATACAAATCGTATGCTTGCATTAACTTACACAAATACAGATTTAATTAAGTCCTTAACATTTCGACATAGTTTGTTTATCTTTGTAAACAAATCACAGGTATACATATTAAGATCCGACTAAATACCTACATTCCGATATCGTCAGGTAAATACGCTAAATATTTTATAGTTAACACAGTGTGTATTTGTTAAAAGTATTTAACTGAACATGTATTTCAATAGTTTAGGACTTTTATTCATTATAGGTTGAAAAATACAGGCAAAGTTTAGATGTTTATGAAATATCCTATATTTTGACCTAGTGAAACCTTAATGTAAAAACGAGCTTAATGTTTTTATCAATAATTAGGTTCAATTGCTTTAAATTCTCATATATAACACTGGTCAAAAATCAAAGAGAAAGTAACCAAATTGAATGCAACGGCACACCTTAATTATTAAAAAACACCATCCGATACTCCATGCAAGATACAAACTATGTGAAATAATAAAGAATGACTTACAACAAATATGTTGATAATGTGTCTACGCCATGTTACGACAGTATTACTTCTTGTGTACTTCTTGTGTATTATAAAAATAGATTGATAATACCTTTAAATAGTTGTCGGATTGTTGATAGTTGATTGTGTTGTTAAACTTGAAGAACTGTTTTGTATGACACAAATAATGTTACAAAGAGGATCAATAGATATAATTTAAAAGGGTTTAAATCTGTATATCCAATATATGAACGGCTCATGAAACATACATAATGTCATTTTTACCAAGTTACTTCAGACTCTGTCACATTACTCAGACGGGGCACGCCAGACTCCTCAGAGCCAGACTCACAATAGGATAAATCTATTATGGTGTTATGATGGGTGAATATTAGCTTATTTCAGAAGAACATATACAGGATAAAGTAAGGGCTTTCTTACCGTCTGATTGATTATTTATTGTGCTTCATCTATTATATGTTAACGTAGTCGTAAGTAAGGTCGATAAAGAATCACGAAAGTGTGTCGTCGTGAAATGACAGTGACGTGTTCATTAAAATTGATTTTGAAGTGCTGAAACAATATCTTAACGAAGCAAGGAGTGATTCAAATTAATCGAGTTTTGTTCTGTCCTTATACTATTAAATTTTAATTTTAATATTCATAACTTATTTGTGTTTGAAATCAGTTTCTAGTTATCACTCTTACGTATCTTTATACAGGATACAATAAATCCTATAACACACTAAAATATATATCCGCAATAGCTATTTCATATAAGATGTATAAAAGTGCACACGTCGTGATTTAAGCAATAAACGCTTTATCAAGTATACTACACAGTCACCGTCGTGATTTGCAAAGCCATTTACAAATGGAAAAAAAACATGTACAAAAAGTCATAATATATATGAGACAATACCTGACAAGACCCGGTATTTTAATAGCACAAATCGAAGAACACACATTAGGGATCTAGGAACTGGTGTCTGAATTCAAACAATTGTTAAATGTGGTATCAATTGCAATTTTAAAAATGGTACAAAAAAATCCAGATCTTTTCTGTTACCAAAGTGAATCAATTTAAAAAAAGTTTCTAATGGGAATAAGGAATAAGTTTTAGACACTATTTGTGGTTTACTAGTATATCCTGCAATAGTTTATCAGATGCCAATTATTGATTTTAGCATTTGCAATACAAAAGGTTTAGAAATATACTAAAATAAAGTCAGATATGTCGGTACATACGAAAGAATCTTGAGTAACAGAACAACGGTAACAGGACAGAGTTGGTAACAGAAAGGATTTTTTTCTAAAAAAAATGCTTTACTTTATAGATTAAGAATAAATACATCATTTCAGATTGGTTACAATTGGAAAATAACAGCAAACAATGTAATTTATCCTTTGAAACTGTATTTACAAGATGAAAAAGATGCCTAGGTAATGAAACGATGTTAACAAAAGAATTTATTCCTGGTCGTTGCCTTAAAGTCTCCTTTAAAAGAACAAGGTACGATAACCCCCGTTTTGACCCCTTATTTCCTCATTTTTCAAATTTTGTTTTGGAAAGCTATTTTTCATTCAAAAAAGCTTCAAATCTTAAGAAGTACAAACAAATTTGAAAATTGAGAAAATAGGGTTGCCAAAACGGGGGTTATCGTACTGTTATGATATTGTTATTATTGTATTTATTTATGTTGGTCTGATTTGTGTTGTGTGGCCTGATAGTTGTTTACAGAATAATCTTAGAACTGTGCAGTTTAGAAATCACTGGAACAATCACAGCATGATTGGAACTTTACATTTGACTTACATAATGATTCCATAATGATCCTAATGAAGGATGCGTTATATAAAGTTTTACATTTTACTAGAAACTTCAGTTGTAACTTTCTAGTTATCAAAAGTACCAGGATTATAATTTTATACGCCAGACACGCGTTTCGTCTACATAAGACTCATCAGTGACGCTCAGATCAAAATACTGTAAATTCAGAAATTAATGCGAGGTTTTTATTATTGCGAAAAATGCGACTGAGTTGTTAACGCAATAATTTAAACTCGCATTTTGAAATTCTTTATATGAATTTAACAGGATTTTACTCAAAATCGTAAAAATTAAAATCGCATTTAAGTCTAAAATGACAAAATCGTAATAATAAATGCACGCAATAATTTCTGAATTTACAGTAGTTAAAAAGCCAAACAAATACAAAGTTGAAGAGCATTGAGGACCCAAAATTCCAAAAAGTTGTGCCAAATACAGCTAAGGTAATCTACTCCTGGGGTAAGAAAATCCTTAGTTTTTCGAATAATTCAAAGTTTTGTAAACAGAAAATTTATAAAAATGACCATATAATTGATATTCATGTCAACACCGAAGTGCTGACTACTGGGCTGGTGATACCCTCGGGGACGAAACGTCCACCAGCAGTGGCATCGACCCAGTGGTGTTAATAGTTATCAAAAGTACCAGGATTATAATACTAGAGTGTTCTAGAATTTTCCGTGACAACTATATATATACAGACACTAAAGTTAAACACTCAGACTTAGACTTAGACTTATACATCGATAGACATTATTATTCACAGCATTTGGATTGACACTTTTATTCTACAAACAACATCATACTGGATTGTGACCTTAGTAGTGAACGTAATATTAAGATTGGATTCCAAAAGATTTCCAGATACAGATACATGTAAAGATAAAAGATTGGATTCATATTTTGACAGTTTTAAAAGATATGTCAGTGATATTTGTGTAAAACTTTTTGTAAACTTTTGTATAATAAATCTTGTTAAATATTATTATTGATTTGTGTCTTTTGTTGGCTACAATTTAAAGGTGATGTCTGACCGTAACAGTACCTTGTCCTTACGGAGACTTTAAGGCAACGACCAGGAATGAACTCCGTTTGTTAACATCGTAGAAAACAATAATCACAGTGCATGTTTGTATCATAATTGTTTTACAACAAATGGTAAAGTCAAACTTTGATCGATGTATTTGCCATGGTCCAGATAATTAGACAGACATATATATGTGTTACTATAACAAAACAATAATGTTTGGTTTGATTACCAACGAGATAAATAACCGAGCCGACCGTGCAAGGGCTGCATAGTCAGTCAAGGTCGTTAGAAACTTACATACCCACTAGAGACACAATGACGTAGATGTTATAAATATACGTCAACTAGAACATTCAACAATGAGGAAAATTCATACTGCTTTGCAAGCTATACAAGGATTCGACATGACAAATATTATTTATGTACAAACAATTAAAATAAGAGTAGAGAAAAATACTTAAATCCCTGGTTAATGGCATGTTTATTTCTATTATTTTTATCTAATCAACCACTAAAAACAGATATGTAGATAACCGAAACGATATCAGATGGTGGTAAATGTTGGCCTGCGCTACATGTATCTCACAATCAATGTGTTTTAATTTAACATTTTATACACATACACACACATAAAACACAAACAAAAAGAACGGTATATTCAGACTTACTCGTATTTATTCAATATCTGATGTTATGTTTTCCGCTATGTTTTATCCGATATTTGATTTTATTTTGTTTTTTTCCTGTTATTATCTATATATGTATTAACTGATTAATGGAATGTATATACACATTCCCAAAAATTTATAAGAACTGTTGTAATGTTCCAACTAAATTAGCGATCGATATTGAACAACATAATGATATTCATAAATATAATTCATGTAGAAAGATTGTTCGACAGTACATTTAAATGATTAATATTTTTTATTTTCTAATATAGAAGATAAGCTTCCATCCTACCTGTATTTTTTCACATTAAAGTTACAACAAATGGAAGTTTTTAGCGACCTTGACTGGCAATACAGCCCTTACGCAGTCGGTACCATTTAAGTTAAATAGTCTTGTCGCAGTATAATGTTTTAAAACCTAATAAGAAACTTTTGTAAAAAAAATATCTTTTTATTTATAGACTTATACCGCAGTCCCACTAGGCCACGATCGCACTACTACGATCTGTGAAAAAATGCAAATTTTAATGATCGTAGAACGATCGTGTAGATCGCAGCAAGGTCGTATCACGGTCGTTGTGAGGTCTTTTAGATCGTAATGAGCGTAGCCAACTTTGAACATGTTCAAACAATCGTGGTGCGGTCGTGGCGAAATCAAGTCGTAGAAGAAGCGTAGTGATAGCGCACTTAGATCGTAGTAGGATCGCAAATGTGGCTGTAATTCTATGCAGAGAGACTACGCTACGATCTCACAGCGACATTATTACGACCTCACTATGACCACAACGTTTTCACTGCGACCCAACTAGGCTTACACTACGACTATACCTCGCTGTTCACGTTCATAGTACGATTCTAGCACGCCCTTGTCTCGTCCTCGTCACGCTTTTCTTACGACCTGACTATGTTCATACTACGCCCATCATTCTCATTGTAATTTTTACAAAGAATATATTAAAAAAGCTTCCTAGATTTTGTTTGTCTATATATAATTATTCATTTGCTCTAACGGTTCAATCATGCTTCTCGTTTGTATGTAGATTATACTGTTGGATTTCCTTTTTAAATGGTTTTACACTGGTAATTTTTTGGGCCCTTTATAGCTTGCTGTTCGGTGTGAGCCAAGGCTAGTGTTGAAGACGGTACCTTGACCTACCGTTTTATAAATTTACTTTTATAAATTCTTACTTGGATGGAGAGTTGTCTCATTGGCACTCCTACAAAATTTTCTATGTCTATCGACACAGCTGTGTCATTTCTCCTATCGTTCACTAAAATATCGTCATTTGAGCTATATGGACAATCAATAAGATTGTTATTTAGGTTGGATTGGTCGGTCCGACATCTCTACTTGATCATAGTTCCCTTCCTTGCTCCCTCTGCCTTTACATCAACCCCTACCACCACTCCACATGTTCTTCTATATTTTTGTGGCATGACTGTATTGTTATGGAACACGATGTTGACTTTATTGCTGAGAACGTAGTAAGGGACGATATCAAAAGTCCAATGAGGGATAAAAAAAACTTAATTGACTGAGTTTTTTCAATGACCCTCAATAAGTAAAAAATGATTCACCAATGCAACATGGATCAATGTAAAAATCATTGTCGAATAAACAAAACTTGCAGTAGTTTAACCCCACACCTCAAACTATTTAATTTAATTTTTTTTTGTTTATCATTCATTGATCTTTTGATGTCGCCTCTAAGATCGCGATATGAACATAGTATGACCGTGATAAGAACGTGCTATCATTGCAGAAGAAGCGTGGTAGATCGTGTTGCAATCGGAAAACCCGTAGTATGGTCGTAGTGAGAACGTGAAGAGCGTACACATATCTTGATAAGCGTAGTTAGGTCGCAAACTAAGCGCGGTGAGAACGTGATATAATCGTAGCGGGATCGTTATAGAAGCGTAATGCGGATGTAGTAGCATCGTGAACGCAACGGAAATTTACATTTTCATGGGATCGGGGTCTAGTGGGGCTTTAAATGATTTGCAATTTGCCAATTTAATTCGATTACTAAAATAAAGTCGATCTCGATTTCGGTTCTTTTTTGTAAATCTTTGCTCTTTTCTGTAAGTCGTCAGACCCCTGTCAAAGTTGTACAAGTCGTTGACTGTTCTGATGGTACTTGACATGATTTATCAAAGATCAGAGGCGTATTAAGGGGGGAATTGGTTTGTTAAATAGGGAATTACAAAAGTGTGACGGGATCGGGCCCCCTCTTAGGCAGTCAGTGTGCCCCCACTTATGAAAATGTCTAGATCCGCCACTGAAGATAAATAGGGAATGTGTCCCTATGGGCACAGATGATGCCCACGCTTGAATCTAACATTATAAAGGGATAAACGTGATGCGCTAGCGCTATTCATTTGTAATTGATTTGAGTTTTGTGGTAAAAGGTATTGTGTATAAGTTTCATAACATTTAGTTGTGGAAAACTTAAGTAAGAGAACGGAAACTATTTTTTTGGGTAATTTTTCCATTTATAAAGGAGCATAACTCTAAAACTGTTATAGTGACGCTACCAAATTTCAATCTAGATCTGTATGTTGTGGTAATTAGCATTGTGTATAAGTTTCATATTATGTGGTTGAGGACGGAGACCAATTTTGAGACGTACTTGCGTAAGTACAGACGGACAAGGGTTACACATAATGCCCCCTCCGCGACGGCGGGGGCATAAAAAGCATAGAGGCCTTCAACAAACGACCACAAATGAATGAAATCTATGCTTATGATTTCGACACAGCCCGCACGCTTCTAACATGGCGGGCGGGGTTAATATATAAAAATAAGAAATTAATTTTGATGTGGAACAACTCTCCACAAGCGACCAAATGACATAGAAATTTAGATCTATGGGTCATTGTACGGCCTTCAAACAATGCACAAAGCGAATTTCGCTAAGTCAGCTATAAAATACCAAGAAATTACAATAATTTTTTTAATAAGTTCTTACATAATAGACAAGAAAGTATAAGGGATATTCATCCGTTACACAAAGCACTTTTCTGGCACAGACACAACATATGTAAGCCCTCTCCATAAAACAAAGTACAATAATTTTAATTACACCAAAAAAAAAACATATACACATGCACAAACACAATCAAAATGGCAACCAATTTTTTCAGAGTACTTAACATTGTCCGAGACCAGTTATCGTACGAAAAGTCCCTCGTGTGGCCAGTGTGTTACTTTCCATTTTTGTGTATACTCCTTCAAATTTATTTCCTTTTGTTTTATGCCTCACATGACCAGGAAGGGTGAAATTAAACTGTTAATATGCGTCGTGAATTTTAATGGAAAAAAATTGTGAATTTTAAAGGAAAGTAGTGACTTGGTTCAGCTTAAAAAGGTTAAAAATTGGCACTTTTGAAGCTGACAAAAGATTTCAAGACCCCCTTAACACAAAATTGTCCATGTTTCGAGTTAGCGCTGTTGAAGTTTTCTATAATTAATATAATTTGTCCCAAAAGTAGCCCAACGCTCTGTCAAAATATTATCGAGAAAGCGCTGATGGGATTTCTGTAATTTTCATGTACTGTCTAAAACTGAAAGAAATGCACTTAGAATAATTTATGTCTCGGACCATATGCTGATATGAAGGTTTCCATTTCCATTTATTTTTTTGCTAAGTAAAGCTTTATTTGATTCCTTCTCCCAATTGCCTTTGAAAAAGATTTTTGGGTATTTATGTCGAGTTCAAAATTCTCGTTCAAGGAATAAACGTTTTAATGCTTACGTCGAATCCATTCAAATAGTTTTTGTGACAGCCAAAGTGTTGTAGAACTATACACAAATATGATACGAATACGAATAAAATACTTTATGAAAAAAAAATTTAAAGGCCCGTTTTTTGAGCATATATGTACATCGTGGCCTAACATAAAATAAAGAAAAGACAAACAACAACAATAAAACATCACACAACAATCCAAAAATAGGGCAGCACGAGACATACAAGAATCGAGGATGAAGTCAATTTCTCCGAAATAGTTTGCAGTTCCTGCGTTCATGATAGAATCCGTCTTTATTGCTCATGCAATTATCAATTCGTTGAAAGTGGCACGAAAAAAAGGATTGATTCGTGATCATCTGTGCCACAGACGTACAAAGAAAAATAGTATGCGCCATCGGAAGTTAAAAATAACTGCAGTTTGAAGAATAACAATGAACGCAGAAATAACTGTACGTAGTCCTATATACAACCACGTCGTTGGGTAACAGTTACTTAATAATGAATGGAAGTTCTGTAAAACTACCTGTGTGGTAATAGTTGAGCCGTTGTTATAAATTAGCCAGCCGGCATTTGTAAGAATTTGTGTGAAATCGAAAACAAGTTGTTCCAGCTTAAATCTAATTTGGTTAAGTTAAGGAGCTTTGGGTAACAAATAACGCTGTTCTCAACATCCCGTATATATGCACTCCTCTCATAATCAATATGCATGTTCAGTGCACGCAAGAAAGAAATATTTGTGTAATATAAGTTACAATCAATTCCTGAAAGATCTAGATATTCCAGATTGTTTTCTGTTTCGTTAATTGAGATTAAAGGAAAGCATTTAACGTCATAATAGGACATATCAAGATATCGTACGCTAGCAGTATTCTGTAAATTCAGTTTGATAAGAGGTGGTGCACCAAGAACATGTGTTATACGAACAAACTCTAACCGTGGCGGAAGTGGTACATTAAGTGTCAGAATACAATGAGCTGCATCGGAACAACTTTCATCCTGTACCAAGTCAGGAAGATGGCCATTGTTAAATTATTGTTTGTTTATGTGTGTGTTGCATTTTAACGTTGAGTCGTTTGTGTTTTCTCTTATTTTTGAGATATTGAGATAAGACGTGGCACGGTACTTGTCTATCCCAAATTCATGCATTTGGTTTTCATGTTATATCTGTTATTCTCGTGGTGTTTTGTCTGATGCTTGGTCCGTTTCTGTGTGTGTTACGTTTCGGTGTTATGTCGTTGTTCTCCTCTTATATTTAATGCGTTTTGCTCGGTTTTAGTTTGATACCCCGATTTTGTTTTTTGTCCATGGATTTATGAGTTTTGAACAGCGGTATACTACTGTTGCCTTTATTCATCTTCGCGTTTGAATCGAAACTGGTTTGGTTTGACATCTTTAGTCACTGGTAGGTAATTTGCGCTTTTATATCTAAGAGGAATATATGAAAAATTCAAATATCTTTAGATTCGAAAGTTTTGGGCCAACTATTAACAGATGTATCCCTAATGAAGCAAATCCAAAACGATTTATTACCCGACAAATCTAGATGTTCCAGACAGCTAAGATCGTTCAAATCCGAAACAAAAAACATGATTAAAGTAGAGTGTCAAAAACATTATTGTCAGCGAAACCTCTCACTTTTATGACATTTGCATACAATTCCATTATATTGACCACGTTGTGCGAACAACACAGACAAAATAGGTAAATAAGTCAATAGTAGGGGTACACTAGTCAACATTGTGTTATCATCGTAATGACTCTAGAAACAATCAAATATACAAACAAACATTAACCAGGGCATAATAACACATTTACGGAATTTAAAGTACAGAGCTACGTCATGTGTAAGAAAGAACCACAAAAGGGCATATATACAAAGCACATAAGCAAAAATGAAAGACAAAAATACAGATATAATAATAGAACAATAACACAATGGAGGGACGAACAAGTATACAGAGCCACGTCATAGGTAACAACAAATATAAAGAAGGCATATAGACAAAACATACTAACAAAAATGAAAGACAAAAATACAAAAAATATTATAGAACAATAACACAATTACTGGATGTAGAAATACAGAGCCAAGTCAAATGGACACCACAAAGAAGAGTTTCGGAAATAAAAAGAGTAAGCTACACTTTTATTGCAAAATGTTAGTAACAACAATACATTATAAATTATCAATGAAGTATTGGTTACATAAATTATTCCATACATATATGGTGTGTTAATGATTATTTTATTCAAATGGATGCTACAAACAATATTTGTTGTAAAACCTTGTGTAGCATTCGAGAGGGTATAATCGAAAAGACAATTTGATAAAACTTTCTCTTTTCTTCAAAATAATTTTATTTTCCATCCTACATTTCATCAAGCATTATTCCTTTTTCTTTTGAGTATTTCACAAAAGAATATAAGACAGAATTGCAATTATTTTGAATATCTTTGAAATACATATTTTTGTTTAATTTATCTTGCTATGTTTTCCATCATAAAATTGCTCTTTATTGTGACAATAACACTTTATTATGGATTTATTGCTTTAATGATTGAGCGTTTTCAGTTGATCACACTTTTTTCATTAAGTCGATAGCTATCGAAACGAAACATATCTTCATATAAAGATCTTTTTTAAAAGACCAAGATGTGTAAATATGAATAAGAATCTATGACAATTTGATTATGGGGTTTTCTTACCTTTTCAATTTAAACATTTCGTAAAGATGTTTTTAACGCTTCGGACTTAATAAAAAAAAGTGTGATCTACTCAAAACGCTCAATCATTAAAGCAATAAATCCATAAATATCGTTTCGATAGCATATTTGATTTACCTGTTGTGTACTAATCTCAATTGAGATATTTTAACCATTTGAAGATTTGAATTACGGGTGGGTCATACATAAAAGGACATGTTTAATCTGTCGTTGCACCTGTTGTCGATACTTTTGTACTCTAAAGAGTACTTAAGTCGAAAATAAAATGACAGCGCCATGGCTAAAAAGACAACACAAAAAAACAACGATTATGCAGCCATAAACTCAGTCAAAACTGGAGGTGATCTCAGGTGCTTTGCAAGGGTAATCTGATCCTGCTTTACCTTTAATACCAATCGTGTAGCTCATGGTAGTACAAACTGCTGATCAGTCCAATGAGGAAGTTACATTTGGGGGAAAAGAGGAGTTTTTTTAGTTACAACAACTGGAACATATCCGCTGTCGTATGTGAGAAAAATAATCCATAACGGTCAATCAACTCGTGGTGAAGTCCATTAACTTTACGGAGGAATGATTTCAACTTCATCACTCGGAATGTCAGATTATTAGATACTTATGGAGCAGCAACTCTCTACCAAGAAATCGCACTTGAAATACAAGCCCTGGAATATCAAATCTGAGTTACACGGTGTCACATGTGGAGCAGTATCTGCTTACCCTTCCCGAGCACCTGATATAACTCGAAGATTTTGGTGGGGTTCGTGTTGCTTAGTCTTTAGTTTACTATGTTGTTTCTTGTGTGCTAGTAATTGTCTGTTCGTCTTTTTCATTTGTAGCCATGGCAATGTCAGTTTATTTTATATTGATGAGTTAAAACTGGTATCTTTCGCCCCTCTTAACTTTTATAATCCGCCGTCACCTTATGGTTACATAACCGATTTAACGTTTATATTATATCAACATTTGGATTTCCCGATAACTTTAATAAAACTGTTCCGTTTAATGTTCTTACAAACTACATTTAATTTCATAAAAAAATATGATAAATTGTAAAAAAATAATCTTATATTATACACATCAAAGTTATCTACGTTCATATCCCTAGATACGGATATTTGAAGTATTCATGTAAATCCTGAGGCGAAGCCGAATTGTGTACAGGGTTCTGAAGGGTTTTACAATATACATATCTACGAATATGAAATTAGATATCGAATTAATCCGCGGCCGTAGTGCAAGTCTGGCTATCTGTTGAGAAATTTCGACCACAAAGTATAACGTAAAAGCCGCGTTGTTTTTCATTTTCTAAAAATCTTTTTTGAGAGTTACATCATAGACGGTGTTACGTCAACCTGGGTTATTTGCATATCTAGATCAGTAGTCCCATTTATAGACAATGTGGAAGCCAAGTGATGCATTTACTAAAATGCCAACGATTGACATACTAGTAATACGGTAAATTCGTAAATGGATTACCTTTTAATGACAGACATCTTGGAAAATCTACAGAATTCAATATTTCACTAGACACACCTATGAAACAAAGAAAAACGCACGTGACGTCACCGGGGTAGCGAAAAAAAGTTAATTCACAAAAATACTGAACTAAGAGGAAAATTAATTCGATAAGTTCATAATCACATGGTAAAACCAAATAGCAAAACGCATCAAAAACGAATAAACAACGTCTGATGATATTTGTTAGCAACACACTGGGGCTATATGGTTTGTAACGACGTGCGCTTACCAATCACAATTCTAGAAATATACTTAACTGGTGAAAGAAGCTTTATCAAAATACAATATTGTAACTTCTACATCTACTTCAACTGAGATTCATTCATATTATATGCAAGTAACAAGAATACAACATTAAGAGTATATTACAATATGTATTCATATTACCTCAATTACATTTATAAAAAATCATACGTTCTGTATGACACATATAAAGTACATGACGTGCAATCCCAAACTTGTATACAAGGGTACAAGTAAAGTAGTAAAGTTGCTTCAAATCAAGCATTTGTAAACACAATACAAATATTACTTCCTTTTGTCAATCTGTGTCAGTACCTATCATAAATGTCTTGTTCCCCGTGCTCTGCAATTCAACAAATATATTTAAAAGCATTATATATCTATAAGCATGTTATATTCAATTTTTCATTTTTTTTATCTGTAAAACATAACTTGATATATAATTCTTGTAAAATGTTTGGAAGTATAGTAAACAAGTTAATGGTAAAATAATATAACGTGATTGACACATTCCCCATTTCCTTTCTCAATTTCATTCTATAGTTCTTGCTTTTAAATCTAATAGAAATACCCAACTCAAAATATTGGCCTACACATATCTGTCTAGCGTATTACGTTTTTGTTTCTTCTACATTTTCTCAAGAGAATTATTTAATAGCTTTGACTTCTGCTTCAATTGACACTAGTACAGAGTATATTTTGAATTAAATAAGACATTTCAGAAATATCATTTAAAATTTGTCGAATAATAACATGGATTAATGCCCAAGATAGATGTCCTTTAAGTAATCCAACCCTCCAGTATGTACGCGTTCCAGTGCTAACATTAATTTGTAAATTGTCGGTTTTACTTCTCTTGAACATGTTGAAGTTTTCCATTTTCTCAAGATGTCTGATATTTGATTGTACATATCTCTTGGATGCCGAGTCATTGTTTCCTCTATCGAACTAATACTTATTCCTAGCTCTATTCCGAGTGGTATAGCGCAGTTACCAAGGTTCTTAGGAAGACTTTGCAAAACATCATCATCTGGAACTTCTTGAAGTCGGACATCTGCAATATCTGTCAAAAGATTTAAAGATCATATGATATAAATATAACGAGATTTTTCCACTGATGCAAGGGGGATACACTTTTTTTTAAATTCAAGACGGTTAAATTTTAAATTTCGAACGCGAAGCCTGCCGAACGTTTAAAATATTTATCATTTGAGAGCTGAGGGTTGCCACAAATCGAATTGGACGGAATGTGGTGGTGGAATATGTTTCGTTTATGAATTTTCACGATTTTAAATAATCGAGAAATAGATGTGTTCTTTTTAAGCTAAACTGGATTTCTCAACACTGAAACGATTTATCGTTATCAAATCTTAAAAAAAACCCTCATATGTCAATATGGTGTATAATACATAGAGGTAAGGTCGCAATTCGGAATTAGTTGATCGGTATGATTTGTATTCTTTAAACACCGGAATAGTTAGGAATAGCTACCGATTGCTGAACAGTTTTAATTTTACAGAAAATGTTCTATTTTCATCTGTGTAGATTTTTATGATTTCAATCTTTCGCCCCTCTTATATGGTAATTATTTTGATGCAAAGAAACAATTTTGTATTGTTTTTAACATGTTGGTTATTTTGAATTTGGTTTTTGCATGTGAAGAATAACAATAAACATTCTTACCTAATAAATGTGTGTATTCCCTAAACACCTGAAATGAAATAAGTTGGTCAAATTTTTTCGTTTATGCAAAAAAAAATATATGTTGTGTTTGATAAATTAAAAGAAATAAATCCTTTATGACAGAATTACAGTATGCAATAAAACAAAAATAAGAAACTATTTGATTTTTCAAGGGGATTATGAACACATATGAGAGTTCACTCTTAACGATCAGTTGAACGCTTTAAGCATATATCATTAGTAAGGAGAAATCAAGTTTTTAACGATCAAAATAAGTGTTTGTCAAACTGCTATATATACATCCAAATTATTTCTGTAAATTATTATTTTTGTCAACAGGTCATATATTTTCTTCAACATTTTATAAACAAAATGCGCAAAATCTATTTAAGTAAAAGTTTTGGGTACCCCTTAAGAATTTCGTAAGAGCTAAATATATACAGTTGGCAATCAACTAAATAAACAATGTTAACAAATACCTGTTTGTTTACACAATAAAAGCTACACTAAAGGTTTGTTATGTGCAGGAAGACAAGTAAACATGTTCTCAATTACCAAGAATATACCGTGCCCTGAATTGGTATTGGGATATATGACTATAATAAAATCAACGGTACCAATTTTCTTGCACCAGATGCGCATTTAGACAATACATGTCTCTTCAGTAATGCTCGTGACCAAAATATTTGAAATCCAAAACTTATATAAAAGATGAAGAGCTATACTGTAAAAGATCCAAAAAGTTTAACCAAAATCCGTGAAAGGAATCAGAGCTTTGCATGAGGGAAATACATTCATTAATTTATTATAATTTCTCTCATTTTGTAACAGCAAATTTTAAAAACACAAAAAATCCGTATTTTCATGCCAGTACCGAAGTACTGGCTACTGGGCTGGTGATACCCTCGGGGACTAATAGTCCACAAGCAGAGGCATCATATAACCAATTTTTGTTTTATCAACCTTAACTGGTATAACCGGTCTATTATCGAATGATAAAAGTACCAAAATTAATGTATTGATTGGTATTTACCTTGCTTTGTATAATCCACGAATATCAGAAAATATTACATTTTAGGTCAAATTTACACTCACGGTTGATGTCGATCTTGTAATGCTGAGAACTTTGGTCTGTTAAGTCTCTATTTTTGTTCAAAACACATAAAACGGTACAAAATCCTCATTCAAGGGCATTCATGCTTATGAATAGTGACATCTATTTACTTTTTCGGCCAAATTTGACCTGTTTGGGAATCATGTTTGTTATGAAAATATTCTATTTTATATTTAATTTTTATCAGGCAAAACACGAAAACAATATAATTGCATTTTTATTAAAGGACAATATAATTCCAATAAGGAGTCGTCAGAAAGTTTCCTCCGAATTGTCTTAAATGTAGAATATGTCGTCTTGATAAGTTTTGCTTTTAAGTTTTTGTTTCTCTTTTATAATTCTATAGTTATATGGCAAAAACGCATAATTTGGTAAAAATTGTCATCAATAAATCTTTTAATGAGAAGAGTGTCAATTACGATAAAAGTCTTAAAGTTTATCTCTACCTAATATAGTTTTCAAGATAAAGGCAATAAGGACAACAGTGGTAAGATGTTTCATGTTAGTGCAATAAGATGTCGAACAGATTAACAATTAACAATTAGTAGAGTTAAAAATTCTGGACATTATGTCCTGTCAATTTTATATTTACTTTATTTTGACAATAAAAGACAAAACATACGTTTACACTTATGTTTTATTTTTAGCAATGTTGGGTAGCACGAAGGGTAATCCTTTTATAAATAAAAACCCCATGATGAGTGAAGAAAAAAATGATTAGGTTCAGTTCAGTAGTTTCAGAGGAGACGATTTTTGTAAGAGTAAACAGACGACGACGAAAGCCAAATGATGAGAAAAGCTTGGTTGGCTCTTTGAACAAGGTGTGTTAAAGTTGACTATCGGAACCGATGTTAATATATTTTATTAAAAGCGTAGATCATAAGATAAGAAATTAAACAGAGGATAAATGACAGGTTATAGATCAAGATGTATACTATGAAATCTTAAACGTTTGCTATTTTGAATGAAATATACGTCAAAAAGACAGGGAAGTCAACACTATCAATAAAGTATGAGTGTAAATGAAAAAAAATAAACAAGACTTTTCAAACCTTGCAAAGTAAATGCCTTGTGTCGCCAACTGCCTTCAGTGCATCTAGCAAGTTGTTGAATGATTTGTTTGGTCTTCCCACTATGTTTGTCGTTTTCCAGAAATTCAATGCCATGATTTTGATAATAAGCGGCATGCGTATGTAGCTGTACTCAATATCTTCCCAGTCATTCAGTTGTATCCCGAGGTTAATTATCAACTCCCTACAACTTTGAATATTCAGTTGATAGGCAAGTCTTGATAGATGTTGCTCACTTGGTGACATTGTCAGGACAGATTCGTCCAGACCTAAATATAAAAAATAATCTCTTACAAATAGACGATAATACTAGAATTGAATTAGCAAGTATTTTTTTAAATCGTGTTCGAACAATAGAGCTTGGACCCAATTGATCCTGCATGTTTTGGTCTGTTATTTCCGACGGTTAATCATCAGCTTTAAAGTCATTACTCCGATACTTACATGATTTAAAACCAAATGGAATTAGATTCGCCACTAATCAAACATTTCAAAATGATCCTAAATATCTTGGCCAAAGTTTATGATCGCTGAAATGTCTATCTTTTTAAAATAATTGTTTTATCTCTTTACTCACAAAGATTGTAAATATGCATAGCTTTCTTTCTTTAGAATTATATCGTTCATAATGAACATACAGAAGGTTAATCAAACCACGCGCGTAGAATACGAAAGTTTTAATGTTATTTTTACATATGAAAACTGGACCAATATTGCCAGTGTTTGTTCCCTAGGGTATCATCAGCTCATTAGTAAGCGGTCTAATTCACGATTCGCAACATACTGTATATTTTCCAATTATGTATTTGAAATTATTATAAGGCCTGTTTGCCTTAAGGAAATTTTGCATACTTTAAAGTTGCCGCTTGTCTAAAAGCTGTAAATGTGGTATTTCATATATCAATTTCAAATTGCATTTATTAAGGGAAGTTTGTCAGACGCATGCTATCAATGAAATTTTATTGTGTTCCACTGCATGGAAACGGATCCTCTTCTTCCTCTATTTATTTCATTATCGAATATGATTTATAACTGTTTGTTGGACATCAACAAGACTTAAGATGCCAAATTTGGTACAGAAACTGTTGATATTTCAACTGCAGTTTTAGAAGGTTCTTGATGCTGTATTTTGTATGTGTAGTGGATTGCATTTTGTTGTTTGTATTTATTTGTTTTTCTTCCACCGATTGTCGGTTTGCTTTTAATTAATGGTATTGATTCATCCGTAATACCTAATTTAGATTTGAAAGAGAATTGGCCATGGACATTCATCCGACCTTGGTATTATAGAAATTATTCATTAAATGAATCCTGATTTCATGATTATAAATCATGAACTTAATTACTTTACCTGGGCAATTGGATGAACACTCTTGATGCGTCTGAAAAATATTTCGAAGATACATTATGATAGATAATATAACAAAGAGATAAATAAGTACGTTATAACTTCAAATTGCAAAAGCTAAGGATGATATAGAATCTTTTTTTTCAATTTTTAATATAAGAGGAATTTACAAATAATGCTTCGTAATACACAGTTACTTTGGCCCAAATTTGTCAAAACATGTTTAAAAAAAGATAATAATTCGACCTGCCGTGAATCCGTATTCAAGATAACTTTGATTTAGCTCCTTACGTAGACAGAGGCTACATGTACGCATGTATTAGTTATATTCAACTATAAAAAGGACTTATTTTTTAACTCAAAACATAAAATCAAACAGACCTACAAAAATTGTATTGCACTTGTTCGTTATTGATCTATTATCATGTAAACATCGTGTTAACATGATTATCAACAGTCTTCGGTAATCATCTCAATGATATTTGTGGCGTCTAGGCAAAAATGCGCAAGCAATGCTGATATAACAAACTAATACATGTTGCCTCAGCAAAATTTCAAAGTCAACAAACAATGACTGAAGGGCGGGACCAAAAAATCTCCATGGATCTGAGAAATGCTTATACAACTGCATACCAAATATCATTGACATACCACAACTAGTTATCCACAAACTGACATAATCACAAACTACAACATGCTAACTAAGCAAAGTTTTAAAGTCGATAGACCATGACTGAGAGTGCAGTTCCAAACAATTATCATGGTAATAAGATGTGCCAATGCTTATACAACTACATACCAAATATCATTGTCCTACCAATACTGATTCACCATAAACTAGACCTGATCACAGGTTAATACCTTTTTGATATCACCGCCGCAATGCGCAATACCTCTAAGATAATTGTACAAATCATTGCATGCTCTGAGGAAGAATATCTTTAATCTTACGAATTATTCAACAGAGGAACTCCCAAATTAATTTGCTAATTTGTCTATTTCATAAGATTAATTACCTTGTTAAAAATCCACAGTAAAGGATCTCTAGAGAAATGTGTATTTCCACTATTACACACCCACTCAGGAGTTTGTTTTGCCTTTGAAACTGATATCACACATGGAGCTCTGCAACAAACTTCTCCGACTTCAATGTGAAAGAGATTCGACACATTTACTTGTTGGTGGTTTTTTCCTATGCTGATTAAATAAAACTTCAAAACAGCTTGTAAAGTAACCGTCAAGCAATCTTGAATACTGGCTGCGATATCTGGGGAGATGCAAGACCTAGATGACATGTTTGTAAGATAGACGACAATTCTGTTGTCTTCTACTATTATTCGAAACTCAGTTTGGCTGTCAACACATAGTACAGCTGAGGAATGGTATAATAATGGACGTGCGTTCACCTCTTTGATAGGCCAAATACCACTAACAGCACCTATCAGTTTGAAAGACAATGCCGACGGTATGGATGACTGTCGTATGTGATAGACCAACGCAATTGTTCTGTTTGCAAATGATTTGTCATCCAGAAAGGACATCGGCATCTTGTGTTTAACTGTGCATGGAACTAAAAAATAATCTATGTGTGTGTCATCCTGGCCAGAGTATCGTTTTGGCAGGACCAAAACATCGAGATGTACAAGGACCTGAATAATGAACTCTTTGAAGTCATCATCTGGTATATGATGAACGAATTGTTTCTGTTGCCATAGCTTAATGAGGTCTGTTTTGTATATTTTACCTGTTTCTGTCATTCTTCTTAGAATACTTCTTAGGGTCTCATCTTTGGGCCAAAACATTTCATCTGTGATGAATGACCTCAGAATATTGACCAATGCAGGAGGATACAGAATGATAAAATTGTTAAGTTCCGCTTGATCAAAGTACATGATTTTGCCCAATGCGTGTTGTGTTAACAGAAACTCGTCCATTTGTTTGTCAGAAAGTCCTAAATCTTTGTTCATTTTGTTTGCCTCAGCTAAGTATGCTTTTGGTATGATATGAATATTATCTTTGATCATATTATCGATCAGAATCTCAATTGGGACCCAAATTATTGGCCGTCGTAGTCCCCAAGATGGCTGGTTCCGAGCAATAGTGACAAGTTGGTTTTTCAAATGCTGTATTTCTTGATCGTCTTTGTCGGTACCGTTTATGAAGAAAACCGGATCGAAGACAATGTGTTTATTCATTTTATGGGAACCAAACATTTCAGTGACTCTCTTTACAAATTCGTTATTCCTTTTCGTCTGCATATCCTGTTGAGAAAATAATACACAACGCTAACAAACAAATCAAATACATCTTATGTTTTAGCATTGAACTAAGTCCTGTTTTTTTCTGACAGTTAATGACCCCTTTACCCTACATTCTTTGGATAAGCAACGATTAATAATATTCCCTTGGAAATATGTTTCATTTATCGTAATTGGCTTTCAAATAACGGTGTTAACTACGAATATGGTCTGGTCGTTACTTGGTGCAATTAGTCTATATTCGGATATATTTCTATGTTGACCTGAAGGGATAATCCTATCTTTAACTAGTGCGCGATTATGTTGTGCTGTAACATCATTGTCCTAGGTTAAGGAGTGTTCTATCTGTTCATATTTAGCCTCACAATAATATACATGTGTCTGTTTCGCGAATTAAACTTTCCAATGCATTTGAAATTTGTCATGTTTCGGCATTGTATAGCTTACGTTCCGTAATGAAAAATATACTTTGTCGAATAAGCATCGATTAAATGAAAAAAAAATGCGTTAACAAATATGAATGCTTACATCTGAGAGAATATCCCTATGCGTTGCAGCAAACAAGATCTTTGGCATGATACTACTATCATCAACACAGTAGGTGAGTATTGAGTTGACCCAATGTTTCACAATAGCTAAAAAAAATACGGATACTCAAATAAGTTTCCCCCTTGCATATGCCTCTTTGTTCATTTTCAGATTTTTGTCATAATCCTGAGTGAATAATAATGACTTTCTAGTTACATTTTGACAGTAATCTAAATATTCGTATTTGAATAAATATATAGGCAACTCTGAATTCCGTTTTTATCTTACGCAATTATTTTTATATAAATAACTTTTAACTGAAAAACCGCAATTTTTATACGTGTCGATGAAAAACAAAGTTTGTGGTAGAGGGGTCGAAAGACAACACAAAAACATTTCCTCCTGCCTTTGACTTTTGTCAAATAAATTAATCCAAGATGTGATAAATGGATCTTATATATTTAACATTTCAGTAACTGCTAGTACTTCTTTGATTATTTATTTATCATTGTCATTTTGCTTATAAAAAAGTAAATGTGATATGATTGCCAATGAGACAACTCTCAACAAGAGACCAAAATGAAACAAAAATTAACATCTATAGGTCACCATACGGCATCCAAAAATGAGCAAAGCCTATATATAGCATAGGCCCCGAAATGACAATGTAAAAAAATACAAACAAGAAAACTAACGGCCTAATTTATGAACAAAAGATGAACGAAAAAACAAATATATAATACATAAACAAACGACAACCATTGAATTACAAGCTCTTGACGTGGGACAGGCACATTAGGTGCTTTAGACATCGGACTCGTACTTCTTTTAAACATAGTTAACTGTGCGACTTGATATTTGTTTCTATTTTTCTACATTAGCTGGAGGTATAAGGGGACATTTAAGATCTTACAAAACATGTTATATCCCGTCGCATGTATGCTCCTGTCGCAAGCCAGGAGCCGCAGGCCTATGTGAGGTGTGATGTTTTAAACAAATTAAGTAAATGTATGTGCCACCTGAGGACCACCTTGAAGACCCATTGGTGGTCTTCTGCTGTTTTCTGCTCTGTTGTCGGGTTGTTGTCTATTTGACATATTCCCAAGTGCCGTTCTGAATTATTCATATATATTATCAATTGTCATAAGGATGTACTTACTTTCATTAGAAATATCACCCGTAGGATATTCTGTCAGAGGTTCTTGAAAATCCTTACTGCCATCAAACATCACCACAAATGTACCACCGTGCTGTACAAATAACTGATGGGTCATATCATACGACCTTTGACCACCAAAGTCAACTAAATCTGAAGGTGCAATCTTAACTTTGTATTGACCACTCTTAACTACTTTCAAAATGTCTTCATGTACAGCATAGGCTTCAACCCTTTTCACATTAGGCAGACTAATTAATGAAGTATTGTTTATTTCAGATGTACTGGTGTTTTCCCCTGGTAAGACCTCATTTTCCACAACGTCATCATCGGTGCATAGAGAAACTTCTGGACTGAAATTAGCATTAGTCTTAGTAACCTGAAGATTTAATTCTGTCAAATCAATAGAGGATGGAGCAAAGCACGAGTCCTGTTGGTTATCAATAGTTTGACGTTTAGTGATCTCACGATTTGGTTTTCCAATTACTAACTTGGTCAACACATTATGACCTCTTTCTTCTGAAAAAAAATGTTTTCACTCGGCATTAAAGGAAACATTAATGTATCAGACTATGAATGTGCTTATTAAATAAAATGTGCAATTCATAAATATTGATGACGACGACAAACAAAATAAAAGAGGGACGAAAGAAACCAAAAGGAACAGTCAATCTCATAAATCTCAAATAAACTGACAACGCCATGCGGCTAAAATTGAAAAAAGACAAACAGACAAACAATAGTACACATGACAAAATATAGAAAACTAAAGAATAAACAACAAGAACCCCAACAAAAACAAGGGGTGAT
Source organism: Mytilus trossulus (assembly GCF_036588685.1). NCBI lineage: Eukaryota > Metazoa > Mollusca > Bivalvia > Mytilida > Mytilidae > Mytilus > Mytilus trossulus. Next base: position 66,153,562 of record NC_086380.1, on the reverse strand, counting down.
CTCAGGTGCTCCGGAAGGGTAAGCAGATTGTGCTCCACATGTGGCACCCGTCGTGTTGCTTGTAGTTACGACGTAAGGAACATATCCGATATCATTTGTGAACCGTTTATTCCATAACGGTCACTCAACTCGTGATGGCGTCCGTAATATTTACGAAGGGATGATTTCAACTTCACCATTTGGAACTCTTGGTTTAATAGATTCCTTGTGAACAGCAACCCTCCATCAAGAAAATCATGATAGGAAATGCATGCACGAGGATATCGTATCAAATGGGTGATAAATACCCCGTATGCAGGTGATGCTGGAATGTTGCTACTTAGAAATGGAAAGTTCACAATTGGAAAGCTGAAATCATCCATTTTGTCGTAAATTTTTGTTTTCAACCGACCCTCATTGTCAATTTCTAAATGTAAGTCAAGATATTAAAGTGTTCCTTATGCCCAAGTCACACTACACCACCATCGCATCACGCTCACCGCGATCTAAAATAAATTCAGATCGTGGTGACCTCGCAGTATGAGCGGCATGAAAATGTTAATTTTCGTTTAATCTTGTTGTTTCTACGACCTCGTTACGCTTCTTCAACGATCCCGCTACGCTTATACCACGTTCTCACCATGCTTATTCTGCGACCTCACTACATTTTTCACGATCTTTCTACGCTCATCACATCCTCACTACGACCATACCACGATTGATCCGATCTCAACACGATCCAACCACGTTTTTTTTTCGATTATAGCACGCTCTTACCATGGCCATACTACAATCATACTACGCTCCCAGCAATAACGTTAACATCGTGTTCCAAATAAATGCTGTATCATTCCTTCAAATTATCATTGATACGTAGAATTTCTCGGAAACAAAGCAGTTATGCAACCATAATTTACGTAAGGGTAAGGGTAGAGGTAGAGGCAGAGGGCAATCTAATAGTAACGAATCATGTTCCAGAATAGATCTGTCAGACTGACCAATCTAACCTGAATCACAACTTAGTGCTGGTCCATCAAGATCAATTGATGCTTTAGTGAACGACCGAAGGGGTGACACAGATGTGTCCCAAATGATAAAGCCGTTGGATATAAAGGACAAAAGGTCCAAATTACATACAGACAAACAATAACTGGAAAACTTTTATAAATTTTATAAAACAGTGACAATGAGCATGATGATCGTAGTATGAACGTAGTCGTGTCGTAAGAACAGCGTGATGAGGACAACATGGGCTTGCTCAAATCGTACTATGGTCTATAGTCGTAGTGGGAGCGTGTTTTCGTCGCGGTAAGAACGTGATGATCGTAGTGAGATCGTAGTGCAGTCTCCCCGACTAGAAGAGCACTTTCGCTACGCTCTCGGTACGAGGGTACATCGACCTATGCGATCTTACTACGCCCGTACTGCGCTTGCATTACGTTCTACTACGATCTGATCTGCCACGACCGCACCACGATTATTTTGAACATGTTCAAAGTTGGCCACGATCATCACGATCATGAAGACCTTGAACCGACTGTACTACGACCTTACTGCGATCTGCACGATCGCACTACGATCGTCATTTTTTTTCACTTTTTGCACAGATCGTAGTGCGACCGTGGCCTAGTGGGATTGCGGTATTAAGCCGCCTTTATTCATCAATAACAAAATCCGAATACTAGTATCTGATAAATAAGTCTGATTTATCCATTATACTACTAAATGATGATTGTACACATTTACAGATGTACAAATGTAGGCTGCACTTTATAAATACAGCTGATTTCATAAAACCCCGACTTTTCTCGTAATGTTGACCTACTCAATTTCGTGAGATGTCATTATATATACGAATATTACCTATGCTTATTTTCGTAAGGGCATTATAAGCATTGTTTCCAACTTACATTGTGTTGATAATATGTCACCAGTGAACTTACATTCGTATTTATGAAGAAAAAATGCAGCAGCTTTACTTTTATTTGAAGGATAGTGGTTTCATTGACAATATTTACCAGTCATTTATATCATATTGAATCTGAAGTATTGTGAAACAATGCAATGTTTAATAAAACGTTACTGTTTAAAACTGTTAAATGGTAAAAGATGTACCAAGGGACATCCAAACTCATAAGTCAAAAATACCAAGGGACATCCAAACTCATAAGTCAAAAATAAGGCACAGGAAAAAAAAAGACAAGAAACAAAAACAAAAACAATACAATAAACACAACATTTAAAACTTAAGACTGAGCTACACAAACATCACAACATAACAGGGTTGATAGCAGGTGCTCTGGACAGAAAAAGGGGAAATGGAGTGTTCGTTACGACCTTAGGAACATTTCCGTCGTCATATGTGAAACAGATATTTCCTAATGGTCAACAATCTTGGAATGGCGTCCGTAAAATTCTTACAACTTGGAACTCTTGCTCAAATAGCTCCAATGTCTATTTGAAGGAAACCACGAAAGGAAAAACAAGCCCTGGAATTTTGTATTAACTAAGGTATTTATAAATCAAAGGAAAAGATTACCATATTTATTTTTTCTTGTGAAAATATCAACAGTTTAACGATGCCAATGTATGAACTTTTCATGCCTATCTTTGAATTTATTATGCTTTATGTATAACAATATCCACGTCTTATATTTTCAAACTACTTTACCTTCTTTTAAAGGGACCATCTCAAAACTCTCCAAGTTGATACCATTACGCCCAAAGTGTATGACTAATCCATCTGTTGATTTCCATGTAAGTGGTATTGGGCTACCAATTAAAACACTTGCTAGGGTGGACTTTCCACATGCACAACTTCCACAAAGGAAAACTCTATTTTCAAACGACTCATATGATCCAGTGGATAGCAGTTTTCGAAAATCTTCAGACGTTCCAGCAAAAGGAAGCAAATCAGGATCTATTAAAATATTCAATCAGAATCATCATTTATTTATTGGTTTTTCATAGTTCATCTGTAAACATTTTCATTAATCTTAATACGGAATTCTGTGATACAGATTTGTGATTCTAAGCAAACTGTTAGATAGTAAAAAGGATTGCTCTATTTTCTTAGTTTGTGAAAATATGAACACCGTAACTGTTTTAAATATATGAACTGTTTATCTTGGGAATGCTACCAATGCTAACTTTTAAACAGATACCAGTAAATCAGGATTTACTAAAGATTCTAATATGACGTGCTTATTTCGCTTTGTAAACAACACCGTCCGTGATAAAATTCCCGATATACTTATACTTAGCGCAGAATCAGAGAGATACATAACAATGGATGTTACAATATACCTCCCACGTAAGTCCACATGCATCAGAACCTATTTGCAAACGCTTTGCCGATATTTTGTTTAAAAAACTGAAGTTGAAATAAATTAAACTACAAAACTTTTATTCTTATTTGAATACATAACAAAAAGAACTAATTCCCAAGAGATCGGAAAAAGCTACAAATCAAAATAAAATAAAATTCCGCGAAAGTTTTTGGTGCATTTCCATTCTTTATTCGCATATTTATTGATGTCAGCAAGTCAACATTGCGGTACCTTAGTTACGAAATGTCATCTTTGGATTTGACAGTAGGATACGAGAAAAACATGTAGATTAAAAATGGCACATGTTTAGTTTGATTATTAAAAGAATAAAGTACATTTTTTTGGCGGTTATTAACGAAATATTAATTCATGCAAGCTATAGATTTATGAGAAAGTGTAAGCTTTATCTCACAGGGAGTAAGAAAGAACAGCAGCACACATGGCCTTCCCACCCTCGCTTCAGTATTTAAACGACCGTATTTGTCCCATTAAAATCGAAATAATTCATGGAAGCCATAGATTTGTTGTAAATTTACACATGGCCTTGGACGTGATATTCGTTAATTTTTTCCCTCCGTAAGGCTCTGAATAAAATTCAAATATCATGGCCCACGCCATGTGTAAATTTCGAACAAATGGCTATGGCTTCCATGAATTATTTCGTACATAACTTGGAATCATTATCAGTTCATTGCTACGAATCGGGAGGAGGGGGGATATTTTCAATAGATAATCTTATCCGGACCTTAATTCCAGGCTCGGTTAACAACTTTACCAAAAATGTCCATGTAACAATGAAGGGTATGCTCATTGAAACACAAACCGTCATTACAGAAACGGGTATAGCGAACGAGTCGGGATATAAATCCCGTAGGATGGTGCCAAGTAGATTCACCTTTCACAAAAGGGACAAAAAAGGGGAAAGACAAATGATCCCTTTTGTCGATCATTGTTGTGTAGAATTTCTTGTGTAAAACTAAAATATCTAAATTCAGAAAGAACAATTGTTGCTTACATTTAGCTTGAACCAAAAAGGCTTACATTTAGACACCATACATCTGGTTCGATCAAACCAGCCTCAATAACTGCGCATGGATCAAAGTAGGTTGATGATTATGCTATACACTACGTTAAGAGCATTTGCATTATTTATGTTTCTTCATGTTTTATACCGAAAACTAAATACAAAATCCTAAATCAATGGCACTATTCAAAGAAACATATTTTTTTCTATCTTAAGCTTCAACTTCTGTCATAAAAATACAACATCAACACAATTTACATTGATATAAGTAATGGCGGCGGCGTTAGCTAACTTCTTTTTTTTGTAAAGCTTTATATTTTAAAAGATGGATAATTCTGCAAAACTGCTTTAAGGTCAAGTTACAGTAAATGGGCTATGTCACAGATTTCAGTAAAATTTGGCATACAACTCTGGCTCGATGAACTTCAACTGAAAATCGAAAAAATATTGCATTTATCTCAATTATCATTTGAAATATTACTGATTGAATTCTTACAAAATGGGCGAACATTTGTATAGAAAGCACATAAAATCGGCGAAAACCCTTCTAAAATTTGTCTTAAAATCGCCAAAACTCTAATTCTACTCCATAGATTTTCTTAAAAAACTATATGTTGATGATACATAAATTTCCGTTATAATGATGCAAAATAAAGATAGGGTCACCGACTTCGTTCTTACGATATACATCATCCAAAGTTGCATTCTTTGTGAAAAAATCCATCAAAAAGTCGAAATAATCGTAACGTTATCGCGTTGCAGGCCGAAAAACGTTGATTTTTGACGTTTTTCACTACCAACAAGGTAAGGTAGCAATACACAGTTAGAAGTTTAGTTTCGCATTATGGCCCCTGTGAATTTTTTAAATATGAAAGTTTTTGTACAATAAAATTGATTTTTAGATAATTGAAGAATAATATAGCCTTCTTAGTGGGTATATATGAACATTTATATTGATTTTAACATGTTTTATAGGCCATTTCAATGATTGACAGTCCGTATTTTCCTATCCCTTCCCGTTCATAGGTCCATAAATTATTGTAGTGTTTATCAACAAAGATTTTGCGCTCGATCTTTTCAATTCAATTTTATGGAAAAACGAGCAGGAAGACATATGATTTTTTTTGGACCACTTGATAGATATAAACCTATGGATTTAGGAAAGGTATCACTGTAAGTCATTGAAATTTTCCTTTAGACCAAATTTTGGAGACTTTTGTGACATGTTCACCCCCCTTTTTTGCTATATTTTGTATCTAAGAAATGCAGATTGTTGCCATGGTTACACCCAAAAGGGATAATATTTCACCCTTATGACCATTAGAAATCAAATCTATGGAAGATTCTCTTTCTACAAGTATATACATGCATAACACACATATAAAGCCTTCTTTGTTAGACAAGGGGAGAAAGAGGGTGTTTAAAAATTATGAGTGTCAATTTTAAGTTTTTTTCCTAACTGTGTATTGCTACCGAACAAATTCATTATTAGACAAAAAACTAAGTCGGTGACCCTATGATTATTTTATATCATTAAAACAGAAATTAATATGTCAACAATATATTGTTTTTTAAGAAAAATCTATGGAGTAGAATTAGAGATTTGGCGATTTTAAGACAAATTTTAGAAGGTTTTTCGCCGATTTCGTGTGCTTTCTATACAAATATTCACCCATATAAAAAGAAATCAATCTGCAATTTTTCAGATAATAAAAGAGATAAATGTATTTTTTTTCGATTTTCAGTTGTAGTTCAACGAGCCAAGGTTGTATGCAAACTTTTAGCAAAATCTGCGACAAAGCCCATTTACTGTTTGTTGACCTTAAACTGAAAATGACTTATTTATTGTAAAACAACAAAATGACCAGACTCCATTAAATATTCAAAATGGAACATTTCCTAGACAATCGGCAATACCAAAGGATCAAACACTTCAAACAAATGGATAACAACTGTCATATGTCTGACTTGATACAGGTATATATATGGAACATGTGGATTAAATCTGGTTTTAAACTTAGCTAAACCTCTTACTTGAATGACAGTCACAAAAAGTCGCATAAAGTTCAATAATATTGACCACAGTGCTTTAACGAACCAAATATATATAAGGTAAATAAATCAAAAGAAAGAGTTATAATAGTTAACAATGTATTATAATCTCGATCATCGTAAATACTTTTTTACAAAAACAAATATTCCTTTAAAAATATTCGTAAAGGATTCACATTCAATTAATATGGTGTTTTATTCTATGAAATAAGATCAAACAGATCTAAGAAAATATACTTTACACCTTGGGCATGCTCTCTTTTTTATATTAATTGTTACTAATTTGTATTTATTTTTACAAGCTTTTATTTATTATTCTATATCTATAGATGTAACGGGTTATGTCCTAATTGATTATTTTTTAGGTGGTCATGTCAGTCATTAGCTTTTTGGCGAAAATTTAGGAATTATGATTTCAGACATTTTGTATTGTCTTCTAAGGACCTTTTGTAGCTCTAGATTACAAACTTATAACATATTTGAAAGTGTGATAAAGGTGAAATCACAAAAATACTGACTCTGAGGCAAAATTAAAAGCTCAGACACATCAAACGAATCGAATATACAACAACTGACAAATGCTTGATTTGGTACAGGCATTTTCTAATGTAGAAAACGGTGGATTAATTTTGGAACAGTTAGCTTAACCTCTCACTTGTATGCCAGCCGTTTCAAATTCCATTATATTGACAACTAAACAATGTGTGAACAAATACGAAATATGTAGAAAAAAGTATGGAAACAGTAGTCAACATAGTGTTATAATATAAATCTCTTTAAAAGGGGTAGACCTTGGTCCAGGGAGATAACTCTTTAATTCAGTGATGCGTTTGTAATAGTCAAGTTTTATAAATGTATTTTAAGCATTGACCTGAAACAGATTAAAAATAATCTATGTATCCTAGAAGCTTAGAACATATTTATGAAAATGGCTGACACAAACGTACTGATGATTTTAAGAGTTATTTCCCTTAACCTAGGTCTACCACCTTAAACAAACAGATGTATAACCAAACATTTACCATGCTACAATATCAATATGACGGGATGTTTTAGTTCAGAGCCACGTCAAATGCAAGAACAAATTCATTGTTAATTTCTTGAACCAATGTCCCTTTCTCCATTGTTTTCTCACATATTTCACAAACATTCTTTAAATTGTACATTAAAAAGTTTCTACAGGTACAGTACCTTCATGCTTGCCTCCTGTATGTCCATGTATTTCAATATCGTCTCTAACAGTGTCTGGTTCATCTTTAGAGGTCGCCATTTTAACATTGTCTCCTTGTAAAAGTTCTATTGAAAATAACAATATTTCACTCATTTCTAGTATAAAGGCATTATATATTTTCAGAACAATTTATAAAGATAGGAAAAATCAAAGAAATGCAACAAATCACCAATCATAGAACTTACAGTGTGATTGATTCCAAGTGATAGATGTTTGTTCTTACAATAGCATTAAACCTTTTCTCTGCGATAAGGCCAATCCGGCATATTTGAAATTACTACCGTTGAGTTCCACATTGGTTTTATAAAGTTTAATAGTATATAATCCGTTCGTCATGACAAATACTGTTTCAAAGTCTTAATTTGGTTGCAACAACAATATATATAAGATATATTCAGTATCAAAACACCCCCCTTTTTTAAAGTAAATTAATCGAAATAGAACGGGGAAAAAAGGAGGATTTAACAACTGCAAATGATTACACTATAATGAACTTATGAGAGGATTATAGATGATTTAAAAGGGGTCTATGATTTTGGAATGTTCTCTTCAGATATAAACTGGCGAGAAAAAAATACTGCCCCAGAAATGCAAAAAAATAAATAGTACAAAAGTAAAACATGTACATGCAATAAACATTTCTCGTTCATTGTTGGTTATCTCGTAAATGACAACCGGAAATATAATATGTGTATTAAATGCGCATCGTCTCATTAAGCAAGGGATCTCTAATCGTTATCCCTGACTCATTTGTATTATGAGAAATAGAGCTGAAAAGGAATGTGTTTGGTGTTAAAAGGGATGGCATAATTACAGTTTACAAACTAGGGCATATTTCTTTGAACTCTTTTTACCTCAAAAGTTAACGTGGCTATTTGAGGGTTGAGTATAAACCTACATTGAAAGCAGTTAGCCATCAGTAGATAGAGCTATTTGATAGAACACAAACAAATGCTGTATAAGAAAAACGATTAGGATGTTTTGCTCTTTCGTTTGTTTCGTAAAATTGAAGACCTGTTGGTGACCTTCTGCTGTTGTTTTTTTTATTTGGTCGGGTTGTTGTCTCTTTGACACATTCCCCATTTCCATTCTCAATTTTATCTCATCATCAAATCTTGGAAGACGGCTTTTTCCGTTTTTGATTTATACATTTTATTTTTTGTCTAAGCAATTGCTTGACGATTTTCATTTATAATTATCCTTAGATACAGTACAACATGCAGTTGTTTGCAATCTGTAGTTTATGTCATTTCGTCATATGGTCTCTTGAAAAAATTGTCCCGTTTTCAATCAAATCGCATATCACTATATCTATATTGAAGCCCAAGGAAGGAAACAAAAACCTGTGTCAAATCGTTTTTGTTGATGTAACCTGCAATATAAAAATGGACAGGAGTGTGAAGAAGTAGAACATATCAAAATATCCGAAATGACTTCTTTATTCAGGTACCGATTTTATTGCTAAGCAGAAATTAAAGTCGTTAAGGTTTTTTACACGCCTAATCCTTTTTTGGGTATAGGATTATCATGTTTCATATTTGATTGAAATCATTTACACATAACCAAGATATCGACCTAACAATGTAATATGTTATCGTAATTTAATCAATTATAGATCGGAAAATACAGTGTAAATTCAACTTCGACTTTTAGTGACTGAATTTTCGGTTCTACCTAAACACCATGTCCGAGTATGGTCTTGAGGAAACGATTATAGTCCGTGAGAAGTCATGGCTTGATAAATGACTGACCCGTGTTAAGAGAGAGCCTCATCTCTTGCACGTTTAAGACACCCTTGCCGCTAGAAGGCAGCACTCTCACCCGACAAGTGGAAAGGGATCAATATAAGTTCCATAACTTGTTTCCCAATCTAATAGGTCCGAGAACACAATTAATTCGTAGTGCATTTCTTTTAGAACATAAATGAAAATAAAAAAAATCCCACCTGCGCTTTCTCAAAGAAACTTTTACAGTGTGTTGTTCTACTTTTGGGACAAATTATATCAAATTTATAGAAAACTTCATCGTCTCTAACTCAAAATATGGACAATTTTATGTTTAGGGCGTCTTGAAATCTTTTGACAGCTTCCGAAGTGCTCATTTTCAACCTTTTTCAGCTGGACCAAATCACTACTTTCCTTTAAAATTCTGGACCCAAATTTTTTTACAGTGTAATTTCATCCCCCTTCTTGCAATTTGAGGCAGTGAACATGGAGAAATAAATTTGGAAGGGGTATAAAAATTAATGGCAAGTAACCCACTGTCAACACTAGGGACTATATTTGTAAACAACGAAAATCAAGGGACGACAATGGTGGTCTCGGACCTAATAGGGTAGAAAGAGTTGACAAATCTTAAAAAAACTTGGTATGAACAAAGCTTAATGTATTATAACACTGCTTACAAAGTTTCATGACAATAGGATGTACATTATAGACATTAAGTTAAGTTCTATACTCATCTTTGCCTGTAAAATTTTGACGTTAAAATTGAAAAATTTCAACTATCAACATTTGGGGCTTTAAAAATTAAAATATTGCAAAAAAACACTTTTTAAATGCCTTAACATATAACTTATCATGTACTAAAAGCAATAGAGTACTCATTTGATTTATCAGACTTGGCATAATTATTCAAAAGTCAAATTTATATGAGCCTGTGCCTAAAAATTCAGGTTTTTCAATGAAGGGGAGCCTTACATGAAGATGTAATATTTTCCAGCAATTTTTAATTTGTGAAGCTCTTTAGTTATAAATAATCCTTACATATGTATTTAAAGTACTTTAAATGGAAAGAAAAGTTACAAATAACATATCATATTAGTTTAAAAGGGTCTTAGGCCAAGTAAGACTGGAAAAAATTTAGGGTCAATTAAGGCCGTGCTACATATTTACATTAAAAAATGCATATTAAGGCTATAAGAAATAAAAATTTGTGTCTTTTTTATCATTTCTATAATCATGTGACATGATACAACAAATCTGAGCACAAAAAGACTCTTGCAATTAACTTTTCTTACAAGCAGTATGGGCTGAAACAAAGATTTTTGCCTTTTTAGGGAAAAACTTGCATGCAATTTATTCTCAACAGGCTTATATTTAAACCACTTGCTATCCTACAGAAGAAAAGAAATTTATTATGTGAAATGGAACAGGTACAATAGACATTGTAAAGTGCATTTGATACAAATTTAGTGAGGTCTGTAATATGGACATCAAATTTTATATACCAAGCTCCCCACTATTGCCTTCATCCAAACAAGGCGTTAGACAAGGGTCATTTATACAACACATTTTGCACATTTTATCTGAGATAAACTTCTTTTCTGTAGATTCAGAGTTCATAAATAAGTAAAAGAAGCAGGTAAAGGCATAGAAACACAAATATTGACCCATAAAAACCTGTCAGATAGAAAGTCAGGATGCCATTTATGCATCAATATTGAAAAAGTTATAAAATGCCTATTTTGACCATAAAATGCCAAAATTGGTAATTTTTGCAGAAATTCTATAAAATAAAAGTTTAAATCCTTTAGTTTCATGCTATTTGACAAGTTGACACCATCAAATCATTTAGGGAAGTTGCCAGAGTACAAATTCTATATTTACAGATTTCACCTCTTAGGTCCGAGAACACAATTAATTCGTAGTGCATTTCTTTTAGAACATAAATGAAAATAAAAAAAATCCCACCTGCGCTTTCTCAAAGAAACTTTTACAGTGTGTTGTACTACTTTTGGGACAAATTATATCAAATTTATAGAAAACTTCATCGTCTCTAACTCAAAATATGGACAATTTTATGTTTAGGGCGTCTTGAAATCTTTTGACAGCTTCCGAAGTGCTCATTTTCAACCTTTTTCAGCTGGACCAAATCACTACTTTCCTTTAAAATTCTGGACCCAAATTTTTTTACAGTGTAATTTCATCCCCCTTCTTGCAATTTGAGGCAGTGAACATGGAGAAATAAATTTGGAAGGGGTATAAAAATTAATGGCAAGTAACCCACTGTCAACACTAGGGACTATATTTGTAAACAACGAAAATCAAGGGACGACAATGGTGGTCTCGGACCAATATACACAATTTTTTTTAAAACTAATTATATTCCTTTTAATTTAGAAAAAAAGTGTGATAACGTATGTATCAACTCCTTAACATAACAATAGACGACTGCATATATTCTTTAATTATTCTGGCATTTGCTCTTATATAGATATGACGGAATAAACGTTTTCTATCGTTAATACATGTTTATACAGTTTGTGGTTTAAATGTGCGGGCTTAAGTGACCTGTTGAAGGCGAATCAAAAAAGCCGGTTCAGACGCACAACATTTATATACAGTATGTTTTACTTTGTGTAACAAAAGTGCCGCTTTTTAAGAAATGCACGAGCATCACGTATGAATTGATATATTTGAAACGTCAGACAATGGTCAGAAAGAATGATTTGCTGAGAAATAGAAAAATGAAATAATCACGTTTATGTATATTCTAGTCTATTTGCAAGATCCCCTTTTCGTCTGCCAAATCTGTTTGTCACCGCTGGGTAAATAAATGCATACACAATATGCGTCAGATAATAACATTAGTAAAACCCGGTCCGTATCTGTAAATTTTGTATCTACTAGTATTTATCTCAATAATAGAACACAACTCTCTATGTTTACATTTAAAACGAATCAAAGATTTATGATGATCAAACTTGTGATTGAGGTGGTATGGGTGTCTTTTGCCAACTTGGATTGTAAATTACAGAGAACCTGAGGTCTAGATTTTCGTTCAAATTAGCATATCTTTTCAAGGAATGTATCATAACTAATCTGAATTTTTATTGAAATGAATAAATTTATAAGATATAACTTATAAATATTATTTTTTTTACAAGCGTAGATTGTAAATGTTTCTGAAATAAGCATTTTAAGGGGAAATCATGCATTTCTGAAGGAATCTACATGACCTTTTGTATTTTAGTCGGAAAAACGCACGTTGATCCTATCATTCTTTTGATATTCTCAAAGCATTAATTAAAAGCTATCTTCTCATACTTTATTTTACAATTCTATAATTTAGTTTAGCTTCTAATCACTCAATCATGTTTTTTCTGTATAATCTTTACAAAATGTGTCATTTTGTCACAAACTGTAGCTTAAAAAAAAGTCCGGTGACCTATCATATTACTTATATTTTTGATCATATCACAATATATCCTACATTTGGCAAAGTATGAACAAATTCTATCATTTTTAATTTAGACTCCCATTCTATTTTAATAGAAACATTTTCTTCAAATTGTAAGTATTTGTTACCTGATGTTCAGATAACTAAAATTATTTATTATTCTAAAATGAATATTTGCACAATACCGTTTAATTCCCATTCATTCATTTTCTCAATGATTTGATTTTCCTCGTTTAAACTCAGATTGAGGTCCTTGACTATTTTTTTCATCAGTTGGAAAGCATTTGAGTATTGTACCGCATCCCAGTGAGTGCAATTGCCTCGTGTCCATGGGTTCTGTATACTTCGTCGTACCTGATACATAACAAGATATATACTACATATGAAACCTGTATAAAACTAATACATGGAAGCAGAATTAAATCGCAAGGCATTGTGTTTTTAAAGTAGGCGATACTTCGTGTCACAGTGGTCCGTAAACACATATCTATTCTGCTATTATCTGAGATGACATTCATAATACAAATCCGCGATAAAAAATATAAAATCAACTATGTGGACACAGATTCGTTCTTAGAAATATAAACCAACATTTGGGAAGTGAAAGATTTGGCAGTTTACCTAGGTAACAAATTAAGATAATTCAATCTGCATCTCAATGTACTTTTTTGTTTTATTTCTAATGTTAAGTAAACGATACTACAACATTTTAACAAGGCACTGAATCTTCTTTTGCGTTTTTCGGTGGTCACTTAAACACCACGACCAATGGTTTTAATTAATTTATATATCAAATTACATCTCGATATAACAAATAGTGATTGAACAACTACGGACGTTGATTGTAAAAATGAATATCATTACTATAAAAAAACACGAAAGATTAGATGATTAGCATTTTGAACTTTCTTGCAGAAATGGTTAGATATCAGATAAAACAGATACAGAACCTGCATATACAGCATATACCTAAACAACTAATTAATGTTCTTGATCAATCGCAGAAAAGTGGAATAGCTGCATGTGTTGTCAAAGTCTTTTAATGTGTCATGTCTGTGTGTAGAATAGCTTAAAGAAATAAAAACATGCTTGATTGTGTAGTAGTACTTTTCTTTTTGATGATCATATATTGCACTGTTTTTGTTGCCTTCGTCTTGTTTTAGGAAAGTTTTTGTTGGCTGTTATTGGTTGAAATGAGTGTTTCATGTTTGCGTATTACATGTATAAGTCTTTTGTCCGTAGTTTACACAAATATCTTACTTCTTCGGCATCTGACTTTACAATTTGAGGAAACTTGTCAATATTGACGATCAATCCCAGCAAAGCAGATATGTCACATGTGTCATCAAAGCCTGTATAGTTCGTCATATGTGTCGGTAAAAATAGCTTGGATAAATCAACAACACTCTGGATTGTGTAGTCGTACATTGCATGTTTCTTACCAAACCTTGCTTTGTTGTTGTTGACAGCTCCATAGTTCAGGCTTTTGTGTGTTGGTTGATAATATTCTGAATGTGTTGGATATATTTGCGTATCAATATTCTGATAGCGGGTTAATTCATTATAGAGTACTGTTAGAATTGGAACAACATATTTCCTCAAAGCTGGTATTAATACAGTGTTCATACATATTCCAACAACCAACCACCTTTTCTCATTGTCGTCTAAATCTGATGGTTTAGCTGTAAATAATGATTTACCAAGAACAGTTTTTTTTATAATCTGTCAAATGCAAAGAGTACACTAATTTCTTTTCGTAATTGTTTCGAAATTTGGTATAAACTATGATTTTGAGAATTTAGAATTGTTTCGATCATTATCACAACATCAATACATTTCGTGTTATACAAATTTCCTAAATATAGCACTGAAATATTCTTTTTTACCAGTTATCAAAAATACGACACAAAAATATACGTATTCCATACCTTAACAATTGAATGACCAATAACACATTATATTATGGCTTGTAATATGGTTAAAATATCTGAACTTGACAATTTGGTGTGGAGTGTTACATTAAAGGTAATACAGTAATCAGTTAGATAAAACAAAATACCATTTTAGTTTATATTTTCATACATGGCAATATAAAAGTAACAGATGCATAAAATTCATTAATGGATACCTTTCAAAAATGTAATAGCAGAAAAAACTGAAAATTAGCTTGGATACTGAATTATTTCATTATTTTCTCAGGAAATCTGTGTATACTGGAAAATCACAAAAAATTTGAACAGTGATGAAAATTCAAAACGAAAAGTCCCTAATTAGATGGCAAATCAAAATATCAAACACATCAAACAAATGGATTACCACTCTGACTTATGATTCTAACTAGGTTCATGTACATGCAGTTTTTTATGTGGAAAATTGTGGATTAAACTTTGTTTTATAGTTATCTAAACCTCCTACTTGTAAGACAGGCATAAAAAAAAATATTTGACAACGATGTGCGAACAGAACAAACAGACACAATTAGTATGGCGTTCATTATCACTGATCATGAACTAGTATATATTTGTTTAGGGGCCAGCTGAAAGACGCTTCCGGGTGCGGAAATTTCTCGCTACATTGAAGACCTGTTGGTGACCTTCTGTTGTTGTTTTATTATTTGGGCGGGTTGTTGTCTCTTTGACATATTCCCCATTTCCATTCTCATTTTTACAATAGGCGAAAATCTAAAATATTGGGGTACAGCAATTAACATTATGTTGTAATCTCAATCACTATACAGGCAAACAGATATGTTTAGTACAAATAATATATACGTCATCTATATGTTCAGTAGTTGTGGTTTGTTTATGCGGTTCATAAGTGTTTCTTGTTTCTAGGTTTTTATACAGATTATACCGTTTGTTTTCCCGTTTTAATGTTTTCCCGTAGTACTTATAAGTCATGTTATTGCCCTTTATAGCTTGCATGTTCAGTGTAAGCAAAGGCCCTGAATTAGAGACCCCACTTTGACCTATAATGTATATAAAAAAAAGATGTGGCATAATTTCTAATAAGACAACTCTCCACAAGAAACCAAAATGACACAAAAATTACCAACTATAGGTCACCGTACGGCTTTCAATAGCAAGTCTGTTTTGATAAACTGATGTCAGCCCTCTAAATTTAACTTTTATACGAATATTATATTTGTTAGGAAAAAAAATGACCACAGCTTCGAAAAGTTAAATTGTTCTACAATATAATATTTGCCACTTGACATTAATCAATCATGAATTTATATTTGTACATTACCATTAATTTTCCATTCTCTCAATTCCATAATGATTTGACCTCTTTTGTAGGAACTCAGCCTAAGTGTCTTTACTAGCTTTTCCATCAGTTTGAATGAATGAGAATACTTTAAATCATCCCATTCAGTGAAATTGCAATGAACCCATGGGTTTCTTATATCACTTTGTACCTGACATAAAACAGAATTCAAAACAACATCTTTGTATATAAATTGACATATGAAAGCAAATTGAATATCTAGGCATCAAATTATTTTTGAAAAGAGCTGTTGAATCGTGTCATAGGGACCTGTCAGAAACTTGAGATGCATTGAATTTGTAAAATTTAGGCCGCTTTTGGTATACAAAAAAAATCATAAATAATTGAAACATTGAATTTTTGTGCAAAAACGGTTAGATATAAGTGTAAACATTTAATAGACTTACATTTTCTGCACATGAGCTAACAGATACTGGAAACCTGCCAGTATTGATGATCAATCCCAGCCAAGCAGAAATGTCACATGTTTCATGAAAGTCTGTATCGAGTGTCATGTGTGTCGGTAGAAATAGCTTCGATAGATCAACAACACTTTTGATTGTGTAGTCGTACTTTGCTCTTTGATTACCATACTTTGCTTGGTTGTTGTTGACAGCTTCATAATTCAGGTCAGTGTTTGCTGGAGCATATCGTGTTAAATGTGTTTGATATGTTTGCGTGTCAATTGCCTGTTTGAGAATTAATTCATTATACAGGTCTATTAAAATTGGAACAATATACTGCCTCAGTGCTGGTAATACTATCTTCTGAAGACATATTCCAACAATCAACCATCTCTTCTGCCTATCGTCTAAAGCTGACAGTTCTGCTTAAAATAAAAATACAAAAACATTGCGTTTAATCATATGTTAAACATGTCAAATGCAAAGAGTATATTAATGTCTGACACAGAAGTCGTGTTATATACGATTTGTCTTTTTGTTTTTGTTTAAACAGTTGTAAAAACTCCACCAGTTTATAGTTCTATAAATTTTCCCATCATTAAAACTACACCAATTCAGACATTGTTATATACTAAATCATATTTTTAATAATGCCGATGAAATGTGCAATATTACGTCATATGTTGATTGCATACCTTAACAATTAAAATAACAGCTACTATCGTAGAAAATAGCTTGCAGATAAAATGTCTTAAACATTTTTAAACTCGACATAAAATAGGGCAGTTTAACATTCAAGACTATATCTATATACATAAATATATTCTAGTAAATATATTAAACGTTTAGATATCAGTCAACGAAAGTTATAGTCGTATATTCTCCTTATTAATATATACTTTCCACAACACTTCCATTAAATGGCACATAGGAAAATAAATGGTTATTTGTACAATGTATTTTTGAACAATAACAAATGTATAATTCAATCATTCCCTGATATACAAATACATGTACCAAAGTAGCCTAGGTCGCATACTTAGGGACCCTGTCTTCATACAGCCTCACTTGACTAGGGAAAAATCAAATGAGTTTATACAATACTAAGTAGTTTAACATACATAATTATATTTAAAACAGTGCAATTGATTTTCACCTGATAACCCTCACTGTATCAAATCACTATCGTATATCCGGTTCACTGAAAAAACATGTGTTGATGTAAACTGGAAAAACTTTGATTTGATTTGATTGCGAAAAATAAGTTTTAAAAACTTGAATTGGAATTAATTGATGTAACTGAACAAAAATTGAAATTATTCTGTATCATACATATAGATTATAAAAAAGGATAAGGCACATGTGGTGAGTACTAATATATTACGAAGCATGCTATAGTTGGTAATTAAATAATGTACCTAATATGCACAGACATAAATTCAAATATTGATTACAATAAACATATTAGTTTTCTTTCTGTTAAAGTAACATATTGTTCACTACTTTATTCACAATATATCTTGTTATTTGTACAATAAGGTGGTACCTAACACTACGGGAAGATAACTCTGTAAAGTCAGCTTACCGTTTAAATTATATTGTGTTGTAAAAGGAATATTAAGCTTCTCAATGATCAAAATTGCTGTTTGTCAAACTGCTATGTAACCAGTATAATATTTCTGACAAAACGGTTGGTTCAAAAATTTTCAAATGTATATTTTTGTTAAAGGGTCAAAGTAAATACTTAAAAGGTAAAAGTTTATGAAAATTTAACGAGCCAAATTAATTTTAGTGAAAGTGTTGGGTATCACCTTAATTCGCATTTTGCTTTATTGTGCTAATATCGGTTTACGTTACTGTGGAAGTTTAGGTGGTTTGTATTGGAAGAGTGTTGTCAACAAATGAACGTGAACCAAACAAATCTTTTATCCAATTGTTAAATTTCCAATTTTTGTATAATTTTCGAATCACGAGTTAATGCAACCTGTTTTCAGACATTACAATATTGTTATTGTAATTGTCAAAACATTTACTTGTTCAGCTATTTTAGTTATGCCATTGAATATTAGTTCATTGATATGAGTTAAGTAAACGTAAAATAAATCGTTATTTGTATTTTGCATGATTCAAATGTAACGTTTTCTGGAAAATAGTACTTCTAAGAAAAAATCTGATAGTCTTCCAGTAAAGGTATAATAAGAGGCATCAATATATGTAGGTGTTTCACATATGAAGATCTATCCCCATGATTAATTTTGAAAAAAGTGTATAATGCACAGGTTTTTATTTGCAGTCGCTTACAAAAAACCGAAAAAACAACACTCAAAACTAAAGCAGAAATAACATGAACCCTTTTGAACAAGAAGTTACTCATGGCAAGTTAAATACATGGTGATCGGTCACATTCTTTAATAATATAATCAAAGACGAGATTGTTATAACAACAAGCGGCTAATGTCAGTGGTAATATGTTACATATTCCCTTAAGGTAAACCGAAACATAATGGCGTCTGTCAAACTATAAAATAATCAATGGACAAGCAAGCCCTGGAATTTTGTAGAAAACAGAAGATAAATATTCTAATGAATGTTCTGCTAAAATGTAGGTTCACAGAATTATAACGTTTCGTTTGAATTTTTTTTAATCAATTTGTGTCGTTAAGTTCAGTTCTTAAACAACTCTCAGTGGAATAAAAAAAATAAGTTAATCTAGATATAGGAAGATGTGGTGTGAGTGCCAATGAGACAACACTCCATCCAAATAACAATCCATAAAGGAAAACCATTATAGGTCAATGTCCGGCCTTCAGCACGGAGCCTTGGCTCACACCGAACAACAAGCTATAAAGGGCCCCAACATTACTAGTGTAAAACCATTCAAACAGGAAAACCAACGGTTTAATCTATATAAAAACGAAAAATGAGAAACAAGTATAAATTACATAAACAAACGACAACTACTGTGCATTAGAGGCAGACTTTATCTATTCTGGCAGTATTCGTTGTTTCATATTATTTTTTGTTTATTGATACAATCAATAGATTCACTCAGTTAAAGAACATCGTCTATGAAGAAGATCGTGATGTTAGAACATTAAACTTGCCTCAAAAGAGAAACGAAAATAATCGGCAAGTATAGGATCACAGTTTGTTCCCAAATGAATACAACTGTCAAACGATATAATAAGTTCTCAGTAAAAAACATTCAGAATGTGAATGAACCTTATGTGCTTACTGAATAAGATACAAATACCTGTTACTACTGGATGCTTGTCAGATATCACATCATTGTTATCTTTCAGTTTCAGTGGTATTGAAAGTTTTGTTCCATCTCTTACTTCCGGAGGTTTGGCAGCCATCACATCGACATCATCTTGGTGCTTTTGTGATATTGAACGTGT
Organism: Mytilus trossulus; assembly: GCF_036588685.1. Classification (NCBI taxonomy): domain Eukaryota; kingdom Metazoa; phylum Mollusca; class Bivalvia; order Mytilida; family Mytilidae; genus Mytilus; species Mytilus trossulus. The sequence goes on along the minus strand of NC_086380.1, from coordinate 66,133,694 downwards.
ACTGCCACCTGATGTCGAAGGTTCGTCGTTCATATTAAGTGAGTAACTCTGAATTTTAGATTGTCAGAACATTGTTATAATATGTATCGTTTTCCTTGTCAGTATCCCCTTGTTTCCGACCATATTGAAACTTCTCTTTTATTGTCATCACTTTCTGGAATAATTATAATTTGTCATTTAACAGTAAGAAGGTGACGATCTGTTTTAGAAATCGACTATAATCTTATTTCTGTCGGTGTAGAAATAACATCAACTATGTGGCACACACTGACTAACAAGCAAAGTGGGGTTTTGAAAAATGTGTACCACATTTTTGAGGATATTTCGAATAAATATAAATTATAAAGATATATTACGTTAGTTGTGCCTTTACTCTTTCCCCTTAGTGACAAAACAAAGAACAGTCAAATGTTGGCACTAAAAGTGTTTTTTTCGTTATCATCATTTAACCGTTTTGTGATATTTAACCACTCTAATCATTTGTTGCTAATTGTGATTAACAATAACAAATCTCGCAGTCTTAATTCAACATATAAAACAAAAAAGAAAAGACTTAGGTTAAGTTTAGTTGATTCATTTAGAATCGAAAGTAATAGGTGGAAGCTTAAGCAGTTAAGAAAGGATACATTCTATCATTGTTATTATTTAGGCACGACGCCTTAATTATTTTGTCAACTCGACTTTACGACGGTGGAAATTAGCCTCCAAAACATTGAGTTAAATGTTCCTCACTAGAAAGTAAGAAAGTTAAAACTATATTATTCGTGTGCATGGAAATGTAATTGTTTTTCTCTAATTTTAAAACCTTTTATTTGATCTCAGTTCTTCATTGGTCAAAATTCGATTATGACGTCGAATTTTCATGCACTTCTTCTGAATTTCAAATTGTGACTGCACGAAAAAGGTCGACGTCACATAGAGCTTGCATATTATCTAAAAATCTTTAGAGAAACTGACCATTACCAAATATCGTGAATTAGGATATTTATCCACTCTCGACAGTTAGAATTTAATATTAAGAACGCTCGTTGAGTCTGACGTCTTAAATTTGAAAATTTAATTGTCCGGGTGAATAAATATCGTATCACACTCGATGCAGTGTTAAAATCTATATATTTATAATATATATAAATCATTTATTTATCACATCATCTATTATCCATTTATATAATTTTGTTTTATATTTTTATCAAGTGGAAAGAGAATCTAACAAAATGTTATAAAGAAGTCATTTTGTTTTACAATATTTGCATTGATATAAATAAAGAAAATCAAAGGACCTTTGTTTGAATAAAGGATATCTTTATTGATGTTTAATACTATACAATTACTCTTTTTTGATGAGGAAATATGTAGTTTTATTGACTTTTTAAAAACTGATATTCACTAAGGCCAACGGCCGAAGTGAATATCAGTTTTTCAAAAGTCAATTACACCACATATTTACCGAAACAAAAGACAGTAATTGTTTTATTCCGTATTACGAGATAAATCTATGTAATGACAATTATTTACCAAAACCAATTGTACATCAAACGTTGTTTTACCAAAATTATGCACGTAAAAGCACGCGACGTTTTGCGCGGTGAATATCCTTTTTCGCAGGTGAATATGCTTATTTATTCAAAATCCAATTCATATAGAAAAACCTACTAAAATTTTATCAATATGGAATAAATATATTTATTTTCTATTGAGTTAAGCCATTTCAAGTATTATTTTATTGTGTCTTTCTATCTTGAACATTTTGTAATGTCAAACTACTGTTTCAGGTTAAGGTGAAGTTTGACGCCTATTACTACGTTCAATTACGCTGGGTTTTTATTTGCACCTGTTCTTAATCAGGAATCTGTGTTCAGTGGTTGTCTAGTGTTGATTTTGTTCATAATTTTGTTTCGGTTTTTTTTTTTTTTTTTTTTTGTTATATAGATTAGACCGTGTTTTTTGTTGTTGTTTTGTTTAAATTGTTTAACAATATCCATTTGGGATCTTAATGGCTTGCTGTTCTAAAAAAATATGTATGAGGCAAGGCTGCGTGTAGGAGGCCATACTTTAACCTGCAATGCACATTATAATTTAAATGGAGAGTTACCCTATTGGCACTCATATCACATCTTCTTATATCTATATAAATCTTTCTGCAGCGTAGCTTAAAATGTTAAAACGTGTGATTTCATAAATCTAATTCCTACGTTCCTTGACATTTTAAAAAAAATTCAAAGACATTTATTAATTGTGAATTATAAAATATTGGAAAGGGAGAATTTCCTGTATGAAGTCACTAATTGTGTAGACTGTTTGATTTTTATGAACTCATATCAAGATATCGCTTAGATAGGCGGAGTATAAATGAAAGAAAAAAAACTTATGATGTGGACCTGTCATTGTTATTAAATCATACATAAATTGTAGTTATTATTAGTGTACCTTCAACTTATTTTTCTGCTGTACAGTCACGTAAATTGAGTAAGTCAGCTGGAACATGCATGAATGCGTACAGTAACTGAAACTTTCAAACTGAACACTGGACGAGTCCATATTGTTCTATTTGTTTATTTGTTGTATTGATAAAAAGTAAAATCACAAACATACTTTTAAAATGAAGTTCGCTTGTCACGTTTTGGGATTTTTAACAGATTTTCGGAAACCTCTGGTTTTATCCATTTGAATGCCTTAAAAATATTTACCAATTGACCCCCATTTTCAAATCTTTCACATGATTGTATAATGTTAACCCATCTGTAAAAGTCTTATAGAATTTCAATATTTTTTTTATAGTTTTTGAGAACTAAACTTGTCAATGATAAAGCTATGAAAAGTCCAGAGAATTTAAAATATTTTCCCTCCAAAATGTCAATGACTAATATTACGAAAAACAAGTACATTGACCTATATATTTTTTTCTCCTTTGATTACTTTATTAATCCCCAATCAAAATAAACTAGTGTTTTGAAAAGTTCATTATTTTGAAACTGAGATGCGAACTTTCACTCCGAGGAAAATTCAAAACGGAAAGTCCCTAATAAAACGAAACTGAAGTACGGAAGATAATGGGAATGGCCACATATAGAGTAGATAAGTTACTTTTTGATAACCTGTTCCAAAAAAGGGAAGGTTTACAACAAGATGTTTTGTTCCATTAAATAATTCATTTTGAGAAGAAAAATCCCCCCACAAACTCCACCTCCCCCCCTAAAAAAAAATAATCTCAAACTGCCTTGGTTTTTTTACTTCAAAATTCAATACGACTGTTTTGAGGAGTACTTCGTCTAATTCATAAAGTCTTGTTTATAGGCACTAGTCTACAGTGAAAAATAAATGTCTATCAATATCATGAATTTAATTGCTTACCATGGTCATTAATAATGAAAAAAAGGTTGTAAATTTATGAAAAAGTAACCAAATGCATCGTTCTCCAGACAAGATAAACACTAGTTGAAAGAATAAAGGATGACTTACATTAAATATGTTGATATTGTATCGACGCCATTTTATGACAATATTACTTCTTTTTGATATAAAAATAGATTGGAAATACCTTTAAATATAAATTTGATTGTTGATAATTTATTGCGTTTCACCTGAAGCGATAACTTATTGCGTTTCACCTAAAGCGCTGTTTTGTATGACAAAAATAGTGTTAAAAAGACATGTAGGATCAATAGATTGAATTTTAAACAAGTTTAAATCAGTGTACCCAATTTTATGAAACATACATTTACTGTAATTTTAATATCAATTCAAAATAAATATCGAATGATTTTTTTAAATTTAAATAAATGTTTTGTGCATAAGTGTTATAGATCATTATAGCAGTGTATAGTGTATAATGATAAGCAGATAAATTAAAATATAATTATTTCTCAAATATACTCATATCTTAATTAATAAATATACATAATTGGTCTTTACTAGAGTCGGGTTTTCGCCACACAAATGTAACACAACACATGGTTATTTGGGATACCAGATTAATCAAGCCCTTTTTGACCAGTGCCCATAACGAACGGTCTCTTTATACAGTAATATACATAACTATATATACAGAATATAAACAGTGTCAAGGTTTCTATCAATTTGACCATAACAGACTTAAATCAAAAGATACAGGGATGAATATATATTTAGTTGACTCCAATTGACCTGTTTTGACGGTTCATTGTCATTTATCCAACTTTTTAAAATTAAAGGTAGTAAGGGTAAAATAAAAAAGTTGGATAGATGAGATCAAAGGTAATCAAGAACAAAGGGTTTTTCAATTAGAGTTTGGGTTGAATGACAGGTGAAAAAATAAGACTAAAAATTATACCCGGATTAAATTTTCTGTTACAGTAGTACTAGTATTATTTAGCATAGCATTTTAAAATGTCCAACTGACATTTATTTTAATGTAATGCAAATAATTTGAAAGTATTTTAAGTTTTTAACCCTTAATTAAAATTTGAATTGGATAGAAAAATATCAGTTGCACTTTTATCCATGAAGAGATTTGTCAACGAGAGGGAGCTGTTATTATTTATTTTTTTCTGTTCTTCTGACCAAATGATCCAAATAAGACAAAATATTTAAGATGAATACGTTGTACTACACAAAGACTGAACAGAACAAAATTCACACACCATATAATACATATATTTTTTATATATATATATATAAACAAAAGCCAAAAGCAATTCAAGCACAATGGTTAAAAAACGCAGCACAGAAATATCCATAGCACACACTAAAGGAAATTCAATGTATAGTAGATTTTCATCCTAGTTTAAGAAGTTGGGATACTGCATCAGTGTAGGGGTATGACCAACCTGGAAATTGATGTTTGAAGAATACATGTAGTATGTCCAGTGTTTTAACTAATTGTTATTGCTATATGTCACCACCTGGTCTGCATGTAAACATGTTATATGCAACGTATCGGTCAATTAAACAACCTTTTACAAGGTCATGATTTTCTTAATAGATATACCCTTTGAATTTATTCTACTCAATTTAATAAACATTTTGAGAATATATAATTATAAATATGAATATATATACAAAAATTCCTACAGCCAGGCCATACGAATATAAATGATTTGCTCCACCAACGATGTTGCCAAAAAACGACTACAAGAACTTTGCGGTCAACTAAAACATCGGGGCTATAAAAGGAGAGACATTAATTAAGGTTTTTCTCGTGCTAGCAACATCAGCCGAGATGAACTTTTACAATATAGAGTCAAAAAGGTCAACAGGAGGGTGCCTTTTGTGTTGACTTACCTTCCAAAATTTGACAACTTATCCGCGAAAGTTGGAAATATATCGAAAAACATCCTAAACTATCCAAGATCTTTCCCGAGCCACCTGTACTAGCTTTTCGTAGACCCGAAAGACTTGCTGGTGAGAGCTGAGTTATCCTCTCAAGCAGGCTCTTCGTCAGTGGGCTCTTGTAAGGGTTGTAGAAACAAACGATGTCTGCAAACAAATACTGATTACCCAGACTTTTAACAGTCACTCCGCTGGTACAGCATACACACTATTTTGCAATGTTAATTGCAAGACTACAAATGTTGTGTATCTCCTACAGTGTAAATGTGTTAAACAGTATGTTGGCGAGTTATCACAGCCGTTTCACAAACGAATAAACGGTCATCGCAGCGACTACCAATGCAAGCCAGACCTCCCTCTAAGTCGTCATTTGAGATCCCTTGGCCACACTAAGGCAGAACTCAATCGACTGACCATTACTATCATTGGCCACAACTCTGCTTGTTCTAGGGAGGATAGACTTACTCGGGAAAGATTTTGGATAAGAAAATTAATAACTTTGGTACCAAATGGGATCAATGAAAAGATGTAGTTCGACACCATGCAGTGCTTTACATCTGGGTTATATTACTTATTATTACAGTATCTGTTTCTATTCCTTTACCTTACTCATCTCTAAAATAAATCTGTTGAATATAACAATTTTTTTTAGGGATGTATTAGTACCAAGCCACGTTCAACTAGTTTACTTTAGTCAAAATGTATAATTATATTTTAGCGGCCGTTTGTTATAAACATCGCAGACTCTATTGTAACTACACTACCGTTGTCAAATCGGAAATATTTATAAATTTAGACCGTTCAGTGCTGTTTATTTTGAACTCTTATTGACGCAATCTTTCTTGTAACATCATAATTATCGACACCGTTAAAGCTTTAGAATATCGCACATTATTATTTTTATTTAAAGCATATATTTGAACTCTCTGATGTAATTAGTCATATAACCTATGTCGTGTTTAACAAATGTTTAGAATTGTGCAAGCGTCTTACCTGATGTTTGGTTTGACTTCTTTATTGTATAAATTTCAAGATTGTAACAGCTTAATCTAAGTAGACTGATGATTGATTCATTCAACATCACACTCATATATACCGATGACGGATATCCGTTATCCGAAATATTTATAAATAATTACATTATAGTTCCTTTTTATGTTATTGGTGTTGTTACTTACACTTTTTAAGCGTTTATATAATTTATTTTATTGTGTACATGTATCGTTACTTGTACCGATCAAGCGCCCTCGTGGGAAACATCGTTGACTATTATTCAGACGTTTTATAATATATAGTTATATATATATATATTATAAAGCCCATCATATTGTCACACAAATACATAATTTGAATTGGCGTTATGTCATTTGGTAAGAGAAAGCTTGGATGGTAGACGATGTTTTAGTTGATCCTATTTGTAGGAACTTGTGATCCGAATTCCATGTGTATTAATAAGGTAGAAAAAACTTATTCGATAATCTTAACTGGCTATCCTAAAACTGTGTTGTAGATACAAAATTATTAATTTGCGGACACTTGGAACTTTCGAACGATAAAACTATTAAAACTTTCAAACATGTTCAAAATTTCATTAACAGGTCAATAAAACAGATTTCTTATGCCAGCTTGTTAGAGCGTTATTGTTTCTGGCACGGAACATCATCGTCATCATCAACACACACGTCATCATCACATAATTATATTACTTTTCTCTTCTTTTCTTTCTCTCCTCTTTTTACCTATAAAAGCTAGTATTATATTCCATACATGTATAAACTGTTTGCTTTATATGCATGTTCATTATATTACACTGTTATTGTAATTTTATATTGTATTATGCAGAAGACTTCAAAAGTATGATTTACTTGTGTCTAATCAATTCCTCTTTAATTAAGCAAATAAACAATCTGTCCATTTAAAGCAAGTGTGACCTTGTACTTTGACCACACGAAGAATAGGGTTTTTCTCCTCCCTATGCGTAAACAGGTGCCTCATGTCAAATATGATGATGATGCAATGTAAGGAATAAAAGCTGTAAACCAATAAAGGGGCTGCAATGTCTTCATTCGTAAGATAAACATGTTTCCCCCTTTGATAGTGTTTATATAATATTCGTAACTTAAAATCTAAAAAGGAGGTGACCAGATTTAACAAAGTTTATCAACATTTTTCATCAGTGCTTATTCGATACAGTTTAGTCGGCCTCATATCTTGACTTACATCTAGAAATTGACAATGAGAGTCGGTTGAAAACACTACCTTACGACAAAAGAGATGATTTCAGCTTTCCAATTGTGAACTTTTCATTTCTAAGTAGCAACATTCCAGCAGCACCTGCATACGGGGTATAAATCTCCCAATTGATACGATATACCCGGCTTGCCTTTTTTCTATCATGATTTTTTTGATAGAGGGATGTTGCTAACAAGCTAAGGAAGCTACTAAACCAAAAGTACCAAATGATGAAGTTGAAATCATACCTTCGTAAATTGTACGGACGCCTTCACGAGTTGGTTGACCGTGATGGAACAATCGTTTCGCAAATGATATCGGATATGTTCCTTACATCGTAACCTTCCCTTTCATGAATGTGACCTACCGAATTAGACTATTTACCCGATTTGTTATCACATAAGCAACATGACGGGTGCCACATGTGAATCAGGATCTGCTTACCCTTCCGGAGCACCTCAGATCACCCCTAGTTCTTAGTGGGATTCGTGTTGCTTATTCTTTAGTTTTCGATGATGTGTCATGTGTACTATTGTTTATCTGCTTGTCTTTTTCATTTTTAGCCATGGCGTTGTCAGTTTATTTTCGATTAATGAGTTTGACTGTCCCTCTGGTATCTTTCGTCCCTCTATTTCAATGGCCAAATTATTTAAGTTATAAGACAACCACTGACGACATTCATGATTAAGAAAAGCACAAATGAAAGCGTTGCGGAGATTAACTAGATTTTCAAAAATTGCAAACATCTCCATTTTTTACCTCGAGTAGTGGAATGCATCAAGACGAAAATTATGTAAAACGTATAGTATATGTGACTAAAATCTGTAAACGAAATGCTTATTATGTATTATTATAAAAGATATTACGAACACTGGTACTACAAACAACAAAGATAACTACAAAATGATACGAGGGTGTGGATTGGGTTTATGGAATATATAGTAACGGTAAAACAATAATTAAAAATAGAGAAAAAAATACAAACCAATTAAAGAATAGGGAATATTCGGGTGCAAATATATACAAAATAGCTGCAAAAATTAAAGAATATGCTACCAAGATACTGATGACAGAAAATAAGCAATGTCCGCAATGACTTCAAATATATCAGTTAATTTTTTTTACGGAATAGCAATTCTGTTTAAATAAAGGCAACAGTAGTATACCGCTGTTCAAAACTCATAAATCCATGGACAAAAAACAAAATCGGGGCAACAAACCAAAACCGAGGGAAACGCATTAAATATAAGAGGAGAACAACGACACAACACCGAAACGCAACAACACACAGAAACGGACCAAGCAACAGACAATACAACACCAGAATAACAAATATAACATCAAAACCAAATACATAAATATGGGATAGACAAGTACCGTGCCATGTCTTATCTCAAAAATAAGAGAAAACAGAAACGACTCAACGTTAAAATGCAACACACACACACAGAAACGAACAATATTATAACAATGACCATCTTCCTGACTTGGTACAGGACACTTTTAAAGGGGAATAAAAGTGGTGGGTTGAACCTGGTTTTAAGGCATGCCAAACCTCGCACTTTAATGGCACAGTTAAATATAACATTGAAATGAAAACAAAATATTACAGGACAACAATACAAATAAAAAGCAGAACATATTAGACAAAGAAAAGCATGATTAATAGATAACAAAAAGCATCAGGTTTAAAATTCAATATTTTTTAAAGCTATAGAATAATGAGCAAAGAAAAAAGAATACTGAAATTAAGTTAAGTTGTATTTTATTATTTTTCAAATTTTTCATTGTATACGTTTTTTTATCTATTGATATCGAATTACAAAAACAAGAATTAACATTTAGTATTTGCGGCAGACGCGCGTTTCGTTTAATTTTACAAAGACTCATCAGTGACGCTCGAATAAAAAAAATTTAAAAGGCCAAATAAGTCACTTCTTGCTTTAATTGTAGAACCCGCCTTAATTCTCATGCAAGTGATAATTCGATGAAAGTCGCATTTCGTAATGCAACAATCAAGGTGAAGACGATGGATCCGTGATCATGTGTGACCCTGACAATCCATAACGGTCAACCAAATCCTGATAGTACCCGTAAAAAAACTGTACAATATAAATATATATAAATATAACAATAATGTCCAAAACTTTAACTAGAAATATATTTAAGATGTGATCTGTTAATAATGTGTTATACACATGCAAATATATATGTATATACACGTCGTTTTAATGGAGACAAAACAAATGGAAGAAACTTTTGTTTAAAAAAAACTAATGCTGTATATACTTTCAAAAATTCAAAAGAAGCCTCGTTCTTAGATTCTCTAAAGACAATTGGTCATCACGATTGTTGTCCGACAATTCAATTACTGACACATCACTCCATATTGACCTTAAATCTGTTGGAATGTCTTGGATGCAAATATCCAGTGCAACAAGTATTACTTTCTGGAGAGTACGACAAGATTTAGCTTCTTTTGCTTGATCTATTTCGTAAGCAGCAAATGGTTTAGACATGAAATCGGAAGTCACAACAAATATGATATGACGGCTGCTAGAAATCGCATGCGCAATTTGTTCATAGTTTGACTTTCCACCAATAAAATTTCTATCCTCAAGACACACATTAAGTCTCCAGTCAGTTTCTAACTTATCTATCAATGTGCCCTGGACCCATGTATAACCATTGTATCCGTACGAAACAAAAACATCGTATTCATACGATAGATTCATATTGCTTTCTACAATTTTGCGAAACTTTCTATATAAGAAAAATAGTATGCGCCATCGGAAGTTAAAAATAACTGCAGTTGGAAGAATAATTATGAAGGCAGATATAACTATACTTATTCCTATATACAACCACGTCGTTGCGTAACAGTTAGTAAATAATGAATGGAAGTTATGTAAAACGACCTGTGTGGTAGTACTTGACCCGTTAGCCAGCCGGCATTTATAAGATTTGACTTTATCTAAAGTGATCTTTGTAGTATTTAACCATCGAATAAACCCTTGGTGTTCACAGGAACAGGAAAAATCGTTTCCAAGTATTTGAAGATGGAAAGTGGTATTTATGGTTCTTTGGGAATGAAACCACGAAGTAAAATTAGGAAACACTGTAAAAATTCTGTTGCCAGTTAAGTCGAGGGACCTTAGATTTCGAAGATCTTCAATTGCACTCGGAACATTATTTAAATAGTTGTGTGACAGTCGTAAAGTCGCGAGAGATTTCAAATGCTTTAAAAACGATGACGGAATCGTAAATAAGCTGTTCGAGCTTAAATCTAATTTAGTTAAGTTAGGAGCATTGAGTAACAAATTAATGTTGTTCTCAACTGCCCGATAAAAATGCGATCCTCTCATTATCAATGTTTTCAGTGCACGAAAGAAAGGAATGTTTTTGTAATATAATTCACAATCAATTCCTGAAAGATCTAGATATTCCAGATTGTTTTCTGTTTCGTTTATAAAGATTACAGGAAAGCATTTAACGTCATAATAGGACATATCAAGATATCGTACGCTAGCAGTATTCTGTAAATTCAGTTTGATAAGAGGTGGTGCACCAAGAACACGTGTTATACGAACAAACTCTAACCGTGGCGGAAGTGGAACATTAAGTGTCAGAATACTATGAGCTGCATCGGAACAACTTTCATCTTCGTGTTTGAATCGAAACTGGTTTGCTTTGAGATCTTTAGTCACTGGTAGGTAATTTGCGCTTTTATATCTAAGAGGAATATATGAAAAATCAAATATTTTTAGATTCGAAAGTTTTGGACTAGTTTTTCTCATTTGGAAGCCTAAGGAAGAAAATCCAAAACGATTACCCGACAAATCTATATGTTCCAAACAGTCAAGATGCTTCCAATCCGAATCAAAAAACGAATGAGGCAGAATGTCAACAATATTGTTGTCAGCTAAAGCAAGAGTTTTGACGCATATCGTTTTCAAATACTGCGTTTTCTCTGTTGTTAATATGATGGCATCTGGTATGCTTGATTGTTTGTCGTAGTTCGGTGGCTTTACCATATGTGATAAATCTAAAATCTCCAAACTTTTGTTTCTAAACGGGTATAGCAATTCTAGTCCTTTGGTCAGATATATTGAAGTTCCGGATAAACTTAATATAGACAGTTGCGGAAAGGGATAGAGAAGATTGATTTCGATATTTTTATCTTCTATAAGTTTACATTCCGTCAGATGGAGCTCTATTACTGAATCCGGAAAATAAACAAAAGTATTATTTCGTAAAGCCTTGATACTACACCGTTTGAATTGTATAGAATGGAGTTTTAAATATCTAAATCCCGGTCCAAACACTGGGTGTTCGTACAAATCAATACTCAAGTTTCGTAATTTTGTGAGCTGTTGAAATGCCGTATCTGGATAGAATAGATACCCAGTTTTAACCGATGAATCTGTATTTGAACTGAAGTCGAGGTTGATAATATTTCGGATACTTTTCAATACAAATAAACCATCCGTCGATATATTCAGTTCATTTCCAGCTAGCGATACATTTACCAGGTTATCCAAATCATCAAAGCCTTCGGGTTGAACGGTGTGTATTTTACTGTATTGAAGCTCGAGTGTTTTCAAATGGCTGTATCTTGCAAATGATTTATTTACAATAACTCCCAAGTTGTTTTCACTCAGATCCAAGAATTCAATGTCTTTAGGTAAATCTTGCGGAATATCTGTTAAGTTTAGATTATGACAATCTGCTCTGAAATGACTTCCGTTTATGATAACACAATCATGAGTTGTTCCACTGTGAAGTAAAAATGCAACCAGCAATAAACTTGAAAATTTCATATTTCCCTGTAAGGAAAAAGATAAACAGCATCACTTTTTTGTAGAAATGGGATTATCTAAAACTGTATAACAAATGTTTAGTCTATAATATAGATTCTTAATTTAAACAATTTAAATCCAGTAGGATTTTATATCTCTTAAATTTTTAAACTGCTATCAATTAATTTCAAAACGTCAAATCAACTTACTTCGGTCAATAATTAATCCTAGTGAACGAAGTATACAAGATGCCAATGATACGTTCTAAACTTTACGGGAAGTTACATGTACGGATTATTTAATGTGTTTTTATCATTTCTTAAGGAAAAAATTAAAATAAATGAGGTGCGTAGAATGATAAACAAATTAGTTCGTCTGATGTTCGTTCAACCATAGATAAATGTGTCAATGTAATATGTTATGACTTCCTCTGTGTTAAACAATGGACTACGAACATTTTGAAATGTAGACATTTTTAAGCAAATAAAGGGTCGCAATACATTGTAAGTATTCACAAGTGTATTTAATATTTCCGTGTGTTGGTTTAAAAGCCTTTTTGCTAGGCCATGCATACAAATTAACAACCCTTGCATTAGTCGTTTATTTTGAAATTCATATCATATCTTTAAAAAAAAATCAAGGGCCATACCTCTTTTTGAAATATTTGATCGACATTAAATTTCAATCCTGGCTTGTTCGAAAAATAGTTGATACTTACTTTTGATAAACATTTTTGTCAAAATCTTATTACAATTGTACACATGAGAACGCTTTCAAGACCGGACAGACGGAAGGATGGACACACAGACGGAAGGACGGTGTTGTTATGTCCCCCGCAACTCGTCTCATGGGAGAAAGTACTTAGCACAATCACATTTTAGATACATTCTACTTAAATACGTTAGCCTTTGGTGGGTACAAGTATGTTCTTTCTTATATGAGTTATCGAAAATAAAAGAGAGAATATTTTTTGACAAAATGGCAATTAAAGCATATTCTTATAACCCAACGTGCATTGTAGAGCCATACAGACAGAAAATTTAAAGAGATATACCAAAGTACACAAAATATATCAAATACAGGCAACAGTAGTATACCGCTGTTCAAAACTAATAAATCCATGGACAAAAAACAAAATCGGGGTAACAAACTAAAAAACCGAGGGAAACGCATTAAATATAAGAAGAGAACAACGACACAACACTGAAATGTAACACACACAGAAACGGACCAAGCATCAGACAAAATCCCACGAGAATAACAAATATAACATCAAAACCAAATACATGCATTTGGGATAGACAAGTACCGTGACACGTCTTATCGCAATGTGAATTTACACTAAAAAATAAGAGAAAACAAACGCAACGTTAAATTGTAAAATAATATAACAATGGCCATCTTCCTGACTTGGTACAGGACATTTTTAAAGGGAAAAAAATGGTTGGTTGAACCTGGTTGTGTGGCATGCCAAACCTCGCAATTTAATGGCAATGTTAAATATAACATTGAAATGACACTTATTTTACAGGACTTCAAAGTAATTCAAAGTCTAAAAAATAAAAAAAAATAAACTGACAACGCCATTGCAAAAAAAAAAAGAAAAAAAACCAAACAGACAAACAACAGTAAACAAAACATCATATAGAAAACAAGACTGAGAAACATGAACCCACCGAAAAAATCAGGATAATCACAAGTGTTCCAGGAAGTTGAACAGATCCAGCATGCACCACGTGTGAGGCCCGACGTATTGCTCATGATGGTACAAACCAGGTGATAAGTTTAATTCAGTTAGTCATATTCGGGGAATGGAGAACGGGATTATGGTAACGACAATTGGAACAAGTAACGTACATACAAACGTCATGTAGACATGACAGTATAAAATATAAATAATGCTACAACGAAGAGACATGAAATTCTTACCCAAGAGATTCTGGGCATTCGTAAATTATTCTTAAAATTAGGAAAACTTGGTTTTTCTATGTTTTACTGAAAAAAATATGATACCAGGGTTTTCGATATCACAAACTTATCAAAACATTTCCTAAAGTTTATCGTCGGTACAAGGACATCATTCGTAAATTCAAATCATCATGAAGACATCTGATACGTTCAGGTATTTCACATTCAATTGTTTACGGTAATATTCTTTACAAAGCCCAAAAAGTCGACAATTACCTCAAAGCTTACCAAACCTTTAAACGGACTTAAAAAATACAGAAGGGATATAGTTACGATACTGTTGTCAGGTCATTAAAGATGACATATTTTGGTATTAATATTGATTCACTCATACCTGGTCTTTGCATCGGAAATAAACACATTTATTCTAAAACCACGTGTTGTCATAATACGTGTTATGTTTTTCTCATATTTTTTTTATGATAATATGATACTTAACTTTTAACGGGAGGGATTGTGCTTGATTTTCATATGATGAAGACATAGGATATCAATCAGTTAAATTGCGGCCTGGAACTGGCATGTCACTAACTGCTAGTTGTCCTTTGTTAATTTATGTATCATTGTCATTTTGTTTATTTTCTTTTGTTAGCTATTTTGAAATCGTTCTCTGTTTTCTTTTAAGTGAGTTTTACTGTGCGTATTGCTGTGTGTTTGTTTAATCTACATTAGCTATAGTTATAGGGGGAGGGTTGAGAATTTTTACCCCGCTGCATTTTGCGCCTGTTCCTAGTCAGGAGCCTCTAGCCTTGGATAGTCTTGTATGTTTTGCTACATTTTTGTTAATTTGTATGATTTGGAGTTTAGTATGACGTCCATTTTCACTTAACGTGTACACATTTTTGTGTAGAGGCCAGCTGGAGCCCTCCTCCGGGTGCGGAATTTTCTCTCTGTGTGGAAGAACTTTTGGTGTTCTTCATCTACTTTTTTTTTTTGACACATACCCCATTTCCATTCTCAATTTTAGTTTAAACGGGTTTGTTGCTGTTCATTGAATTGAATGCTGTTTTCTAGTTTGTTTGATTTATACGAAAGTACATGGATATCATAGTTAGCATGACGCGTGCAAGAGATTCTTGCTTCAGATGGGACTGTCACTTGCTTCAATGTCGTATATATTCTCAAAAACACTGCAGTTAATTCTTATATTTTTTGATTTCTGAATTTCTTTTAATTTATTACATTATCAATATAATACATGTTTTTTTTTATAATTGCTTTAAACTCACTGATGCATGACAAGCGCTCAATATATAAGATAACTTGTTTAACCAGTGGAACATATTTCACAGACTAGGAACTTATTTCACTAGGCAAGGAACAAATGTTCACCAACCCAGAACTTATTTCACCAGGTAAAGTGTGGAACTTATTTCATACAGATGGAACAAATTACATAGAAATTGTCTGTGAATAAAGTTCTCCAAGAACATATTTCCTGTGAAATTAGTTCCACTGGAACTTTTTTCACCGGAACCCTAATACATGTGTATATATTCGTCGATATATTGTCAACTTTTGTTTTCAAATGAATAAAATTTGTTTTTTTTACAAAATGCAGAATTTCATTTATAAGATGTGACATATTTTGAGATCATAAGGTGGGATTAAAAAAGGTGATTTTTTTTTCACTTTCATACACATTTACAGTACTGCCAAGTATACATGAAGTAAACATGAGATCACTTCTCAGTGTCATTTGTATCCTCCAGCTAGACTTACATTTTATGTTGCAAGATATTCAGTTTCCTCCTAAGGCAGCAACCACTTGACATTCGGGAGTGGGGGAGGGAGTGGTGGTGGGCTATGGATTTTTTTCCAGACAACTTTTTTTTGGCGAAAAACGGTCAATTTTTTTCTTACAATTTTAGCATGACATATAGTGGCAGCTGAGGGTGAAACAAACATGTTTTTCAGGGTCAAACACAAATTATGTATTCTCCAAAAACTGGAAAAACCTTTTTTTTCAAAAAATATCCATAGCCCCCCCCCCCCCCCCCCCCCGAAAATCAAATGGTTGCTGCCTTAGTTATGTCAAGTCATTAATTTTCTCTTCTGCCCAGGTCAGGTTATTCTTTTTCAAAATTCACCCCCCCCCCTTTTTTTCCCTATCTCAGAATGTCATATTATTTAATGAATAAAACCAACTGAACCTGCTGTGAGAGTCTTAGACCTAAGACATTTAACCTGTTGTAATTTTTCAACGGGTCCCGTTGTGTTCCAAACTATAACTATATCGACATTTCAATTCGAAAATAAAATGACATTTTTTGAAAATAAACCATTTCCCGAAAATGTGCGAAGCGTTTATTTTTAGAATAATGGAACACCCCTAATTGCATTGTCCAATCAAAACAGTCTCAAATTCACAATAACGCTGAAGATTGTTGGCAGCGTCTGGACAGGTGAGGTAAATCTAACATTTTGCAGTATTATATTTCGAAATTGGAGCAATTTTTAAAAGAAAAAGGTTTTCAATACAAATACGACCTGCTCCATTCGTTTTGTGAATATCTTAACAACTTATCCCAATGAAATAGAAATTTTAAAAATTATAGACAAAACCCTTAATTAGCTCATTTCTGACCCTACTGACCTTATTTGACACCTCAAGGTTACTGCAACCATCTTGAATAGGGGTAGTCCAAATAACGTCTTGAAAGGTTATTTATTTATGTTTTTGCTTTGACGCCTCAACAATATAATAGCCTTTCAAGACGTCATTATTAGTCTAAATAATTATGATAATGATGTCATGAAAGGATATTTCATTGTTTTGCTTTAAATTTGACGCCTAAAAAAATATAATATGACATATAGTGGCAGCTGAGGGTGAAACAAACATGTTTTTCAGGGTCAAACACAAATTATGTATTCTCCAAAAACTGGAAAAACCTTTTTTTTCAAAAATTATTTCAGGGATCTATTTCATTCAAAAAGGATGACGTTTTTGTGTCAATTTTTTGACGAAGAGGAATAAGTTTTCTGGCCCTGATCTGTATGAGAAATGGAATTTATTTTTGAGATATCGGCAAATTTTAAGTTGGAAGTAAATAATCTGGGGGGTGACTTCAAAAAATATACCAGGCCTCCTCAGAATTAAATGAGGATTATTTTCGTGCAACGTGTTTTGACAATTTATTTCATGTCACATGTGCAGCAGTGAAAAAGGTTCGTTATTCACCGTGTTTCGTGAAATCTATAAAAAGATCAACG
Source organism: Mytilus trossulus (assembly GCF_036588685.1). Taxonomy (NCBI): domain Eukaryota; kingdom Metazoa; phylum Mollusca; class Bivalvia; order Mytilida; family Mytilidae; genus Mytilus; species Mytilus trossulus. Next base: position 66,116,172 of record NC_086380.1, on the reverse strand, counting down.
TGCAGGAAATTTTTGATTGTTCGTTCATCATGAAATGACAATTTTATTTCGCGTTCTTCTTGCAGAGAGAGTTAAATGAATTGGATGTACGCAAAGGCAATCATACGGTCTTCAATAAAGAGAAAAATCCATATCATAAAGTTGGCTATAAAAGGCTCCGACATGATAAATACGAAACAATTCAATTCAGAAAACTAATACTTAATCTAAAACTGAAATATAACGGACATGAACCAACGACAACTGAATTACAGGCTCCAGACTTGGAACAGACATATCAAGAATGTGACGGTGTTAAACATGTTTATGAGCGCTCAACCCACCCTTCCCTTACCTAGGACAGTGGTGTAACACCGTGTTACAATTAACTTAGTCTGACATCAGGAGTAGTTTTTTAACATGGTGATGGTAGCTATAAAGTTACTGAGTTAAAAAAAAACGCTAAACTACCATGAAACGGTTTGATTAAATTTAGATTTTTTTTCTCAATAAGGTCAACTTCACGACCCCATACCGGATCTTTCACGATCAAGTCTTAATAATTGACAATAGGAACGTATTATTTCAAGACAGTTGTTCCCGAAATACCGAATGACAACCGTGTTTATGCTGTAAAAGTAAAGTAGCTTGTACATTGTATATAGACTCTTGATGATAATTGTCTCATTGTCAATCACACCTAACTTCATATAAAAATCTCCCATAAACGATTTAATATGAGTTGTCTCGAAGATAACCACGTCTTGATCTATATAATACACCCCTTTGTATAAAGAGAAAAGTTTTAATTTCTTCTACGTAACTATATGGAAGAAGCTTCATGATAGGAAGTTTAGTTCATCTATTTTGTCGTCTCTTTTATATAATAATCCCCTTTGTATAAAGAGAAAAGTTTTAATTTCTTCTACGTATATGGAAGAAGCTTCATGATAGGAAGTTTAGTTCATCTATTTTGTCGAAAGATAGTTTTCAGACTACTTTCATTGTCGATTGTTGAGGCAACAGATTAATTATCGAGCAGACCGTCTTGTATTCTGACCTTCAATATTTGTAGTATTACTCTCCTCTTCGATACGATATATATATATAAAAATAAGAAGATGTTGTTTGATTGCAAATGAGACAACTCTCCGCAAGAGACCAAATGACACAGACAGAAATCAACAAGTACGGTCTTTAACAATTATCAAAACCCATACCGCATAGTCAACTATAAAAGGCAAACGAGAAAACTAAAGACCTAATTTATGTACAAAATAATGGACAAAAAACAATCATGCATGACACATAAAAAAAAAATACAACCACCGAATTACAGGCTCCTGACCTGGGACAGGCACAAACAGAATATGTTAATATGTTAGAATTTGTGTAATTATTAATTTTTAAAAATTAGGCAGACGTGTCTTCACCGTGTATCATCAGTACACCGGATACAGGTACTAACCAAGCAGGCATGATCGATTTTGACCTTACACGGTAACGAAAATCTTTGTTTTGCTTTATCAATATTCAATGTACATTTCTCAATATTTGAAATTCCTGCTCCCAAATAATTTTCGCATCGACTTTTTCCTATTCTTAAAACAACTTTGATATTCTAATAAGAACAATTAAATTGTACTTGCGCAAATAGTTGTGAATGTCAACACAAACTTTCAATTTCGATACAGCTGTTGAGACATTTACATGTTTTATCTGAAAGAAACCTAACACAGGGCAAAAGTACTTGTTACCAATCATAAACCTACTTACGATCACTCATTCCTTAAAACTTTTTGGGTAATAAACCATTATAAAAAAAAGTTTGCGTACGGTGTATAACAACTTAACTAAGCACCGTACATAAAAATGTATGTGGTCAGCTAAACACCGTACACAACGCTTCTTTAGGGATAAAATATCGAAAAATAACAAATGTATAAAAGAATTTAATGTCAATTATTGGAACTGCTATACTTATTGTACTCACACATTAAACCTTCTATCAGAAAAAGAGTTACAATTAATAGGAAATTATATCGGATGAGACGAGGGCCAACTCTTTTGACAGGTATTTGCACATGCTTTTACTATGTTCTATGTTTTAGTCATCCCTCTTGTTTTGGGAAAATAATGAGACATCTCTAATTATCAACCTACGACCAAATCATTTCTTAAAACAGCACTTATGTTTAGATTGAAGTACAAATTGATATTATGTGAACAAAACAAAGATTTTCGTTACCGTGTAATATCAAAATCGAACACGCCCGCTTGGATAGTACCTATATCCGCTGTACGATGAAACACGGTGGTCTTAATTAACACAAAAGTTAAACTTTTTTTGTAATTTAAGTTAATTACCCCTTCGTGTGTTTACACGCAGTGTATTTCGATGTCAGCGTTTTTATAAATTTTAAGAACGAATCTTGTTGGTCGATTAAAGGGCGGACGGCCGGTTCAATATAAAAGAAGAGGTGTTAAGTCATCGCATTTTTGTTTTCATGAAAAGAAGATTGATTGATTGTTGTTTGTCTAACGTCCAGTGGCAAACATTTCATGTATGTTCAACATGTCCAAGACGAGTCGATAAAACATGACACATGAACCTTTAATAAACAAAATTTGTCCTTAAATAAAATGGACTTCTTCCGTTCCCTTAGTATTCATTTACTCTGGATATGCCGTGCGTGATTGCTAATGTTAAAGCACTATATACGTTATTAGCATAAAATATATCAGTAACTTCAGGTTTATTGAGGGACTTAAGTGAAATATAATTGCAACACGGTTATTATTCCGTATTGGTTTGATATAAACGTTTCCATTTTGTAACGCACAATATATATTTTATGCACTTGCAAAATTAAAGTATTATATAAATGAACTAGCACTAGGTGGTTCTCTCCCTTGCAACATACGGGTATCTGAGTCCCTCTCGTTGCCAGAGCCAAACAAATATAGGTCAGGGAACCAGTTTTTGACCGAAAAGATACTTGCTATGATTTGTAGATGATATACTTAAAAAAAACTGTATCAGTTTAACTATTTTGTCGGTCACAAATACTTTTAGATAAAATCCAAATTACGGCCTTTACAATCTCACGCGATTGCAGACAACATAATCAAGTTCGGGTTGAGAAGTATAGTTGATAATACACTGAACTTATAAAAGCACAGCAACCACAAACAACTTATCGCTTATCAGTCCGATCGGTGGGGGGGAGTCATTTAGGCAACTTCCTATTTGGGTCAAGTGTTCCAAAAACAGTTTGGGTCAAGTGTTGCAAAAACAAAGCACAGTACAGTGCTTAAACAGAGACCAATATAGCTTCAACTGGTTTAAAAAATTGTGTAATTTCAGAACTTAACAGGAATGGAATAAATATCGATAAGGTACATGTATTGACCATAGCTATAATCAGTGACCAATGGTCTAACACACGTGTGTTTGTTTTAATTACAGCGTCTCATAATCATCTTTTGCATAATGGCAACGAAAATGCAAAAACAATACATGTCTTTTGAAGAGGTGACACCAACAGCGAAACATATTAGTTTTGTGTGCAGGTCTATGCAAGGTATAGGAGTAGAAAAGGTGCCAGGAATCGGTACAGTGACAAAAACCAGTCTTGCTCGGAAAGGAATTACTAATGTGAGTAAATACGTTTTTGTCTCAATATGTAGTAATAGATTAAACAAAGTAGAATATGGGGTCAATAAAACAATCAAGCGTCTTGGCATTTTATTTTTTTAGTTGCAATTTAAAAAAAAAATGCAGCTGTATTGGCCATCAATTATTTTTTTGTTGAAGCACGTAAGACATAAATCCTCCCCTCAAAAAAAAGAAAAGAGAAAAAAAATCTTTTTTTGCCAGGAACAAAAGATTAATATAAAAATCTGCCGGTGCACCCAATATTCTATTACAAAAACAATATGTTTAGCGTCCATATGTTATCTAATTCGATCTAATTCTGGACGAGGACAGGTTTTAAGTTCAAGTGGGAAAAAAATGGGCTATGTAACAGATTTTGATAAAATTTTGCATGCAACTTGCTTGTTAAATTATATCTGAAAAATAAAATAAAAATATGTCTATATCTCTTATTTTCTGAAATATTACTGATTGAATTCTTTCAAATAGGTGAACATTTGTAAAAGAAGCACATAAAATTGACAAAAATCGTTCATAAATTTGTCTTAAGACAGCGGGTCGTGATCGTATCCAGGGGTTTTCAACAAATGATGCAGTTTGTATGGCACACATGGCTACTAAATGTTTTTAAAAGAAAATGTTTTTTTTACAATTTTAGGCACAACAGCTTTTCGGCCAATGTTTAGTACGTGATTTGGACAGAAAAAAATGCAAAACATATTTTCAGTCATTTGGAATGAACGATGGATTACAGACTGATGCATTCAATGCATTCAAAGAATGGGCTGACCAACATCTATGAAGACATTTCACGAACTATTTGACTTAAATAATCTACATATTTGAATGTTCCACGAACCGTTTAAATTTCTACATTTTTTACTATAAATTGTTATATTTAACATCAGGAATTCGAGAATGTTTGAAATTATGTATCTCCCAAACCAGGAACCAATTTAATGCATGGTAGCCTTCTCAGTGTTATATTAATTTTTTTTACAAAAATCGCATTTTAAGACCTGTGGTTAAAATGTTCGGGATTTCCCTTTTTCCAATGGGTGTGAACAACAGGAAAGGTGCGAAAAGAAATGTAAGCGCAAAAATGAAATTTATAGTACAATCCTTGAAATGTGTAAATTGACCAAATTGAACGTGTATGGTGTATGGGGAACAGTGTATGGTGCATGAGAAATGCTGTATGGTTTTTATATTTTTCTATTTTAGAAAAAAAAACGTAGTTAAATTTGTTAAGTCCTCCGAAACACGTTACATTGCGGGTAATTATGAATAGTGCCACTCTTCTTTGATTTAAATGTGAAATTGGCAAGAGAAATTTTGAGTGGTCAGTTGTATTGGGAATGGTCCATGATTGAATGTACAGTGGTGTATTGTGCAAGTGGAAAGTTTACACCTTTCAATGACAGAACAAGAATATACATTGATACCTTAAATGACAAGATTTGTTTTTGTAAGTACCTTTTTGCTATTACCCACTCCTAGAAGGGGAAAAGGCAAAGAAAGGATATTTTGAAATTTAATTTAAAAATAACTATAGATATAGGAAGATGTGGTGTGAGTGCCAATGAGACAACTCTCCATCCAAATAACAATTTAAAAATTAAACCATTATAGGTTAAAGTACGGCCTCCAACACGGAGCCTTGGCTCACACCGAACAACAAGCTATAAAGGGCCCCAAAATTACTAGTGTAAAACCATTCAAACGGGAATACCTGGTCCTGGAAATAATTTGTAATACAATAGTATGCAGGTAATAGTCCAGCGGATATCAGAATAATTGATCACTTTATGGTAAAAGCATGAAACTTGGCATAGTGAAAGATTAAGGGGTATAGACAAAATTCAGATATGGAGCCACGAAAAAAAAATCCAATATGGCCGCCAAATTCAAGATACGTATTGCAATAGTCTAGACCAAATTGCATACAAAAAGAACGAGCTTTTAATATTAGATATAGTATAGATCATAAGCTGTATGTAGCAACCCAAAGGACACAAAATCACAGATCATTACCAGTGAATTATCCTTCATGATTATAATTTATAGCAAAGGTGATGAAGTTTTACCCACATTACCAGTGAATTATCCTTCATGATTATAATTTATAGCAAAGGTGATGAAGTTTTACCCAAAAATTTAAGTGAACGTTTATTAGATCTTAATCTGGACATTGTTACAACTTTATTTTATTTTTCCATCAAATCTTGCTTTGATCATGCTGATAATTTATACAACGTTTAATTAGGTTCCCCGAGATGTTAAGTCTGTATTTTGCTGTCGAATGTTTAACCCGAATTCCCCTTGGATCGTAAAAGAATATTTACACCACATGCATCATATTAACTATATGTTAGACCACATGATTTAATTAACTTTAAGCTTGTTTTAAATTACTGCTCACAATCAGTAATATTGTTTCTTTTACTTGTAATCATTAAAGTGCTGTTAGTTCTTGTTCTTGTTTTTTTTTTTTATATATATATATGCCGTCATAAAAACAGTTATGTGCTTTTTCGTTAATAAATGTTTTGTATGGGTTTTTTTATGTCCTTATTGTTAGTCCACCGATTAAGATGATAATATAAGGCGAACATGTGAATTTTAATCTTAGTAAAAATTAGTCAAACCCGTCACATTGTCATAAGCTTGTTACAAGTACCAAGTCTGAAATGTTAATGTATCTTAATTTAACTCATTTTAATATATATGCCATATGGAGAATCTGGTATTCTTTACAGATCTTGGATAATTTGTCAACACTCACAGCTTTTGTAAAATAAAATGTATGGAAATTATAGAAGATATAATATTGATCTGAAAACGTGTTGTTAAGTGTGATTTGATTGTTGTCTCATTTAACGTATAGGCCTCTTCTTCTTATATTCATGTTTTTGGTGACGACAATTTTGATCAATATGAGTGAAAGGTGATTTTTATTTAACAACTTGTTAATACTCAAGGAAGACTGAATGTATATTTTAATTTAAGCATTGAAGCAATTTAAACGAATGATGGAGTCTGCTTTAACTATAGTTTAGTTTAGTTTAAACATATTTATTTATAGTGGATTGGGAAACAAGTTTTGCAACTTATATCAATATCTTTCCACTTTGCGGGTGCGAGTGCTGCCTTGTAGCGGCATTAGCCTACTCTTTTTCGAAATCTACAAGGGCGTATTTAACGTGCAAGAGATATGGCTCTCTCTTTACACGGGTCAGCCATGCATTTATCGTCCCCTTCCGACTGACTATCATCGTTTCCTTAAGACCATACCATGCAAATGGTGTCAAGGGAGAGCCGAAAATCGAGTTCACTGAACTAGTATATATTTGTTTAGGGGCCAGCTGAAGGACACCTCCGGGTGTGGGAATCTTACGCTACATTGAAGACCTGTTGGTGACCTTCTGTTGTTGTTTTTTTCTATGGTCGGGTTGTTGTCTCTTTGACACATTCCCCATTTCGATTCTCAATTTTATTCCTGAAATGTTCATCCCGAACGGGAATCGAACCCGGAACCTTTTGTGTTAGTAGTCCGATGCACTAACCCCTAAACCACGGCTCTAAGTCTCTTTAACTATATAGCCACTCTGATTACAATACAGATACTGTGGTCAGTTAAAAAAATATTTATTGGAGAATATAAAAAAGAAGATGTGGTATGATTGCCAATGAGACAACTATCCACAAAAGACCAAAATAACACAAACATTAACAACTTTAGGTCACCGTACGGCCTTCAACAATGAGCAAAGCCCATACCGCATAGTCAGCTATAAAAGGCCCCGATAAGACAATGTAAAACAATTCAAACGAGTAGATAAATTTGGTTGTATATTCTCTTTTATTTAGCTCTAACATTATTGCTCTCTGTTTAAATGTCATGCAGTTAAAATTTAAGATTTAAACACTTTGATTTTGTTGTATCAGCTTACACATGAACAATACAATTTATTTAGTATTTCTCATTCTGTCCCTTTAAACCAAATACGTGAACATGCATCAAGAGTGTCTCAAAAATTCAGCAGAAGTCTTGTTTTCAAATTGTCTAAAGCCAAATTAACATCATCCGAATGTCGAGGCCATTCAATAACAACAACATCACTCCATAGTGACTGTAATTCTCGTGGTATGTCTTCAATGTTTATATCCAGGGCAATAACGATTATATTCTGTAGCGAACGTGATGATCTCGCTTCTTTTGTCCGGTCTATTTCATACGCGGCAAAAGGTTTAGACATAAAATCGGAAGTCACGACAAAAATGATTTGGCGACTTCTGTTTATAGCAATACCTATTTGTTCAAATGTCGATCTGCCACTTATGAAATTTTTATCTTCTATACATACGCGAAAACCCCATTTTGTTTCCAGTTGCTCCATTAAAGTCTCAAGAACCCATGTGTATCCATCATATCCGTAAGAAATAAATACGTCATAATCATAATTTAACTTCAAGCTGTTCTCCACAATTCCTCGAAACTTCCGGTAGCAGAAAAATATAATTCTCCATCGGAAGTTGTATATTACTATAGTAGGAAGAAGAACAATAAAAAACGAGACCAAAAGTATTACACCAACTCGTAACCAGACGAAAGCATCGCAATTACTAAATATATCATGGTAATTCATTAAAACCGTGTTAGTGTTACTTGAAGATCCATTGCTCAATCGACAATAGTAAGTCTTATTGTCCAAATGTACCATCGTACTATTCAACCATCGAACAAATTTTCTGTTTTCACACGAACAAGAAAAATCATTTTTTCGTATCTTCAGTGAAAAACATCCAAGTTTTACTTGCTGCGCATCAAGCCATGAAGTAAACTCAGGGTAGAGAGTAAATATTCTGTTCCCTTTCAAATTTAGCGTTTTAAGTCTTGTCAGATATGTAATGGCAGTAGGAATATGACTCAGGCGATTTTCTGAAAGTCGTAAGTGAATTAATTGGTCCAAATGCATTATGAATGATGATGGCAAAGTAAACATATAGTTTGAATCTAAATCCAAACGCTCTAAAGTTGGAGTATTTTTAAATATATTTATGTTCTTATCTATAGCACGATAGAAATGTGCATCCCTCATGTACAGTTCCTTAAGAACAGGAAAGTAAGGTAGGTTTTTCTTCTTGAAGTAATGTTCACAATCAATTCCTGATATGTCTAAGTATTCCAACCGTATGTCTCGATTATACAAAAAGATGTCAGGAAAGCACTTGATATCGTAATAAGACATATCTAAGTATCGTAAACTAGTGATGTTATTTAGCGTTAATTGTGGAAAGGGAGGCGCACCTAAAACATGTGTTATACGCAATACTTCGAGTTTTGGTGGAATAGTTACATTGACGGAAGTTTCACCTTCACAATAGTCATGTTTCCTTTTCTGTTTGGTACGCGAGTGATATTGATCCGCACTGGTATTTGTTGGCATGTAAACTGCATCCAAATATGTTAACGCCAAGTATGAAAAATCAAAAACTCTAAGATTTGAAAGTTTAGGAGTGTTAAACGGTAGTTCAAATTTTAGAGAAGAAAGTCCGAAGCGATTGCCTGATAAATCGAGATGTTCAAGGCATTCCAGATGTTCTGATCCAAACAATGAGCGCGGTAGAATATCTACAATGTTGTTATCAGCCAAGTTTAGAATTTGAATGCACATAGTGTTCAGATGTTTCATCATTTCCGCTGTCAGGATGATGGTATTAGGTATAACAAATTTGTTTGTCCTTGGATTAAGCATGTGTGATAGATCTACCAAATGCATTATTCTGTTTACAAGTGGATACATTAATTCCAATCCTTTTGTTAAAGTAACACAAGTCCATGACAAGTCAAGAATAGAAAGCGCGCTAAACGGTTGCAATACATTAACTCCGATTTGGGAAGTTTGGATAGAAAGACATTTCGAAAAATGAATTTCTGACAAAGTAGCTGGAAAGTTTTTGAATGTGTCATTTCTTAAATTTTTAAGATGACAGCTCTTGAACTTGATATACTTTAAAGGTAAATGTTTGAATTCAGGTCCAAAAACAGGATGTCCGTAGAGATCAATGGTCAAGTGTTGTAGTCTTTTCAAGTGTTGAAATGCCGCTCCTGGATACAACAAATGTCCAGTTTTATCAGCCATTTCCATATTTGAACTAAAGTCAAGGTCAATAATGTTTGGTATGTTACGTAAAATGAATAACCCATCATTGGTTGATATATTGAGAGAATTATTAGCCAATGATAAGATTTCAAGCTTCCACAAACCCTTAAATGCTTCTGACTCTACGCTTTTTATGTTGCATGTATCTAGTTTTAGAACTTTTAAGTTGCTATAACGACTGAAAGATTCATTCGCAATTGTCACAAAGCTGTTTTCACCAAGGTCCAATGCATCAATGTCTTCCAATAGGTTTTGTGGAATTTCCCTTAAATGAAGTCTACGACAATCGGCTGTTTTGAAACTGCCGTAAATGATTTTACAGCGTTGACAATTAACAACGTGAACACATGTGATAAATAATAACAGCGGCAACATACTCGTTGTTTCTGTAAGAGAAAAGAAAATTACACATGCTTGCTACAAGATCATGAATAATTATATGAAATTGGTTGATTATTTTTTTGCAATTCTTGGCTATTAGAAAAAAAAGTAAAAACACAAAAATACTGAACTCCAAGGAAATTTCAAAACGGAAAGATCAAAATCAAAAGGCAAAATCAAAAGTCCAAACACATCAAACGAATTGACAATAACTGTCATATTCCTGACTTGGTACAGGCATTTTTTAATGTAGAAAATGGTGAATTGAACCTGGTTTTATAGCTAGCTAAACCTCTCACTTGTATGTCAGTCGCATTTCATTACATTGTCAACGATGCGTGAACAAAACAAACGTACTGAAAGAGTAAAAATGTCATAAAAAGGGGTACAGCAGTCAACATTATGTTATCATCTTTATCACTATAAAAATAACAAATGTAACGAAGAAGCACAAAATGGCATACATCAAATTTAACATCCTCATTTTGTTTATCTTATACGTTTTTATTTATCTATGTAAAGTCTACCCGAAAAGGATGGCAGGTTTTCAGTACTGGTGTAAAATTGCGCGTTTGAAATTCTCAAAGGTAGACATAAAATAATTTTGTCGTTCAAAGTATGACGGCATACATAAATGCAGAGTCACGTAAAGTAGATACAACAAAAGAACAGACTTAACAGTAAAAGTATAATATTGGGACGAAGTCCCCAATTACGGTAGAAAAATTAATAATGCGGGGTTCACACATTGCTGATTATTGCTCCCGTTTGAGATCAGACAGCAATACGACACGAAAAGTGAAAAAGTCGGATTAGTATCCTCAATTATCTGGAATGTCCTATCATTGTCTGAACACAGTCGTTTGAGTTCGTAACAGATTCTTATGGGTCGGGAAGGGTCCGAATAGTTCGGCAAAGCACCCCGACAGTTAGGTGCGTCCCGTAACATTCGGGACAACTCAGCCGATTTTGTCTAGTCGGATTACAATCGTGGCTATGTCGTGACAGATTCTGCTGTATCGGATCGAATTCCGAACAATGACTGTATTCTGGACGGTGTCTTGTGGAACGGGAATGATCTGGAGTAATTTTTCATAGTTGTTTTTCTGCCGATTGAGTCCAGATTGCATCCAGATCTTGTCGATTGCGAACCGTTTTTTTGCCGAAACAGTCCCGTTATTAATACGAAATTAATCAATGATACCCACGTCAGAGTCCCGATAATTACAGAATACAATACGACTGAGACCAGACAAAGCCGTTTGCAATGTGATAGAGCGGACCGTGATAGGATTACGTTCCGTCAGTACCTGATCATCCCGAATATGTCGATAGTTTTCTAACGGATATCTTCCGTCAGCGTCGGTCACTGTCTGATCTCTGTCGGATTACGTTCGGTAGAGTCGGGACGAAGTCGTGACATACTCGGTCGAATTTTACCTGGCGAAAAATACAAATCGGGTTAGAAGCGGCTTCAGAACGGGATTATCGGTACTAATTCGCTTAGAAACGGTTGAATATCGTCGCTTCCTGAACACTATCTGATTGTTGTCGTGATCAAATTTTTTTTTTTTTACAAATTTTGATTTAAGTTTGAATTTCCATCCACGATTCACAGAATCTTGATCAGACTTTTGATACATTTTAATCGGGAATGGTCCTGTCGAGGACGGTAGTAAAAATCGTGAATGTGTGACCCCAGCTTAAGATTGATTTTTTTTTAAATCGGGAAAATTTCCCGAATTTTTCATTCTTCTAAAAAAAAAATATATTTATCAGTCTAGTAAAATATAAGATTAGATCTCAATACAAATTCAATTTTAATAATTGTTTGATATGAAAAAAACGTTACCTGATGAAAGCGTTTCTTTTGTTTACATCGAATATGACGTCATAATTTAAAGAACGTCACAGCTAATTCCATAACAACAGAACCAAAATCGGGAACGTTACGTACGGTATTTCGGTTTCTTTTATCAACATGATTGAATTAAAAAAAAATAATACACACAGACTTCGTCCCCATTCACAGGTTTTGCCTGCCTCATATTAATAATTAGAATTAAAAACCAATTGTTCAGAGAACAATTGAAAGTCTTTCCATAACAAAGAAATTAGATAGATAGTTTCCTCATACTAATACAATAAATAATGGTTTAATTATACTTTTGAGTGATGTAAGGGAGATAATGCTACTTCTGGGGAAATGAATGTCACTTCCGGTCGCATATGATAGCTTTTTTCACACAGATTCCAAAATTATATAGTTTTAAATACTTTTGTATGTAGAATGGGAGATAATTTACCACTTCCGGTTTGTTGGAAGTAATGTTTAGTCTTCTGTAATCAGTTTATGTATCTTTATGACAAAAAATATCGAATGTGAGTAATTTTATATGAAAAAATTGCAAAAAAGTCTACTTCAGGTTTTTTCAAAGTCACTTCCGTTAGGCATTTTTCAAGGTCATTTGTAACCTTACTTTTTGTACAAGGTCAAATGCCTTTACAACAAAGTAGACATTTTGCACTTGTTCTTTTATATGTATCTTTGAAATTATCGGCGAAAATGCAAAAACAGGCATAAGTCACAATTGAGAACTTGACCTGGACCTTGACCTCATTTCTAAGTGAGGACCTAGGGGATTCAAATAAAAACATTCCAGGGTTATACGGTTTACTGTTTATGAGGTAAAAAAGCGTACCGACAAATTTGTTTTGTAAAGGTAGATAACTCCTCTAAAATTTCATCGAATCCTTTCATCAAAATAAATCAAAAATTCCCGAGGATGTAACGTTCAGAACAAATACAATAAGTCTTTCCACAGAAAAGTGGAAAGACTAAATAATTGTGTGATTCAAAGTATAACAGGATACATAAGTACAGAGTCACGTCAAATGCATATCATAAAAAAACAGACTTAACAGAAAAAGTAGTATTAATGAATAAATTTTTTTAATAAAACAGCTTATTGTGATCCGATCACGTAGCACACTTCTATATTTATTCATGTCAGGTTAAGCGCTTTACGAAACGTGTATTTGCCTATTGTAATGATCTTATTATTTAAAACAAAATTATTATTAAATTTATTTCACTTGAATGGGCGGGGTTTAAGAAGTTCGCTTATTTAAGACCAGTTCATCTGAAGACCGGAGTTTTGGGATAAACTCATTAATGAACTGTCCAGTTATATGTCCAATATCATACACTCAGCTCTCTTGTATATGAGTTTGGTGACACTTACAGTTGATTAGAATTCAATATTAATTATAACGGCAATCATCCTTATCACACACATCTTCAAGTAGACTGTTCTAATGCAAATTAAGACATGAGCTCCGCCCGATCAGTTGAAAAATATTGGTAATACATGTGCGAACATTCTTAAGTCTTTTGGTATACTGAAAAACGAGGATAATTAAACTCTAACGAGTTGTTACTAGTAATCAAAATAGAAAATTCATGTTTATCTGTTCATTTTAACAATTTACTGTTATGTTTTAGATAAGTTTGAAAATCCTAACCATACAAAAATGTAGTTTAGGCTGTTTTATAAGAGTTTAGTAGACTAAAAGTACGGAGCTACCTAATGAGAAAGATCTGTTTTTATCCTGAACCTTCGTGCGCATGTCTTTACTAAAAATATGTTGTGGACAAACTGTCCCAAGACCTTTTCCAACATAAACAAAAAATATTTTGTCATATCATGAAAGGGTGTCAGTATTGCTACACCAGATGTGTATTCACTGATACCCGATGCCAAATAAAGGCAACGGTAAAAATACGCTGTTCATGCAAATCCATGGACAAAAAACAAAATCGGGGCAACAAACAAAAACCGAGTGAAACGCATCAAAGATACTGTGATATAAAATAGCCTTATACAAATTAGACTAGCTAACAAAAAAAACAAATAAAAGAATGCCAAACCTAGGCTAAGAATGAGATCTATGTCAGAGGAGATGATTGCCTTTTAAAAATCTATTAAAAATGTGTTAAACAAAACAGGAAACAAAAATCAAGTTTAGAAAATCTGCATACCTTTTTTTATATTCAATCTATTTATTATGATTGAAAAACACACTTATAAACAGTTTAAAAATTGTATCAAATAACGGTAATTTAAATGTTATCTAAAAATGTAATGTTTTTAAAGCGACAAAACGGTCATGCTGTTCAACGAGTCTTGGTTAAATGTTAGCTTTTAAAGTATCGTTATTTATACAAATATGATGAGTAAAATTACTTCAATTCTCAAGAAATAACTTAACAAATTTTAAAACACAAAGAAAACGTCAGCTATCTATTTAAATAAAACACGGATGAGGAAGACAGGTACAGTTGTAAAAGTAGTTTATACTTCACAGCTAGAACACTTCCCGTTTGCTTCATCTACTAAATATAGTAAGAAGGAAATCATTTCGTGCAATGTAAATGTCATGTCACGCCTTCATCTACTAAATATAGTAACAAGGAAATTATTTCGTGTCACGCCTTCATCTACTAAATATAGTAACAAAGGGATTATTTCATGCAAGGTCAATGTCTTGTCACACTCTAAACTGATAAATATAGTACCAAAGGAATCACTTCATGTCACGCCTTCATCTACTAAATATAGTAACCAAAGGAATATTTCATGTAAGGTCAATGTTTTTTGATACTCTCCACTAATAAATATAGTACCAAAGGGATCACTTCTTGAGGATAATTTCGTGCAATGTCAATGTCATGTCACGCCTTTATCTATTTAATAAAGTTACAAGAGATCATTTCGTGCAATGTCAATGTCTTTTTCATATACTAAATATAGTAACAAAGGTATAATTCCGTGCAAGTTCGATTTTATGAAACGCCTTCATCTTATAAATATAGTACCAAAGGGGTCACTTCAAATCACGCCTTCATCTACTAAATATAGTACCAGAGGGATCATTTCTCGAAGATCTTTCGTGCAATGTCAATGTTATGTCGCGCTTTCATCTATAGTTTCTAAATATAGTCACAAGAGATCATTTCGTGCAATGTCAATTTCACGTCACACTATCATCTACTAAATATAGTAACAAAGTGATCATTTCGTGCAATGTTAATGTCATGTCACGTTTTCGTCTACTAAATAAAGTTTAAGTAACAAAGGGATAATTCCGTGCAATGTCAATTTCACGTCACACTATTATCAACTAAATATAGTAACAAAGGAATCATTTCGTGCAATGTTAATGTCATGTCACGTTTTCGTCTACTAAATAAAGTGACAAAGGGATAATTCCTTGCAAAGTCAATTTCACGTCACACTTTCATCTATTAAATATAGTAACAAAGGGATCATTTCGTGCAATGTTAATGTCATGTCACGTTTTCGTCTACTAAATAAAGTAACAAAGGCATAATTCCGTGCAATGTCAATTTCACGTCACACTATCATCTACTAAATATAGTAACAAAGTGATCATTTCGTGCAATGTTAATGTCATGTCACGCCTTCGATCATCTTATACATATTATCACAAAGGGATCATTTCGTGAAATGTGAATTCCATTTCACGCTGGCCCTTATCTTTCAAATTTAGTAATAAAGGGATATTTCTGTGCAAGGTCGATTTCATGTAACGCCTTTATCTACTAGATATTGTAACAAAGGGATAATTTCGTGCAATGTCAAATTCATGTCATGCCAAAATTTTGATTTCTTTTGGGGATGAAAATTAATTTTCATTTTCTTTAATATAATAGATTTTAGCTACAGTATAACAACAATATTAGATCAGTCTCAGATAAAATTATATCTCAACATTTGTGTATTTGGCACGAAACACAATTTCTGAGCCTTATATAAAACATTGATATTTTTCTGTCATTGACATAATGGTGGACATGCACATAACAAATGCTCTTGATGAGAAGTTAATTGAAACAATTGACTATCAATAGCGGAAATCAACAGTGGTATTACTACTATATATGAATGGAAAGCTAAATGTGGATATTTGACCTTATATGTACTACTCTCATGTTTTTTAAATGTCATGCTGTTTCACTTGAATATAATAATCTTGATAGATTCTGAGTTGATTACGTCGTAAAAACATATTTTAGTGGAAATAACTTGAAATAGGATTTAATAGTTATCAAAGGTACCACAATTAAAATCTAATACGACAGACTCGCGTTTCGCCTACATAAGACTCATCAGTGACGCTTAGATCGAAATAAATGTAAAGCCAAACAAGTACAAAGTTGAAGAGCATTTATCACCCGCAATTCCCAAAAGTAGTAACCAATACGTCCACGATAGTCTATTCCTGGGACAAGAAATTCCTTAGTTTTTCGAAGTTTTGTAACAGGAAATTTTTAAAAATGACCATATAATTGATATTCATGTCATTACCGAAGTGTTGACTACCGGGCTAGAGATACCCTCGGGGACGAAACGTCCACCAGCAGTGGCATCGACTATACCATGAATATGAGTATAGACAGAGAAAGCCATACTCGGCGCATTAGGAGATATTTTTCGGATGTTTTTCTCATTATTTCATGCAATGGGCTATACAAGAAAACCTTTCTCTTTTACTCTTTAAGAAATGTACAGTAATAGTTCAATGAATTTTTTTTATGTTACAACACATGCTTACTAAAAGGCATCCGTTATATGGCGGCGTACATTTTAGTTTTACGTAAGGACTTTTTGAAACCTCCATGGAGTCAGAAAACTTTTTTACGGATAGTTCAGTCAGCATGCACACTTCAACTAGTCATTTATTAAAAAAATTCTTATATGATATGTAAAAGTTGCCAAAATTTAAATTTAGTAAAATGAAAGTAAAACACATGAGGGAATAAAGCCTTAGGTATAAATGGACCACAAGTCACCTTTTAGTAATGACAAAGAGGAAATTCGTGGTTTTTCAACATCTTATAGTCATTTTTTTGTATCATATTCAACTATAATTGTTATGCAAATGGGATGAATGTTTGATCGATTTAATCGATTCGTACTAAATTCTATCATGATGCGCTGGATAACGTGAAGGTAAAAAAAGATATTTCCTTGGTTTTGACAGTTGAAGGAAATTAACACTGCATTTCATTACAGAAAAAAATGTCCGAGCCATAGATATATATCATGGGTGTTTAAAAGCACTATTTTAACTAGTTAGCAGGGATACAAGGGATTAACATGTAATACTTCTGGTGATGGTTATAATCTTATATGGAACGAAATGTTTTCTTCAATTTTCACTGTTTTACAGGACAGAATAACTGTTTACTAAATGAAAATTAATGATCATATTACCAGCTGATTACTCATAAAAATATTACTGAAAATGCATAAAATCTTGCTTAACTCTACCATTGATAGAAATTTCTGAAACTTGATCTGAAATTGTCTACTGATAGTTGCCTGATTGCCATTTATACAATATCCAATTTTTAATATAAATAAAAACTGAAGAAACAGATGAAACGTATAAACATTATGTTCATACCTACGATTGTTACAGAAATCGTGTTACATTGTACTAACTATTATAAGCTTCTAGTATAAAATCGACCATTGTTTGTTACCAAGTTTATCTAGTGTTGCTTCTATTTAGTGCTATATGTTCATAATTGTAAATTAACTGTTAACGAAACTTTAAGTTTTTTAAATACTTAGACTTTTCTACCTCAGGAAATGATTATTGTTATTATAAACTGGTCAAGACATTTACTAAATTTTATCATCGGTACAAGGAAATAATTCGTAAATATAACTGAACATGCAGACATCTTATACGTTCAGGTATTTCACATTCAATCTTCTTTGGTAATATTCTTTACAAAGCGCAAACATGTCAGTATTCACCTCAAAAGCTTACAAAATTTTTAATCAGACTTATTTAGACGGGATATAGTTACGATAATGTTGTCGGATCATTAAAGATTGCATATTTTAGCTTTAATATTGATTCACGTATAGGGTCTTTGCATCGGAACATTTATTTCTGCATTTATTTAAAGAAAAGAAAAAAAACAGTTGTTGGCATGACACGGGTTATGTTCTTCTAATATATTTTATGATAGTATGACACTAAACCACTAACGGTAGAGATTATTCCTAATATTTATATGATGAAGACATAATCTTTCAATCAGTTTAATTAAGGTCTGGGAGCTGGCATGTCAGTTAACTGCCAGTAGTGTGTTGTTAATTATGTATCATTGTCATTTTATTTAATTTCTTTTGTTACATCTTTTGACATCGAACTCGGACTTCACTTGAACTGAATTTTAATGTGCGAATTGTTATGCGTTTAATTTTCTACATTGGCTACAGGTATAGGGTTGATATCTCATAAACATGTTTAACCCCGCCGCAATGTTGCGCCTGTCCCAAGTCAGGACTGAGCCTCTGGCATTTGTAAGTCTTGTATGATTTTTAATTTTAGTTTCTTGTGTATAATTCGGAGTTTAGTATGACGTCCATTATCACTACTAGTTAAAATATGTTTTAGGGGCCATCTGAAGGACACAGACGGGTGCGGGAATCCTCGCTACATTGAAGACCCATTGGTGGCCTTCGGCTAATGTCTGTTCTATGGTCAGGTTGTTGTCGCTTTGACACATTCCCCATTTGCTTTCTCAATTTAACCATAGCTGTATTTGGCAAAACTAAATGAATATCTGGTCCAAAGTGCTCTTCAACTTCGTACTTTATCTGGCATTTTTAACATTTCTTTTATTTGAGCGTCACTGATGAGTCTTTTGTTGACGAAATGCGCGTCTGCTATATTTGTTATTCTCACCGGATTTTGTCTAATGCTTAGTCCGTTTCTGTGTGTGTTATGTTGTGTCGTTGCTCTCCTCTTATATTTGATGCGTTCCCCTGAGTTTTAGTTTGTTACCCCAATTTTGTTTTGTGTCCATAGATTTACGAGTTTTGAAGAGCGGTATACTACTGTTGCCTTTTTATAAATATTGAATTAAAATCCTGGTATCTATGATGAGTTTAATTATAATAAATACTTACGATTACTACCTCTTGAATACAACATGGCGATTTTGAACAGAATTTATACACACCTTTGCATAAACTATTAGTTTAACTTCTAACTGGGTGAGGTGATAAAAAGACTCGAACGACTTTCAAAACAGGAAGGTTTCGCCGTATGATTTAATTGAGGAACTGGCAATATGTTAAATAAATAAATAATAAATTAGAACTTGATTATTTGTTTAAATACCTTCCTTTTGTAGGTTCACCATATTTAAACCTATTTATGTCTTTATTTGTATTTGTGCTTCCAAATTGCATATTCCCCAAGGGTATCACCAGCACAGTAATCAGCACTTCTGTGGTGACATGAAATATCATTGATATGGTCATAACTTTAACGTAACTGTTTTCAAAATTTTGAATTTTTGAAACACTAAAGCTGTCTCCCTTAGGAAATATTACCTTAGCTGTATTTGGCAGCATTTTTTGGTCCTAAATGATCTCCAACTTCGTACTTTGTTTGGCTTAACAATTTTTCATGAATCGAGCGTCACTGATGAGTCTTTTGTAAACGAAACGTGCGTCTGGCGCAAATATATATTTTCAATCTTGGTATCTATGATGAGTTAATATCTATCTAAGTATGCAAGCGAGGAACCAATCATTACCAGGGGACAACAGAGCTTATAGCACGACGTTTTTAAAATGTATACCAAAATTAAGAGAAAAAAATAAAATTTCAATTGCACTTTTATGCATACTGTGTCAATCGTAAATGTTAAATTAATGTTTTAAGCACACAATCACTAAATTCACTAAATGACCAATTAGTCCAGCGGATATCAGAATAATTGATGGTAAAAGCATGAAACTTGGCATAGTGAAAGATTAAGGGGGGTAGACAAAATTCAGATATGGAGCCACGAAAAAAAATCCAATATGGCCGCCA
The DNA here is from genome assembly GCF_036588685.1 of Mytilus trossulus. NCBI lineage: Eukaryota > Metazoa > Mollusca > Bivalvia > Mytilida > Mytilidae > Mytilus > Mytilus trossulus. The sequence goes on along the minus strand of NC_086380.1, from coordinate 66,096,054 downwards.
AATTCAAGATGACCAACATAAGTATAACATAATTCACTTGATAAAGTCTTCCAATTTTAATGAGTTCAGAAGATATCACAAACTTCAGGAAATACAATAAAGATATGTCAATTATTATTTTTATTAACCATATAATACAGAAATCATCAAAATGGCGTCCAAATTCTAAATGGCACGTCAAAATGTCTAAGTTTGACAGTATTCGTATGTATACACCATCATTGTGTGATAGAAAGCTACCAAATCCGTGAAACTGATCATTTGATATCGAGAAAGGCCTATAACTGATAAGTTATGCCTGGGTGCATAGATAATATTTTCAAAATGGTGGCAATATTCAAAATGGCGCCGTTTAACCGGTCAAAATTTGACGTTTGGTTTTGAATATGTTATAAAAATTAATAAAAAATAGTTGGATCATTTATTTCAATTCAAGCAAGTTTATACCAACATATTATTAAATGTAACAGGTGACATTTACTATGAAATAAAAATGGCCGATACAACTCAAAATGGCTCCTTTGACGAGTTCTTATTTTTTCACAATTTATACCTGACCTTAGAAAATTTCACAATTTTTCCTGAGAAAATGAAAAAAACAAACATATGCAGTATTGAATCAGTGAAAGGAGTACTAGTATTTCTTTTTTATGCAATGAGATAAGAAATAAAAAAAAACTCACAAGTAACTATTTAACATAATAGCAGATTAAAATTATAATTAAAATATGATACAAATGCGGGAAAAAATCAAAAGAAAGCACAGTCTCAATCAGTTTTTCTTTCACAGTCCAATGAGCAGTTGCATAATGCTGTGCATTTTAATGCTGCTTTTAAGAATTAACATGCTCCTTGGCATCCTTTCTTACATCTACACTCTTAGCATAACATTGAAGCTTCAGCAAGCACAGACCAGAATGGTACCCAAGTAATTCTGGTGTTGCATACTTGGGTTTGACACTAAACAATTGCCCCAAATAAAACTACCTTGGTAAGCCGCACGTTTCGCATGTTCAATGGAGAAATGCATATCGTGTTGGAGGAATATTGTCAATTGTTCTTGTCTTCTGCGTGAATAACTGTTTTCTTAAATTATTCACCATATAAGCTGTACTAGAACGATCATACAAAAGCACAACACATCATTCTATTACTTTCACACTTTTAAAATTTCCATTTCATTTTTATTCTTAATAACCTGCTGAAATGCTTCTGACAACTCCTCATATACGGACCATGTGTCCCAAGCTGATTTCTTACCTTTCCCAGAAAAATCTGAGACTGTGTCACAACCGGTAAATGAATTGAAAAGTGGAAAGTCTTTCGATTTCAATGGTCCTAGAGCAAGGCACACTCCATGAATTGAAATTTCCAGTGCCAAAACCTATCCACAGCTGTTCAGCCATTGTAATTCTTCTTTTAATGCAGCTGGAAATTTGGACATACCAATTTAAAGTTCTCCTTCAACTAATGTGATATCTGGTTTGCTGAATCTAAGTACAGCTGGTGGAAGATTTGAATAACTCTCTGGTAAAAGAGACACTCTGGTATTTCAACATAGGTTCAGGTTCGGTAAAATGTTTAAATAACGTCTTGAACATCCCCTGAAATATGTTCGATAAAAGATATACCTGTACCATGGAATGAATCTTTTAACGAGATGCTGCTTGGATTGTGATCAATGTTGTCTACGGCAGTTGGAATAAATACATTTTGTAGTAGATTGATAGGGCAAACAATACATTCTTGGACATAACGATGACAAACATCATAGGCTATGGAAGTAGAAATTTATAACACTCGGTCGTAGGAGACACAGTCCAAGTTTGAAGAAAGTATCTAGAAGATCACGTGTTCTAGTCTAACATGTATCATGATTCCAAAATAAGCACAAACTGGAGGTTCATCATCTTTCATGTGACGGTTAGATACTAGTTTCTTTGAACAACTATATATAAGAAGATATGCTATTGTTAATGTTAACTGAGAATATGAAGGACCCTGAATAGTGATTCCAAACTGAATCATACTGACCAAAGTAAGTAATGACTGGGGTACAGAAGCTTCCTGATATCCCTTTGGGAAGGTTCCATGCAATTCTGAATTTGATGCGAAAATATCTTTACGAACAAACGTAGCTGCATTTAATATGTTGACAAACTCATTATCAAAGTCTTCTAAATAGACTCTCTTCAATGCAGAACCGATGTCATCGTTGAAAGCAAGAATGTTTTCGAGACCTTGTTTGTAAGCATCTAAGTTAGGGAAATTACAATTCTGTGTTTTAGTCGTGTGCTATTAACTCGAGATGAAACATCTGCACCTAGACATGTTATGATTTCCCTAAAAAGTTAGATTACATAAATTTGACAATTTGTAAACACTTATGTTCTTATCGCATGACCTTGTTTCATTTATATAAGAGACAAGTTCTGAAAATGCAATACCATTGATTTGTCTTTCCTTCTCAGATTCGACATATTGAATGCCTTTTTGGTCAATAAAAGACTGTGCTATTCCAGATCCCTCATCTAAGTTTACAATGCACACATAATGCCTTCAGGCATCAATCGTAGTTCATCAAACTTATTAATATTGTCAGCTAAAGATTGATAACCAGCACCGACATTGAGACGTTTAGAATCTAATGGGCATATACGTTTTTCATCTTTAATGTCTTGGCATAGGATGGAATTTGCCCAATCAATGTTATTGATTTAGTCGGTTTGTCATATTCTACACTTGATACCCTGAACGTGGTTGTAAGAACTATGATCGTAAATTAGTTTATATTCCTTGAGGATAACTTCTGTATGCCAGACGCGTGTTTCGTCTACAAATAACGAATCAGTGATGCTTGAATTGAAAAAGTTAAAAAAGACAAACAAAAAGTATGTAATTCAAGATTTGATGACCTGAAATCCTGAAAGCTTTGCAAAGCACAAATATTTGTTGATTGTTAATAGCTTTCTAGATATACACGATATAGTTTCTGATAATAAGACGTTTGATGGCCATTTTGAATTTGTCGGCCATTAAGGAATTATTTTTGATTGTTCCATATTCAGAAAAGATTAATAAGCATCATAACTAGCAATATGCAAAGTTGTGTGCTTTTATTTTCAAATGATCAATTATACCATTTTTTGGGGGGACTCTGCCTCATGACTGTTGACGGCCATTTTGAATTTGTTGGCCATTATGGAATTATTTTTGATTGTTCCATATTCATTAAAGATTAATAAGCACCATAACTAGCAATGTGCAAAGTGTTGTGCTTTTATTTTCAAATGATAAATTAAACCATATTTTGGGACTCTGCCTCATGACTGTTAACGGCCATTTTTAAATTGGCGGCCATTATGGAATTTTTTTTATCATTCCATATTCAGAAAAGAATAGTAATCATCATAACTAGCAATATGCCAAGTTTTATGCTTTTATTTTCAAATGTTAAATTATACTATATTTTTGGACTCTGCTTCATAACTGTTGGCGGCCATTTTGAAATAAGCGGCCATTGTGGATTTTGTTTTTATGGCTCCATAACCAATTATGTTTATAAGCATCATAACTGACACTATGCAAAGTTTCATGCTTTTACCATAAAGTGATCAATTGTCCCAAAATATTAGACTTAGCTGCTGGACTAAATGGTTAACAAAAATATTTATGACAGGTTTTACCTATCAAAATGAGAAATTTGAATTAGTGAATTATGAAATATATGAGCACAAGTGTACTGAACAAGATAAGAACAGAACGGTGAACTAACAGAACATTTGTCCTTGCATTGTTATAATTATATAAGAACCACTTTCTGTGACATGTGTTACATAAACATGCACAACTCTAAGGATTGTTTTCTCTCGGGATGTCCACTCATCCTATATACAAGGTGATAGGACGTGCCGGTGGAATAAGTCTCATTTTCAGGCTTAAAAACATGTGAATAGGTCGGAAAAACTATCAGAACTATAGAATAAAGTTCACAAAACTTCGTCAGTCATCTTTCTTGGTGTTCCCGAATGTGTTTTATTAACCAATTTTCTCTCTTTTGGCACTTTGGTATTCCAATGTTACATAACACACTAAACGAAATACAAACAATATGGGAAAAAGTTACATTTTACCTACGCAATATATGAAAAGGTATACATTTTTAAGATCTAAATATATGAAAAGGGTAGTGTAACAGAAACCCAGCGACACTCCTATCAATAAAGTATGGAAGTGACCCCCAAGGGCTTTCCGGTTGTGAAATCTAAGATTAGTTTTACTAACTCGTAAGAGTTCAGACGCCATTTTATTAAGATTGTTGTCTGAGAGTTATGTGACTATTTTTAAAATACACCTTTGGAGCCCCCTTCTTTTCTTTTTTAAACGTAATGGTTTTGAAAAACATGTATTTTGATTCAGCTATGGGGAACGATTATTTAAGCTGAAAAGAGTGCGGTAGTATGGCTTTTACCTTAAAAAATATGCTGATCTCCAATTTAATGAAAACTATATATTGTGGTCAAGCAGATGACCCAAAAAAAATATTCTTAATACGGATTTTCTACACATCTTATAGTATTCAAATTTGAAGAAAAAAAATTGATTGATAGCGTCGAAAAACTTTTTTTTTTAATTTTCGCGAAAATTTTGTTCTGACTCAGGCAAAAAAAACATACCCCTTTTTAAGTTAAATGGTTGATCACTTTGGTATTCAAATTGTGTTTTTGTTTGTTATAAATGTTCTCCTCTATCTAGATCATACTGTTTGTATATAATATTTACGTAAACACGGGAACTAATTTAGAACGAACTTACTTACGTTAATCATACTATTGACCTTTTGACCCTCAAATAGTCACGTTCTAAAGTAATAGATAAGACAAGTGGAATTCCATGTTCATTCACAAATAAATCTTATTTCAAGGTAGCAACAATGAAGTTAGCTCTAGCAGTGTGTTGTGTGTGTATTGTGTCTGGTAAGAATCTTTTGAATTAAGAAAACCACCAAAAATTGCCTACACTAGACGATAACTATTCTTATTGAATATATGGTTGCCTTATTGCTGTTTAAATTTTGATGATAATGATAGAACGATCATCGTCTGACCTTCGTATTACAGCAACATGCATTGAGTGTGTAAGTAAAGGTAATGTCTTTGATTAAATGGTTTGCTTGAAGAATCGTTAAGTCATTATTAGGTTAGGTATTCTACCCTCCTTCAAGAGTAACTAGTCCAACAGATAACCAACATATCGATCGTCATGACTAGACGACTCATAATTGGAGGGGAGAGTATAGTTAACCTTATTATCCTTTCATGGTTCAGCTAACAAGCTAGCTAGTCATATATATTATCTTTACCTTTGCTGTAAATGTTATGTAAAGTTTGTGATTGAATATGAATATATAGAGATGAATGGATGGATAACTGACAAAAATAGCATGCAAATCAGGACGAGATAATGTCCATTAAAAGGAGGGACGATACCATGTTGAATGTTGAGATATCATCTTGGATGTATATACATTTTATTTGTACATCAATAAAACACCGATTTAACTAACTAAAGCAGTGAGCCACAGATAATAACTAGTAAGTTCAACAATAGAAATTTAGATATACAGTTAATGCCAGTCTTATTGAGGTTGCCTTGAAACAATGTTTCACACGAACCATTTTTCATTTTCCTTCATCATTAATATGTGCAGCATTACACGAAAGTACGCTATCTCATACAAAAAGTATTTTAACTAAATTAAAGAATTTTGAAATATGATACGAGATACCACTCTAAATGTTTCTGAAAAAAAATATTTGCCGAATAATGATAAAACACTAATACATATATATAGTACATGTATGCGCTACATTCCTTCAAAAAAAGTTCTTAAAGGTTTTCATCAATCATGATCTTTTGGGCTTTTGTAAAAAATTATATATTAAGAATCTGTTAAGATTGCTTAGATAAACACATCATTTTTGTGAAAGAAAATTCAACAAAAATTGAACCAAACCATTATGACAAAGTTCTTTCGATTTGAGTTTTTAAGAATAAGAACCTTTTGTTTTTATTAGTCTTGTGCAATTGATTATTAACTAATAAATTTATCAGAATAGAATAGGTTTTTCGCAAAGATATTGCTCAAGGTCCAAGGGTCCATTCTAAATACGAAATAGACGGCCGATATGTGAATTGTGACTAATTCCCGAGTGTTGCATTTAGTTGATGCGCATATGCGCTTCTCACAATGTAAGCATAACAGGATACACTTTCCGTGTCGGCTTTGAACTTCCGGTCTTTCTCCTTTTGTAGTTAATTTAATTCCGTTAGGTTTTGTTTTATCTTTGCTTGGTTGTTTCGCATTTGAACTCTTGTCACTAATACGTAACCAAAAATGTAAATTTTTAGCACCAAATTGATAGCAAGTTATTTTTCGTTTTTCAGAAGTATTTTGTATTAACTTGAATTTTATTTACAAATATTAGCCAATAAAACTATTGAAAGAAATCCGAAAAAAATTGACACGCATGATTCTCGTGACTTCCAGTGACATATTTGTCTCTATTCATTCTTTATTTGTATTCATTGTTGTAAAAAGGGGGAACTTGGGAGCCGAGTGGTTTTAACAATTCGTCTACCCTTTTATTAACCCGTCAACACATAGGTTGATAGTTTGAGACCTGCATTTGGTAGGTGCGTGAAAGTCAATTCGCCGTTTCAGAATCTAATGCATCCTAGGTAATATTTTCAAAAGTTTACACCAAAACGTCCTGATTGGTCAAAAGTGTCAGAAACAATGGAAATTTAACCAATGACATAACTTTTTTTGTTCATTTTGGGATATGAACAATGAAATTACCCATGATGCTTTAGATTCTGAAGCTTCCTTCACCATAATATGCATAGCCGCGCGAAAATAACGGGTTGTTTATAAAGTGATGTTAAACAGCAATCGATTATTGACCAAGCATACCACAACTCTGATTTGCTAATCCAAGGCTCTGCTTTTTTTAATATGTGCTTTTATATATCATTTAATACTTGCAAGTCTAGCTTGCTATCAAAATATGGTAAATTTTCCTTTTCAGTCTGTAATGGACAAAATTGGGGTGATATCTTGTCTAGCTGGGGATGTCGTTCTATACAGAAACAAGACTGTTTTACCTATGGCGACCATCCTGAATGTGGAACAAACGGAGTAACTTATAGAAATCGGTAAGTTCGTATACATATGTATCGAAAACTGAAAAAATACATGTGACCTGAAGATATATAATTTTATCCTGAATTGTAATTTCTCGCAATTTTATTGGCTCATAGGCTATTGTCCTGATCAATTTCAGTACACTTTTTCATTACATCAATTGGAATTATCTCCCTTATACCATTGACCTAAAAAAACAAAAATGAGTTGCTTTATTATCCTCAGATTTTATTTTTTATCAGTTTTAGATAAAAAAAATCTAAAATAAATTTGAATTTCAATTGAATATAATAATATGTAATTTAACAAAATCCGGATAAATTCGCCTCACTCGACCCTCTGAATTCTCGTATTAGGACAATTGCACACTGTGTAACTAATAATATCTTTAGGTCACATGTATTCGTTTTCTATTACTCGCTTAACATATTTAAATAATTAAGGATTTTTGCACCTGAAACACGAATACAAACGAATATTTTAACAGGGAAGGGATGTTTCTGGTGCAATTTATACGAAAGTTTCTTACTACTCATCAGCCAGTATCAAAACGACATCCACGAACTTAAAAAGAGTGAAACTTTATCTAATATCTTCGTGAAATTCATATAAACAATGAAAATAAACAATGCAAACTTTACATTAAATACTAATTATATTTGCAAAATACACCCATATGGGTCAAGCAAACACAAACAAAAACATTTCGGATACAGAAAGTGAAGAACTACAAGAATAAAGATATAAAAATAACATAGTTATAAATAGTAATGAAACTTTTGATTACATGGACCTTATTTTCGCAATACATTTAAAGCCTTTGGAAATTGTCCTCATTCTTCATAACTCCTGGTATATAAAATCTATGGAAGTTTACCTCACTAAATATTAAAGCCTATGGAAGTTGAACTCATAATACATTACGGCTTAACAACTGTTAGGAGCTTATAGCCGTGTCTTATCTTTCTCCATAGCTTTAAATCATAACTATTTTATAATCTAGATGTGACTACTCTAAAGCGCACTGTAATGACAAAAGCATCCATGTTGCCTCAATTGGCGCATGCTCATCCACAACTGTTTCCCCTACCGGAAGTTCTGGTGGTGGGCAGGTTGGTTCCGGTCCAGTCATCTCAGGCCCTGATGCTGTATTTGATTTCTTTTGTGTACAACTTAGTCACATCCCGTGCGAAAACGACCTTGAAACAATTTGTGGTTCCGACGGATCAACCTACGTCAATTCGTAAGTATAAACGGTAGTCATTTACATTATATTATTTTCTGTAGGTCGAGGGGGTTGAGAGTCCAGTGGCGGATCTAGAAATGTTCATACGTGGGGGCCCATTGATTGCCTAAGAGGGGGCCTACTTTTGTCACGCTTCAGTGATTCCCTTTATAAGCAACCAAATCCCCCCCCTAAATCCGCCTCTGAGATCGGTTTGAAAATGTGATATGCGATTTGCATTTTGTGTTTAAAAGGCTAAAGACGTTTAAACCCGCTACATATATTTCGTTGCATCTGTCCTTAGTCAGGCACCTGTTGTTCAGTATTAGTTGTTTGTTGATGTGGTGTAAATAAGCGTTTATCGTTTTTCGTTTTTTTTGTATAGATGAGACCGTTGATTTTTCCTATTCGAATGGTTTTACACTTGTATGTTTTTTGGGGGGCTCTTAATCATGTTTATCTAACTGTTTAACTGATTTTCTTCTCAATCTTCTAGCCATGATGTCATCGGTTGTGCAAGAGAGAAATAAGTCCTGGTAAAAAGTGTCCGGGCGGGAAAATATTACTAGACTAAGTATAAAAAGTCCATGTTTACAGAATTTTCTAGCATATTTAGTCCGATGACAGTAATATTTGTCCCCAGACATATTTTATATCCACTTTCATCAATATTCCTAGTTAAAAATGTCCATTTCTTTTATTTGACTATGAAGGAAATCGTTTTCATGTTACATGTAGTCAAATGGAATTTACAATTCGTACTGTTTTAATTTTGTTTAACAGTAATGTTGTGCATTAATCTTTAACAATTGTATGTGCCTAGACTAATTTCCTGTGAATTCATGTCAAAAACCATTAATATTCCTAGGAAAAAACGTCCATGTCCTGTGATATTTTGTAATAAAAAAGATAATTTATATGTAATCAATGGAATTTTATTTCTTATGTTTTAAAATTGTTTAACAAGTATACATTACTATTTCAAAGATTTATTTAAATATTAAAATATTTTTTTTTATAATAAAACGAACCTATTTTCCTAGGTATTTATGCGGGAACTTATATTCCTCGAAAAATTAGGATCGTAAACTTGATAACCTAGGAAGAAAAGTCTGGTGGACAAATTTTACTTCCGAACAGAATTCACTGTTACACTAGTTAATTGGGTAACAGGACGACGTGTCCCCCTTTTTGCACACATTAATATGCTGACGCCGAGTTGATCAGTCTCTGCTCTTATCCATAGATGACAAGTTCATTATTTGCTTTGGCGCATCTGTATACCTCTCAAACTCGAGGCGAGCTCGGCCCTACCATTCGTCACAACGATTCCGTACCCCCAAATACTAGGAGAGTGGCGGAGTTACCAGAGGACAGCAATTGCGGCCCTACGAAACTACCGCTGTGGATATCAATCTGATAAAAAATTACAGATCCTTTGTCCAAGCTCATTTTACTTACGTCGATTGAAACTGAAAATAAGATATCAATTTTAACTATTTTGGTAATGTACTAGAACACACCCGTGAATTACAGAAAAAAAACTATGCGTAAGCCTTTATTTTATATAGTATTGGTTTTGTCATCTGATAAAGTCATGCCGATTATAAGATGCACAGTTTTTCTGTTTGAACCTGTCGACCTGGAACTTATCAACTATTGGTATTATTAATTTTATTTGGAAAACAAAAGGGCCTAGAAAGGAGTATTTTTTAATCAACAACATTGTCCTTGATGAGTAATAAATAAAGTTGAATTCTTTGATTCGCTGTTTTACGTCATTCCGGCTAACAAATTGAAAACTGTACCTGCTGTACCTATACGCCTTATTTTAAGTCCAGATTTTTATTATTCGTATTGTCATCTTAGAAAGTCATACTGATTAAAAAAACTACAATCAGGAAAAATGTGACAATGATTGAATTTAGAAGTGTCAACCCTGTGATGACGACCCGTGTATATAGCAAAATCCTAAATACAGCGTTGGGTGGTGCGCATGTCAGATGCGGAACGTACAGATAAGGTAATAGGTAACAGGTGAATATACTATTGGTATCGGTATCGGATTCGACCCGGAACTTCTTAATTATTGGCAATAATAATTATGTGGAAAACAAAAGGGACTGAAGTGGTGTAATTTTTTATCAACAGCATTGTCCTATATTACTTATATATAAAGTTGATTTTTTTATTCATCGTTTTTACTTGGTGACGGCTGACACATTGGACCTCGTTATTTTAGTATAATAGATAAGATGGTTATGCAGAGAAACCTATATCTTATCTTATTTATTGTATTTTTCAGATGCGAGTTTGAGAAACAACGGTGTACACACAGAGAGCTGACCATTGCTTCATTTGATAAATGTTAACCACTGTCACAGTGACATTATATTTATTGTTCAGTATTTTACATTAAAATATCTAGTTTCAAAGAAGAGTCTTGATATCATATATGCAATATTAAAATATGCAGTGGTATGGCAATCTCCGGCGTAGAGTTCATATCCGTTCCATACATGCATTGCAATACTGCAAATATGATTGTAGTGTTACAAAGTATTGAACGGAACGGATATGTGATCTCTACGCCGGAGATTGGTGGTATGGTTGCCAATGAGACAACTATTGGGACCAAATGACGTACACAGCTTTAGAATAGACCCCAATACATGTACGACCTTCAGCAATTAGCAAATTCCATCTCACATCAGTTTGTTTGTTCTTTCATTCATACTTATGGCTAAAAGAATAAACGGTATAGAAGAATGATAATATATATTAATTGGTTATCAAAGGTACCAGGATTATAATTTAGTACACCAGACGCGCGTTTCGTCTACATAAGACTCATCGGTGACGCTCATATATTAAATCTGTTTATCCAACACTTTAAACTTGAAATCGTTTTGAAACAGATCAAAACTGCTTCTAAATCGATCTTTTAATTTAAACTATACTTGGAAGCGCAACACACGTTATTTTTATTTTCTATCAATGACCTTTATTAAATATACCTAAGATAAAAAATGCTGAGGATTAAATCATAAAGGACGGAGATTTTCTTTATTTTTTTCAAAACAAAGTCAACAGTAACATAAAAACTGTAATGCAGACACGAAAAAAAAAGTAAGGACTATACTGAAATTCATTGTAGGTATGACTCAAGTGCTGGTGTAGGTGGTTTCTTACTAAAAAAAATGGCGTCCTGTGCCTGTAAAGACAAACAAAAATTCAGCTGATGAGTTGCATTTAATTTTTTATAAGTGCTGCTACAAAATGCATATAACGCCAAATTGTCGATGATTTTTTTATGCCTAATTTATGGTCATTATGTTTTCTGGTCGGTGCTTCCGTTCGTTCGTCCGTCTGTCCGGCTCCAGGTTAAAGTTTTTGCATGGTCGAGATAGTTTTTGATGAAGTAAAAGCCCAATCAACTTGAAACTTAGTACACATGTTCTTTCTAATTTTAATGCCAAATTAGAGATTTTACCCCAATTGCACAGTCCACTGAACATAGAAAGTGGTAGTGCGGATGGGGCATCCGTGTACTACATTGTATGGACACATTCTTGTTTGTCTTGATTCTTTTTCGAGGTTATATTTCAAGACGACGGATGCCTTTTTTTTATCTACATAAAACTCATCTGTGACACTCGAATCAAATGGTTTGAAGGCCAAATCAATTACGAAATTGAAGACCTTTAAAAACAAAATATTTCAAATTACGTTGTCTGTGCATACAGCTAAAAATACATTAGTGATTCGAATAGTTTAAATATTTTATGAACATTGAATCTACAGAAAATAACCACATTTATTTACAATTAAATGTGGGCACAGGAGCGCCAAATATTGGGATGGACATATTTTTAAGTTAGCTGCCTGAATAATTCACTGCATGAGTACACCCACCACTGTGTTGACCCGATTGTCTATAACCCATGTTAGGTCACTCCTTGTGTAAGTCTTGTTTCAAATAATAGAAACAGTTTCAGTTCTTTGACAGTCTAATACTGCTATCATTGGAGCAGAACCGAAAAGTCAGCGGCATCGAATAGTTATCACTTTTTTTTTGGGGGGGGGGGGGGGGGGGTCTTTCCTTCATCACTTGCTTGTATTCGTCGTATAATTACTCAAAAAGAAATTGTATGCAAAGTGTTCATATATACCTATAAGAAAGGGAGGTCCCTTTTTTTTGTTGTTGAGAAAAATGAAACAGTAGACCAGGGGGAGGGGAACGATGAAGATATAGTCTGTTAAAAAATTACAAAGAGTGAGAAACATTATTTTTTTCTATTTATTTTTTAAAGTGATATAAAAAAAAGGTGGTATAAAGTACGGAGAAAATTTCGATAGCACATTATTTTTAGTTAAAATATCACATATATGAAGGGGTAATTCAATGTCTCTTTTGGGTAAATTAAAATATAGGTATATGTAAATAAAATTGAGAATGGAAATGGGGAATGTGCCAAAGAGACAACCCGACCATAGAACAGAAAACAGCAGAATTTTACCAACAGGTCTTCAATGATACAATATATATATATATACATATGTACAAATCTCTAAATAGCCTCTTGTAAAAAAGACTGAATAAATAAAGGAGACTATAACATACTAGTATTTGACAATATATCTCTCTTGGTAGATTCACATACCAGGTTTAATCCACCATTTTCTACATTTGAAAATGCCTGTACCAAGTCAGGAATATGACAGTTCTTGTCCATTCGTTTTTGATGCGTTTTTTTTTTTGATTTTGCCATGTGATTATGGACTTTCCAAATTGATTTTCCTCTGAGTTCAGTATTTTTGTGAATTTACTTTTTAGCCTGAATGGATTTTTTTTGCATAACGTATATAAAAAAAAACACTTTTAAAATATAATTTAGTAACAGAGAACAATGCAACATAAAAACTGAAATGCGTTATAAATTCCGCACGTCCGAAACGCTTTCTTGGGTATTTTACCATAATCTTGAAAACTCAAAAACGAACATTTAAAAACTAAGGATTTAAAGAACCCGAACTGTTGAAAAAGCTATATGACAAAAAAATAAATCTTAAAATAAAAACCACTATAAATGATAGCTTTTATAATGTCAGCTTTGATTTTTAATATTTTTTTAAAATTTAAACAAACGAAATGTAAGCTCAAAATACTAAACTTGCCAATTGAAAATCATTCCTACACATTGATATTGGCGACTATAATTCTTCAGAATAGAAAACTGCGTAAGATGTAGCACTTTTAAGAAAAACATAATACTATGTTTGGCTTGAAATTAATGAAATAAACCTGAATCTTCATTATGATGAAGTGATGGACATTTCCACACGAGTGATAGCACAATTCAAAGCATTTACGTATACATCAAACACAACAATAAAGACGTTTAAAGTCAGGAATATGGCAGCTGTTTTTCGTTCGATTGATGTGTTTGAGATTTTTATTTTGACATTTAATAAGGGACTGTCCGTTTTGAATTTTCTTTAGAGTTTCTTTTGTTAATAGATTTTTAATGGTCTTATCCTTCGTCTTTGAGTTTATGGTGACATCACCAAATGAGTAACACGGCGTTGCCATATGTAGAACCAGGTCTATTTATCCTTCCACGAGAAGCACATGAGTTCATCCCCAGGTTTTTTGTTTTGATGTGGTAAGTGTTGTTCTATGTTTCTCTGAGGTGTTTTGTGAACTGTCGTCTTATTGTCAGATTGCCTTGATTTATGACTTGTGAATCATCCATCTTTTTTTTATGTCTGCTAACATATTTGATATCACAAATTTTGAAAACACATTATATTATACACATACAGGTACACAGAGGATTTATTACATATATACACAATAAATGATATGACTGATCACTATCCGAATATTATTAGTTAAATAGTGTGCTAGTGACCTAATACGTTATATATGGGGTCAGTAAATTCCATATGGGGTGAGAGCGAAAACAGTATATCTGGGGTCAGTAAATTCCATATGGAATTCACTGACCCCATTTATGCCGTATTAGTTCACTAGCACACTATTTAACGAATTTATCTTACCGACTATCTTAACGTCTGAAATTTAGACTAGTGACCTATCAAAATGAGCATGTGACATGTCTTTAATACTGTTAGCATTAAGAAACTACTTTCATTGATCCTATAAAAACAGATGCCAACAATAACAACTTGTTATGTTTAAATGTCTTTTATGAATTTATTTCAATCTTAATCATTAATTTCTTTGTTTGGTGAAACCTTTAAGATTTTTTTTATCAGTACCGTTTTGTTTTTATAAAGAGACGCAACACCACTACTAACCGTGTATGAAATAAGCCCCGCCTCCCTATTTACATAATATGAAATATACACGGTCTCCATGCGGACGCTTTTAACCAATCGTATTCCTAGAAATGTATAGGATGTAAGATAAATAACGATACAAAAATGTGAATTCCTTGATTTGTCCGTTATTTTCCCCAAAAACATCTCATTAAAAAACAAAAGGCGAAATATACTGAAGGAAGATTAAATCTCTAAGTCGAAAACCACCTGATGTTCAGTGGGTGTCGTTTGTTGACGTGGTTCATACGTGTTTCTCGATTCTCGTTTTTTATATGTGGTTTTCATTTTTTGAATGGTTTCATATTTGTATTTTTTGCGGCACCTTATAGCGTGCTATTCGGTGTGAACCAAGGCTCCGTGTTGGACACCTTACTTTGATCTTTAATGGTTTAGTTTTACCAATTGTTCCTTGGATGGAGAGTTGTCTCGTTGGCATTTACACCATATATTCTTTATATATATTGACAATACCATGACAAACAACAGCATTCAACACACAACACAGAGAACTAAAGGCTGAGCTCCACGAACCCAACAAAAAACTTGTGGGTGATCTCATATACTCTGGAAAGGTAAACAGATTCGGCTCCACATGTGACACATTAGACAATGTAAATGGCTTGACATATTTGTTATTTCTTCCAAAATATCTCGTTGACATTTCACCTATTTAATCGTTTATCATGATACAATGACATCTTCGTAAAACATTTCTTGATTTTAATAAAATTCGACCTTAATTCATGTGAATCCCAAAGATAATTGTCAAATAGTGTCACGATCTAAGAAGAGATATAAGACATTACGTAGTTCGTGATTCTTACTATTGTCTATAGTCATAGAAAGGAAATAAACTATCCAGTATGAAGGTGGCACAATTAGCTTGTTTTGTTGTATGCATTGCAGGTAAGGAAACTGCAGTTATAATTAGAATGGTACATTTGTTTTAAAATTAGGAAACCAGTGCTGTTTGGGGAGATATAAATGCTTTGCTACTTTAAAAAAAAAACTGAAGGCGACGGTCAAACCATGAACTCTGAAAATGCAGTATAGTCGTTTTATATGTTTATGTTATAGAAAAATTTAAATGTGCCGCAATCCTATGGTGCGATTGCGCAATATTGTCGTATAAAATGAGTGAATTTTTACGATTTTTAATATTTTGCTTAATTATAAGTTCTTTTTTAAAATTGCCTTTTTTATGTAATTTTATGATAAGTTCTTATTTTTTTAATTCTGTTGTTAGCAAAATACGAGATGTAGTTAACCTGTCGAAAAATTATATTATACAAAGTCAAAAGTCGGTAACATTAAAACGATATGATATTTTAAGGAATTTTAATTAATGAATACAGTTTAATAATCAGTAGCAACAGTTTAAAGTTCCTGTTAACTTATATTTACCATCAACCTAATATTAACATTCTGTAATACTAGAAGTGTATGTATCATATGAGCCACATTGCGTTCAAGCATATGACAAAAAGACATTCTAAATCTAGTTTTCCCCATGCATGTAGAATATAGTGATGGATAAAAACTTAAAAAGCTATTTTATAAAACCACACCCCCCATTTTGAAGTTGAATGATTGCTCCCTAACTAATATTAAACAAAAACCAAACGTGAACATTCCGGATTACTATACATACTATGTATAGATCATATGAGCCATGATCAATGACCGATGAGGTTACAACATAGCTTAACGTCCAGTGGCAAATATTGCATGCATGTTCAGGACTTTGAACGTTAATAAAGCTAGTTAATCGAAATGGATGTTAATCCTGTCTTTACAATGCTGAAAACTAAAATATGTGTTTAAGGCTATAATAAAATATAGATGTGTCTTCAATACAGAATAATGTTGATTCTTATTTTCTTTTGATTAGCACGTTTACAGACAAATTGACCTTCATTGTCACGATTTTAGTTGTAAGATAAGTGTCATTGCGTTGAAGTAAGCATGCGTATAATGATAAAGTCATTTTAACACAGGTGACAATATCAATATTTTATGAATTATGAGGTAACGAAAATGAATAACAATTAGTTATATATTTATAGATATTAATTATAACATAACAAATGATCGATTAAGAAAGAAAAGTGTGATGTATATTTGATTGAAAGGTTTGGCTTTAATCTATAAAAAAAAATGAAAAGTAATCAAAGGTTTACAAAATTAGTAAAATGTTTAACTACGAAAACTTATGAAATGAAACATATTCTTTTAGGGTGCCAACACATCACATTAATTAGGTCAACCTGTTTTGAACAAAGAGATGTAAAAGTCACATCCCAAATGACAACGTGACTTATAGATCCATATATGACTTTCCATATTCTTTGGAAAACATATTGATATAGCCGGCCCCTCCCCTTTTATTTAAAAAAAAACAACATTAGACTTAATCCAATCTGAAACGAATTTATTTTTTTAAAAGAACCATTTCTAATATTTCGAATCCAATTCTTGATTCCTATTTCATAAATGTGAATGTAAATTCTAATATATCTATTTCCACCCGTCGTTTGACATTTGAAAGCCAAGAATGCATGTATTTAAGGACCACAAAAATAGAAGAGCTAAATGTATATGACCAAAAATCTAAACGCCCAGCGACAAGTTATATTCAGGACGAGATCATGTAAATACAAATATATCATATATTGTAAACCCTGCTTCTAATTAGACCGATACGCTCAACCGAAAGTTTAACGCCCTCACTCATCAATTAATAAATGACAGGAAGCCATATTACCCTACCCGGACACATTATTCTGACTCCGGGCCGACCAGTCTTTTTTTATCTCCAAATGCCGCATGCTTAGCAGAAAAAGCAGCAAATACCAATTTTGAAGTCTTTGGTTTAACCCAAACGGGGATCAGAAACACGACCTTCAAATCTCCATCTTAGAATTAAAATGAATCTACCTGGCTTATGATATTTTTTTTTCAGTTTGCGCGGCTCAAGGTTGGAGCTCCCAGTATAGTTGTAGAGCCATTGAAAGGTCTGACTGTTATCAATTTGGAGACCATCCAGAATGTGGAACCAACGGTGTAACCTACAGGAACAGGTATAGAAAAAAATGACCGATTTCGTCTTTACTGTTTTCCCTGTGTAGTACCACCAGATATGGGTACCCCGAAGCAAATAACAATGGTAACGAAAAGTACATATTCTGATACCCCGTATGGTTAACAACAACTTGCCTCTATTTCACCGAAGAGATATCTACTTTAATTCATATGAATTCATCTGTTTAACAATTATGCTATTTCGAAATACAGTTTTACAAGCTTACATTTGATATATCTTTGTTCTACGAAAAAATCAAAAGCATAGTTGAATGATAAGTTTATGCGTTTTTATCAAGTTTAAACTCGTCACATGAACAGTTGAAAAGGTACCAACCTGATCGGTTCTGGTGGTTTTAAGAGAGATACTGTAACAACCAATTAAAGATATCATCATAATTATATGTATTCAGTGCTAAAAAGTAGATACATTTTAGGAATCGCTATCACACAACTTTACCTGTCAGCAAAACGTAGTATATATATAATGAAATTAAGAAGAATTTGACCTTACTTGACCTTACCCTTGTTTTTCCGCCGCTTCGATAGCACCAAACATCCGATGGTAATGCAAAACAGTGGTGTGTCTAATTTCTTCTGTTTTAAAAATGTGTGACTCATTCCTTTGTTTTATAATATAACTAAAGTTTTATTATTTCATTTTTTTCTGATATAATAGATATTGATTGTTTATGATTGAAGAGGACTGTCTGTGAGTTGTAATAAACTTGTGTCCTATTCAACTGAAGTTAACGAAAATGTTAAAAACGAAACAATATCGACCATCAACCGAAGTGACGTTAAAATCCAAATGTCTTATCATAATTATTGTTTATACGATGGATAATATTTGGAAAAGATAATAAACCTTGGTTCTTTTCAGATGTGATTATGGTAAAGCTCACTGTGCTGATAAAAACATCCACGTTGCATACCAGGGGGCGTGCAGCACAACTACAACAATGGCACCAACTTCCGGTAGCGGAACCGGAACTGGCACAGGGGCAGGCACTGGACCAATCATATCAGGTCCTGATGCTGTATTGGACTTCTTTTGCTTAGAACTAAGCCATCACCCATGTGGTGCAGACCTTGAAACCATTTGTGGTTCTGATGGAGTAACATACATAAACACGTAAGTATTGAAAAGTAAAATCACAAAAATACTGAACTGAGAGGAGAATCCAATCGAAAAGTCCATAATCACATGGCAAAATCGAATGACAAAACACATAAAAAACGAATGGACAAGAAGAGTCATATACCTGAATTGGTACAGACATTTTCAAATGCAGGAAATGGTGGATTGAACCTGGGTTTAAAGCACTAAACCTTTCATTTTGATGACAGTCTCATCAAATTCCGTTATATTTACAATGATGCGTAAACTAAACAGACATAATAGATAAAATAGTCAAAATATGGGTACAGCAGTCATCATAGTGTAACAATCTTAAAAGGAACAATTTAACATAACACAAAACACATCCATCTACAAACACATTCATTGATTCGCGTGTCTGACGTTTGAACATTTTGTACGTCACATAAATTTGTCGTTCAATCTATATACAAACAATTAAAAAAAATCATATGGGCAGTTTGAAGGGTTAAACCTTTTTCAATATTTTCAGAAAGACATAATAGTAAGATTTGGCGAAAAGTTGCTTAATTAGTCACCAAGGTCTTGATAAGAATCCTTCTTTTTTGGGGGAAATTTTCTTTATGTTGAAAAAAAGAAAGAATTCTTTAAAATTATCTTAACACCATTTTACTATTCGATAGATTTGTTATATTTCACGATTTCTTCATTCTGTAAATGGTTTATTTCTGTTATTAGTATTCATTCCCTATATCTATATTTTTTTCATAGTTTTTATGCCCTACATGGAGCCATTATGTTTTTAAGTCTCTGCGTCCGTTCATCTGTCTGTTTGTCCATCTGTGTGTCCTGTTTCAGGTTCAAGTGTTTTGGTCAATATAGTTTTTGATGAACTAGTAACACTTGGTGTCCATTCAATTTAAAACCTAATACACATATTCCATATTACGTTTTGTTCAATTTTAATGCAAAATTTGAGTTTTGATCCCAGTTTTACAGTCTGAACATAGAAGAAATGATAGTTCGAGTTTGGCGTCCGTGAAATATAAACACATTCTTTTTATTTTTTCTTGTCTATTCCATTACTCTTTGATCTCTATTTTTGGTTTGCTTATATTTTCCAAAAATAACCGTACAGCGGATTGATTTCGCGGGTGTAAATTTCGCGATTTTCATTGAATAAGGTATACGAAATATTTTGGCGGTTATTATTTTGGCGAATTCAAAACGATTATCAATATCTTAACATGTGCACTTTTGAATTGGCGGCATTTATTTTGGCGATTTTGTAATTTTGTTATATTCTCGATAACATGCGAAAATAACCCGCCTTATGGTACTTTTGTGGTTTTATTGTCTCTTCTGTGAACCCTACCCACATCCTCAGTCATATGTAAACTCGTTAAAACCATCAAGATAAAGGACTCTTGACTTTTGTACCCTTATTTTTGACTTTGTTGCTTTTATGTCTGTTTACTTTGTTCACAATATAATGACACTTTCTGCGACTGTCACGTTTTAGTTTAGCTAGCTTTAAAACTAGGTGTTATCCACCATTTTCTACATCATGATATGCCTGTACTAAGTCAGACATATATCAGTTGTTATTCATTCGTTTGATGTGTATTACTTTTGAACTTTCCGTTGTAAATTTTTCTGGGAGTTCGGTATTTTTTTAATTTTATTTTTGAATATTTTTATTAAAATAGATAATGACTTATTATACTACTGCCTGAAATTCATATACAAATACGGACTTTGACTTATGTAGATTAAAACCACGCTTTATTGAATTGTTATCATGTCTGTAATTTTACAGGTATTAGCAGCAACAAAGTATTATGAAATTAAAAATCAAATCTCATATTTGATATATGTTGACATATGTTATGATAAAATTACGTGTTTTTGTTTTTCTTTTCAGATGCGAATTTGAAAAACATCGTTGTACTCACAGAGAAATAACAATCGCCAAGTTTGAGAAGTGCTAAACGTGACGAAAAAAATTAAAAGACATATTATCTTTTATACGGGAAAGAAAAAAATTGAATTGTTATATAATGCCACAAAATCCTTGCCCTATTGGTGAAATTCAGAGCAATTAGATTAGTGCTCTTCATCTCAAAGTCATTGAGTTTTTTCATACTAAATAAAAGCTTAGACATAGCACGAGAAGACGGATGCCATTAACGCTTTGTGAAAAATTCGTTACTAGATATATTTTTATCAATCATGGACTTTTGACGAGATCAATTATGTAAATAATGTATTAGCAAAATGAAATTCAATGTTCTTTCTGTGTATTTAAAAAAAACATTTACCAGATGTTTTACATGATATTGAACATAATAATAAATAGAATTAATTTGCAATATTATAAACAAAAATACAGCATTTCTTTCTGTTTAGAACAGATGTGGATTAATTTGATCGTTATGTATTGAATGAAATATAATTTACATAATACAATAACAATTTGACAATCGATATCAGTAAAATACAACTCGGTCTAGCATTTTCTATGTTCAGTGGACCTCGAAATTGGGATCAAAACTCTAATTTGGCATTAAAAATTAAAAAAAATCATACCATAGGGAACATGTGTACTTGATTTCAAGTTGATTGGACTTCAACTTCATCAAACACTACCTTGACCCAAAACTTTATCCTGAAAAGGAACAGGTGGACTAACGGATGATCAGAAGTATTGAGAAAAAAAAAGATAATGCCACTAGGTAAGCTTGAATGCATAAATTGTACACAATAAAAGGGGGGCATCAATATACGTGTCAAATAATTTTGTCGGAAACAATGTAGTAACAGGGCAAATAATTATTGTCGACTGGATATCAACTTCCTTGAAACAAATAAAAAATCAGGAATAAAAAGGACAAGAAGGGCAGGCTGATTGATAAATGGCTGTCTACGCCATAATAGTTGAAAATGAAAGACTAAAAAATATATCTAAAAAATACTTTTAACATCCTACACACACCCAAGTGTTGAACTATAAATGACCAGGCGACTGAGTAGTCAATTTCATCAAAACTGTTCTTTATTATTACTTAAAACTATCTTTTACGTAGGCATGAGTTTGGAACCTACTTCACGTTTTTTTTTTTATTTATTTTATTAAAAGTATCAAAAGTTTCATTTATGAATATTTTTTAAGTAGCCACTCACAAAACAAGCGTGAAATTTATAGAAAATGTGTTTTCTAGAAACATGTGGATGCTCTTTTTATTTTTGCTCTTTCAGATTACGTCTTTTTATATTTCAATTTATACCTGTTATGACTTCTGGTTAAGCAGAAGTAATGATGATTTTTAATATAGTTTTGCCATTACATATGTACGCATATATCTGAAGTCTCCTGTTAGAAAATTGTGAAATCATTTGAATCTCCCTGATGGAAAGCTTTGATTCATATCTAGATTTTACTATACATTTTCAAACTTCATAAGTAAATATTTGCAAAAAGCCTCAAGCTTTGTTCATCATGGAGATACACCTATTATCGAAACGCGCATCTTATGAAGTAGACTGCTGTTTCACGAGAGTATCACTAGCCAACAACGAAAGGACAAAGAATGAATCACATAAGTTCTTGTCCTTCCGGTTTTTTTTATCATAGAAAACTATAGACCGATCATATGAGCAAAACGAATCCAACAACCATGGGCGATCACAAAGACACAAATTAAGATGACATTGTTAAACATCTGTCATTTTTTCGTCAATGGTCACCAATTTCTTTGGTATTTACTTTTAAATCGGTGAACACAAGATTAAATACATGCACAAAACTAAAACGAAGAAATGAGGTTTGAAAAAAAATGAAACATCTATCAACATATAAAAAATAGTACAATATGACATACAAAAAAACGACCATAGATTACTAAACGATCACACAAATATCCTAAACGATCATAGGTATTTTTTTTGTGATCCATTTGAATTGTAACCACATGCATTGGTCTGACTTCTCGACATACTAAAAAAACATCATTGTCTTTACAAACAAACTTATACTGCAGGGTCTGCCAAATGACCTAATGAACCATTAGACAATTTATTAATATTTATTTATCAACAAACAAAACCAGGCTTCAAAAATCAGATTAAAACAGTCGGCTCTCCTGGCGTTTAATATCAGATATGTATACTGCGAAAATAAGATCTGTTTTGCAACTTTAGTTATATGTCAAGTTCCCTGAGCAATTATGTAAACTCAGTTAACATATCTGCACAATCTAACAACCTAATTAAGGCAGAATGAACGAATGATTCCAGGCTTATATCGAAGGTTGCTGAAAATATCTTGTTTTGAGGAATAAATACATAATTAAACATTAAAAAATACTCTGGCAAAATAATCGTCATCTGTTTGTAATATTTTCAGCATTCCGAATTTTTGAATTAAAAACATATGTATTAACTGGACGACATGATGGACTTTCTGCTTCTTTATTTGTACCAGGCAGACTTCAAACAGTCAATATCTTTTCAATAGAATGAAAATTATCTAAAATCAACTAGAATTACCTTTGAACTCTATGTTAAGTTAAAAAACAAGATAAATGAAATAATCATTACTGAATAATAAAAAGTAAAATGTCTATTTTAAATAAATAGATGTGATCGAACTTGAAATTGAGTGGACAGTGAAAAGTCTTCATCAGCTCACGGCCGACACTCGGCTAACCGAGAGATAGGTCGGTTAATCTATATTGAGTATACGGCTATATCGGCGGTCAGTCTGTTAGTCGGGTTGGTTATACGTCTGTTAAGAGTAAAACTCACAATTTAATGTTAAACTCTCTTCAATATACAGATTTTTGGCATATTATGAGAACCACATCAAAAAAAGAAAAGTGTCTGACAAAATGATATCTATCATAGAACATTTTCCTTCAGTAAAACAAATGCATAGCCTGCTCAATTTTAAGTAAAACGAAAAGGCGTCGCGCAAGTATGTGATTTTTATGCTTGTATGCATAGCAATATTTTGGATAAAAGGCTAAAACACATTTTTAGATATGATTTAAAGGACACAAAATAGTACTTCGGTTCTAAAAAAATAATTGCCATTGATAAACATTTCATAATTGTTATATAAGTTGAGTTATACCACATTTTAATGAAAATTTTGGGAATACAGTCTGTTAATGGTTTGGACAATTTAAATCGTGTCAGTTAAGAGTTATTTAGCCAAGACAATGGTATTACTACCTTGAGTTTATATTTTCACATTGAAAAAAATGAGATGTACTTGTGACCAAAAAATTACAATACGGTTCAACAGTATCCTTATAGAAAGAGCACTTTTCTTTTTTTTTCTTTGCATTTCATTAAAAGGGTATGTCAATTCAATATAGCGTTATATGGACTGATTGGCCGCTCGAATTCGAATGAATTTATTATTTACGCCAAGTTATCACTCATCCTTATTTTTTTGTCGGTTCAAAGTCTGTAACATCTATGAATCTGTCATGTGTTGCAATGCAGCTGGTTAAAATTCCATTCGTTTTCTTCGAAATACTTAGGCTTTTCTACCTCAGGAATATATTAACTTATGCCGGCCTCACGCATTGGCGTATAGACCGGCGTGCACAAAACGTACAGAGAAAATTAACAAAAGTCGGTAAACGTTAGTTGCACGCCATAGGAACGCTTAGCAATCGTTCAAAGCGCGTTGCATAAGTTTGAATTACGTCGAAATACAAAGGTAAAAATTGAGAACGGAAATGGGGAATGTGTCATAGCGACCACAACCCGACTATAGACCATCAATGGGTCTTCAATGTAGAGAGAAACTCCCGCACCTGTACTCGTCCTTTAGCTGGCCCCTTTGAAATATGTATACTAGCACAGTGATAATGGACGTCATAATAAACTCCGAATTATACACAAGAAACTAAAATTAAAAGTCATATAAGACTTACAAAGGCCAGAGGCTCATGACTTGGGACAGGCGCAAAATTGCGAAGGGGATAAACATGTTTATGAGATATCAACCCTCCCCCTATACCTCTAGCCACAAAAGGAAAGTAAATACGCTTGATAAACGCTACAACCCGAGGAAATTTTTATGCAGGAAAAAAAAAACATACAACGTACGCCAACATATGTTTCTTGAACGCCGGATGAACGCTTAGCCTAAGGTACGCTTCTAGTTCGCCCAATACACGCTTAAAACTCGTATTTTACACGTTATTAGTATGATTGACAGGTTAAATGCATCCAAAATTACTAGCGTTTTGACAGCGTAAATGATTTTTAACATGCCGAAGCTATGCGCTGATGTGTGACGCCGGTACTAGTTGTATTTCCTCATTGCTTTTCAACTTCGTTTTTGGCTTTTTTAAAAAACATTTTTTTTCGAGCGTCACTGATGATTTTTTCGTAGACGAAACGCGTGTCTGGCGTAAATATCAGGCGTAAATATCAAATTTTAATCCTGGTATCTATGAGGAGTTTATTTCCGTTATGTATTTTCATTTGTACCGAGTCGTCATTCTCATTTTCTGCCGCCTATTTAAAGGAAATGTCTGTACCAAGTACGGAATGACCGTTGTTTAGACGTGGTTCTAAACAAGAAATTGACATTAGTAAAAACAAAAATATATGTGTGTTGGGTGCTGATTTAACAAAAAGACAATTTTATATTCCTGTAAATCACAATAAATAAATATTAATTTTATTTTTCGACTAATAATGTATTCCTATGATATCGTAAGTCATTTAGCCGACTAGCAGTCCGTAAACGTGCTTGTTTTTCTATTTATATTTTCGATTATTGTAATTTCTATGTCTTCTCTTCATACTGAAATTTAGAAAAAAACAACAATTTTACTAACTGATGTTTTGTTACATTACAAAGTTTATCTCTGATTTATATACTTGTTAACTATGTAAATGACAAATTGGTGCCATTCATATCAATGAAACAGAATCCACATGATATATGCGGCCATTCTTTGATGAAATTAATATTACTTTGATATTACACTTTTTGAAACCATTTCTATCAATTTTCAGATTTCATTGTCTGAACTTATGTTTCATTGTTCATGTGTTGTTTCCATATATTCTAGCCACAAATATTGAGCCTATCCCTTTATTCAGATAACACCCTATATAGCAATTAAAATATACTAGTAATGCTATTCATAACTCTTAACAGACCAATTAACAGACCGGGTTTTATACATCCGACCCATTAACAGACCATATTTTTACCAAAAATTGATTTATGTCACCAAAATACAGTTTTTTGTGTAGATTTTTCACATATTGATGCTAATATGGTAAACAAACATAATGCCCGTCTTTTTTCGATGTTCAAAAGGTTGCATACAAGTAAACTCAACCAACATGTCATTTTTGTGTACATTTAGTGTGTGTCAAATGTGTATAAATTTACTGATGAGTAACTCGCCTTTTCATTTTATAGATCGTTTATTGAAGCTAGAAAAAAAATAATTACACCACTGGATTCAGTACTCCAAATCATTTTGTCAGACATGAATTGTTTATATGATATAAATATAAATAAAAAATTATGCAATGAAACATATTGACCTTGTACTGATTTTCACGATAACACCTGATTAACAGACTTTAGCCAACCCGATTAACAGACTGACCACCGATACAGCCGCATACTCAATATAGGATTGACCGACCTATCTCTCGGTTAGCCGAGTGTCGGCCGTGCAGCTCTGAACCTATGGAGAAGTAAACTGTACGACAAAATGATATGATAAATGTGGTAATCCGTTTAAACGATTTAAAGCAACTCGTTTGGTAGACTGTTACCTGTTCTAGAATGTTGATTTACTTAGTGACCATAGATAAACCCATTGGTCGTAGTCACAAATGCTCTTCAACTTCGTACTTTATTTGACATGTTAAACATTTTTCATTCGAGCGTCACTAATGAGTCTTTTGTAGACGAAACGCGCGTCTGGCGTAAATATAATATTTTATTCCTTGTATCTATGATGAGTTTTTTCCCCGTGTTATGCCCAAACGTTTTCGCCTTCCACAAAAAAAGTCAGATTTCTCATTTTGTAATTTTTCGGGTGTTCGGTTTTAAGTTGTTGTTCTTATTTATGTTTCTACTTTCTTATCTTTTTTTATAATTTTTTTTCTTTACTTTTCTCTGGATTTTTTTCCCACTTGATATCTGCAGATCAAAGGAAAACACTTTTCAAAATGTTCATAGTGTGTCTGAGTCATTTTAAGCTGTTTTCCGTAATGAAATGGCAAAATCCAAAATTCAAACACATCGAGTGTTTAACTAGTGTTAAATCAATGAGGTGGTATAGGCATTTTCTTAGAAAATGGTGGCCTAAAACTCGCTTTATTGGTTATTTTTGGTTGTAAAACTCTTACCAATGTTATTATAATCATATTGTTTAAGCGAAAATAGTTTGATATAGCTACAATACCAAAATCGAAAGATAATTCAAAAAGGGAAGTCCCTAAAAACTGTTGATTGTGGATCTATCGATTAACGGGCTTCCCATGTGTGTGACAGTAGACTACAGTTTCGTTATTTGACAAACATATTGCAATGAATTATAAGCCATTTAATTAGGCAACATGACAATACTTGTTCAGTACATTAAATGATCAAACACTTTCTTCTTGTGTGAAAATCAAAAAAAGGATCGGTTTATTTATGATGTATGATGTTCAATCTGTTTTTTCAGGATAAATCAGTAAATTGCCAGAAAAAAATGTTTCTACCAACGCTCGCAGTATGGTTTCAAAATATTTTGTGAATGAACACTTCTATTTTTAAACTGTACTGATAAACATTAATAAATAAGGTTAAAAGGTACTGATATAAACATACTACGTTTATATTTAAAATCATTACAAGGAACTAAATATAGTTTAAATAATCAATATCTATCTGCGTTTTAAAATTTGATTCGATTCACAATTTGAAAATAGCGATAAAGATGGCGGCAAGACCCGTTATACAAGCTATGGCTTCAATTTTGCCAGAACTTGCTAAAAATGTAAATCCGAATTTAGTAAAGAATATAGCTACAGCAGCAGGGACAATAGCAGCTACAGTGGCCTTAAGTGGAGGGAAAAGCGGCGGAAACAAATCAGGAAATGGTAGTGATGATGGCGAAGATGGTAAGAAGAAATATACTTCTACATTGATCATCGACAGTTGTTTTTTTATAGTGGTTTTGAAATTAACCAGTATAAATTAATACAATATAAGTTGACGTCAACAAGGTTGCTAAGATATTTTGCAATGGATGAACCACGGCGAGGTAAATTTGTACAAGCTGCAAAACTCCCCAGGTATTGTCATCAAATTGTAGAAGATACTGACTGAATCGAGAGAGAAAAATATTATATTGAGACGCTTCTACATGTACATATCATAATGTCTACCTAATTTGACGCGTCTTTCAGTAATAGAATTTCAAAAATAGTATAGGTGTTGCAACTTTAAATTGGTATGTGTTATGATAAAATAATGTGTAATGATAATATAAAATGTTGAATAAAGCAAAAGGCATATAAGGTCAACTTCTCCATTTAAGGTTGCACAAGACATAGATTTTATACCTCCAATTCTCAAGTTTTAAAATGCTGTCACTTTCTTTATAATGCTTGAAATTTTATAAAAAGGGGTATAAACAGAAAGCTAATATATTACTCTTTCAAATTAATGCAATATTAGTATTATACAACACTTATGTAGTATATTATAATGATAACTGTGTCTACAAAATTTTACGAGAAATTTCCTCTTTCAATTGAATTTAGCTTCTTCATGGATATTCCGAGAGGGTTGATTTTATTATATGTTGTATCTAAGGCCATTCATTAAAAAATGGTGTCTCAAATTTTTTATAGAATGTATTAGATAATATTTTACACCTTATCAAATGCTATCTACTTTTATGTGGTAAGGATGCTTATGTATCTAGGCGTCACTAGTAAGTCTTTTGTGGACGAAACGCACATCTGGCGTAATAAATATTTAAAGCTGGTGCCTTTTGTAAGCTATTATTCGTGTGCTTCTTTAAATTTGTCTAATATGTTCACTTATTTATTGAGTGTAGTCCTGTAATGTTGTGTTGTCATTTTAATGTTAAATTTAACATGACCATTAGAGCGGGAGGTTTGGCATGCCACAAAACCAGGTTCAACCCACCATTGTTTTTGTTTAAAAAATGTCCTGTACCAAGTCTGGAATATGGTCATTGTTATATTATAGTTCGTTTCTGTGTTTGTGTCACATTTTAACGTTGTGTTTCTTTTGTGTCGTTTGTTTCCTTTTATATTTGAGTGTGAGTTCACATTTTTATAAGACGTGTCACGGTACTTTTCTATCCCAAATTCATGTATTAAGTTTTGATGTTATATTTGTTATTCTCGTCGAATTTTGTCTAATGCTTAGTTCGTTTCTGTGCGTGTTACATTTGAATGTCGTCATTCTCCTTTTCTATTTACTGCGTCTCCATCAGTTTTAGTTAATGACCCGGATTTGTTTTTTCTATCGATTTATGAATTTTGAACATTGTTATACTACTTTTGCCTTTATTTACAATACTTAGAGATTGATGAGAAAATTGAATACACTAGTAATAATTTGAGACACTCTTTTGAAGCTCCTGCTATGATGATTCAGGTTTCGTTAAAACTTCCTGTAAAGTTATAGAGATTAAAGAGAGAAATTCTTTCAAGTGAACTGGTCACATGTTTGCCATTACAAAATGTAATTGCATAACAATTGATTACATAATAATTGCATAACAAAAATATTGTATTAATCTAAAAGATTAATCTTTTTTCCATCTGTATATACATAATTTATAAAAATGTATGCAGTCTAAAGAAGGAGATTGCAAGTAAAAAAAAATTTGTAGTGTGCTACCTTAAAAGTTTAAAACTCATTTCTAAACGATTTTTATCATTTTTTTACTTGTAGATGACTTTTTAGACAGGATAATGAAGGAAGCACCTTGTATATATAGGTCAGAGGACAACCGCAAGTATTACCAGTCCAAAGATGGGAATAAATGGTACAGCAAAGACCTTGCTGGACATGGGGGATCAAAGGGCAAGGTGTATAAAAATAAAGGGCAAACTCTGGAGCTAGAGGGTTCGATTGACGAGAAAGGAAGATTAATTGATGGGAAACACGAATCTGGAAAATTCCAAACTATTCGTAAAAAAGACCTCATTCATGTGAAGGGAAAGGAAATATAGACATTCAAACAATCACAACATTGTAAGAACAAATACTAGGAAAGACTCGTGAATGGCATGCTTTTGTACATTTTATATCATTTATATGCTTTATTCATATATGTTACAGGCATTTTCTAAATTTAGGCATTTTGTAAAATGCCTGAATTTTTAATGAAAAGTTCACAAATTGCCTGGTATGTTTCAGGCAAATTGTGTCAGATGAAGTACATGAAATAGAATATAGAAATATATTGTAAAGCTACAAAAAAGTGTTGAGTAAAACAAAGTTAAGATTATTCTTTAAAAATGTAGCCTGCAGGTTAAGTTTTCATGTTTTACTAGTTTTAATGTCTATAATTAGAAACTCCATAGAGCAACACCTATGAGTTTGTACTAACTCTGTTGTTCATTAATGATCTTCTTTTATTATGGAAGAAGGGCCTTTTGTTCTTACACCTGAACAAGGATTTACAAAGCAACTAATTGAAAATGTTGATTCTTATCAGAAAAGTGTTATTAGAACAGAGAAAACTATAAAACTATTTTGAACAAATTTAAGATTGGAATAAAAGGACATTCATCGGGTTATTATCATATGCAAAACTAGGTGCATTTCTTCTGTTGAGCTATAACTTATTTAAAAGTTTTCAAAACAAGTGTAAATTCTGTAGACTCCTAGGAGCCAGGAGTCGGTTTTACAAAAAAAAAACCTATTAATAAGATTGGTCATAAGTATACTGTATTGTTCATGACTTGCGATCAAATTTAGTCGTAATTTTATGGTGAAACTACTCCTGAATTGCTCATCTTGCAAAATATTGAAAATAAAATATGATGCACTCAAGTAATATTTTAACAAATTTATACATACTATATGTTAAATGTTACAAATATTTGGAATAAGTCTGTATCTAAATTCAATACGTTTGAATCAGTCTTTCTGGATTAGCCTTCATGAGAAGAAATGTTAAATTCAACAAGCCAGCGTTGTAAGAATACGTGAATGCGTAAAAAAGTCATATGACACGTTATGAACGAAATCAAAAGACCAAACCTATCAAAGATCAATTCAGCACCTGAGATCCCCCTCCAGGTTTTGGTTTGGGTTGTTTTGCTTAGTCTTTAGTTGTCTTTGTTGTGTCAAGTGTGCTATTAGTTGTCTGTTTGTCTTTTTCATTTTAAGCCATGGTGATTTTAGTTCATTTTCGATGTATGGTTTTGACTGCTCCTCTTTTATTTAGCCTAATTTAGTAAATCTTAAGTTTCTTGATATTTCTTTTAAGTTATCATCGAAGAATTCAATTTTTAAATGTTTGAATAATAACATAAGTACTAGAATTACAACTATATAGGCGAGCGCCGATTTGAGAAAAAGCCTCTCGTTAAGCTTTTTAATGCACCTATCGAACACACAGCTAATTTTGGTATCAATCGAAAGAAAAACTTCTAGAGCATACGATTTGGGTGGTCGTCAAAGTTCCCTATGGTCACGTTTCTTGCAAACCTCACGAGAACACAGACATGTCGAATTACTTTGGATTATACGGTGTTACTTAACATTGCATATATCGGCATTGTTGTAAAAATATTATTCGTTTTTATCTAAGATAGCTTTGAATATATTCTAAAAAGACATGGAATCCAATAAAAAGAAGATTTTATGAAAAATTAGTTGATTCTGATGCATCTGTTAGACCAACCCTAAAATGTAAAAAAAAATACTATATTTTTTTCAGATTGTCAGTGTCAATGACTTATTAAAACTCTTATATGTTTTGTTTTTATAAATTTCATATACCCTGAAAAGATTGCGACACACATCGAAGCTCAATGATGGAAAATAAACGTTTGACAACTTTTCTAAAATCTGCATTATCAAAAGGGTATTCCGGATCTGTATCGTGTTTATCCCAGACGCTAAAAATTTATATAAATCTAGTATCTAATATGCAAAGGTAACACTTGAGTTTCCAAAACACAAGTCGTGTTTTAACATATTACTAGATAAATATTCGTATATGTGTAAACAAAAGACCACTTTAACCATTACTAATGATATTAGCATGTGATATGTAAGCAGCGGACTGCATTTTGTATAATAGTATATTCTTGAATATTATCATAATTACTCATCATTGATGAGTGTCCAAGTCCTGTGAAATGTGCGCCCCTCCCAATGAAGCGCTGCCGCATGTCCAAAATTAGCAATGCTGTATAATATGTCAAAATATCACGCAAGACAACTAATAGAGGTTTCACAACCTTAATGAATGCTGTTAGCGTAAGGCAAAGACATGATGATGTGTTAAGGTTGTTAGAGGCATTGTTGATTTAACAAAAAGGAAGGCTTCATTGATAAGATGGAATCTTACAAAGCATGTGCTTAGTCAGATAACATCGGCAATGAGAGCACGTGCGTGTCTTGTCCTTGTTGGTAACCAATGTCACGATGAAGCAAACCCAGCTTCAACGAAAAGGGATAAAACATATTTAGACGATCTAACCGTTTATATAAAAGAAAATATGACAAATCCATTTGACGTTGATAATCTCTCCCGTCAGCATATGAACATTTCAACTGGACTGGTCTCCATGCAAGTCACGACATTGAAGATTCACTGTTAAAATCAGTTGAAACTTGAAAAACAAAAACGTCAAAAAGGAAGATATTTGTTGAGTCATCACTATCAACAGACAAAGATCAGGACTGAAGACATTTGAGGATATGAACCCCAAAGTTCAACTAAAATGCAAATCTGGGCAAGTTGTAAATGTCATTTGATTCCCGAGCTTGTGTTTACCCGTACACTATCTCTAACTAAATGTAGAGATGACGTATCTGTTGAAACTGTTTCGTCCTATCTAACATTTTCTAATTTGTCCCATTCCCACTGCATAATTTTTTGACGATGTAATTATGAGGAAAACAAATAAGTCTGCTCTTCCCATGAATTTGAAAATTAAGGTAAGATCAGTCACTAACATTCCTCCAGTGCTACCGTACCAATAAGAAATGGCATGATTTCAGTCATTTGATGTTAAAAGGATGTCCACAATTGGAGACTTGGCCAAATCTTACATTATGCAGGCACTCTTTTTTAGCCATGGCGTTGTCAGTTTTTTTTTGATTTATGAGTTTGACTGTCCCTTTTGGTATCTTTCGTCCATCTTTAACAATCATGCTTCCGATTTACAGACAAGGTTGTTGATGTCTTTGATCGCTATGACACTAGTACTGAACATTCCATGAAATCAGCAGAGCGACATAGACGATCGGCAACAACAACGAAAAAGTTTCATATCGCTGAAGGCCGAACTGTTCCAGACTGGAATAAATGTCTATCAAGCAACAAAAAACAAGCAAGCTCTGATAACTTTCCTTTGAGATTATCTGAGCAGCAATTTGTTTGATATGTTACGGGATGAAAACAAATGTTTAGTTCTTGACGGCGCATTTTCCAATCCAGAATAGAGCAACAACACTCAATGAGAGCATGTAATCGATCTCCAGATCTGTCCTGTTCGTACGAAGACACAGACACAAGAATCTTGCTTCATGTTTATATACTCTGATAAAATCTTTTAGCAGTTGAATATAAGGCGACCAATCATAGTCAAGTATTCCGATACAGATGTTCTTGTGCTCTGTGTTCATTATTTCAAGATTCTTGTGTCGACTGAACAAATGTGGTTTTTGACGGGGTCAGCTAATTGTATTAGGGACTGTAGAAAGGTACATACGAATCCATGAGTTAAGTAAATCTTTTTCACCTTAACAAGCTAACATTCTCCCTGTAGTTCATGCTTGAACTGGTTATGATACCTCTTCTGCTATAATTGGGATTGGCAAAAAGACTGTTTTCAGGTTGATAAGAAAATCTCCGAGTAAGTTTACAAATCTCAAAAACTTTGACAAGATTGCTTTTTCCACATCGTTGTCAGCAGTTATAGAGCTTATTTCAAGCTTGTATGACTTAAAAGAAACATTCGCTTCATCACATGTTGACTTAACTAAGTTACGTGTTAAACTTGTAACATGCAAAGACTCAAGTGAACCTGCTTTCAAAGAACATATTTTGCGGTCATTTCAACAAACGATAATTTGGATGTCCTCACATCTCGATCATCAAAATCCTTTGTCTCCTTATGAATGCGGATGGAAAAGAGTTCACATGGCCCAGATCCATTCTACTTTTTAGGCATGATGACGTCCGATTTCCTGCAAGATTTAGTATGTTCTTGCAAGAGGGAATAAATACGTAGCAAGAAATGTATTTGCCGAGAGCAGCAAATGTCTTGCACGGAGCTTTGTCCATGTCAGGGCAGTGATACTTGCCAAAATATTTATTCTAAAGAGAACATCAACCTCTAAAAAGATCAAACGAATGACGATGATGAAGATGAAAACGATACCTTTGACTAATAGCGAAAGAGCATTTGAGCAATGGGGCAACATAAAGTTTAAGTTGCTTCACTGTTATTCAATATAAATATGTATATTATTATTAATTTTGTGTTTTGTAATAACTCTACCAAATGGTTGTGTACTTGAGTTCCGTATGCGATGACAGTGGTAGTTAAGAAAAAACCCAAAAAGAAACAACACCTTGCAAGTGATCTAAACAAAAGGAAAAACAACAAAAAAAACAACACCTTGCTAGTGATCTTCGGCCTTGACGTGGTTGACAAGCTTAAGACAATTAAATCATATTGTATTTATAACTGTCGAACTAACAGGAGACCAAAATAACATTTATTTTTAACTGTGCTGTAAACATGGTAAATATGCGCTTTAAAGCAGTTTTAAGATATGTTTTAATATAGTTTTAATTGCGTTAACGCCTGGACTGATTCTGGTGTGTCTATGCTGTATTGAACTTGAAATCATGTATTCGGGTTTAGTTTTCTGTAATAAGTTAATACTTTAGTTTCATTATGAATATATCTTTCACATTCATTTGTTAAAATTTACTGTTTGCAATAGCATGAATCGTTCTACATAATAGTGTTCTTATCCCGGGCATAATACAATGCCGTATTTAGCAAAACCTTTTCAACTTTTGATCTTCAGTGCTGTACAACTTTGTACTTTTTTCATTTTCGATCTTATATATCTGGGCGTTATGTATTCGGGTTTAGTTTTCTGTAATTAGTTTTTACTTCAGTTTCATTATGTATATCTCTTTCATATTCATTTGTTAAAATTTACTGTTTGCAATAGTGTGAATTGTATATAATATGAATGTTCTTATCCTGGGCATACAAACAATGCCGTATTTGGCAAAACCTTTACAACTTTTGATTTTCAGTGCTGTACAATTTTGTATTTTTTTCGTCACTGGTGAGTCTCGTGTGGACTAGACGCGTTTTTGGCGTATTGAATTTTAAACCTGATGCTTTTTGTTATCTATTAATCATGCTTTTCTTTGTCTAATATGTTCTGCTTTTTATTTGTATTGTAGTCCTGTAATATTTTGTTTTCATTTCAATGTTATATTTAACTGTGCCGTTAAAGTGCGAGGTTTGGCATGCCTTAAAACCAGGTTTCAACCCACCACTTTTATTCCCCTTTAAAAGTGTCCTGTACCAAGTCAGGAAGATGGCCATTGTTATAATATTGTTCGTTTCTGTGTGTGTGTTGCATTTTAACGTTGAGTCGTTTCTGTTTTCTCTTATTTTTGAGATAAGACGTGGCACGGTACTTGTCTATCCCATATTCATGTATTCGGTTTTGATGTTATATTTGTTATTCTTGTGGTGTTTTGTCTGTTGCTTGGTCCGTTTCTGTGTGCTGTTGCGTTTCGGTGTTGTGTCGTTGTTCTCCTCTTATATTTAATGCGTTTCCCTCAGTTTTGGTTTGTTGCCCCGATTTTGTTTTTTGTCCATGGATTTATGAGATTTGAACAGCGGTATACTACTGTTGCCTTTATTTATCAATATTTTGTCGGTATAAAAAACAAGCTAGGCGAGACATTAGAACTTAAAAAACAAACCACTAGTTATATATGTTACTAATACAAAACCAATAGAGTTTTCGTGTGTTTAGATGCAAAATTAAATATTACCGAGAGTTTTGCGTCAATATCCGTAAAAATTATGATTTTCACAAAAATACGAGATTTTTTCATTTTAAACACTTTTTTTATTTTTTTTTATTACAGAAACAAAAATTAGATAGACTATAGTTTGTCAAATGATATATTTCATATTATATTGCAGATGAATTTGTTCTTAAGCTGCATTTTTCGAACAATATCGTCAAATTATGACTTATATTTTTTCCCCCTTTTTGCCGTTTTTTTAAAAATGTGACCATTTCCCAGTTTGACGACCAGGCAATTCTGAATGTACGATAAAAGACCTTTCAAATGATATATCATAAAGCCGTGTGTTAGGTAGGTGCATTAAAAACCTCCGAATCCTTGTTTTGGCGCTCGTCTAATAGTGCGAATGATACTCTCGACAGGGAAGTATATGTGATATTGACCAATAGTTGATAGGGAAAATTTGGTACGCCCAAAGTGGTTTTTGTTTTAATTTACAGAGACCAAAATAAAAATCCAAGGCAAACGAAGTTTCCAGTCTTGAAAACCTCAGTAGGCAGTGCTGTAGTACTAGCATAATTGATTACAAACGTTGAGTCAATTTCTTGAGGATATTGTATTGTATATCATTAGTCTTAGCTGTGTTGAATGACAGACGGTTTTTGATTATATATATATATAAATAAACTCATCATAGATACCAGGACTAAATTTTTTATATACGCCAGACGCGCGATTCGTCTTCAAAAGACTCATCAGTGACGTTCGAATCCAAAAAAGTTTAAAAGGCCAATTAAAGTACGAAGTTGAAGAGCATTGAGGACCAAAATTACTTAAAGTTTTGCCAAATACAGCTAAGGTAATCTATGCTTGAGGTAGAAAAGCCTTAGTTTTTCAAAAAATAAAAATTTTGTAGACCGGTAATTTATAAATATAAACAAATCAATGATAATTCATGTCAGCACAAACAAAGTTTAAAAGACTCAATAATTAAAAAGTAACAAAGAGGATAATTCTACGCCAATAGTACTATCTCAGACTTGCAAAAATAAAACTCCTTCATGTTCATGTTCTTTGTCAAACTTTATAATAAAAAGCAGATGTTTTTGTAAAATTCCAAGTTGATAAAACTGAATATTTATGAAGTTCTCGCAATAGAGATAATTGTAATATGTGTAAAAAGAAATGTGATAGTTGTATGTAAATTTCGTTTTCTTTCTCGTATTGGATTGCTTAAATATTTTGGCAAAACTTTTGTTATAATACAAACATCAAAGGTGTATCAAAGGTGAATATTTTCATAAAATCAACAAATATGACCAATATTGAGTTATTATTTAATAAATTATCTTATATCGATAATAAGCAAAATTGGAAAAAAAGAGTTTCATTTGCATGAGTATATACAAAGTCCTATTGTAAATATTGCATAGAGAAAATCAGATTAAACAAAACTGAAACATTGTACAGGGCATGGGAACCTATGTAATATCATAATGTCATATTTTCAGCTTAATGTTTTAAGTTTCATTTTAACAGTGAGTTTAATCTAAGTCACATGGAAACAGAACAGATAAAATCGTAACAAATATAAAAAGACAATATATATCAAACTACAATCCACAAAAACATCTGTCCAGAAACCATCGACGACCATTTGATTTATTTACTTTTAAGAATTCAAAAGTCAATTTGTATGGATTAATTCAGAATTTTGTTTTGTATTTAATACAAATAGAATAATAATGTTATTTTTAAATTAATAGAGTATTTATTTTACATATTAATTGTCTCAGATCGAAATATTTGTTGATATGAAACAGACTTATTAAAATATCCCGAGACGAGATTTGCCTTAGATACATCCTCGAGGTTGACGAATCATTAATTGCTGTTCATCGTTGTTTTCCTAGTCAAATTTTATGACTTCATACATTTCTGTTTTTGTTAACTTTGAAAAACTCGCTAGACTTGAGTATCGTGATAACAAATTATCACAAAAAAGATAACGTGTGGGTTTTTTAAATATATCTATAATGTTTTTTAGGAGAGCCAGGTTGTAGCTTGTTAGTCATTACAGTAATAATTTTAATGATGACATGTCAACCAAACATAATATCTTAACTTGAGCACAGACAAATTTACATAATTCCGGTTTTATTGTGAAAGTAAATGTGACACGTTAAACTTGGTGCACTTGGAAATTATGAACAGACATGGGATGATTATATGAATACCCAGTCAATTTTCACACACCAGAACAGTTTCTATGCGCAATTCAGTTTGGTAAGAACACATTTTTATCCCGCCAATGTTCTCTGTCAATGCTTTCAACTTAACAGAAACATTGCAAATCTTTCACATAGGAAAAAATATTTCAATGTCTAATGTTCAATTATACTAAAACTCTGGGTACTTGTCCTTCAGTCTGTATAAAATCTTTTTGGGACACACTTTTTCGTTTGTACTTAAGCATCTTATCAATGTAATATAACCTTTAAAAAACTGCTTTTTCGAATGGTATTTCAAAATAAGCAGAATGCATAAATTATTGAAAAGGGGATACAAAATCAAATGAATTTATCGATGTTTCTCAAAACAGTTTTCTTTTTTCAACTAGTGAGATAAGATGTATCAAATGTCTTTTTTCTTAAAAACAAAAACGTAGATAAATTGAACTTATGAAATTAAGAATTTTTTAACAGTATACGTGTTTGATTTTTGTAAAATCAATTGAAAGCAACAAAAAATATCACAAACTCTTTCATGATAAAAGTCCCTTATCAAGACTTCTCATGATATCTGCCATAACGATATATAACATTTTCTTCTGTTTTTGTTCTTAAAAAAATAATCTACTGTATAGAGTCCTTGGTAATCTATTGGATTAAGAAATGATGCTAATATTGTTTATGTCATCGACTTTTTATTGTACTTATTGATTTGATATTAAAATGTATGTCTCAAAACGAAGTGGTTGCGCTATCAGTACTGTAATAACGGTAAACTTTGTCACTATAGGACGAATTCATTAATACTTGAAAAGTGATTTAAGACATTAAGCGAATTAATCTACATTCCTAAAACATCATTTCATTTTTTTAATTGTGTCAAACTTAAACATTTTAGATAAGTTGTATCAAATGACCATTCTTGTAAATATTTACACCATTGGGTCGATGCCACTGTTGGTGGACGTTTAGTCCCCGAGGGTATCACCAGCCCAGTAGTTAACACTTCGGTGTTGACATGAATATCAATAATGTGGTCATTTTTATAAATTTCCTGCTTACAAAACTTTGGATTTTTCAAAAAACTAAGGATTTTTTTTTTATTCCAGGCATAGATTACCTTAGCCGTATTTGGCACAACTTTTTGGAATTTTGTATCCTCAATGCTCTTCAACTTTGTACTTGTTTGGCTACATATTTTGATATGAGCGTCACTGGTGAGTCTTATGTAGACGAAACGCGCGTCTGGCGTACTGAATTATAATCCTGATATTTTTGATAACTATATATATAGATGAGGAAAATCCAAAAAGGAAAGTCCCAAATCAAATGGACAAATCAAAATTTCCAACACATCAAACGAATGGATAACAACTGTCATTTCCTGACTTGGTATAGGCATTTTCTTATATTATGTAGTAAATGGTAGATTTAACCTGGTTTTAAAGCTAGCGAAACCTCGCACTTGTATGACAGTCGCATCAAATACCATTATATTGACAACAATGTGTGAACAAAACAAACAGACACAATAGGTAAACATGTCACAAATAAGGGTAAATAGTCTAATTCAGTAAATCACATTTATGATAAAACGCAAGCGGTGTGTACAAAATTGTTTGTCTGGTATCAATGATTAGTTTTAAAAAAAAAATAATTAAATGTTTACATTTAACCTCAAGAGAGTACACATGTGCTAAAAATAAAATCTTACGAAAAAAACCAGTTGTGTCATATGAATACGATAATATTTTCTAGGCAAATTTCTTTTTGTTTCATTCAGATTTTTTCTATTTAAAACATTATACAAATCAGTATGAAAATTTTGTTTCTACAAAAAAGTGCACTGGCTGATAGGTTTACGAGAGGCGAAAGATAACTATGGATATACACCTTATTGTTCGAAAGTAAATAGTACAACGTCATAGCAAAAACATTTGTAAAAATAACCATAATTTAACCATACAAAAAAAGAAGTTCTAGACCTTTTCATGTATGTATATTCTTATTTATTGATAAACATGTTTAATAAAGGGTTGAGAGGAACGTGTTGGTGAGACTATAGTGGACTATAAAATAGAGAAAGGAAATGGTGAATATGTCAAAGCGACAACCACCCAACCATAGAGCAAACAACAGCCGAAGGCAACCAATGGGTCTTCAATGTAGCGAGAATTCCCTCACCCGTAGGTGTCCTTCAGCTGGCCCCTTAAATATGCATAATAGTACAGTGATAATGGACGTCATACTAAACTCCGAATTATACACAAGAAACTAAAATTTAAAATCATACAAGATTAACATAGGCCAGAGGCTCCTGACTTGGGACCGGCGCAAACCTGCGGCGGGGTTAAACATGTTTATGAGATCTCAACCCTCCCCTATACCTCTAGCCAATGTAGAAAAGAAAAAGAATAACAAAACACATTAAAATTCAGTTCAGGAGAAGTCCGAGTCCGATGTCAAAAGATGTAACAAAAGAAAATAAATAAAATGACAATAATACATAAATAACAACTGACATGCCAGCTCAAGACCTCAATTAAACTGATTGAAAGATTATGTCTTCATCTTATGAATATCAGGTACAATCCCTCCCGTTAGGGGTTTAGTATCATACTATCATAAAATATGAGCAGAACATAACCCGTGTCATGCCAACAGCTGTTTTTTAGAAATAAATGTGTTTAGTTCCGATGCAAAGACCCTATCAGTGAATCGATGTTAAAGCCAAAATATGCAATCTTTAATGACCTGACAACAGTATTGTAACTATATCCCCTTTTAATAAGTCTATTTAAAGGTTTTGTTAGTTTTTGGGGAGAATACTGATATTTGTGTGCTTTATAAAGAATATTTCCATAAAATTTTGGATGTGAAATACCTGAACGTATAATATGTCTGCATGTTGAGTTATATTTACGAATTATTTCCTTATACCAGTGATAAAATTTAGTAAATGTTTTGACTAGTTTGTGATATCGAAAACCCTGGTGTAATAATTTTTCAGTAATACATACATTTCTCTCGCTAAAATCTAATACGTTGTTACATACACGAGCGAATCGTACAAGTTGAGATATATAAACACCATAAGATGTTGACAAGGGAACGTCACCATCTAAAAATGAATAATTAACAATAGGAAATGAAAAATCATCTCTTTTATCATAAATTTTTGTACTAAGCTTCCCGAAAAGGGCAGTGGTCATTGTTATCATTAGTTTTATTCAAAGTAAGTTCTACATGATAAATTTCTCTAGTATACATACTGAAGTCGTCATTATTGAGAGACTATATATCATCCAAATATCTAAAAGTATTGTTAAATGTTTGTATCAAATGCTGTTTTGATGGGTCTTTGCTAATTATAGTCATAAATTGTAACTCATAACAATACAAAAACAGGTCCGCAATAAGTGGTGCACAGTTAGTCCCCATTGGAATTCCAATAACTTGACGATATACGGAATCTCCAAAGCGAACAAAAATGTTATCAAGTAAAAATTCATAAATAGTATCAAAGCATGTCCAACTGACATAGTTCTTTTGTTTATTGCTACTAAAAAATTATCTAAAAGAGTTCGAACATATGTACTCGCATTCCGACTCTTTAAATGCCCAGTTAATTAGGGATGTGATTTTTTTCTTAATAAGAATATGAGGCAAAGTGGTATATAGGGTAGAAAAATCAAAACTTTGAACAGATTCAAAATCACCAATATATGCATGCAATTTATCAAGTACTTCCAACGAGTTTTGACACTCCAAAAGTAATTAATTCCACTATTTTCAAAGGCCTTATTTGAACAATTTATTATCAGGTTTTTTATTGTACCAAGTGTACTAGTAAGTAAAACAGACAATTTAGTAGTTGAACAGTGGCTATAAGATGAAATAAATCTATATTTGTAAGGTTTTTTGTGCAGCTTCGGAAGCCAGTATATAGTTGGGACTTTCATTGTGTTCGGTTCTGCTTGTAAAGAAGTAGCTAACAGTTTATGTTTGTTACAGATGTCGTTTTCT
This sequence comes from Mytilus trossulus, assembly GCF_036588685.1. Lineage (NCBI taxonomy): Eukaryota > Metazoa > Mollusca > Bivalvia > Mytilida > Mytilidae > Mytilus > Mytilus trossulus. The sequence continues at coordinate 66,053,552 of NC_086380.1, read as the reverse complement.
GAAAAATGAAGTCAGTTGGAATGTTGGTGAATTCGTGATTTCCTTTTGCAGAACCTCTATATAAAATTTACGTCAAACAATAATGATATTATAAGCAGCTTTATCAGCCGGGACAAAAACAAATTTCTTGGCTAGTTCTGTTAGTTTATTTTTGATACGCGAAATAGGGTTTTTATATTTTTTGTTTAGAGTAAAATGTTCTTTAAAATGTTGTATTTGAATATCAACTATCTTCATTACTGAATTAAAAAAAAGAGTCCAAAGATTTTTTGTCAGCTTTTTCCCGTTTAACCCATTTCAAACAGTAGGCACGGAGTGAGTCGTTGATGATATTACGACATTCATTCCAGTTAATAGTTGACGGGGGACGATATTTAGGTCCTTTACTGAGGAATGATTTTAACTCTCGGTCGCGAACGATGTTAAGGTCTCCTGTTATAACATGGGAAATTGGGTCATAGGTGTACTCTGAATTACTGCAATTACACAACATAGGTGTATTTTTAGTGATATTTACATCTTTACACGATTGGCTATAATTAAACACATATTTTCGGGTAGATTTCTCGTAAATATAACAAATGAGAGGGAGTTCAGTATTATCAAAATATCCAGGAATTTGGACTTTAACAGAATGGTCGTTAAAAATACCGGCAATATTTACAAAATCAAAACCTTTATTGACATACTTTATTTTAATAAAATGTTTTTTATGATCTTCAGGGCGATCAATTTTTGGAAACAGTTTAGAATAACAATATGCCATTATAATTTGGACAATTTCATTCTTAGGACTGTAATATGAAATTGTGTTGCAATCCTCTAAAATTTTATTTAGTTTATTTATAGGTAAAGAACAAAGCTTGGTTAACAGATAATGTCTGCCGTTGTTTTTTGAAATAGAAATAAGGTCCGAAATATTTGTATGGTTGGTCCCAAATTTTCTTTGAATGCGATTTTTTCTGCGTCCAAGAGAACGATTTTTACGAACAGTTTTAGAAACTATATCCAAAATGTTAACAGAATCGGTTCTTGATATATTGCCAGTTCCCATGATATTATCATTAAGACCGAGAGGGTAGACTGTCTGTAATTTTTTAATCCAATTTAATTCATTTATTTTTCGTGATCGTACAAACTTAGAATGAGATTCATCAGGCTGCTTATTTACTACTTCTAAAGGTTGAACTGTTAAATATTTAATAGGATGACTGTGCTTCTTAAGATGTTGATAACAGATACTTTTGAGAACATTAATATAAACGAAAATAGGCATATTTTTCCTGGAATATTGAAGGTGTGTTCACATGACCTCTAATATTACCATTAAATGTTTATACCAAATGCAAAAAATAAAACCACAGATACAAATGAATCATTTATTGATTGGAATATTGACGCAATCATTCGTTTGGTTTTTATTTATTTTTTTGGTGTGTTGCAATCTGTGACAAAACACGAGGTTTATCGGACGTTTTGATTGGTTTTAACGATTCGTGATCAATTTGTTTTACAATTCCGTTTTACGTTATAACTTCTGAACTCAATATTCACATGAGTTCTATTAAAACGCATACACTTTAATGCAATTTTTTTTTTATCAAAATTCAAATATTTGCAATGATCAATATTGTGTTTAGAAACAGACGAAACATTCAAAGTATTCATTGTGCAATGGTGATATGGATTTGCCTTGGTCATTGTAGGGGATACCATAATGAAGTTTCCAAGAATGTGAACATTTTACGTTTTTATGAACAAAAAGACAAGCAGTTTAGTTTCGTTGATGATCTTATTAGAACGAATAATGTTTCGTCTAAAATAGAATGTGCATATTTATGTGCTAATTTTGATCCTTGCTGTGCTTCAAGTTTTGATAATAATTTAAATATATGCTTACTAAATTTAGAATGTATTTCTGAAATGGAATCAACACTTGGAAGCAATGTCTTGACTAAAATAAGAACAGGTATGTTATTGATTTATTGTGTCACATTCAGAGCAGGATCTGTTTACCCTTCTGGGGAAGAAAGGATCACGTGGTGTTTGGCGTGGTCATTTTGCTTAGTATTTAGTTGTGTGTGAATGTTGATTTTTAGTTTTAAGATGAGTTTGTTCTTTTAATATTTTGACAGATAAATGTATAGTTTTTTTCCCTTTTCTGTAAATGAAAAACTAGTTATTAACATTAAAGATTGGAATGTGCGTTCTATGAATTAAAAATATCTAGGTTTTTTTTCGTTTTATTTATCTTAAAATATATTTATTGCGAGAAATTATTAAACGTGTTTGTTTCAATTATTTACATCACTAGGTCGATGCCTCTGCTGGTGGACTGTAAGTCCCCGAGGGTAACATCAGCTCAGTAGTCAGTATTTCGGTACTGACATGATTTAACAAACTTTACTAAAATTTTCCGTTTATAAATTTTGAAATTGTTTAGAAACTAAGGTTTCAACTCCCTCAGTCAAAATTGGCTTTAGATGAATTTGGTTATTTATTTTAGGTATTTTTGACATATAGCACTTCAACGGTTTCGGTACTTATACATCTTTGGAATGTTAAGCTTTGAACGTTCCTGATTAAGAAAAGTCCAGAAAATAGCTTCGGACTTTTCTTTAATGACCAATTTCTCGACCTACATCAATTGATTGTGTCACTGAATGACCAGGGAAATTACCTATTCAATTGTTATTTGCAATTAGTTAGTTCGTTTAACAGCACCTTGTTAAGGCCACACCCATTTGATGAGTAGTTCTTCAGACGAAAGCTCAAAAAGCGCGATTTATTTTATTCTTTGCACATCATACTCTTGCATTAAATTTGTTCGTCTTAACATATAAATCTCTGAACAAATGAGAAAAAAACAGACAAGACATATTTAATCTTAGATGCATGTTTTATTTTGTATAAGTTTTTTGTGGCTTTGAAGTAGCTATCAGTAACTGTGAGTACTGTCAGAACTATATATACAGGTACACGGCCACATCTACTTTGTGATTTTGTTAGATGTATTTTTATTTGTATTTATCCAATAAGTTAAGCCTTTTCGACCGATTTTCATAGTGTTGTACTGTTACACTACTGTCCCAGGTAAGGTGAGGGTTTGGATCCCGCTAACCTGTTTAATAACGCCACATTCTGTATTTGTGTGCCTGTCCCAAGTCATGAGCCTTTAATTCAGTGGTTATCGTTTGTTGATGTATTACATATATTTTTAGTTCATTTTTATACATAAATTTGGCCGTTAGATTTACATTGTCCTACATTTGTCATTTCGGGGCCTTTAAAAACTGACTATGAGCTTTGTTCATTGTTAAAGGCAGTACGGTGACCAATAGTTTTTAATTTCTGTGTCGGTTGGCCTCTTGTGGAGGGTAGTCTAATTGAAAATCATACCACATCATCTTTTTTACATGATACACAAAAAAAATACAAAGGGAAATATCAAACAATAAAGTGGTGAAGCGATGTTCAAATTTCTTTAAAAATCATAATAACAAGCATGCTGAACTCCACGGAAAGTCTTTAACATATGACAAAGTCAAAAGCTCCTAAAACCAATGGAAAACATCTGCCATATTCCTGTACTAGAATTTTCTTGTGTAGAAATTATTGGATAAAACTTTGTTTTATAGCTAGCTGAACATCCCATTTGTGTGCTTGTAGTTTTGAATATCATTATTTTGACATCAGTTGCAAACAGATTTTAAAAGTTGGCATGCAGCAGTCAACATTGTGTTATAATTTTTTCAACAAGACACTCTATAGACAAACCTCAGTTTGAATGTGCAAATCAAGGTAAAACAAGCTAAAGAAAGGAACTCAAGACGGGATACCTGTCTCTTTCATTGCTTGCATCAACCTGCAACCATGCAAATTAAAACTCAGCCGAAAAAAAATCACAGTAAATAAAGATTTTTTTTCGATTATCTTAAGTTCTAATATATTCCCGTGAGTAATCTACTTAGCAGCTTTGTTTTAAATCTGTAGACTTCTGAATGACATGAAATTGAGTTCAGCATTCATGAACATTTACCATAAAAAAAAATATTTTTTTTCCAGTTTCGTCTCCCATTTTAAGAGATTGCAGCGATATTCCAACTGGACACTATGACGGTATCTATAAAATACAACCTGAAAATGGACCGGAAATGAATGTTTATTGCGACATGACCACAGATGGCGGAGGTTGGACAGTATGTTACTCCTCTTTTTTTTCTTTTTTTTCAACAACAAATAAATATTCTTTATTCTTCAGATTGCTTGTTACAATTTTACTTTATTGTCAATAACGTATACTTATCCCTGTGAAATACTTCTGAGTATCCAGGAAAATACAAAGAATATGTTTCTTTTTTGGTTTTATTTACATTTTTGGTTTTAAGATTTTTTTCCTTCTCGTGATTGTCTTTATTTTTCCTCCTTAACAAATGATCACATAATTTATAAAGGATTACATAGGGCTAACACTTCAATTTTAAAATAAAAATAATAACAATTCTATGATATTGAAATATAAAAAAATCATTGGTATTGTCTACAAATGCGGAGTATAAATCACCACACAATTATTTCCTTCATGCATAGTTAGATTCCTATTACTTGATTTAATTCACTCGACTGGGCGGAGTTTAACCAGTTCGGTCATCAAAGACAAGTCCATCTATAGACATGTGCTTTGGGATGAACTCATTAAAAAATTGTCCAGGTATGGTTATAGATCCGGTTTAAATATATAAACACTACGTGTATTCACAAAATAAACATTGAGACAAGGCCGTTGATTTTCGTGCAAATCAAAGAAACATCGAAAGTTTGTCACATTTTGGAATTTGTAAATATAAAGCAAACTATGACTGCATCAGTTGCACAATATGCATTTGTCCTTTTTAAACAACATTTTGAAATACTTACTCATTCCAAGTGCGTTTATTTCTTTTATATGCATGGTGCTGGGGCATAGTGCACGGGGAGTAGTTGCAAATAGAATTGATCATATATAAGGAAGTGGGAAAAAGGGTCTAAATATTGAATTTTTTATTTATATATTTTTTTATAAATGTCGCTGAAAATAAATCTCACAATCAGAACAGTTTCAAACAGAATAATAAGAACTAGGTATTATAGATGATACTTTTTATATATCCTACTTCTGCAAATATAAATGCTATAAATGCTATACCACTATTTTATTCGTCCCATATCGTACACTCAATTATTTTGTATATCTGTTTGATGACAATGATCGGTAAAAAGAAAGAAGTAATTATATTTATAACGGCAATCATCCTCATCACACACATTTTTGAATAGACTGTCCTTTTGCAAATTAAAACGTAAGCTCCGCCCGATCAATTGAAATAACATTGGTAATACCTACCTCGGAGAATTGTTTTTTTTTTCATTCGATTTGTTGTCTGTATTATCGACAAAGGTCACTATTGTACACTATAGGTGGCACGGTAGTATTTCATGAGACAGAGGGTTAACGATATTTATTGTTTTTTTTAAATATCACCATTTACCAAAAAAAATCTACATACACAGCTAATCATGTGTTTTAATTATGATATTCAAACATGAAGTAAAACGGTTTTGATGAATGTTTACTCTTTCTGCTATCTTTCTAAACCTTAGACTACTAGTTCCTTTAGATATTTTATCATGTAGTTAATACAAAGTAAAGAAAGAAAAAATCATCTTCACTGGTATGTAAAATCATTTTTCTACCCATGATCCTTCCCTCAGCTGGGAAAATATGTAGATTGATGACAAAGGTATATGTGATACCTGTATGTTGCAAGAAAGAGGACCAGCCTATGACCTAAGAAGGATAAACAAAAGAGAAACCTAAATTCCGTAAATACTACCATGCAACCTAACAAACTTGTTTCGTATCAACATTGTCATTATGTTATTTAATATAAGTTAATAATGAAACAATGATTGCTCTAAGGTATTACAGAGAAGATTGAATGGAGAAATTGAATTTATGATGAATTGGAGGAGTTTTAAAGAGGGATTTGGATACGTCTATTCGGAGTATTGGCTTGGTATGTTTTTTAATATTAGACATGTTCACCATAAGCTGATACCGAAACCGAAACCGATACCAAAAGCAGTAGTGAAGTAAATTAGAAATGTTTATAATGTTAATTTGCTCAACCCTTTTACGCAATAATATTGTTTGAAATTTCAATACATTAGTTGGAGTATCACTTGAAATAATAAATTAACTTGACTCTATCAAAAAAGCTTATCGGGGCCTTTTGTAGCTGACTATGCGGTATGGGCTTTGCTTATTGTTGAAGGCCGTACGATGACCTATAGTTTGTTAATGTTCGTGTCATTTTGGTTTTTTGTGGATAGTTGTCTCATTGGCAATCATACCAAATCTCCTTTTTTATATTAGTTAAATTCAACCATAATTAAATATACTAATGCAAATAATATACAATTCAAGATGTTGATACTCTTTATCTTTGATATATTTTAATCATAAATAAGGTTTCGTCGTAGAGAAAGAGCTGCGCACAGTTTTACAGTAGGTACAATACCGTTCCGACTATGTCTTTAAAGAAAACCTATCATTTTATAAATTTTCGTTCGTCTTATGGAATTTTATAAATACACTCTTCTTGCACATGTTTTTTCATTGACAAATTTGTGTTGATCGTGGACCATTGCATTTTGATTTGGTAGCTGCCTTATAGTAAATGGTGTTGCAACATGATGTTCATATAGATATATGGCATCGTCAAGAATTCATCAATCTGTAATTTATGGTGTTATTGTTATTGCATAGAAAACCAGATTTAATGTATCTTATTTTCCTTCCTGTTTCCATTTTGATTTATGTATGAATAGTTTATATGAAGATGTCCACTTTAAAACACTGCCTTGGTTTTGAACGATTCATTTTAAGAGAGTTGACATAAAAATGAAAAGGAAAGAAAATGGAGGATGAAGATGAAGATGTTAAAAGAAAAAAACAAAAAAAAGAAAGAAAGAGAGAGAAAACATTGTTGAAAGTAGTTATGCAAAAAGCACACAAGCTTTTTGGATCTTCCTCTTATGATACAAATTACATGTAAACGTAATGACACAATTATACTGAATTACAAATGTTTGCCTTTGTAGTTACTCGTTTTGCTTCATTTGAAAATTAACAGTTATCTTTATAATTTTATATAATTTTTATATAGTCGGAACGATATTACATGTATTCTAGAACCATGTACAATTATTTCCCTTCGACAAAACTAGCTTGATGATTAATGCACTGTGCACAACTTAAATAAATTTAACTTTGCGTTTTTAATATATTAATGTAAATTTGTAATTGACGTGATATTCAATCTAGTGTATTCAAATACCAAATATATAATGAAGTGAAATGGTTGAGTTAGTTTGATATTTTACCATTTACCTCACTAATATTTTTGGTTTCGGTTTCCGTTTTGGTTTCGGTATCGGTCTCGGCTTATGGTGAACAGGTATATATTGCATGTATGCCTTTTATTTCTTATTCATGGTACTATAACACTAATAACAATTGATAAGAAGATGATAATAATAGAAAAAATTACACTGGAAAATAAACTAACATTTTTTCTGATCTCACCGAAACTAAAATGTCTGTATCAGTTTTTTAGATGCCAAAGAAAAAATTTAAATTACTGTTCTTTCTACATATGCATTACTCAGGGTTTCCGCTGGCGGTCGCCATTTTCGCAATTTGCGAAAAAATAATAATTGTGGCGATTTAAATTCGTCATTGGCGAAAGAATTTGGCGAAAGAAATATATATAACGATTTATTTTCAGCCATCTTGTTTATTTACCTTTTTTTTGGTTTCTCTGACTTATTCGACTCGGAATTCACCTTGACCTCGTTAAGATTTTGACAGAAAATCAATAATCAGATTATTGCATTTGTAGCTATGGTCAGCTATCGACATCAAAGGACTAATTAATAAAGGTGTTGATTGTATGATATGGTTAAATGGCTTCTGTCACATATCACAAAAGGGATTTATTAACCACGTTGCGACGCACGTGTTAGAAGCAATTTTTTTACGCTTCCTCTCCTCCTTTTAATGATAGTCCAGAAAAGAAAATTGTTGTTATGACGAAAAATGTTCAAAAGCAAGGAAGGTCCCTGATAAAAAATTTGTCATTTAACTTTCACATAGATCATTGATTTGAGTGGGTACTTTAAAGTCGTTTCAGAGACAGACGTGTTTCAAACATATAGTTTTACTTATTTACGATGGTCTAGAAGTAGAAAAGAAAACTGTCGTTATGAAGAAATCTATTCAATAGGTTGGCATGAGAGTAACCCTTCAATGTAATGACTACACCTTGCACTAGTGATCAATTTCAAATGAAAAGATGTTTTGTTTTGTTGTAAAAACCACTTCTTATTTAGGGAGGGGGCTGGGAAAAAAAAGAAAAATTGTAAAAGAAAAATATATTTGTGTAACTTGGCGAAAAAAATATTGTTTTGGCGAAAGAGGTGGCGAAAAAAATAATTGACCCAGGGGAAACCCTGATTACTTCATGTTGATTCAAATTGTCCCTGTGTTAGGTAATGACGGTACTCGTGTGAACAAAATGTTTGCATGGTGTGGTATTTTTGACAAGAGACTAAATGATGCACTATATTGAAAGAATCAAAACGTTTTTAAGTTGGGTACACTAGACAAATTTTCGACGAGGTTAAGAACTTGACACTTTATTATCAGTTTATAAATTACATTTATTGAGGCCTTATGCGACTTCTGGCGCGGAGAGAATTAAGGTTATAAAATACATTTATATAATTTATATTCTATTTGTTTAAGGAAACGACAATATACATGCTATTGTAAGACAGTCCGGAAGATCATACAAAGTACGAATTGATTTGGAAGATTTTAAAGGCTTTCAGGCCTTTGCTGAGTACTCTGATTTCTATATTGACAGCGAGGAAACCAACTACACACTTTGTTTAGGCCAATACAGTGGGAATGCAGGTACATGTTATAATTAAATATCGTTTCAGGTAAAACAAAAAAAGAAAAAAAAAGATTCATAGTCATTCTATCCATGACAATATTCACATATGTGTCATAAGAAAATGTATCCTTTCCTGAAATCAAGAGCTCTATATCCAGATTGCAAACTTCGGGAATATATAGCTAGCTGACATCAACTAACATGGTATCTTGTCGTTTTATTCAAATAAAATACTGTTGATTCATTCTTATTCGTTGGATACCAATTTCCACGACTTTTGTGAGTACAGGTGAATTACGAATTTAAAGGATCAACGAATAACAACTTTTCAATAGGCTTGTATGCAAACTTCGCCAAAACCAAGAAATCAAATATCGAAAAAAACGAACATGCAACTATTCCTCAATTCACGATATTGGTACCCACGAAAATTAATGAATCCCCAGTACACAGTATGTTAATCCCCGAAGGTATTATCAGCTCAGAGGTCATTGGTTCGGTACTGACATGATTTATAACATCAACTTATTTAAAATCTCCCATTCATAAATTGAAAAGATATATTAAGAAACTCAGGCTCTAACTCTCTGAAGTAAAGTCGACCTTACATAGTTTTAGTGACTCTGTTTTTGGTCTTTTTTTGTGATATATCTCGGAACGTTGCAACCGGGTTCAAAAAGAAAAGATTTCAGCTTTCCTAATACTGGGGATTCATTATTAGTCGTTAGATACCAATTTTCGTGGATTTCGAGGGGAACCGGTGAAACACGAAACTAAATATTCAACGAATGATAGTACACCTGTAATGTGCTTTTCAAAATTCCAAATATCAAATCTGTAGTAGGTGAAATGTGGAGGAAAATAAAAAAATTAGACCTTTATTATCAAATCATTTCATTTTTTTGTTGAAAATTATATTTATACCAAAATGATATTGATGTTTTATGTGCTAATCAAAATTAATTGCAGGTTGCAGGTGACACAGAAATGAAAACAAATGTGTCTTTTCATTTGTTAATGAGAACCATCTTCTTATGCTAGGATCTCAATCAAAATATATACAGTCCGCCAAAAGTTAAGCACCACCGAAATTCTACTAGCAATATGTTTTTAACTATTGCGAAAAATATATAAATGTTTGGTGTTATGAATTGCCTTAAACATGCACTAAGAAAATGCATTAAGACTGAAAAGATTGAACTCAGATAAACCAGTCAAGCAACTGTTTTAAAGGGCATCTGTACGTTTAGAAATACACTGTTTTTGTACCTGTAAATCATCTTCCTACTCTCACCTGTACCGGTGACATTTTGCCTTTATCAAATAAGAATGTAATATGGCAAGGTGTAAGTGATTTGTGGCTGTACGTTGGCAAGCAATTGGCATGTCAAATGCCGGTATGAGAACTAGGAGCATTGATTACCATTGTAATAATAATCAAACTGTCATTGTCAGACTTTTACAACGTCATGTTGACACAGGAACTATAAATGATAGACCAAAGTCCAGAAGACCGCGTTTAACTACCCGTCGCGATGACACACGCCTAATTTTTCATGCTAAAACCAACCCACTAATCCCTGTCCCGCCGCTTTTATACCACTGACCTGCAGGTGGGCGTGTTAGTATTCGAACATTGGTCCGTCGACTTTAAAGAGGTATCCGAAGAGCACGTGGTATTGTCAAGAGACATGTGCTAACAGACAGGCATGGTGTCAATGGGATAATGACTGTCGATGCTTGAACATGAGAAGCTGTTAAAAAAAAAAGATTTTGGTCAGTTGAGATACGGTTTCTGTTCCAACCAGTTGAAGCCATAATACAAATGTGGCGTGAAAATAAAACGGCCTATGTCCAAAACAACATTTGCCCAACGATTGCATTCGGTGCTGAGCTGGGTATGCATATTCTGCAGGGTAACATAAACGGACAGACATACAGGAATTTGGTTCTTAGTAGCAATGTAGTCCTTCATCTTGATAATCATCCTCTTGCGTCAACATGGTCAATGCCCGTGTACATATACGACAAAGAGGAAAAAGCAATTGACACTATTTTTCGGCCTTCCGTGTCTCCATACATTAACCCTATTGAACATTTGGGATGCCAATAGCAGAAATCTCAAATTAGAGATCTATCTTTACAAAATCTAAAGAATTTTAGAGTGGCAATTGTTGATGAATGGAATAGATTTATTTAACCAAATTTCAGAAGGCTTGAACAGAGTCTGAGACGCTGTGATATGGAACTGTACCGGAAGAGAGTTTCGTATTAATGCTATTGACTCAAATATTGACATTAAATTTGACAAACATACCAAAGAGTATTTGTTAAAAAGTTGATGATATTGAGAGATTAATTGTTGTAAAAAAAGTAAAGCACAGTAAAACTGAAATTCTGTTTCTGATTTGTGTAATTGACACTATTTCAATGAACGAAAAACCTACATGCATAGAACCTTTATAAGTGTCCAGAATTAAATTAGTGGTTTGTTTATGGTATATTTTAGCAAAATTGCTTCATGAATGTTTTCTCTTTTTCGAAGAATAATTGATTTTTTAAAGTTGAAAGAATTCGATGCAATAAAAATAGGTGGTAATCACTTTTGGCAGACTGTATTATTTTTTTGTTACAATATGCAGGTCTGTATTTTCATTCTTGGTGTTAAAGACGGGGTATTTGTTTTTTGTTTTGCAAACAATTAATATGTGTTCAGTTTTTAACGAAACATATAGATATATTTATTTATTCTTATTAATTAGCTGTGTCCAATTTTTTTGGATGCGAAACCTTAACGAATTTGCCACCAGATGCATTGTGGTTTGTATTAAGCAAAACTTAAGATCTGTAGATAAGCCATTCGGGATTAATTCCTTTTTTCTATGCTTAAGAAAATTTATTATCCATGAATTTATTTGCTTTGCGTGTATGATTATTTCTTTTTTTGTATGAGTCTCACATAATATATTACAAGGTCTCTTGCTGTTTGTTCTCATGCATTAAAATATTTGTAGTTTTTGACACACAATACATTTGATTTCACTTGCTTGATATATTTCACTTCTGTTATAAAACTATTTTTTTTGGAAATGTAGTTAAACATATGCCAGATATTTGCCTATAAACCTCAAAAGAGGTAGAAAGCGTAGGGAACTTTTTTAAACAGGCAGTATAACTGAGCCTCTCGATTTATTTCTATAAATATATATATATATATATAAATAGATTGTTAATTTTATTTGTTTAATGAATATGTTTTCCTATGATTTTGTTTTTGAAATGTCTTTTGTGTATGTTTGCATTCTTTTAAACTGTCACAAACTTAATGTTTAGAGTTTATATGACATAAATATTTGAATTTGAATTTAAAACACCTTATAAGGTTTATATTTTGATAAATGTTCTTGTGCCGTTTATTGTAACAATTGACGTTTATTAAGAAGTTGTTAATTCTATTTTAGGTGATTCAATGGTGGATGTCGATAAGGACAGTCTTAGTGGTATGATGTTTAGTACATGGGATCGTGATAACGACAAAAGTGATATTCACTGTTCATTTCTGAAGGGTGGCGCCTGGTGGTTTAATGATTGTTCACGTGCTAACATCAACGGACTTTATACTGGACATGTTTACCTTACTCCGACGTCGGATCGGAGTGTACATTGGAAAACATGGCAGCTAAATAATGAATTGAAAAAGACTGAAATGAAAATTAAACCATTATAAATATTTTCCACTGTAAAACTTGTTGTCTTGTATACGTACAAGGCTCCACTGTAAAACTTGATGTCTTAGGCGTAAACACCACCATCGTCAATAGATATCTAACTTTGTTGCATTTGGTTTTAAATATATGTTATCGATTTAATCATGTTTATAGTAATTTTGACCAGACTCTAACTACAATATCTGTTGTATTGTTTGAACTTACACACCATCGTCAATATACGTTGTGTTATTTTTATGTACAGTTTCAATGCATTTGTTTTGTTCGTCATAAAAATATGTTTTTAATTTGGTGTTTGTTGTATTATTGTTTTTTTAAGGTGGGGGATGGGCTGGGAACGTAAATGAACATTTCTTTTTAGAGTGGGAAGATCTGGATATGACACATCTTAACGTATATAAATATGGAAATGCAGGTTATGCAACCTTGTAGATTTATTAAAAAGAAGACTATAACTTATCAATAATGTTTCAATAAACACTACTCCAATAAAAATTTAAAAATCCTTTCACAAAAAGAAAGCTTATTTAATGTAAAACACGTTACGCTAGGTTCACACTACCGATCAGATCAACTCGATGATCCCGATTGTTCAAATTCCCACGAACAAGCTAAACCAAATTCTTAATCGGGCCTGTTAACAACTTCTACTCGACCGCCATCCGACTGTACACGTCCTTGACTCGAACATTCACGACTCCTTAATGACTCCATCACGACTCCATCCCGACAACAAAATGAATACTTTTTCGATAATTCCGACCAATTCTCGATCTTTACGCGATATTTACTAAACTAACTTGGCCAAAAAAGCTATCCACGATCTCAGCCTGATCTCGACCAGACCAGATCTACCGGATCGTATATGGGTCGTCGGGATAATCGGGAATTGGTTGGGTATGCACATTTTTAGTATAAAAACGTCCGAAAGTTTTATTCCCCGACGCTTCGGAGTGTGCATTAAGTGTTACCCCTGTCCGTCCGTAGGTACATGCGTACGTCCGAACAATATTAGTTTCCGTTTCCTTATTTTATTTTGCTTCAACCAAATTTTTTTAAAACACAATGCTAATTACCATAAAACACAGTTCAAGGGCGATCGCGAATTCGGGTTGCCGTTCTTGAGTATTGACCCTTTATAATGTTATATATGCTAGTCAGTGTCCCATTGACACATTCTTTGGTTATTTGGTTATATTCAGTAGAAGGTCCGAGTAAAATCATATATTTAAAAATCTACATAGAAATAAAGCAGTTTGATTTGTGGGCAAGGTGGTTAGAGCTCAGACAAACAGGTTAATAGCTGTGATGGAGCTTGAAGAGCGCATATAAGACGAACAAGATGGTGAACACAGCAACAGACCCAGGTAGGTGAGGCAGTGGCTGACATGAAGACCACTGTGTGGGCATTATGAATGACTTGCACTAACTTAACAAAGAGGAATCCAATGCTTATAAAAACTTCCTAATAGTGGACACTGACAGGCAAAGATGTCACATGTTTCCCCAAAATGGTAAGAGGTTAAAGGATGTTTTTTAAATCGATCTGTAAAATACTCTTTTCTGACTACATTATGATAGTACAAGTACGTTCATTTTAATGTTTGGTGTTACTTATTGATACTTTACTTTAGAAGATTATGATATATTCATAAGTTGTAATTGACTTTACACTAGCTTTCAATTAATTCGCGTACTCTTACACCGATGCTTTGTGTTTATTATTTTTCTAGGTTAGTTATTGTTTTGTGCGTGGTACCAATTTTTTAAATAAGCCAATTACAACTGATTTCCACTGTTTGTGCTTATGTTCTGTTCTTGACCAAAAGAGATCAGAAACATATCAAAACTGTCACATATATTTCTCAACTTTTAATGAAGACGAACAAATTGTGTTTATCTTTTGCGATTTAACTTGCCAGGCCAGGACGATTTTCCACATTTTAGTTATAATTTACAAAATGTAACCCTTTATCATTTTATTTTGAATGATAAAAAAAATCTTTCCGATAATCACCTCCTTTTCCATTTTGAATTGAGGTGTTTCAATAAAACGAAATTTTTTTTGCGGATTTTTACAAACGATCACTGATTCATTGTTCATAATCACACAACTTGAGATTTGAAAAATATTGCTGTGTTTGTTTAAAGTGCTTTAATGACCAAATAGAGACATCTCAAGTCCTGCTTTCAATCAAAGAGTGGGTATATAGTTCGGAGAAAAAAAAATATATACCCTTATTTTCCAGAGGCAGATCTCTTACCTGAAATTGTATTCCTATCGGCTGACTTTGCATAAATTCTCGTTGGTTGCTGTCTGTCATATTTAATGTTCGTTTATTGATTAATCAAATATCAACCTGTTTGTTTTTAACTAATTGTACAAAAAGATATACTTGGTTTTGCTTTTTATCAAAGGTCGCACTGTAGTTTATGATGCTAATGTCCTTGTCTTGTATTTTTTTTGCTAAAAAATTATAAGCAGCAAAATATATTACAAACACTATCATAATGAAAGTTACCTAGTATAAACACTCAACTAGATACCTTTAATCAGCTTTCTTTTGTTTTTTTTTGTAGACAAACAACGCCCACAATTACTTTTGAATAAAGTCTACAGACATATTTAATTCCAACAATTGCATCGTGCAATTTATCAACCTTACACCACTCAATAATAAAGAAAACAATTTAGTGCACGGTTCCATGTGAATGACACAAATGAGACAGCAATGAAAAAAAGCAAATGAAAAATGAAAGAGCAAAACAATATGTGTTTACCAGGGCCGGATATGCTCTGGAAACATATTGGAAATATCGTGCGTCGTTGACTGATGATATACACCAAACGCATGTTTTTATTTGGAGACATTGGTAATAATGGCAGATCTATGATAAAAAAAAATATAATTTATCCTTTCATGGACTCTGTACCATTTAATGCGTGACATAATGTATAGACTTGTATATAATGTTGACAGAATATTGCCTATTGATGCATTTTGTGTTTTTCGTAGATTGGTTGTGTAAATTCACATTGCGATAAGACGTGTCATGGTACTTGTCTATCCCAAATTCATGTATTTGGTTTTGATGTTATATTTGTTATTCTCGTGGGATTTTGTCTGATGCTTGGTCCGTTTCTGTGTGTGTTACATTTTAGTGTTGTGTCGTTGTTCTCCTCTTATATTTAATGCGTTTCCCTCGGTTTTAGTTTGTTGCCCCGACTTTGATTTTGTCCATGGATATATGAGTTTGAACAGCGGTATACAACTGTTGCCTTTATTAATGTCTTATCAAACACAAATTAATTAAAATAAATGGATTTTCTACCCCTAAAAAATAATTACAAAAATATAAAACAATAAACGATAAAAACGAAACAAAAATAAAAAAAAAAGATCAAAGAAAACAAAACTAGATAAATCAAGAACCAAAGACAATAATGTAACAAGAAAGAATCATAAAACAATTAATAACAATAATTACAAAAACGTTTATATGATAACTTTTTAGCTTTCAAACATTTCGGTCTAAAAATTTAAGTCTGTATATATTAACATTTTATGATAAACGTTTTAAAATAACATTCTATGTGGAATACTTTAAAAATGAATTATATTGTGCCGTGTATCTTAAGCCTCACATTCTTTATTGATATTCCGTTTGCCTGTGCTCCTCATTAGCAGAAGGAAGATACGTAAAGAAGAACAAAACCTGTGAAAATTAAAGAAAAAGGAAAAGCCGTATTTGAATTAAAGGCTTAAATGGAAGTTTAAAATTATTTTACAAATATAAAAACTGTTGCCGAAGAAAATGCCTGATGATAGATTCAGGATCTCATTACCATTCCGCAGCAGCTTACATAAACTTTAGTTTCTGGTGGGTTTCTTTGTTCGGTCTTCATAGGAATGAGACGAGGTGGTATAATTGGCAATACAACAACCCTTGCAATAGAGCAAATGATAAGGAAGTAAGCCCCTATCGATCGCCGATGTATGTTTTAATGATCCTTTGGTATTGTCCATCAATAATCTTTTAGATAAAGAATAGTACATATATAAAGGTAAAAGTAGTATACCGCTGTTCAATAGTCAAAAATCGATTTCATTATAACAAATCCGGTCACAAAACAAAACAGAGGGAAACACATCAACTATAAGAATAAAACAACGGAACAACAGAAACACTGAAACTATACAAAAACAAACGACAACATACATAGAAACGAACTATTTGATAACAACTGCCATATTCATGACTTGGTACAGGACATTTTTAGAAAAAATATGATGTGTTTAACTTGGCTTTATTTTAATACTGACGATAAAGTAAATATCTTGGTAATTAATCTAAAAAAAATAAGCATGTTTAATCAATATATAATACATTTGCCCTTCCTTCCAAGCGTTACTTGACCTGCCTTTGATCGTGACCTTTAACAACCTGTCGTCAGATATTATCAAGATGCTTGATTTCTTGATTGACAACATATTTGTTACGTTCGGAGGACGTGTTTTTCAACAGACTGTCGGCATCCCAATGGGAACAAACTGTGCCCCTCTACTTGCTGACTTGTTTCTTTATTATTATGAGGCTGACTTCATGCAGGAACTTCTTAGGAAGAAAGATAAGAAGTTAGCAATATCCTTTAACTCTACTTTCCGCTATATAGATGACGTTCTTTCACTAAACAATTCAAAATTTGGTGACTATGTGGATCGCATCTATCCCATCGAATTGGAGATAAAGGATACTACAGATACAGTTAAGTCGGCTTCATATCTTGACTTACATCTAGAAATTGACAATGAGGGTCGGTTGAAGACAAAATTTTACGACAAAAGAGATGATTTCAGCTTTCCAATTATGAACTTTCCATTTCTAAGTAGCAACATTCCAGCAGCACCTGCATACGGGGTATATATCTCCCAATTGATACGATATGCCCGTGCTTGCATTTCCTATCATGATTTTCTTGATAGAGGGTTACTGCTCACAAGGAAGCTATTAAACCAAGAGTTCCAAATGGTGAAGTTGAAATCATCCCTTCGTAAATTTTACGGACGCCATCACGAGTTGGTTGACCGTTATGGAATAACCGTTTCACAAATGATATCGGATATGTTCCTTACGTCGTAACTACAATCCCCTTCCCTTTCATGAATTTGACCTACCGAATAAGACTATTTACCGGATTTGTAATCACATAAGCAACACGACGGGTGCCGCATGTGGAGCAGGATCTGCTTACCCTTCCGGAGCACCTGAGATCACCCCTAGTTTTTGGTGGGGTTCGTGTTGTTTATTCTTTAGTTTTCTATGTTGTGTCATGTGTACTATTGTTTTTCTGTTTGTCTTTTTCATTTTTAGCCATGGCGTTGTCAGTTTGTTTTAGATTTACGAGTTTGACTGTCCCTTTGGTGTCTTTCGTCCCTCTTTTAATGGCCGATTCAACTCCTTTTCTTAAAACACACGGTAATTCATGTATTTGGTTGTGGATGTTATATTTGTTATTCTCATGGGATTTTGTCTGATGCTTGGTCCGTTTCAGTGTGTGTTACATTTTTAGTGTTGTAAAGTTGTCCTCCTCGTATTTTAATGCGTTTCCCTCGGTTTTAGTTTGTTACCCCGATTTTTTTTGTCCATGGATTTATGAGTTTTGAACAGCGGTATACTGCTGTTGCCTTTATTTAAGACAACGTCGATTCAAATACGCTCGTTATTAAACAAGACGAAAGGTTAAACCATTGTTTAAAATGAAAGTTGCTTATTTGTTTTGCCAACTCGGGTTTATATAATTCATTGAAATGCGTTAGAATTATACATAACAACATGTTTACTACGATTCCTTCTTTTAATAAAAACCCCAATGGTTAATGTGTTCAATGATTTCCACTTTGTAGTAAAGCTCATGCTGAAAATGAGTTAATGTTCGGAATGTACTCACTTCTCAGCAGTGTTCGGTTGGAATTGGAACGTACATTTAGTTACTTCGTACAGGGAGAGGCAAGTTCTTTCCAGACGCTCAAGGACCATTTTATTAACTCTCAGAGGGATTTTTCACCCTATCAAACCTCATTCGTTTACCACAGTCCAAAATTCCGAGCGCTCGTTTTGGTTGACTCTTTTTTTCAGAGTTTGTATATTAATCTAATTGTTTTCACCATAAAAAAAATGTTCTACTGCATCAAATCTTTGGTACTTTGTTATGTTAAGATAATGCAAATATTGTTTATGGCATCTACGTTTGATTGTACTTAAGCATTTATTAAAATGTATCTTCTAAAACGAAGTGGTTGCGTTATCTTTACAATAAAGATTGTCAATGTTGGACGAATGCGTAAATAATTGAAAAGTCAATTAAGAACTCGAACGAATTAATCTATATTTCTTAAAACATCATTTCATTTTTTTAATTGTGTCAAACGTAGACATTTTAGATAAGTTGTATCAAATGACTTTTCTTGTAAATATTGAATTATCCATAGATAACTTTTCATAATAGTTTTTATGAAATTGATATGTGTTTTTTTAATCATAATCTCATAGAATGTATGTTAGTCTACACATTGTGCTCAACGTGACATATCATGACTCCAAAAGGGGCAAAAACGGGAGCGTCGACAGGATCAAAAGAGATATGCTCGCCGAAGTTTTTTTTCAAATATCTAAAGTTCATAAGGAATGAATACCGCTGATGAAATTGTAAGCCTGGTATCATTGATTAGGTATCAAAGCTTATAAGAATTTGTTTTAAATTATATTTGCCCCTCCAACCTCACTTTAAGGAGAGTAAAAAATATACTGAAAATAAAATCTTACGACAAATTCATTTACTGTGGAATCATTTATTTTCGTGGATACTAATTTCCGTGGATTCCGGAAAACTTTCATGTTTGAGGATACTTAATATCATAGTTTTTACCGAAGTCTGCATATAAGCCTATAGAAAATCTCTTTTTCGTTGAACATTTAATTTCATTGGTCACCTGTACCCACGAAAGCAACGAAAATTGGTATCCAACGAATAATAATGAATCAAAAGTATGCCATAAAATTGTCAATTAGGGAAAGTTTTGTCTTGCTGTTTCACTAAAAAAAAGTTCAATTGTTCAACCTACTCAAGTTTTATTATTAGGGAGATTATGCAAATCACTATGAACATTTTTCAAATGCTGATCAAGTCATGTTTTTTCGTCAAATAAAAGAACTGGAGAATTAGTTAACATGAGAGGCGAAAAATAACAAGGCATGTACAACATTATTGTTCGAAAATAACAACCTACAACGTCAAAGCAAAAGCGTTTAAACGGTTTTGTAAAAAAAAAAAAATTTGTGTAAAATTGGCATCTAGGACATGACATCCTTCACTTAAAAGATGATATTTCTTCTGAATAAGAACGCTGAAATTGAAGTCTCATACCATAACATTGTTTGTATACTAGTCAACAAAAGAAACGATTCAATGATATCCATATATAAAGAAATTGGATTCACTGTTCCACGGTAAATAAATGCCAAATTGGTCTTATATTAACACAGTGTTATTTTAACCAAACAATTCTAAAATCGTTACTAGTACTCAAAACTCAAAACTTAAACATGGTCTGCTTCAAATGTTTGAATGCCTTTGCATATATTTGAATACTTAATTCTCATCCTTTAAATTAAGTGCCGACTTTTGTCATCATTTTCCGCAAAATTCATTTGACACATGTGTTCAATGACACAGTATTTTCTCACTTTCCAATTTAGTCAGATTCTTTAAAGTATATGCATTTGCTTTGCAAGTGAATATTTTTCATTGTGTAATTTAACAGGTTTTTTTTCTATTTATTATATTTAATGATAAATTGGAGTTCAAAATTGTGTATCGTTACTTTTGTTGACTAGTATACAGATACTCTGATTTCAACATTACAAAAAAAACCATTAACTAAGTACAAGATTTCTTCATGCATGCATACTTATCTACTGATGAAAATGTAAAAACAAATAAGAGATGAGAAAAAAGTGTGGGTTGGAGAAATAAAAACAGACTCGGACTTCTCTTGAATTAAATTTTAAATGTACGTATTGTTATGCGTTTACTTTTCTACATTGGCTAGAGGTATAGGGGAGGGTTGAGATCTCATAAACATTTCTAAACCCGCCGCATTTTGCACATGTCCCAATTCAAGAGCCTCTGGCCTTTGTTAGTCTTGTATTATTTTAATTTTAGTTTCTTCTGTACATTTTGGAAATTAGTATGGCGTTCATAATCACTGAACTAGTATATATTTGTTTATGGGCCAGCTGAAGGACGCCTCCTTGTGCGGGAATTTCTCACGACATTTAAGACCTGTTGGTGACCTTCTGCTGTTGTTTTTTCTATAGTCAGGTTGTTGTCGCCTTGACGCATTTCCCATTTCCATTCTCAATTTTATATTCTGCCTGGAATATTGACTGAAGGAAGGTGTGTTCATATCACCTGGAATATTGACTGAAGGAAGGTGTGTTCATGTCACCTCTATTATTACCATTAAATGTTTATACCGATGCAAACAAAAAGACAGATGCAAATGAATTATTTATTGATTGGAATATTGACGAAATCCTACGTTTGGTTTTTATTTTAATTTTTTTGGTTTATTGAAATCTTGTATAAAACACGAGGTTTATCAGACGTTTTGATTGGTTTTAACGAATCGTGATCAATTTTTTTGCAACTTCGGTTTTACGTAATAACTTCTAAACTCAGTATTCACTTGGCTATTGAGTTCTATCAAAACGCATACACTTTAATGCAATTTTGTTTATAAAAATTGAAATATTTGCAATGATCAATAGCGTGTTGAGAATCAGACGAAACATTCATACTATTCATGGTGCAATGATGATATGGAGTTGCTTTGGTCATTGTAGGGGAAACCGCACTGAAGATTCTAAGGATGTGAACATTATACATTTTCATGAACAGAAAGACAAGCAGTTTAGTTTCGTTGATGATCTTTTTGGAACGAATAATGTTTCGTCTAAAATAGAATGTGCACATTTATGTGCTTATTCTGATCCTTGCTGTGCTTCAAGTTTTGATCATATTTCAAGTATATGCTTATTAAATAGAGAATGTAATTCAAAAATAGAATCAACACTTGGAAGCAATGTCTTGACTAAAACACTAGGAGGTATGTTATTGATTTATTGTGTCACATTTAGAAGCAGGATCTGCTTACCCTTCTGGGGAAGATAGGATCGTATGGTTTGTGGTTTGGTATTTTGCTCCTTCTTAAGTTGTATGTCAATCTTGTTTTTCAGTTTTGATATGACATTGTCTTCTTAATCTTTTGACACATAAACATATTTTTGTTCCCTGTTCTGTAAACAAAGATTAGTTATGAACAGTTAGGATTAAAATGTGCGTTTTAAGAATACACAAATCGTGGCTTTTATTATTTATTGTATATATTTATTGATTTTGTCTTTGCTGTAATGACAAATTACTCGACCTACGTCAGTTGAATATGTCACTGAATGACCAGGGAAATCACCTAGTCAGTTTATATTTGCAATTATTTAGATCGTTTAACAACACATTGTTAAGGCCCCACCAATTTGATGTGTAATTCTTCGGTCAAAAGCTCCAAATATATATTTGGCAAGCGAGTTTGCTTGTATTTTTTTCTTGGAAATGAGTTTTTTTAGGTGAGCGCTCTACAAGTGAGGCGAGCAATATATAATTTTTCAATTTGATGTATCTAGAATTTGTGAACATGTTTAAACTTGGTTACTTCATAGAAAAGGAAAAGAAACATGCTCTTCTTCATATTATTTGATGTATGGTGTCTTTCCATACCTGACTTTCTTGTTTCGATGAAGTGAAGTTATTTTGTATTATTTTAGAAAACGTGAAGCTTTATCTAAATCCATACATCATAAACATGTCTATCTAGCAAGGAATAAAATTGAGAATGGAAATGGGAATATGTCAAAGAGACAACAACCCGACCAAAGAAAAAAACAACGACAGGAGGTCACCAACAGGTTTTCAATGTAGCGGGAAATTCCCGCACCCGGAGGCGTCCTTCAGCTTGCCCCTAAACAAATATATACTAGTTTAGTAATAATTAACGCCATACTAATTTCCCAATTGTACACAATAAAGCACACTAGATGCAGTTTAACAAGAGATATTATTTTAGTTGAGTAATCACGTGTGTTGAATACAATTAACATATGTGTATGCATCTAAAAAAAAAAGCTCCTGAAAGATTTAGTAAATATTTTTTGGATGTAGTTGTTTTCATTTTACGATTAGAATTTTTATTGGCCGCTTGAGGTAAGGATCGTGAAAAAGGTGGTGGGTTGAACCTGGTTTTGTGGCATGCTTAACCTTCCGCTTAAATGGCAATGTTAACTATAAAATTAAACTGACAACATTACATGACAGGACTACAATACAAATAAATGGGAGAAAATATGCTAAATGACATAAAATTGAGTTTAGTATTAATGAACATATGCCATAAAAACTGTTTCAATTTGTTTTCCAGTTTCGTCCCACATTTTACGAGATTGTAGCGATCTTCCTCCTGGACACTATGACGGTATCTATAACATACAACCTGAAAATGGACCAGAAATGAATGTTTATTGCGACATGACCACAGATGGTGGCGGTTGGACAGTATGCTACTTTTAAGGCTTAATTTACATTTGTTGTTTCGAATTTTTTTCCTACTTTTGACGCTGTGTTTTGTTTTCTTTGAAAAAAAATAACACACAATTAATAAAAAAAGTAGGCGATTATTTTTCTTTTATTATTATGAAATCATATTTTAAAATGTATCTGATTGTTATTTTGTTTGTGTTTATTTTACATTTGAATAGAAATTTAAATAGAAACTTCGAACTTTAACGTTTTCATTTGAGCTTCACTGATGCAGCTATAAGCCTATTATAATTGATGAATTTTCTTCGTGATAATGGCCTCGTTAACATTATTTTCAGGTGAACAAAACACCATTGATTTTCCCTATTAGTCTTTGTGAAATTTGCACATTTCAAATAAAGAAATACTTGGCAGGAGTAAAGTTTAACCATGTCCAGTACTATAGACAAAATTTCACATACCATATAATTGCATATAAGAAAATAACAATCACTGGAAGTTAACCAATTGAAAAGGAAGGAATAAAATTATAACTATCCCATTCTACAAGGATACCTAAAGTTTTATAGATATTTCAAGTTTTCGTAAGTAATCAAGGTTAAAATAAAAACAGAAACACAATCACTTACACATATTTAAGCCAAATGATACCATGGTTTTATATCAATTATAGACCTCAAAGCACACTGATCATGCTGATTTACAAATTTATAGATTTCAGTCAGTGAACTTTGCAGTATATTGGTTAAATAGATAATGATATCGTTTGTAGACTGTTCACCCCTTGCTTGTACTGCCAAAAAACTTATATACACCCAGTCTGTTAACTGTAGTACTTTCATAACATTCAGACATTTTTTAAATTTCTAAGATTGATCTTTACTTTTTCTGCTATCTTTATAAACTTAAGACCACTAGAATACAAGCTTTTTGTGTTTTATCATGCAGTGCATGCACAATTATCAAAAAACATTTTTTACTTGTATGTAAAATTATTTCATATTTTTTACACCTGATTTTCCCCCGACCTTTGGAAAGTATGTTTAGTAGATCATACTGTAGTTTTGTCCAATCACAGTGTTCAGATTCACTGACTTAAATCTGGTACACAAAACAATGCAAATAAACTCATCATAGATACCAGGTTTAAAATTTTATATTTGCGCCAAACGCGCATTTCGTCTGCAAAAGACTCATCAGTGACGCTCGAATGAAAACATGTTAACAAGTCCAAAAGAGCAACTTAATTCCGGAATATAAATACTACCGTGCCATATATATTATAAAACCTGTTTCGTATCAATTTGACCATAGTGATTATATATAAATGTTGATAATGAACTATTGTCATAAGGTAGTACAGAAAAGATTTAATGGAGAAATTGAATTTTTGTTGAATTGGAGAAATTATAAAGAGGGATTTGGACACGTCTACTCGGAGTATTGGCTAGGTATGTTTGAAAATTTGTTTTTCCTGACTTATTTTTATTACTTTGATAATAATAGCAATTTGTAAGAAGAAGTAAATCATAATGAAAACTAAAATAAATGAAGAAAATAAACAGATATTTTTTTTCTGAATTCAGAACTTTATCTACAGAAGGGAGCATCACAGATGCTTCTGTTTCTACATATGTCTTACTTCATCTTATAATTAATCAATTTTTTTTTCTTGCGTTGATTGATAATTTGTTGGAACTCGTGTCAACAAATGTGTGCATGGTGTGGTAGCTTATTTCCTCAAATTGACTGAATTGTGCCCTTCTAGATCGATATTGATAAAAATTATTATTTTATATAAAGTCAGGATGCATATCATGGCATAATATAGTATCTCGATTAGATAAATCACGAGAAGTATATACGAGGTATAATAAAGCTGTTTAGAATTTGGCACTATAATATCAGTTTCATTAATAGTAATAATTAGATAGAAATACAATGCTTAATTACTCTGACACAGATAATTATTGTCGTCGCTGAGATAAAGTTCAACCTACTCGTTCTACTGATATATATATATATATATATATATATTACTGAATTATGGAAATTATGTCTGCGTTAAGATTTATGACGTTGTTTTTACTTCAAAATAGATGTCATACAGCCACGTCATTTGCAATAATCATATTTGGTTTCAAAATCACAACAGCAAAAATTTATTTAAATCATCACATATTGGTAACATGTAAAACTGGGGCGAAAGATACTAGAGCGACAGACAAAATCATATATCGAAAATTAACGGACAATGCCATGGCTAAAAAACAAAAACAAAAAAAGAGACATAACTGTACACAAGACACAACATAGAATCTAAAGACTAAGCAACACAAACCAATCAAAAATTGGGGGTGATCTCATGTGCTCCGGAACGGTAAGCAGATCTTGCTTAACATGTGGCACCCGTCGTGTTGCTTATGTTCCGAAACAAAATTGCATGTATCTGTTCTCAGTATTTTTAGATACAAATATGGTCTCTTATCTGTAAAATTCTCGATTGTGTCCTATTTACGATTGTTTTATTTTGACTTAATTCGTTGAATGGTAGCTGTGTAGCAGTGGTCGCTTCCCATGTTGACGCATCTGGTTTTGTTTTTTCGTTAAATTCGTGTTATTCTTTCATTTTCTATTTGTTGCCTTGATTTGCCGCTACTCTCGATATATATAATGGGAATATCAGTTCATAGTAGTGTCTTAATTAAACATTCAAGTTGCGCTTCAAACTGTAAAAGCAATCATCGAAATTCATTAAAAAATGTAATGTATATATGTAGTATATATAAACACTGATTGTTTGTTACTACCTCAACCGCGTAAACACCACATACACTTATGTTCATTTTAAGCTACATAAAACAGAGAAGATGTTATGTACTTCATATTATACTATTTTGAGAAGTTAAATATTCTATGATGTTAATAGAATATGTATTTACATGTTGCCAAACACCTCGAAGTAATAAAATGTGATGGATTAATGATTTGAAATCAGTGCGAACATTCGTATTAAGGAGGTAGGCCTAGGTTAAGAGAAATAAATCTTAAATTCATCCGTACGTTTGTGTCAACCATTTTCATGAATATGTTCTAAGCTTCTTTGTTACATGGATTTTGTTCAATCTGTTTAGGATAAATGCTTAAAATACATTGATGAAACTTGACTTTGACCATCACAGAACTTATTTGAATACTTATTTCCCTGAACCAAGGTTTACCCCCTTAAGTTAGTATATCTTAAAGTATGATTGTCATATTTTGTTGTTTGTCTTTTTAACACATGGCTTTATATCTCAGAAAAAATATCTGCAGTCAGTTGTTTGGGATTAAAGTCATTTTCTGTATATTCTTTTCTGATTTATGATTCAATCATCTTATAAATTTGCTTATCAATCTAAAATGTATATATTTCCAGTTCTAAAAGTTAAATTCCAATTTTTTTAAAAAGGAAACGATAATATACATGCAATTGTAAGACAGTCCGGAAGATCATACAAAGTACGAATCGATTTGGAAGATTTTGAAGGCTTTTCAGCCTTCGCTGAGTACTCTGATTTCTATGTTGACAACGAGGAAACCAACTACACACTTTGTCTAGGTCAATATAGTGGAAATGCAGGTAATAAACAAAAACTATTTTAGCTCTCAAGTCAAAACGAGTAGACTAAATATTCGTTTAGCTCAAAGCAAAACAGATTAACTTAATATCCATTTAGCTCAAAGCAAATCGAATAAGACTAAGTATCCTTTTAGCTTAAAGCGAAACCGGATAAGAAGAAATATCATTTTAGCTCAGAGCAAACCGGATTAGACACAAGTAAATATCATGCAAGAAAAAGAAGAAAAAAAAACCAGGTGTGACGTCTTCTACATACTACATACTACATGTTCTACAGTATAAGTAATCCAACATTAACGATATTGTATTCACTGAATTATATATAACATCTGTATAACGACCTCAACTTAAATACAGAAAAAAGTCACAACAAAATTGATAAAGTGAGTTTTACCTTTGTATAATAGTTCACCACGAGAAACCTTGTTGATTTATGTAAAGATTTTCACAATTGTATGACAATGTTTCCGTTTGTGTCCTATGAAAATGTAACCTTTCGCCAAATCAAGTGTGTTTGATTCTGTTAATAGTTATACATTTATATGATAATTTGCCCGTTTGTGTCATCAGAAAATGGAACTTCCCCCCCCCCCCCCTAAATAAGAAGTTCTATATCCAGATTGCAAACTTCGGGAACAAAGCCGAAATCACCCAACATCGTAACTCTCCGTTTGTATAAAATAGAACAGACAGTACGTATGTCCACGAGGATATTATCAGCCCAGAAGTCAATGATTCAGTACTGACATGATTTATAACATTTTTGCTTATGTAAAATATCCTTTTCATGAATTAAAAAAGGATTAAGGTGGTACCAAACACCTCCACTTAAATTAATATGACTCGTTTAATTTTCATTTTGACAAAATATGTTTTTTGACTCTTTGAAACAATATATCAAAAATTTCAAAAACTTGAACCACAAACTGAATCGAAAAATATCAATGGATTCATTGCTTTTTGAAAAAAGCTTATGTTGATAATTGAGAAAATTAATAATTATTTTAAATATAGAACGTGATTAAAACGTTGAGCTGATTTTAACAAAGTTATCTATATGTAATTATATGTACCACCAACAGAAACTCAGTGTCCAACTTTTTCGGGCCTTCTCTGTTGACCTTTCAATTAATTTAGCTAGTCTGGTTTGGCCTTGAACAGTGATAGAGCTCTTAATGTTGCATTTTGGCTTAACATTGTTATATATGAGCTTTTAACTATCTTTGAAATCCGATCCACATCGACAGGTTGTTGTGAGCTAATATCTTACCCATGAACAATATAAAAGTATACTAGTAATATGCTTTTTAGAATTCCAAATGTCAAATTTACAGTAAGTGAAATTTGGGTGACTATTTTGATAAAAAAAAACAGACTGTTATTATCAAACCATTAGTTATGACTTTATTTTTTACGTTGTTTGGAATTACAACAAAAATATATTGATGGATGATTAGCTAACCTAAATTGATTGCAGCTACCGGTTGCAGGTAGCACACAAATAACAAAAAATGTACACGTGTCATTTCCTTTGTTACAAATATGCTACGATCTCAATTAAAATGAATATCTTGGTTCAACATACTATTTCATATTTATTTTGGGTGTTGAAGATGTGACAAGTTTTGTTGTTTTGCAAAATATTCACAAATTTGTGGGGAAAACATCTTTATGTGTTCACATTATAACGAAACATGATTTGTTATTCTTATCAAATAGCTGTGTCAGAATTTTAGGACTGCAGATCATGAACATTTGATTTTGAATCAAAATAATCGTCCTTTTTCACAACACGTTTGATTTCTCTTGTATTGTTTTTTTCGGTTATGTTTGAATTTTGATAATGGTATGTTATATTATACCCGTTGATGCCTTTTAAGAATTTGTTAAATATATTATAGGTGATGCAATGACGGATATCAATAGGAACAGTCTTAACGGTATGATGTTTAGTGCATTGGATCGTGATAATGACCAGAGCAAACATCACTGTTCCTTTGTGAAGTGTAGTTCCTGGTGGTTTAATGATTGTACACGTGCTAACATCAACGGACTATATACTGGACATGCTCAACTTAATGCAAGTCAGGATCGGAGTGTACATTGGAAAACATGGCAGCAAGATAATTCATTGAAAAAGACTGAAATGAAAATTAAACCAATCTAAATATGAAGGCATGTACAAAGTTCCACTATAACACTTTTAGATGTGGTTGATATCTTAGCCGTAAACATGGTCCAGGAATCTGATGTACAGTAGTTGTCGTTTGTTTATGAATTTTAATGTGTTTCCTGTTTCGCGTTTTTTTTTATATAGATTAGAACGTTCGTTTCCCATTTGAATGGTTTTACACTAATAATTGTGGGACCACTTATAGCTTGTTATTCGGTGTGAGCCAATGCTCCATGTTGAAGGCCGTATATTGACCTATAATGGTTTACTTTTTTAAATTGTGACTTGGATGGAGAGCTGTCTCATGTCTCATTGGCACTCATACCACTTCTTCCTATATCCAAATAACAGCTTCATCAACATTATCAATAGATATCTAACTTGCATTTGGTTTTAAATATATAATACTGATTCATACATGGTAATAGTTGTGTTGACAAGAATCTGACTACCACATTAACTGTTGTATTGTTTAAAATCACACACCATCTTCAATATAAATTATCATTAAAATATTTCTTTATATTTGGTTTGTTTGGGTTTGTTTTTTTGTCTTTGTTTTTATAACGTATATTAACATTTCTTGATATATGACACATCTTAACTTATATAAATATGAAAATGCAGGTAATGCAATTCTTATGTTGTACTGTTATACCACTGTCCCGGGTTAGCGGGGAGTTGGGATTCCGCTAACATGTTTAACCCCGCCTCATTATTTATGTATGTGCCTGTCCCAAGTCAGGAGCCTGTAATTAAGTGGTTGTGGTTTGTTTAAGTGTTACATATTTGTTTTTCGTTCATTTTTTTTACATAAAAAAGGCCGTTAGTTTTCTTGTTTTAATTGTTTTACATTCTCTTATCGAACATATGTCGAGGCCTTTTATAGCTGACTATGCGGTATGGGCTTTGCTCATTGTTGAAGGCCGTACGGTTACCTATAGTTGTTTTAAAATGTCTGTGTCATTTTGGTCTTTAGTGGATAGTTGTCTCATTGGCAATCATACCACATCTTCTTTTTTATATATAGTTTGGTTAAAAAAAAGAAGACTGACTTATCAAGAATGGTTGAATAAACACTACTTTTATAAAGATTTTAAATACATTCACAAAAAGAAATCTTACGTAATATAAAACCCGTAAAGTGAAGCGGATCAAAGAGAAATCGATTTTATTATTTTGAACTCATTGATGATTTTGATATTTATTTATAAACATATACACTTCGAACGATCAAGATGGCATATAAACCGGTTACATCAGGTTTCATTTCAGCTGTTCAAGAACTGGGTAAATTTGTTGATAAAAATGTAGGCAAATTTGGAAAAGTTGAAGACACTGCAGCTGAGAAATCAGACTAAAGTGTCAGTGAATTTCGTAAAGGTAGAAAAGGATCAAGAAGTAGCAGGTAAAGTATTATTACATGTATTAAGCACATCGTTGTTAATATAATAGAATGTGATGCAATTGTCATACATGTAAAAGGTTCAGCTAGCTATAAAAACGCGGTTTGGTCCATCATTCTCGACATAAGAACATGCTTGTACCATGTAAAGGAATATCACAGTTGTTATCCTTTCGTTTGATGTGTTTGAACTTTTGATTTTGTCATGCATTTGATAGGAATTTTCCATTTTTAAATCTTCAGCCGAATTCATTTTTTGTGATTTTACTTTTCACCTGTATTGTGTACAAACATTTTGATGAAAATGGGATCTTCGAAATTACAGTAAAAATTATAAATACAGTATATTTCTCAATAAACGTTTTTACACTGTTGGTATTTAGTTGTATTTTGCCTCCGAATGACCTTATATCACCTCCGAATAACCTTTTGACGTCAAGCAACAATCACGTTTTAGCTGTGACCTCATATGTTTTGAATTATGAAGTCAAAGTTTACGGGAACCTATGTGATGTTATGTAATGGCGGACAAATTTGCATACAAGTGTAAATACGTCTATTGTTCTCATACTTAGAAGAGGTTCTACAGTAAGATAGCTTTGTTTGTATTCAGTATTCCAGGTAAAGTAATATGTGTTTATTGTAAGTCATTTTTCACAATCAAATGATGTTATGATTTTAATAACATGTATTTTACCCGATCAGACAGAGTGTAGACTATCTGAAGAAAATAAACCTTTGAGAGCATTTTATTTTACTATTTAACAGTTTCTTTCTTATTTTCCCTGTCTATTCTGATTTAAAAATGAAAGTGTAATTGTTATACGTTTCATATCATGGAGAGTAAACTCAACGATCTGAAAGCCAATCAAATTATCAAGTTATAAATCAGAATCATCAACTTGAATAAAAGATTTAAAAGCCAAAGAAATTTTGTAAAGGAAAAGGGTTTAAAAGGAACAAATATGCAATAAACTACATCATTCAACGACACCCGACTCCTACGAATTATAAGTTGACCTCGTGTAGTTCAACCTTTTCAGTGTGTTGTTTTGTAGACTGTCTTACTACTTGGTGGTCAGGTTGTTGTATTTTAGGGTTTTATTATTTTTCACTTGCTATCCTCTATCTGTTGTTAAATCGGAAATGGTTATCATTATATGTACTGAATCCAAACTGAGTGTCAGGTTCAAATTTTAAGACACTGAAGAAAAAAAAGTTTTGGGGATTTTCGGATATCAGCAAAGAGATATTTTTTGTCGAAATGCACAATTTGGTATTCTTCATGTTACGGCTACAACTGATTCAATACATTGTTTGGCTGACTTACAATCCATCAGGTTATCACAAGCAAAGTAGCGAATTCTTTGTTACTCCCACAAAAGGACGACTATTGTGTTATCGAAACTTGCTGTTATAATATTTGTGTCACTTACTTAAATTAAGGAAAATATCTCAATTCTGAAATGCTCCTACTTCTTGGCCGTTTTTTTTTTTTTTTTTTACTAATAAGCTCTTAGCTTTGTAAACCTGGAGCTAATAAGTTTTGCAAGAGTTTTCAAATATGTGTAACTAGAACTGAAGAGTCATTTGTTGTTAAAATGTGCATTTGAAGCAGTAATATTTCCACCGTTAATTTGTAAAGGGATTTTGTAAGGTTGAAGACGCTTATCGTGTGTCTTGCGTATAAAACTATAAGCCTTGCACCTGTTACACATGTGTTAGAAGTCATTTCGTTCTTGAGGGTATCACCAGTCCAGTAGTTAGCATTACG
This sequence comes from Mytilus trossulus, assembly GCF_036588685.1. Classification (NCBI taxonomy): domain Eukaryota; kingdom Metazoa; phylum Mollusca; class Bivalvia; order Mytilida; family Mytilidae; genus Mytilus; species Mytilus trossulus. Next base: position 66,021,194 of record NC_086380.1, on the reverse strand, counting down.
GTTTGGACATGAATATCAATTATTTGGTCATTTTTTATAAATTAACTGGTTGCAAACGTGTAATTTTTTTGAAATACTAAGGTTTATCTTATCTCAGGCATAGATTACCGTAGTCGTACTTGGCATAGCTTTTTGAAATTTTGGGTCCTCAATGCTCGTCAACTTTGAACTTGTTTTGGCTTTAAAACTGTTTTGGCTTTAAAACTGTTTTGATCTGTGCGTCACTGTTGAGTCTTATGTATAGATTATAAAATTGTTAACCTGGTACCTTTGATAACTATTACCACCACTGTTTGAGAAAAGTATGAACCGATTGAATTTCGCATTTATACACATACAGATAACTGGTTCGAAAAGATTAAGAAAGAATCATCATGCATAATGAAGTCTAAAGATAACCGTACTTATTACCAGTCTCAAGATGGAACAAAATGGTACAGCAGGGATCGTGCCGGACATGGTGGATCAAAAGTAAAGGTATACAGAGATACGGGGAAAACCCTGGAGCTAGAAGGTTCGCTGGATGGAAAAGGTAGACGAATGGTGGGAAAACACGAATCTGGAAAACATCAGACAATTTATAAAAATGAACTGAACACAATAAAAAACGTAAAATGATTTGATATGTATGCATATACTAGCAATAGGCACAAATTTAAAAGAACGCTTAACTTAAAGTGCTTAACTATATTTGGTTTACCAGTATTATATTCGATTTTTCTGTTATCTTGTTATTATCTGTTTGACATCATTTTTAACATCCCATATCTGAAATATTTATATTACATTGAACATCAAAGCACTTATCTTTTAATGAATATCATTTTTACTAATTGGTCTGTCCATTTTAGGTGACTTTGTACTTCAGCGTGTTATTGTTATATAGTTAATTGATCCACTATTTTTGCCATTTTGTCATAATGATGTCTGTTTGTTTGGATCATACATCGTTGTCATTATATTTGATTTTGATGCGACTGTGAGTGGTTAAGCGAGCTATATGCAACCTGTTTTATTTTACCGTTTTTATATTAGAAAATACCTGTATCGAGTCGGGCATATTACAGTTGTTATCCATTCATTTGATGTGCTTGAGCTTTTCTATTTGATAATGGACTTAACGTTTTGAATTTCCACGAAGTTCATTTTGTTTTGATTTTTACTTTTTAAGACGCATGAAGTATATATATATTTTTATATATTTTTTTTCAAATGATCGACAACGTCAAATTTGAAAAGTTCTGAGCTTGTAACCTGTGACGTTAGCACGATCACGGGACCATTATGCCAAAAAAGAGCATTAATTATGACAAGCACTGACATCTTTGACCAACAAAATGCTGATTAATCTCAATTTTACCAGTAAAATCATACGATAAGTTCAGGCTTATATTCATTGATTTATTAAACAAGAGTGCCACGTCTCCTTAAACCTCATTCTTTTGTGTTTTTTTAATATAAATTAATTGCATAATTATATTTTTCATCATAGATATAGGAAGATGTGGTGTTAGTGCCAATGAGACAAATCTCCATCCAAATTACAATTTATAAAAGTAAACCATTATAGTTTGATGTACGGCCTTCAACACGGAGCCTTGGCTCACACCGAACAAACGCTATAAAGGGCTAGCGTAAAACCATTCAAACGGCCAAACCAACGGTTTAATCTATATAAAAACGAGAAACACATATAAATTACATAAACAATCGACAACTACTGTAAATCAGACTCCTGACTTAGGACAGATGCAAACATTTGCAGCGAGACTTCACTGAAATTATACTAAACCTTCTCCCTTTTTCTGAAACAATAGCATAACATCACAACATAGAAAAACACACGATAAAATATTAATTGGCAGGCTTAACTCAATCAAAAAACGTAAATTAACAGAATATGGACGAATAATTTGATCTGTGAAATCTGAATGCAAATTAACAGTAAATAAAATACTAGGGACAAACATTCAAGGTCGAAAAGCCAACAAACAAGTCCAAACAAAGCCATGACAAGACACCACCGCGAAATATTTAACTCTTTGGAAATAATAATGTATGCAGGTAAATGAAAAATAACTTTGTCGCTTTATGTATATTACTTATGTGTATAAAATTCTTCAAATATTTACGAATACCAAGAAAGTTCTGTCAAATAAATACATTATTTAACACTAGATACAAATTGGGGTGAAAATCAACAATGAAACTATACAATTAGAGCTAGCTAAAACTTCCCTGTACAGATTTAAGGAGAATAATCTTGAAGTTGATACAAATACAGTACGAAGAAGTGAAAATAAGTAGATATTCCAAATAATCAAAGCTGGTTTATAGACAAGATCCATATCAAAATATGTAATAATATTTTGGTTATCAAAAAAGTAAGATCACAAAAGAACTGAACTCCGAGAAAAATTCTTTGGTTGGATGAGTATTGTTCATTCTTGTGTTTCCTTTTAGTGTTAGCTATCTTAATCTTTTTAATGTTCTATATTTATCGTTTTAATAAACTTTTCTCTGTCATTTGTTGTTAATATTTGTTAACTTTATTGTTGTCTTTGGTAATTGGTCTTTGTGAATTGATCTTTGCAACAGATAGGTTGTAGTTTTGAAAACATCATTAAAATAAATGTGATGGAAAGATGGATTTTTTTAAACAAACGACAGAATCTGATGTTGAATAGCAAGTGCTAACTTTTCAATAGAAACGGAGATTGATACTGATATCAATTTTGCTGCTATTGTTGTAAGAATAGTACTTTTCTGCGAAATGTAATCTTTATTATAATGAAGTGATCTCGATGTTTGGTCCTTAAGATATGTTATTTTTTTACATTTTTTCTATGAAAGTTGTACCACAATAGGTATCTTCTTATGTTTAAATGTAAGCAGAAGCTTGCAAATGAATTCGAGCTGTAGAAAAGATATAGCATCAGCACCTCCACAATGACTCCGACTTGTTTTCGAATATTTTCTCTAACACATTCTTTTTGTTTTTGGGGAATATAACAATAAGATGATATATTATAGCTGACAGAAAGGCCTCCAACAATGAGAAAGACCGTAGTCAGCTAAAAAGACACCAAAAATAACAAATGTATACTCCAAACAAAAAAACTATATTTGCATTGAAGAATCGGCAAATATAAATTGAATATCGTTCTGGTGGAAAAAATACTATTTATTAAAATGATTTATACACATAAATTAAGCAACAAAAAAGTTATTAACTGACTGTTTTCATCGGTACCAAAGCTAACAGATATGATTATAAGAATACTAGATGGTGTATAAATATAGATTCTTACACTGCAACAAGTGTATAACGATATTTCTCCACTCGAGACAGTTAAATTTTATTATTTAAAGTGCTAGGCTTGCCGAGCCCTTTAAATGGTAAAATTTAACTGTCGAGAGTGGAGAAATATCGTAATACACGAGTTATAGTGTCGTTTCTCTAATGCTTTTTATCGCTCTTTTAAAAAAAAAGAAAAATAAATGTTGTGCTTTTTATATGCGACGTCATCAGGTAAGGTCGCCTTTTTTTATGACGTCACAATAGGAAAATTTAAAAGAAAACAAAACATTTTGACGTCCTAATCAAATTTCGACTAATCATTTGCCGAGAACAGATTTTTCACTAGTGAGAAGAAATATTTTTCTCACACCGGTCAGGAAATGTGAAAAAAGCACAAAATTAGAGAAATGGTAAAACAATATACTGTTGACAAGGATCCACATAAAAGTTCATACCAGCACTAAAAATCCGAACAATGCAGGTAAATTGTTTATTAGCAGTGTACAAAATAAAACAAAGTAAAAAAAGACTAAAATAAACTGTATGAAATAAAGCTTCGAATTACTTTAAACAAGTCCGCCGCTTCACTTAACCGATGCTTTCAAACTGCAACGTAACTCAAAGTACAATGGTGAATAATTTCTTTATGTGTGCAATCTTTCTGTTAAATTTCAGGATACAGGTTGAAAGCTATATGGTTAATAAAAAAATTGATATAAGATATCCCCCTCTTTTTGATACCACAATACGACGTCCAGGTCAAACATGAAAAATATAAAAAAATAATTCAGCTTTATATTTCATGTTTGGATTATTTTACATTAATTTGTTGACCATTTTCATTGTTGGAGGCCGTTTGGTTATCATCGTTGCTCAAGTCGTTGATTTCGTTGTCATTTGGCGTCTAGTGGAGTTAACTCATTGGTGATTATAACATATCTTCTTATTTTTTATTCCCCAGAATTGAAATAAATGACTTATGGGTCATTCAGCACTATGAAATTATAAAAAAAAAGAAGATGTGGTATGATTGACAATGAGACAACTATCCACAAAAGACCAAAATGACACAAACATAAACAATTATAGGTCACCGTACGGCCTTGAACAATGAGCAATGCCCATACCGCATATTGTCAGCTATAAAAGGCCCCGATTAAAAGACGTTACCTGTGTTATGGATGATTGGACTTCCTCTGGGTATAGGTCTATGCAATTGTATCCCACAATCAATTACTTATTTTACAATTCGCCGTTTCAGAATCTAATGCATTCTGGGTAATATTTTCAAAAGCGTTCACCAAAGCGTTTTGATTGGTTTAAAACGTTATAAACAATGGAAATTCAACCAATGACGTAACATTAGTTTCACTTTGGGGTACGAACAATGACATTACCCATGATGCTTTAGATTCTGAAACGGCCAATTTATGTTTAGGGTGTTTGTTGTAGACCTACCCTTTTTTACATGATTCATCAATCAAAGCCACGGTGTAAAGTTAGGAATTTTGATGCAGTAATATCAGTTCAGCAATTAAGTCAGAATAACTATTATTATGTTTTTCTGTCAAACTTTTAAAACAAAATAACCTTGGATAATAAAAGAGTTTTCAAATAAACCACTTCTTTGCGCTCAAATACATAATCGTTAGTACTTTTTTAACAAGGATGCAAATATATATTGTGCCAAACATAAAAACATAATTTTGTCAGTTTAATTAACTGTTTCCTTCTTTTATTAATCTTGTAATTTTGTTCTTTTGTTCAAATACATCATATATTCATTGAGATCGGATTTTGGTTCAAAAATCACAAATTTGAACCAGTATCATGAGTATGAATATAGGATCATTTAAAAATAATGCTATCGTATAAAATTATATATATATGCATTTGGATAGAGTACCTAAAAAGTACATACCTTATGTGCTTACACATGTTACATAATGCACTGCAAACCTCAAACATCAAGTGGGTTTACGAAAAACAACAAACATACTGTTAAATGATATATATTAGAAACAAGATAGGCTTTTGCATAATATGACAAATAATGAGAACGTCATATTTATTTTTCTTCTTTCTACGATTGTTTTTTTTCGGTCAACCAATAACATCTGGATCTGGAAGTAAAAAAAAAGATTATTTCTTGGTGGTTTAAATATTCGTAATGTTGTGGAGTTAGAGATCAGATATTTCAGTGAGATTTGAGTTGCTCAGTCTTTATTATACCCCAGCTTTAAAAAACTAGAGGTCTTAAGAGCCTGTGTCGCTCACCTTGGTCTATGTGCATATTAAACAAAAAACACAGACGGATAAATAACAAAATTGTGTTTTGGTGATGGTGATGTGTTTGTAGATCTTACTTTACTGAACATTCTTGCTACTAACAATTATCCTCATCTTTAATGAACTTGACCCATTAGTTACAAAAGAAAATATTTTGTTTGAAATTTACAAAAATTGACAAAATTGTAAAAAAAATACTGTAAGGGCTATAACTCCTTAAGGGGTCAACTGACAATTTTTGTCATGTTGATTTATTTGTAGATCTTAACATAATTGCTGTTTACTGTTTATCTCTATCTACAATAATATTCAAGATAATAACCAAAAACGGCAAAATTTCCTTTAAAAATACCAATTCAGGGGCAGCAACACAACACCTGGTTGTCCGATTCAACTGAACATTTCAGGTCAGACAAATCTTAACTTGATAAACAATTTATATCCTTGTCAGATTTGCTATAAAAGCTTCAGTTTCAGAGTTATAAGCCCAATCATTATACCCCTAGTTTCTATTTTAAGCCATGGCGGCAATATTGGTTGGTTGGACGGGTCACGCCATACATTTTTAAAAACTAGAAACATCAATAATGATTGTGGCAGAGTATGGTAAAATCTGGCCCAGTAGTTTCAGAGGAGAAGATTTTTGTAAAAGATAACAAAAATTTACGAAAAATTGGTAAAAAATGACTATAACGAGCAATAACTCCTTAAGGGGTCATCTGACCATTTTGGTCATGTGGACTTATTGTAGATCTTGCTTGACTGATTATAATTGCTGTTTACAGTTTATCCCTATCTATAATAATATATTCAAGGTATTAATCAAAAACTGCAAAATTTCCTTTAAATTGCCAATTTAGGGACAGCAACCCAACAACCGATTGTCCAATTTGTCTGAAAATTTCAGGGCAGCTACATCTTGACTTGATAAACAGTTTATATCTGGCAGATTTGCTCTAAATGCTTCGGTTTCAGAGTTATAAGCCAAAATCTACATTTTACCCCTATGCTCTTTTTAGCCATGGCGGCCATCTTGGTTGGTTGGCCGGGTCACGCAACACATTTTTAAACCAGATACCCCAAATAATGATTGTGGCCAAGTTTGGTTAAATTTTGGCCGAGTGTTTCAGAGGAGAAGATTTTTTAAAATGTTAACGACGACGGACGACGGACGACGGACAACTACGGACGACGACAACGGACGCAGATGACGGACGACGACAACGAAGGATGATGACGAAGACGGCCAGGTGAGCTTAAACAGTGGAGGTAGAATTGTTTTACCACTGTCTGGCTGTCCGTCTGTCCCATGAATATTTTTCGTGGCATCTTTCTTAGAAACTACACCATGATTTCTAAAATTGGTTTCAGGGTATATATAAGTCAGCTATGCAGCATTGTAAAGTGAGTTGTGATTTCAGATTTATCAATTATCAACTTCCTGTGCGGTTGGGGTATCATTAATGAGCAGTAGCTATTTCTATTGTTGTTGTTTATCAATTTTCCTTTGATATCTTTCGTCTGTCTTTTAAAAATCCATAAATGTAGGACAACATCTATATGATATGCCGTTCATCAACGCATTTTCACAAAATTTATATTATGGTTGTAGAAGGAACTTTTTAATCCGTTCTGGGTATCTATGATTTTTTGTGTATTGGTTTGTAGACTGTTGTTTTTCTTCTAATATTTATCTCTTTTTCCATATGGTGGTGGTTTTTACTGAACGTGTCATTTTTTAATTCTTCACAAGTATCTTATTCATTTCTGTGTAGTTCTATAACTTAAAATTCGTATTCCTACTAGCGATAATGATATTTCAACATTAGGAAAACATATTTTATGTGAACGTAAGAGAAGGAAATAGTCTAGTTTGTTGATCTATCATTTTTACTTCATTTTCGTATCTGTATGCAATACGAGTTATTCTCGTTCGATGATTTTCAAAGGTAAAACAGTTCTAAATTCGTTACCAACGAAAATTAAACAGTTGCGTTGACCTGTGGAACATGTTTAATTTGTACATGTAATACTTGATGTAGTCACACTTTATTGTCAAAGAACATTCAGTTGATAGCTGATCCCTTTCATTAACTTGTTGAAATCTTATCAATCTAATGTTTCTAGAGTAGCACAAAAAAATTTAAAAAAATTCTTAAGACTGGTAATTATTAGTTTTCATGAATAACATGTAAAATGAGAGCACATGTAGCTACAGATATAAATTATGCTTTTTAAAGAATAAAGAAGGATGTGTCCCAAGTACACGGATGCCAACTCCAACTAACGCACTATAATTTTCTATGTTCAATGGACAGGGTAATTGTGGTAAAAACTCTTAATTGGTATTGGAATTAGAAAGATCATATCATAGGTAACATGTGTACTAAGTGTCAAGTTGATTGGACTTCAACTTCATCAAACACTATGATCTCGGCCAAAAACTTTAACCTGAAGCGGGACGAACGGACGGACGAACGAACGAACGGACGAACCAACAGACCCACAGACCAGAAAAAATACTGCCCCTCTTCTATCATAGATGGGGCATAAACAATAAAATTCTTACCGTGTCTAACAATAACGTTTGCTGATTTATTATCTGTACCAAACTCGTTTGTCGCTGTACAGGACAAAATTCCTGAGGTCTGCATATTAACTAGTTTTATTACTGTGCCATTTTTAAACTGGACATTCTTTGGTAATACCGATGAATGGTCAACAAACTGAAACGTAACATAGTAACATTCTAAATCGAAAAATTCAAATAAATACTACTCAATTATCAACAAATGCCTCCTTTCGGGTTTGAACTATCAACATTAAAAAGTAAACAACTGCTAATTCAAATGGTGTCGATATAATAGAAATGTGGTAAAAACGACAATACGATAGCTCTCAAACCAATTTACAATGTGTAAAAAGTAAACCATTATAGGTCAAAGTACAGCATTCAACAACTTGGCTCATACTGAAACGCAAGAAATAAAGGGCCTCAAATTTATTTTGATTTCAGCACAACTTTTGTTTATATTTTATCAAACAACCTTTGTTTTAATGGTAATGTTTCACATATTGTCAACGTCACAATGACATAAGATAAGCGCTTAGCAGGTAAAACTAACAAAGGCAAATCAAATTTCATATGTCAAACAAAAATTAACTTGAGATCATGACTGAAATGGGGAAAAAAACATAAACGTATAACCGACACTTGTATATTTCGCATATTTCCATAACAGAAAATCGTTCCAATTTAAGTTTCGGTGATGTTGAACGATGTAATGGTCAACTTTATTTATATGTTTACATAGTGAAAGCGACAAATGTTCTTCAAAATATTTTGTCACGCATGACGGCATTCAAAAAGCAAACGTCTGCATACGTTCTTTTGAAAGGGTTAAGACTATGTATTATACAATTAGCCGTAAAATACCTGTCGGATAACATATCGACAAAAAATAATTATCGCATAAAATCGATTTCAAAATCCCAAACATGCTTGCCCGAATTTAAAATGTTCAAAGCCTTGTTTAATTATAAAGTTTAAAACCATTGAATATGTAATAGTTGTACGAACTTTGACTTGAATGTCCAGGCGTAAGAGAAGATCTTTAATATTTAAGTGATTCTCGGTTAGGTTTTTTTTATTTTGATTAACCTCTAAGAAATTTAGTTACATGAATAAGAAAAGAAAGATATTCTTAATTATTGTATTCCAATAATACAATGTACCATTTCTTGAAAGTTAACGCAGATTGTCACCAGATCAACGAAACGCAAATTGGTCACATGCCATAATATAATTTGCTGGTTTAGATTATTGTTTGCCATTGTAACCGTCTTCCAGTATCTTTCAAAGAAAAGTTAATTTCAATTTTCTCAGATATAGCAAATATGCATAAATATATTATATATCGTAAAGCGTTCATAATATTTTACCATGCATTTAGACTTCAAATGAATTGAGAACCTATTGTAGCCAAAATTGTATCTCAAAACCCAGAAGTCAGCCCATCCTTTTATTTCTAATAAATTGTATGCAAATTGATAGACATTGACTTCCAAAGACGTAAGGTATTAATTACATGTTAAGTTTCATTTAAACTTGCTACGTTGACTCAAATCAAACATCTGTATAGCTTTCTGTATATAATTGGCTATATGTATAACTTACGGAATTAAATGACCATGATATTTCTGGAGTGGGATGTGCAGTGGCTTTGCACGTGAAATTACGGGATTCACCAGCCTTGCAAACTGTCGTTAAGAGAGGAGACACTATCTTTGGTTTATCTAAGACATAAAAATACAATAAAATTATAATTTAATAATATGATCGATAAAAGGGGAGGTCATACTCTCCAAATTGATATTAATGTTCATATTGTATTTATACATTTGATTAGTTTCAAACAAACCATTTCTGTGGTTTCAAACAGCTATAGTTGTATTTCAGTATCAAAACGAATCATCAAATACCCACATAAAGGTTGAACGTGGACTACAAAGATCTTTGACGTTGAATGGTTCGAATACCAATCTTATGACATGTTTACCTTTTGACAGGTAAACAGGACGGTATGGACCTTCTCGTTATTATAATGTTATTATAATGTTTATGGGAAGATCGTACCTTGTTTCATTGAAAACCGAGATATCTGTCCTGTCTTTGATATTGTGACTTCTTTCGAGACAAACCTTAGATTCGATTCCATTTTCTGCAGAAAGCACTGAACAAATTGTTACATTTTGACCAGGCAAAAATTAAAGAATAAACATTTCTCTTTCCAAAAGTCATCATTCATTAAAGTTGAAAAATTGTTGGTTTGGTCACTCCACTACTAGTTAAATGGAGAAACACGCTATTTCACAAACTTACAAAGTAAACTTGACTTTATCAATGAATTTCTAGTCGTTATTTTGTTGTTAGTTGTTAATATTATATTTTGACCTACGTGTATTTCTTAATGCTAAATTTGAGCTCTACATCGCACTCAGGCTAAGAAATTTATAATATTTTGATAAAAAAATTACCGAACGTGACTTTGAGCTTGATATCAGCTTGACTAGTTCCAACATCATTTGTTGCAATACATGTATATATTCCTGCCGTTTCATTTGTCGCTCTTAGTAAAATCAGTGTTGAACTTGTTGACGGTAATGTTTTCTACAAATATTAAATAAAAGAATCGAGAATAACCGAAAAAAAATTAATACAACTAAAGAGCAAACCAAAATATAATAAAGGAATGACTTTCACTTCATCACTTGACACTCTTGCTTTGATTCCTTGTGAGCAGCGAGTCTTTATCAAGGAAATACAAGCCCGGGAATCTCTTATTAATTTGAAGATATTAACCTCGTATGCAGGCGCTGCTGGAATATTGCTTTATACATATAGAGAGTTTACAGGTGAGAAGCTGAAATCATCTCTTTTGTCGTAAGGTTTTGTTTTCAACCGACCCGCATTGTTAATTCCATGAAGTAAGTCAAGATATGAGTCAGACTTAACTGTATCTGTTATATCTTTTATCTTAAGTTTGATAAGTTAGATACAGTTCACATAGTCACCAAATGTAAGTGAAATATCATATTCTATATAGAGGGAAAGTAGAGTTAAAGGATACTGCTTACTTCGTTTTTTCTTCCTAAGACGTCAGCCTCTTGTGAATAAAGGAACAAGTCGGCAAAAAATGTGGAGCACAGTTTGTTAGCATTGTCATTTGTTTGTTTGTTGAAAACACGTCCTTTAAACGAAACCAATACGTAAACAATAAAGAAATCAAGCATCTTGAAAATTTCAGGTTTGGAAATTTGTTGGTAGAATCAGAGGGATATTTCACAAAGTAGTATTAGAGATGACCAGGATATTGACGAACGAACCTATCTCGACGAACGAACGTATAAGGAGCGGTAATTGTATGTTTACAAACGTTCCTAAAACCAAAAGGTGTTGTTATTTAAAGATTTATATGTTTGAATTGTATTCTGATGCAATCAAGATAATAGAGAGAAAGGCATTTTATATACCAATTTTAAATGGTTTCATGATTTATAAAAGACGTATAAAAGTGTTATGTAAGTTACGATATCATATACATGTAGTTTTTATAATTGTTGGACGCATGATGAAATAAAAATCACGCTCAGGAGTATTCGAGTGCGTCGACAACTTTTACTATACTAGTACGGATATGAATGCATAATTTAGATTCTCTCAAACAATATGTAAATGTGATGTTGTGTGTTGTGGGATCGTTTTTTAATCTGTCTTTTTAATTGGGAATTCAATTTTTATATGTAATCTCATCGATCAGTTTATATATAAAAAATATGTCGGTTTTTTTTACCCTTTATCATACCTGTCAACCTCTGACGGAGCAATCTTTTTTAGTGTTAAACTGGTCATCAGATTTCATACAAGGATTACTTGGTCCATCAAAAATGCAAATGACGACATTGGAACCTCACAACAAATTTATAAGATAAATGCAGATACTTATGTGTATAAAAGTACCAATAGCATTTGTGAGGTAGAACAACCCCACCACCCCACCCAAGCTTATGAAACAGAAATACATTATAGCCAAGGCTTCGTGTTGAAGGCCGTTCGTTGACCCATAATAAAAGGAGGGTAGTATACCTTAAATAATATTGACTTCATTGTCAAGTTAGCTAACAAGCAAGCTAACCAAAGATTCTACCTTTACCTACACACTCAATTCAATTGGCTGTAATTCTGTTTAATTATCACAAAATAACAATACAAAAAATAATCAAAATGGTCCCTTGCGATTGCAAGCCTTATTGTGAATTCCTGACATATTCTCCTTTCACCATTAGGCAAAATCCTGGACCGCTGTTTCAAAATAAAATCAGCCAAAAATATATCTAAATATATTCGTAATGGAAATGGGAAATACTTCTATAAGACAACAACCCGACCGAAGAGCAGATAACAGGCGAAGGCTACCAAAGGCCTTCAACTCCGCGAGAAATCCCGCATTCGGAGGTGGGCCTCAGCTGGCCCCTCAAAAAAATTATGCACTAGTTCAATGAAAATGGACGTCATACTAGACTCCAACACAAATAAACGAACTAAAATTAAAGAATACATACACAACTAACAAAGGCCAGAGACTTGGAATAGGCGCAAACATGCAATCGGACAAATGTCACACAAGAAAAATGTATCTGTCTCAAGAAAGTCTAAACCAACATTTCAAAATGATGTTTTAATTATATTGTCTGATTTTTTTATTTGTTTTATGCCATAATGTGATACTCAGCCAGTTAAATGTATTTTAGGTCCATCTGTGTGCGTGGGTAGGATGATCTGGTCTAATTTTTCTAGGGCTATATCTCTTAGTACTCAAAGATTGGACCCTCACCCGTATGCGTGTTAAATTGGATAATAGTATTCGTATAAATTTGCAATTATAATGAATAAGCTAATTAAATGAGCAGAAAATATAATAACCATAAGAGATTCAACTGCACTTTGATTAGCAAAAGTATCAATACATTAGTAATAAACTTCAATATCTATTTTTAAAGCATCCCCTTTTACGACGCGCAAAATATTTTAAAAAAAAATATTTTAGGAACTTATTTCTTTGATTTGATCAGGGTTCCTTGTAATCAGCCTTATCTGGCTTGTCTGGGGGCATAAGCCGACGAAGATAGATAAATTTCGGTAAAGAAAACAAGATTTAAAATTAAAAATAAATATATCAATATCAATAGTAAAATTTGATATCTATGCTTTCACCATTTTATACCCCCCAAAACACTTTTGGGACCTCAAATTTTAAAACAGAGTCTTGGATATCGAGTGCATTTTTTTCTATTGTGGCAAACATTAATCTATTTATGACTAGAGTAAGCTTATAAACATGCAGATAATATCTGTATACTACATGCAGAACCATGCAATTTCTTTCACTTGGACGAGTTTATGTTGGATTAATTCATTAAATTGTATAAACTACCGCTCCCGCTTCGTACGATTCGTCAAGTTACGCTTTCGTACGTTCGTTCGTCATTATCCTGGTCATCTCTATTAGTCCTTTACTTTACACAAGATACTATTACTTGTACCTACGTTGGCCTTTCTATTTATGAAGCAAAGCAGGACTAACTCAATCAATTTGTCCTAAAGTTTGGAATGGGGAATACCTGCGAAAAGTGTAGAAATGTTAAATGATTGCAGGACGTAAGAGACTCTAATTGTATGTAATCTTAAAGATCTTTTTTTTTATTTTTGAGTATCCCAACCTGATTCACGCCACCTTTAGAATAGGCAGTTCAGGATAAATTTGAAGCCCGGCTTTGATTGCTTATAAACTTGTTGTTATAACTATTAAAAAAGAGGTTTCTTGAAAAAGTTAATGAAAGAAATAAAAAGAAACTTTTTTTTGTAGTGTATGCAATGTGTTTTACCTTTGTTGTAAACATTAATGATAATATTTCCTTACGTTACTAAATTTCCATTTTATTCGAGGTGTAGGAACACCAGTAACATTGCATACCAATTTTGCGTCAGCATAATAGTTAACCTCAACCTCGGAGAGTGCTGTAATCTTAGGTGCAACCTGCAGATGATGTTTTGCTGCAATACATATAATGTTAAAGTGTTGTCTTTAACAAATAAAAACACAAAAAAACAAGAGGCTCGTAAGAGCCTAAATCGCTCGACTTGATATTTTGGCATTTCTCTTTCGTTTAAGTTAAAATGTCCAATTTGATCTTATTTTGGTTTGTTTTTTTGGTTTAATGTATATTAATAAGTGTTTGAAAATGCAGGATTTTGTCGTCATACTTTCTTCAAAATCAAAAGAAAAAGGTGTTGGGCTAAAGATTTTGAAGTTTGCTAGGTTTTTAAAAGATGATTAGCTGCAGTTGACTTGCAGATACTAACATCTACATTCATTTGATTAATTTGTTGCAAATAACTGTCTGCTAGAACGTTACCTTATGAACACTAAAACCCCGTGTCAGATTTGCTCTAACTGCTTTAATTATTGAGATATAAGCCAAAAACTGCATTTTACCCCTATGTTCTATTTTTAGTCATTCGGCCATGTTATTTTACAAAACAGCAAATGAAACACTCATATTATTCTAGATATCCTAAGGTTCACTCAGCTTAAGTTTGGCTGGAATTGGTTCAGTATTTCAGAGGAGAAGATGTTTGAAATAGTTTACACCAATCGGACGATGACGGACGGCATGTAATGGCTTAATTCGGAACTGAACTGAAAAATCGATCGTAGTTTCATGCTTTTGGATCTTTTTCGAAGTTTGAAATGTTTCATTTCTAGAAAACCTTAATTGATAAATTTCAAATAGAAAAAAAGATTAGAATAGCATCAAATATATAAAATAATCAACCGTATTTGATTTAATCTTTTATTTTATGTACTTTTGTCTGTGTTGGATGAATACAATCATGTTTTTTTAAAGGCAGCTGAAATGAAGTACATAAGATAACTATAGTCCACAAATGTTACAAAGTTTATATGTTACATTGTATATAAATATATATATGATGTTTAGACGAGTTGTATATATATATATATATATCAATCAGGACATTTAGAAGTAAATATAAACTACCTTTGTGTTAACATAATTCATATTAGTTGGTAGATAATGTTGACGTTTGTTTTGACCGATTCATATGTATATGCCTAAGAAGCATAAGTTCAAGAGAAGCAAAAAAATACTACAGACAATAAAAGGGACCTGACAAAAATGTATAAACTAAAAATACACTTTTCTTACCATTGACATTTATATGTATTATTTTAATATCGGTACCCGCTCTGTTTGTTGCTGTACACATATAATACCCTGAGTCGGCAATTGTAACATTTCGTATGACTAAATAATGGTCAACCTGTTTAACATTTGACTGTAGCTTTGCCTGAAATTAATTTCTCATATAAAAACACAACATTTTATTTGATAGTTTGTCTGACTTTTCATCTTGTTTTTTGTAAATATAAATGCACACATACGTAAATATTTATCATTGATTATTTGTATTGAGTATACGCACTTCTTTCTATAAGCATATTTCTGGTTCCATTACCAAATAAAATCTGGTATCACCAAAACGACATTGATTGTTTGATACCTATTGACTCATTCCATTGCTTTACATACTTTTCGATTTATAAAAATGTCGAACATTAACAAGTTCAACTTGTTTACATGGTTATATCAAACTGCAGGTAAAAAAGCTTTTGCTCACCCTTCCCAATTAGATTATAGAGAATATGTTTAGTTCTTATGATTTTCTCTCCCTTTTTTCCCAGCTATTGTTTTTTACTATAAGTCTATGTATGTTTCTGTTGAATACCTTCTTTTGTATTGGCTTTTGGTTTGGATTTTGGAATTCTTAACCTTCTATCACATCGTTTACAAATTTGATTCAGTACTAGTGTTTTCCGGTCAGATACTTAGCCGTTTAGTATAAATAAAGGCAGCAGAAGTTAACCAGTGTTCAAAATATTCACTATGCATTCTATATACTGTAGACGGTATAATTGTCCATAATCACCTAAATGTAGATCGAAAAGATTAAAACATATTTCGACTGTATTCATAATAATTACCATTACCATTTCGGTAAGACGACTTATGTACTAACTTCAATGGATTCCCATTTTACTTTTGGAAGGGGAATTCCCTCTGCAAAACAGGGTAAAACAAAACGACCTGTTCCTTCTTGAATACTTCTTTCTGGTGATAGGATAATACTTGGAGATAACACTATTTCATGTCCTTAAAATTAAAATATACATCGTCTTAAGGAGGTAGACCTAGGTTAAGGGAAGTAACTCTTAAAATCATCAGTACGTTTGTGTTAACCATTTTCATACCTATATTCTAAGCTTGTATGTAACATAGATTTTTTCCAATCTGTTTCAGGTAAATGCTTAAAATACATTGATTATACTTGACTTTTAAAAACGCATAACTGATTTAAAGAGTTATCTCCCTGAACCAAGGTCTATCCCCTTAAAATCATAAGAACCTCCAGCATCATTTTAAGGTTCTATTCCTCACTTATTTTACCTTGGAAATAATCCATTCTGCTAATGATTGCTTTCCCTCAGAATTTTCATTCTTCACCTCAAAATGTATTTTGTAAACATATGAAATTGTTCTTTCTTCCGATAATTCTTTTGCTATCTAAACCTTGTTAAATCTAATTTGAAGATGATTACTTATACAAAACACAGTTCACATAATTCTTGATAAAAAAAAATGAAATAAAATATCCTTAAAAAACACTGAAATTTAGGACATTATATTTCTGGTTTACTTATATATTTTTTGTTTTATATGAAACAAATTATATATCATGCAATGTCAACGAATGACGAGATAACTGTCATTCTTTATTTTATATACTGCTTGTTTCGTAAATATTTCTTTTGACTTTTTAGAATATGTTGTTTCGAGTGAGATTTCAGAAAGCTTTCTTACTAAAAAAGAAAAGAAAAGAAAGATTACACACATGACGCACAGATACACTTAGTATTACCGACGTTTTTCATTTGCAATGACCATTTATGTTCGTCCGAAGGTAAGATACTACAAATGAACTTTGAAGAAGTAATATGAATGTACACCAATATATCAAACGTTTGACCTATCCACACTATCATATTTTAAGGTTCGGTGAACTGCAAAATCTTGATCAAAACTCTACCGTTGTTTATATACATTTATATACATTTACCAAGAGTTCCAAATGGTGAAGTTGAAATCATCCCTTCGCAAATTTTACGGACGCCATCTCGAGTTGGTTGACCGTAATGAAATAACCATTTCACAAATGATATCGGATATGTTACTTACGTCGTAACTACAATCCCATTCCCTTTCATGAATGTGACCTACCGAATTAGACTATTTACCGGATTTGTATTCACATAAGCAACACGACGGGAGCCACATGTGGAGCAGGATCTGCTTACCCTTCCGGAGCACCTGAGATCACCCCTGGTTTTTGGTGGGGTTCGTAGTGTTTTTTCTTCAGTTTTCTATGTTGTGTCATGTGTACTATTGTTTTCATGTTTGTCTTTTTCATTTTTAGCCATGGCGTTGTCAGTTTGTTTTAGCTTTATGAGTTTGACTGTCCCTTTGATATCTTTCGTCCCTCTTTAATTTAATATAACCACAAACTAAATAAAACCAAAGTTTAAACCATACTAAGCACACTTTTTACATGTGACAGACAGATGATCGCACAGCTGGTTGTTTACAAAGCAACGAATATAAAATGTTCAAGCCTTAAGATTTACGCTGCAGAAATTTGTATCTGCGTCTTACTGCAATCCAGTCGACCGCGTTTTAACAACAACATCGAGTCAGGATATACGATTTACTTTTAATATAATTATTGTTATGATAATTTCTACACTTGTTTTGCAAAATTGCTACGGCCCAGAAACATTCGAAAAGTTGAACGATGTACACATCGAGCAAACCCTTTATTGAAACTAGTACACCAAAGTGCAGAAAAGACACAAAATAACTGGTCCTTTGTCTAATTACATGTACTTACTCATTTCGCAGTGAACTCCTGTGTCGCCATTTAGACAGAGACATCTGTATCCGTTCAACAAGTTTATACAAGTCCCTCTATTCTGACATGGGTCACTTGTACATTCATCAACGTCTACGTTAAAATTGCAAAAAGATCAACATTTACCTTATTTCAATAACTGAAAGCAGGTCTTAATTCATTTAGTATGTTGTATTTTGTCCAAAACTACTAACCATGTTATAAATGAATGAACACGTTATGAAATGTGCCACTGTTGCAATTAACATTTTGGCTTTTGGCTTGTCTAATAAGAGAATCAAAATATTAATTGAAAAATGTACAAGTTTCAGTTGCAGAAAAGGGAAAAAATTGTTTTCATTATTTGCTTCGTTTTGATGATTTGTGGTATTCAATAATGTGCACAGCGAAAAATACAAAGAGCAAATGAACAGGGCTTTAATTTTTGTTCTTCTCAAAGTCCCAACGAGGCGAGGCCTTCGTCTCAGAGCAAACAAACTATACAACTCGTATTCTGATATCAATAAGTCAGCAGCATCAACTTTCCTCATAATTTTATAGTTTTACATACATTTGCATGATTTCGCAACACTGTCCAAAAGGTGACCTCGATAAGTGTGTCCCTGCTTTGATTGAATATTTGATAACTAAATAAAGATGTTTTTTTCTCATTGTGAAGCTCTAATTCCTTGTCTAGATTTGCCTGTCTTATAATCTTTTCAATCTTTGTGATAGGTTTTCAATTTTCAAATAGTTTAGTATTGTGCACGATTCAAAACACATTCAGACATGCAATATGCATCTGATAGAGAAATCTAATAAAACCGTATACTCACCACCGTTGCAAATTTCTCCGACAAAACCAGGTGCACATGAACATGTGTAACTATTGAACTTATTATGACAAGTACCGCCATATTGACAAGGATTGTTTGCACACTCATTGACATCTATAAAAGTTATATTGATTAATAAAAATTTGTCTATAATAAAGTGCAGAAATTAATTAGCATAGGCTCTACTTTCTATAACTAAACACTGCCTGCTCAAAAATCATGGTGTTCACATTGTGCCAACGAAAATTAACCCGAGGATGTAAAAGATGTTTAAACATGTAGCTTTCTCGTAATGATGTAATGATACTTTTACATCGATTTGCTGACTGATTGTCTATCTCACTGACTTATATTCTACTTCACCTTTTTGTCGAAGTTTATTTGTTTCTTGTTTTACCAAGAAGAAGTAGATGATTAAAAATTAATGTTTGACTTGACATTATCGAAATTCTGTTTGGACGTTTTTCTTTCCCATGACACAAAAGTTATCCTTGCTATATATAGTCAGTATGTTTTTGCTTCATTATGTAATCGTTTGTCCAGTATATTTTAATATTGATTACATACCGCTTTCACATTGTATACCAGTTAATCCTGGTCCGCAGGAACACTTGTAACCTTCGACTACATCAATACAAGTACTATTATGTTGACAAGGGTTACTTGCACAGTCATCCATATCTACAAATACATATTGAAACAAAATGTGATTGGTTTGTTGCTACATTTTTATATTAAATGACGTATTATGTAATTATGTTTCTTCCCAAATACTGGCGGTAACATGGTGTGAAAATTGATTTGTAAAAGAGTTTCCATTTGTTTTGCTTGTCGATAAAAGAGCATAAGTAACATACGAAATTAAACAAGCATTAAATAACAGGTCTTGTACTTGCAATGGCAAAATCTACATGCTACAATATATAAAACGTGATCACGATAAAGGCTGATTTCTTTTCATAAAGACATATTCAAT
Organism: Mytilus trossulus; assembly: GCF_036588685.1. NCBI lineage: Eukaryota > Metazoa > Mollusca > Bivalvia > Mytilida > Mytilidae > Mytilus > Mytilus trossulus. Next base: position 66,001,206 of record NC_086380.1, on the reverse strand, counting down.
ATAGACACAATATATTCACAATGTAAAAGCACATAATGACTGGAGATAGTAATGCATTAGCAAACTGAAATGTCATCTTGTTTCGAATTTTCAAAAATGGCGACATGAGCAGTTCCATTTGATATTTAGAGATATGTAACATGTGTAACAACAAATGTTTGATCAAATGGATGCTTAATGTAGTGAATTATAGTTATATTGACAATTCATGGTTGTGTAATAACTAAGTATTGAAGTCAGCAACTGTTTAAACGCGATTTGATTTCACTAGACGGCAAATACATATATATATATATATATATATAATATGAGTTTGTTCTATAAAGTTTAACTGTTGCTTCCGATGAATAAAAAGAGGGGTTCCCATTCCGTCACCTCTGTTTTGAACATATAAATTTACTCACTACTGCTACATAATGCTCCTGTGTATCCCGCTGCACATGCGCATTTGAATCCATGCACCTGTTTTAAGCAGGTAGAAGCCTGATGGCAAGGAGAACTTTCATAACTCCCTATTTAATTAGATATTGTCATTATTAATGCAACTAATATAATTAAAGCATATTACTTTCATAAACAATGTTTGCAAACATCATCGTTTTAAACATCCTATAGAACTGGAGTATCAACGTTGATCTAAAAGTACTACCAGAAATAGTCTAAGGTCACCTATGACTTGATGAGATGCAACTTATCTAAAATAGAGACATTAACAATTCAATGATCAACTGTTTGATAGTACTTTTTTTTAGCATAAGTAGTAATATTTAACTTGTGTCTGTTATCATTTATATATAGCTTGTGTAGTTGAAAAACACACGACTAAACAAAAAACACTATGAACACTAATAATGACTAACTCAACGATAAATTTTGTTTTGTATACATCTTTTAACAGCAACCAAATGACGGAAGAAAATAAATCAACATAAGGTCGTCAACAATTTAAAAATGGACATCACATATGTCAAACTCTTAATTACTGCGAGTCAAGAAGTCTTTGAACAGATCTAATAGCAAAAGTTAACTATCAGTTAAATTCACAAATTTTCTTAACAAAAATTGTTATTGAAAGCCATTAACATTGGACCGAAGAATAAATTCTAATCAACTTAGTTTTGAAATGCATCCACTTGTAAAATGCAAATGATTTGCAAGTTGCATCATTGCATTTATCTAGACGAGGTGAAATGGGCTAGAGATAGATGGCAACAATCATATTGAAAAGTAAAATCACCAAAAAAACTGAACTCAGAAGAGATTTAAAACGAAAGGTCCCTAATCAAATGTCAATTCCAAAAAATCAAACACATCAAACGATTGGACAAACACGTGTCATATTCCTGACGGAAAATGGTGAATCAAACACAGTTTTAAAGCTAGCTAAACCTTTTAGTTGTATGACAGTCGCATTTATTCCATTATATTGATAACAATGTGTGAAAAACACAAACGAACATAATAGGTAAAAATGTCAAATATTAGAGTTCAGAAGTCAATGTTGTGCCATTATCTTAATCACAATAAGAACAAACAGATATATAAATAAACATTTACCATGACAAAATAATACAATGACGGGATATAACTAATTTGGCAATTTTATAAATAGGTTTATTTTAATGGTATCATTTATCCTATATAACAGTTCGTTTAGGTCAAAGGTTGTGATTCCACATTTCATAGAGTATTGATTATAATTCATTGAAGATGAACCACCTAATACCACACATCAGAACATCACAATTTTCAAATCCACTGTTCAGAGTTCCTGTGTAACACAAAGGTTCTCCAAATCTATTAGGATTTCTACAGTATGTATGAATTTCATGATATGTACAAGCAGCGAATTCACTGTTAGCCAATTCAAACATGGATGATTTAAACGTGAAGTGTATACTGTTCCAACATAATACTACCCGTTGTCATTTGTATTGTAGCAATTAAGTTGATGAACATTTGCATTTAGGCTATTTTTTACCTGATTAAATCAAATATGTATAATACTTTTTGAGTTAAATGAGGTATAAATTTTGTATATTTGCTCAAAATTCGGATTTTTGGCGTATTTCCCCTTTCATAAGAAATACACAACTTTTTTTGTTTTAAAAGATAAACACAAATTGTTTTTTTGTTAAATAATTTGTAATCCCTGTATTTTATAAGTATTCTAGCAATTGATGCATTTTTTGTTCAGAAATAACTCATATTTATCAAATGGTCATGACTTGATTTAATATATTTATCAAAATTTTAAAAAATGCACTATTTACAGGTTTATACAATTTGGTCTATATAATCTCCCTGAAAAATGAAACAAAATGTCGTCTTAAAAAATGGGGGTCCATGCACTCGTTCAAACTAAATCAGTTGGAATAATAAAAATCACTCTAAAAATGCATCTTTTGTATGATATGTCATAGGTTGACGTCGCGAAAATAACATTTTACGTTAGCAACGTCATTACCTCCCCTGTAACTGTATGGTATGCACTTAAGCCGAAATACCTATTCAACACTGTAATAAGATAATTGAATATTGTTTGTATTGGTATAAATATTGATTTTGTTATCAGCAAATTAAAAGCTAACTAAATATTATAAGTATATAATATACATATACATTTTCATGGATCTACAATCTGTCGATACCTATAACTTGGCATTGCACAAGGTCATGTTTTTTTTCTGGCTGTTTATGACGTCTTTTCTCAAAAACATTGGATGTTGGATCTGTACGGATTGATAGTTTAGTCTTAGATGCATGTTTTATTGATTAGTTGTTAGTGGCTTTGAACTAGCTGCGAGTACTCTCAAATCTGTTCATTGTATAACTGTGCATTTGTATTCAGATATCGCAGATCAAATTTATTCGTTCATTGTGTAATCATTTACGTTTTTTTGATTGACTTAAGTCTGCCAATTGGTATATTATCGTGTGTATTTCTATGTTGTTATGTTATGCTATTGTTTCAGAAAAAGGTAGAAGGTTTGGATCCATTAAAACGTTTAATCCCGCTGCAAATGTTTGCACCTGTCCTAAGTCAGGAATCTGATGTACAGCAGTTGTCGTTTGTTTATGTAATATATACGTGTTTCTCGTTACTCGTCGTTTTATATAGATTAGACCGTTGGTTTTCTCGTTTGAATGGTTTTACACTAGTAATTTTGGGGCTCTTTATAGCTTGTTGTTCGGTGTGAGCCAGGCTCCGTGTTGAAGGCCGTACTTTGACGTATAATGGTTTACTTTTTAAAAACTGTTATTTGGATGGAGAGTTGTCTCATTGGCACTCACACCACATCTTCCTATATCTATTGTGTCTTTTTGTGTCGGGATGTATAAATACCAGGCTACGTCCACTTGTATGTTTGTCCATCCGATAAGTTGAACTGATTTTTATAGTTCGTTCTTATGTAGTAACGGTATACCACTGTCCCATTTTAGATGGAGGGTTTGGATCCAGCTAACATGTTAAACCCCGCCAAATTATTTATGTATGTGCCTGTCCCAAGTCAGGAGCCTGTAAATTCAGTGGTTGTCTATGCGGTATGGGCTTTGCTCATTGTTGAAGACCGAACGGTGACCTAAAGTTGTTAATGTCTGTGTCATTTTGGTCTTTTGTGGATAGTTGTCTCATTGGCAATCATACCACATCTGTTTTTTTTTGTATATACAAGCAAAACACATACAGTTGTTCTACACAAGTAGAGAAAAAAAATGTGGAGTAATCAAAGAAAATGCTACAAAAAGAGGGACGAAAGATACCAAAGGGACAGTCAAACTCTTAAATCTAAAACAAACTGACAACGCCATGGCTAAAAATGAAAAAGACAAACAGAAAACAATAGTACACATGACACAACATAGAAAACTAAAGAATAAACAACACGAACCCCACCAAAAACTAGGGATGATCTCAGGTGCTCCAAAAGGGTAAGCAGATCCTGCTCCACATGCGGCACCCGTCGTGTTGCTTATGTGATTACAGATCCGGTAAATAGTCTAAATCGCAGAGGTCGGTATCGAAATATCTAGTTTGTTCACTACTTTGCCATGGTATAGCTGTGCTATTTTTAAAAGTCGGTAACAAGTATGAATACATATATTGTATAAGTACCATACTAAATATGTTAGTTAAATAAGTCCTTTGTTTTAAATTAACTCTGCTTTTATTTTTTTTAATATATAACTAGTCAAACCTTTTTTTCCAAATAAAAATAAAGAAATTAAATGAAAAGAAAAGAAAACTAAAACAAAATTGTGTGTCACCAGTGATGAATGAAAAGGAACACTGTCATTATTATGTCAACAATATGCATTAATATGAAGGAATATTAATGATATAGTTCTACTCCCCACCAAATATCCTTCAAGTTTGTATCATAAGTGTGTTAATGACAAACAATAATAAAGAACGTTATAAATAGATTACTGCAATATTAGTTATATTTAAACACGGTATTTGAAAACTATTAATAATAGAATAATAATGAAATTACTAGACTGGAGTGAAAGGTTGTAAAGTAGAAATTTAGAAAGTTAATTGATTGTTTTAAATCTTTGTGTTATTCTGATATAAGATTGAACGGACTCAAAAATGTCTTTGTTTTGCTGAAAAGAATGGTCACCGTCACCAGCTAATAGAAGCTCATTGGATAAAGCATAACTTTCTAATTTTGAAAACCGTATTTCTCTTGCTTCGTTGTGAAGAGCGCACTCCAAAAACAATTAGTGTATACTATCCTCAACAGGGTGGCCACAGCTGCATGCGGGACTTGGTTTAATATCAACACGATGTAAATCTGAATTTAAAGAACTGCACATATTTGTCAAACGTTTATGAATGATATTAAGTTTTCTATCCCCACAACTAAAATAGGAAGGTGGCTGTTTCAATTTGAACTTCATCTTTCGTTTAAAAATATTTATGTTTTTGGACGTACGTATGTAGGGGGAAGGCTATTTCATTCAATAGTAGTAGATGCTCAGCCAAAAAAAAGCACACACAATTCTTCATCTAAAAGCTATCGTAAAAACTTCAAAATGGAGCTGTAAAGAAAATATATCACCTCACCACAAGTATAAGAAGCTCCCTTCAACCGGATTCAGTGGAATTCTTTGCAAAAATAATTTGCTTAGACCTTTTAGTCATGTTTGCATTTATATAATGACGAGGGTATTCAGTTAAAAATACAATATACCAATACACAATGCTGTGAAATTAATTGATATATCAATGTATCAGAACATCATTTGTATTACCTTTTAGTATGGTTTCGTAATATCATATATCGATACCTTACTTTATCACCTTGGATATTCCCTTTCTTGTAAAATATCTGGAAGTCTTGCTTTTATGCTCTGTTCAATGTTTTCAGGTAAAATCTAGCTGTCCTCAACTGATGTTTACAGATGTTCCTACTTCGTAAACAATAGAAAAAGTTACACTATCAATGTCAATAATATGTCAATGAAAAGATTCGATCAAGTAGATAGATATAAGAAGATGTGGTATAAGTGTCAATGAGACAACTCTCCAACCGAGTCATCATTACTATAGGTCAAATTACGGGTGTCAACACGTAGCCTTTGCTCACATCAAACAGCAAGCTACAATATTAGTAACATGCTGTGAGTAGAGACCTAATACGATATATATATGGTCATTACATTCCATATAGGGTATAAGAGCGCAGCTCGAATCCCCATATGAAATTTACTGACCCCATATAAATCGTATAAAATCACTAGCACACCGTGTAACAGATTTATCTTACAGAATATTTTCATGTGGTATTTAGATAAGCGGGCTATCAGAGTGATCATGTCTTCAATACTTAGTTTTAACATGTTTAAGAAAATACTTCCATTTGTCTATACAAAAAAAAATGCCAACAATAACAACGTGTTAGCTTTTAATTTGTTTTATGAATGCATATCAATCGTTCATTGTCAGTTTCTTCGTCTGTTTATACATTTTATATTTCATTTTTGTTTTGAAAGGGAACTAACTTCTTACTAAGCCCATATGATTGCTAACCCTATATGGTATCTAACCATATATATATATAATATATATTTAAGGACACTATATAAAATATATATAGTCACCAGGTGTAGTCCATTAACCAAACATATCCCCATAAATCTGTAGGAGGAAAGATAAAGAGTGTAAATATAACATTCTTCTAAATACTATATCTTTTGCAGCGTGGTCAAATTAATATTGGTCTAATTTAAACCAATAAACCTATCTGTCTCTTCGCAAAAACTTTAAAATTGATGAATATCTTATTGTAAATATATCAACATGTAAAATTGTATATTACTAGAACATGTGTATTCGGTAGAGTTAATTTAATGTTCACCTATTTTGCTGAAAATAATCAGAAAAAAAGTATGTTTTATGTGAAATTCGATTATAGATCTAGACAAATATCTATAAATAGATGGTTTGGATTCATTAACTTATGAAATAAAATTCAACTGATAAATATCAAGCTCATTTAACGATCATTGATTTTAATTTTGGTTCGGCCTTGTGATGGAGATGTATGATACCATCCCTTATATCTTTGATGAGTTTATATAACGTTTAAAATTACTTTTCGAAATGTTTTAAATAAATATCCATAATAATCATACAATTTTTACGAAAATTTACACCTTTTTTGGTAAAATGGTTGCAATCTTTATCTTCTTGTTACGGATATTCCTTAAAAAGAAAGTTTCGTTGTAATACATAATTCGTCTAATCGTTTCTAATTCAACCCATCACCGATGATTAAAATAAAAATACATCTTCTATTCATGAAGAATTCACAAAGAAATTAAAACACTCTGTCACGGTAATATCATATATCATATATCATATATCTTATCTACATGTTATCCATCCGGAACAGTTTTAAGAATAATGTAACTTTAGTTTAAGTTTAACCTTGAAGTAGTATAGACGGATGATCACGTACAAGTAGGCCACCATTTTGGAAATAAGTAAATGTGATGATGATTGCCATATATACAGCTACATTGTAAGTGGATATACTACATAAAAAGGTATATATATATATATATATATTAAAACTGACGTGGAAAGTTAACATATGGCCAGCGAAAGCTTCATTTTATGGTCCATTTTGTTACATCTTGTGATTAAATTTATTAGGCAATCGCCAATGGCAGTCAGCAGGGTTACAAAAAATCACTTGTTTGACCTGATAGTCAAATGCGTTTTGTTTAAATATACTTTTTCACTTTTTTGTTCATTTGGAAAATGTTGTTTGTGCTGTTTTTAGACCCTTCTGCAACGAAGTTTGTTTTACACGCACACGTATAAAAAATGCGGTTTTTATCCAACGCAATCATAGGTTTGTTTAAACGTAGTTTTCAATTAAGACGCGTATATAAATATGAAAATATTTTTCTCTAATTCTTGGTCAATTTATACCTTTCTGCACCCGTTTAATAAACAAATGTAATCAACGTATGGTTCGTTTGATCTCAGTACTTCATTGGTGAAAATCCGATTATGACGTCGAATTTTCTTGCTTTACTCTGAATTTCCTATTGGTACGGCATGAACAAATGCGACCATGCCGGATGACGTCACATAGAAAAAACAACCTTTTTGTAGATCATTCGAAAAGAAGGAATAAGTTTACCTGCATGATGTTAGAAAATCATTAGAGAAACAGATTCCACCACCAAATCTCTTGTAATACGATATTGATCCACTCTCGACAGTTAAATTTTAAGTATTTGAAACACTGGGGCTCGAGTTGATAAATATCGTATTACACTCGATGCAGTGGTAGAATCTATATATAACATGTATAACAAGTCAAAAAGGGAACAACATCGCTAAAAAATAACTATAAAATGAACAAATATTCGATATTTCGGATATCGTGCTATTACCGAAAAAGGATATCTGTTATCCGAAATATATGATATTTGTTCATTTTATAGTCATTGTTTTGCGATGTTGTACCCTTTTTAACTTGTTATATATTATTTTTTGTAGTGTACTATATCCATCGCCCTGTAAGATTAATCGTTGATTATTTATTCATTCATTTTATATAAATATATATACATATATACAACTCGTCTAAACATCAACCCAACCATGTTAGACCTGTAAATTTGCTTTCGCAAATTTTTTATTCTTCCCTCGCCGGGATTCGAACCCATGCTACTGCGATTTCGTGACACCAAATCGCCGGCACTGTAGCCGTGTCTCTAGACCACACGACCACCTGGGCTTCATATTATGAAGCTTTCGCTGGCCATGTGTTACCGTTCCACGTCAGTTTTAATCTAGCGGCGTACTACAGTACATGATATATGATGCATGGAGATATTATTTTTTACAGATCAGCTAAATTATCTATAGTAAAGGATCCTACAAATTAATGTAAGATCCAATCACAGAAAATTATTATATTTATAAGTACGTCTGAGCCAGTGACAACTCTACAACAGATTTATCCATCGGATCACCAGCAGTGATGGTGATACATGGCTGTGTACATTATGTATATACAACTCGTCTAAACATCAACCCAACAATGTTAGACCTGTAAATTTGCTTTCGCAATTTTTTGTTCTTCGCTCGCCGGGTTTCGAACCCATTCTACTGTGATATCGTGACACCAAATCGCCTGCACTGCAGCCGTCCCGGCAGACCACATGACCACTTGGTATCTACTAAAATAAAGCTTTCAGTGGCCGTGTGTTACCTTTCCTCGTCAGTTTTAACCTAGCGGCGTACTACAGTTCATGATATACAGGCATGGAGATGGAATTGTTACAGATCATCTCAATTATCTATAGTAAAGGATCTTACAAATAATTGTAAGATACAGTCACAGAAAATAATTATATTTATAAGTACATCTGAGACAGTGACAACTCTACAACAGATTTATCCATCGGATCGCCATCAATGATGGTGATAAATGGCTGTATACATGATGTATATACAACTCGTCTAAACATCAACCCAACAATGATAGATCTGTAAATTATACATATAAAGACAATAACTGTTTAGTGTCTTTAAATATCAGCTGTATTTGTACGATGCTAGGAAACAAGGTTTATGCGAGCTTTTAGTGAGCTATTACACCTGTTTCGAGTCGAGTACAAATACAGCTGATATTTAAAGACACTAAACAGTTATTGTTATTATTCTGCAATTAATTCTGTATATAAGTGATGTTCTTTAACCCTGCTGACTGCCATTGGCGATTGCCAAATGAAATTTATCATAAGATGTAACAGAATGGATCTTAATACAAGTTTAATACAAAACTATTTTTTTTTAACTTGAGGCCACGATGGTATGCCACAAACATACGGTGTCAATATTTTTTTAGTACACCAGATCCGGATTTCGACAATAAATGTCTCTTCAGTGATTTTAGGGATCGATACGGTATTTGGAAAGCCATGTAAAAAGTACCCTCATTTTTAGAAAAAGTATCCTCATTTTAAAATAAACTCTTGAATTTTAAGATTCCATATAGGATGAACGGATCATATAAACCGGAGGGAAAATATGATAAGAGCCCAAACGAAAAAATTTAAACGAGTCTAAATTGAAAACTACGTTCAAACCAGTCCTGTGATTGGAAAAAATATATACCACTCGTCTAAACATCAACCTAACAATGTTAGATCTGTAAGAAAAGCAATTTTTTTTTAATTAATATATATATATATATATTTTTCTGTATTTTATTGTATATTTTTATCTGTTATTGCGAACCCAATTGAACCTTTCCATAGATTCACCTGATGGTTACCTGTTCATTTAAAACTTTGGCAGTTGTATTGTTCCATCTAACAAATACAACAGGTATTGTTCTCTGTATAGTTTATCACCAGGACCTTTAAATTTCTTCCAAGAAAAATCTATCACTCATTGATTAATCTACCTGAGTAAAAAAATTATCTGCTAAATTGATAGAAATAACATGTTAACTATGTATATAAAAAAAAACGTAAATGAGTTTGAATGTATTATATTTACAATCTATTGAAAGAAAACACTGATTCAGACATTAATAAAAGTTGATTTCTGAAAAAAAAAAATCAACATAATTCCTATTTCAAAAAAAAATTGATAAAAAAAACATAAGAATGTTTTTGTTTATATATTAAGGCCTTATTAAAAGTATTCTATATCTAAAAAAAAACCTGAAAGATGCAAATTTGCATATGAACAATACTTTTTTTTTTAAAAACAAACTTTTTATGATTAAATTATTATTTATTTTAAACAGATAGAAAAAAAATTATAAATGTTTAATACTAGAAAACACGAAATCACAGGCATTTTTTTTATGTGAAACATGTAATTTCTATCAATTTAGCAGACACACATTTTACTCTGGTAGATTAATCAATGAGTGATAGACTTCTCTTAGAACAAATTTTAAGGTCCTGGTGAATAAACTAAATAGAGAACAATACCTGTTGTATTTGTTAGATGGGACAATAGAACTGCCAAAAATTTTAAATGGACAGGTAACTATCAGATGAATCTATGGAAAGGTTCATTTGGGTTCACTATAACTTAGTTAAAAAAGTTGAACATAAAATGTCATTCATCCAAAACCATAATTGTAATGTTTAACGAGCATATATCTAACAGTAAAGTTTCTAATGAAATTGGAACTTTCAACGTTATTCCAGATGAAATAAACTGTTAATAAATATATGTCAGTTAAAATAAAGTTACAAGGAGAACAGTACAGACAATCAAACTTGAATAACTCTTATTTTTCACAATTTGAGGCTCTTCAAAAGACTTATGTTGGTCAATGAACCATGACCCTGATATTAAAAAATGTAAAAAAAATTAAAGGTTCTATATTCATAACTTATGAATTATTTATTAACGAAAAAATATAAGAGATCTGTATAACTAATGTACTACAGGCTCCTGACTTTAAACAGTCACAAAAAGAATGCGGCGGGATTAAACATGTGAGCTCCCAACTCTCTCCTCACCCTTGGACACTGTACAGTTGCAATTGGCACAAATCAAAATGTCGGTACAAGGCACACAAACCATATTCATAATGTATCGACACAAGAGTAATTGTCATAAGTGTGCATTTATTGTAATAATGTTAAGTGATGTTTTTATCTTAAAGGTACAGCAAAACTTTCTAAATTGTAGCCAATTTTGTTTCTTCTGTGAAAGATTTTGGTAAAGGGTGACTGAGAAATATACTAGTAGATACGGTCACTTTGGTCTTTTTCCGACCGGCAGAAAAATCTGACCGAAGCTGGTCACCAGTTTAGCTGGTGGGATGTAAATGTACACAGTCAAGTCTATACAGAATAGGAATATATGGTCCAATTTCTCGTGTAGAGAGCACGATGCTAACTACACTGTACGAACCCTTGCAAAAACTTTATGAGGGTACATAAAGGCCTGTTGCAAGACAACATTTGTTTCCTTATTCAATATAACTCTTTCTATTCAGTGGCAGTCCAAACTTCCATCATGTTATAATGAAGTGCCTCCTTTCACACACACATACCTACATATATTTATATATCTGAATTACCCACATTAACATTTAAAGTAATAATTATTGTACAAACAAACTTCTGCACATACAGTCATACTTGTTCAGTGTCACATGATACATTTTACAAACAAATTTCTTTCCATAACTTTCACACATACTCATACCATAGGCATAGCACTTACAGTTAATTACTTGGATATTCTATTTATAGTAAAGGAAAAAAAACACATACAATCACACATAATCTAGATTTTTTTTTACTATACATGTAGGTTAGGTAGTTGGTTGATGCTTTGCTCAACCGAATATTTACCGATGACGCGAAGGGTAACTTTGGTATCTAAATATGGTCCCTTTGGTCTTCTTTCGACATAAGTCAACATTTGAATGAAATGTATATGGGTGGTTATAGACTATGCTTATAATAACCAAAATGACAAATCAGTTATATTTTGGCACCACAGTAGAAAGACTGTATTGTTCGAGGAAATTAAGCATACTCTTTAAACCTTTAAAATTAAATAAAAACATAATCAAAGAAAGCAAACCAATTAATATCAAGATGTATCTCTTCATCTTTATATCTCCACCCTAAAGAAACTATATTACTTATTAGCGATCGCTATAAGTTACATATTCATTGTATATACACATATGCTTTAGCCTTAATGTAATTCTATTGTAATCCATGACCCCGTGGACCCGCCTATGAGATTCAGGCCAAAAGCCTATAATCCAATGATTGTTTCGATTGCTGTCTATATCAAAAAGAAGATGTGGTATTATGTCAAATCTTAACAAGCGACCAAATTTAAACGACACAAAATTGAACAACTATAGGTCACCATACGGCCTTCAGCAATTATCATTGCTGTCGTCGTGCGTTTATTTTATGTTTGTGTATAAAAATGTCAAAAATTTGAAAAACCTTTAGTAAGTAATGCGTATTATGGCAAAGAATATATTTGAGCAAAATATCAGAAGAATAGATGTTGGATTTTCTTTAAAAGTATTGATTCTTCAGTGTCTGAACTCGGTGGTACACGGGGTGTTCGATTCGCCTGCATATGACCTAGACGTTTATGTCTTGTGTGTGCTTGATTGTTGTTTTATACCGGAAGTATTTACAACATTAATCAAAGTAGGAGGTTTATTTGCTGTAAAATCACGTAAAAGCCACAATTCTCTTAGGAAAGTGGTACGGAGAATTTTAAAAGTCATTCATCAAAGAAAAACTGACAAAGCTATGGCAAAAATCGAAAGTGAAGAATAAAAAATGATTTCAAAAACGTTTTACATAAATACCTGAATGGATGATTGCATATACTCCGTAAGTGTGAGCATATCCGTCTCCTTTGTGGCACCGGTAAAAAAAATTATGTTAAGGACAGTAATTCAGTGTTAAGTCTAATCAGATAATGCCACTATTGCTCAACGGAGGTTTGGGGTTATGACATTAGAAATATACCTGGGGTCAGCTGTAACACATGTGTTCTGTAACGATCAACAAACTCGACATGTGCGGACGGGATGACTTCAACTTTATTACTAAAACAACCAGTCTCAATTCTCAATTTTATTTAGGATTAATATACCCCTTCACTATCATCAATGCTTCCGAATCAATATATTGAACACGTACTGACATCCAAGTCCAACTTTTTCAAAAAAGAAACGTTGTAGAAAAAGATAGAATATAGGGTATCGATCTATTATAACACACAGTCAGCGCATGCACAGCAAAAAGAAAAGGAACAGCGCTTTAATTGCTGATCTTCATCTCAAAGTCACAGCGAAGTCTTTTTTAGGGAACCAACAAAAATCTCGCCTTACTGCATATTTTAGATGGCCAGAGCAGAATTGAATTTTCTGCAAAATAATTCAGATAGACTTTGTCAGAGGTAAAATTACTTTATCCGGCCCGGTCAAAAAGATGAATTGAAAGTAGGACATATCTAAAAAGGAATTTAAGGTAAAGGACTAATGATCCTTGTAGAACACATTTCGACTGATCATTTTTGTCGAGCCTGCGACTATTGTCGCATACAGCTCGACATAGGGATAGTGATCCAGCGGCGGCGTTAGCTAACTTCTTCAAAGTTTCATATTTTAGAAGGTGGAAGATCTGGCCTTGCGGTCATAAAATTTTCGAGCACGATTTTTGTACTCAGAATCAAGAATTAACCAATCAAAATACTGGATTTCATGTTTCGAGCATGATTTTTGTGCTCCGAGCACTGAGCAAAGTTTTATGACTTCAATCCCTGGATGCTTCATAATTGGTATATGGATGCCTCATGTTACGAAGTTTCCGTCAGTCACATGTCTTATGTCCTTGACCTCATTTTAGTGGTTCAGTGACTACTTGAAAAAAAGTTAACATTTTTGTAATGTTTAATTCTCTCTTATTATAAGTAATTAGATAACTATACTTGGTATTTAAGGACCTTGCAAGGTCCTCATGCCAGTCAAACAGTTTTCACTTAACCTCAATCTCATTTCAAGGATCAGTGAACAAGGTTTATTTTATGTGGTCAAGTCCATATCTCAGATACTTTAAACAATAGGTCTAGTATATTGGGTGTATGGAAGGACTGTAAGTTGTACATGTCCAACTGGCAGGTGTCATCTGACCGTGACCTCATTTTCATGGTTCAGTGGTTATAGTTAAGTTTTTGTGTTTTGGTCTGTTTTCTTATACTGTATGCAATATGTCTACTACATTTGGTATATGGAATGATTTTAAGGTGTACATGTCTAGCTGACAGGTGTCATCTGACCTTGACCTCATTTTCATGGTTCAGTGGTCAAAGTTAAGTTTTTGAGTTTGGGTCTTTTTTCTAATACTGTAATACTGTATGCAATAGGTTAACTATATTTGGTGTATGGAAATATTTGATGATCTATATTTCAGTCTCGCACGTTTGATTTTACCTTGACCTTCGTTTCAAGGTTCATTGCTCAGTGTTAAGTTTTTGTGTTTTGGTCTGTTTTTTTCTCAAAGTATAAGCAATAGGCTAGCTTTATTTGTTATATGGCAGAATAGTTAGCTGTCCTGGCATGCTTCATCTGACCTTGACCTCAATGTCATGGTTCATTGGTCAATGTTTAGTTTTCTTAATTAATGTTAAGTTAATGTGACAGTTGTAATAAAGTTTTCTATTTAGGACTATCAAGTTGAACATAATATCAATAACTAGTAAAGAAGGCGAAACATTCCAGCGTGTTCACTCTTGTTAGTTATACACAAAAGAATGAGTTGAGTTGAGTTGTTCTTCCTCACAACTATGTAAAAGCGTTGGTTTGTTTCTCTGTGAGGAGTACACTCCTGAAAAACGTTCATTCAGTCGTCGGCGTGTCACTCTGTTGTTAAAGTTTTTGAAATTGAAAACTGAAGCTTTTTTATGACCATAAATATAGTATCCAGAAATAAATCTTGCAAAAAAAATCCTGTTTATCCGTATTTTACTTTATATAAATGGACTTAGTATTTCTGCCATTTAACATTGCATTCTCTGTAGTTATTTTTGTTTTTGAATTTTGATAACTTTTTTAGACTATTCTGGATTAGTATCAAACTTGGACAGCAGCGTGTTTATGGTCAAAAGCTAGTATATAGAAGGATATTTTATGTTATAAAACATATATTTCTTGTTTTTTCCATATGTTAACTAATTATTTACGTACTTTTCCTCCAGTAGGTTAACAATTACATGAATAATGTAACATCCAACATAAAATGATCCGAAAATATGTAAAATGTTTCATGCACCTTGCCTTAAAAAATTAAAAATATAATCTTTATAAAATATATCTGGTCCCTGTAACATATATCAAAAATAGGCATACAAAAGCAAATGTAATTTGTTTTAACCATGAACAGACAAAATACTTTTTCCCGGTTTGTTTGTAACATGCCATCATTTTTTTGTCAGAGTTACATGTATTATAAAAATGTAACAGTATTTAATCATTTCATAAAATATTGTAAAACTTGTTTAACACTATCAGTATAACGTTATGATGATCCTACAGATATTACATACACAATACAGAGTTGACACCCATTAATTCCATAACTTAATTATTATCCTTATAAAAGTAAAATAAGAGATGACATATTGTTAAATAACATTGTGTTATTTTGCACCTACATGTACATGTACGTTGTTAATATGAGACTATTTCTTGTAAAATAAACTTATTACAGTCTTACTTACATCATGTATATGATGCTGATTTATATCATTCTTATCTAAAAAAATGAATAATGACAAATAACTTGCAGGTATTTTTTTTAAGTTGAAATAATTTTTTGTATTGAATTATCATTGAATATAATGTGTCAGGATACAATTTAGATCCTTTTTTATCATCTGTATAATATTTACGAAATTCCATGAGTGGTTACTTAATATATATTCAAGTGTTATTTATTTCTAAATTGTCCATGAATAATTAACTGAAAATTAACATTATGAAATCAACCATTATTAAGGTTAAGCCTAAACCAGACACCATCTGCCAATTTTAGTGAGTATTATAAGCTGATTGGTGCCCCTGGTGTACTAAGTTATAAGTCTGGTATCTTAAGGGAGTTTTTTGTATTTCGTGTTTTCAAATCCAGGCTTTGGAAAAATTGGGATGTTAGATTTGAAAAGCATAATATGACCCCCTCCCCCTCAAAGCTTCTGACATGTTAGCATTATTTTTATCTCTTCTCTGAATTTGTTCTAGAGTACACACATATCAGTGCATGATCGTCCTATGCTAGGTATAGATAAATACAACAAATATATAAAAAAGAAGATGTGGTATGATTGCTCATGAGACAACTATCCACAAAAGGCCAAAATGACACAAACATTAACAATTATAGGTCACCGTACGGCCTTCAACAACCAAGATTCTTTTCTGATGGAAGTTAACTCAATTTTGATACATTTTAAACGTGAAATGACAACAACTTTGAAATTTAACAGTCAATTTAAACGTAAATTTCGTGTATTGAATATTTGCTGCTGGAATTCCATTTTATTTATTGATATTTTCCATAACAATTAGTAACAAGTGTACATTTTGGAAGCCACAGGACGCATTACAAGTATATATGTTCCACAACAAGGGTCCCATGACCGAGATTTCATTTCATGGTGTCAGTCAGTGCTAACTTTAACCTATTATGATTATGTTTTCAGTAATCCTTGCATGTACTAAAAGGTGAACTATATTTTGTCTAAGGTCTATAGATTTAGTGTAAAATATGATCAAATATTGTCTAAACGAAAATTTTAAATTGACCAATCTATTAAATTATAAATGTGTGCTATTGCATTTAATTGTTTCATTATTGCGTTTTATTTTGCTCTGTGTATCAAAATAAAATCTTTAGGCTGTTATAAATACATCTTTTAACATAATCTTCATAATTTACAGTTTATCGTGGAATTACAAATACACAACAAAAATACAAAACAATATGTGAGAAAAATTTATAAAGCAAAGTAAGGAGTATGTTCTGAACATTATTTTAACTGGATTAGCAACAGAGCAGATGAGACAATAATGAGAAATAATTTCCATTGGAACTATCAGACAAGATGTATTTTACATGTAAGCCTGCAGAACTTCAATTTGATTCCAGACTTTATTCATTGATTCAGGGAATACTTAAATTTTAATACAACGAGAAAGATACTTCTCTGAGCAGGTAAACATTTGAACAATTGGACAACAGTTTTCGAAAAGATTGAGGACAATTCGTCGTTAATATCAGAAAGAAAACTAGGTAGCAAACGCATGCAAGAGTAGGAATCATTATATTCTAGACTTTGATTATACCAAAAGATATTTAACATCCGATATTTGCTGCCTTAACGAAGAAATCAGGAAGACAATCATAACAGCTTGTAGATCTATAAAATAGATCAACAAGATGTCAACTGCTAAAATACCACATGTTTCAGAAGAAGAAGAGAACTATTTAAGAATGCATTTATTGATGACTGGAATTTCTTCAAGAGCTGTACGAGTTTTATTTGACAAAGAGTTTTCTCCTATCTGCTTAGATGCTACAATTAAAAAGGAAACTGGGAAGCTGATTGACTTGAAAAATAAACATATTATCAACGGATCCCAATGGAAATTACTGTTTCCTCGTCTTGGTATGTATAACATGTATAAGATATTTTTGATTCAGGTGACTCAAGGTTCTAGTCTGCAACTTTTGTATTTATATTTCTGATAGGAGTTAATTCCTTTGAAATTTTTAAAACAACGAATTTACTATTAAAACTTCAAATGTTGCAGGTAGCATGACATAAATGTAATCTTTTTTTCTATCAATCAAAGCTCTTGTCTTCATAGACTGTCCTCAGATGTACTAAGGAAAAAATTGAAACAAAATGCACACATAAAAAAATATTACTTATTAGTACAATTACTTGATAGAATAAACATCAATGTACACATTATACCTATCACTTTAAACGTACAAGGACTTTCCCTTTTCATCATAGCAAATGCTTACTTTTGGTTCTAGGATTATATTGATATCATACTATGAACACTCAGTTTTCTTTGTTTGATTATAAATGGTACAAATATACATCAACATTTAACTGACTCTGATGTGGAAAAAAAGTGTGATAATCCTCGACTGTAAAACTACTTCCTTGACGGTAAAACCAGAATCAAATCGTCAACTTTATAGTCAAACTGAAATATAGATACCTCTAAGATTAAAAATAATATCTTGATAGAGAAAAACATTACACAAAAATCATTCCGGTTACTATTTTTAGTAGCAATAAACAAAAAAGCAACTATGTTAATTGGACATGCTTTGATACTATATATGCCCTTGAATTTTTACTAGATAACATTTTTGTTCGCTTTGGGGATTCCGTATATCGTCAGATTATCGGAATTCCAATGGGGACTAACTGTGCACCACTTATTGCAGACCTCTTTTTTTATTGTTCTGAGTTACAATTTATGACAAAAATAAGCAAAGACCCATCAAAACAACATCTGATAAACAAATTTAATAATACCTTTAGATATTTGGATGATATTTTGACTCTCAATAATGACGACTTCAGTATGTATATTAAAGAAATTTATCCTGCTGAACTTACGTTAAATAAAGCTAATACTAACAATGACCACTGCCCTTTCCTCGATCTTGATATCTATATCACTAACGGAAAGCTGAATACAAAAATTTATGATAAAAGGGATGATTTTTCATTTCCTATCGTTAATTATCCGTTTTTAGATGGCGACGTTCCCTTGTCACCATCTTACGGTGTTTATGTATCTCAACTTGTACGATTCGCTCGTGTAAGTAACAATGTTTTAGATTTTAACGAGAGAAATTTATGTATTAATGAAAAATTATTACACCAGGGTTTTCGATATCACAAACTAGTCAAAACATTTACTAAATTTTATCATCGGTATAAAGACATTATTCGTAAATATAGCTCAACATGCAGACTACTTATACGTTCAGGTATTTCACACCCATCTTTTTAGGGAAATATTCTTTATAAAGCTTAAAGGTGTCAGTATTCACCTCAGAAACTTACAAAACCTTTGAATAGACTTATTAAGAAGGGATATAATTACGATACTGTTGTCAAGTCATTAAAGATTGCATATTTTGGCGTTAATATTGAGTCACTGATACGGTCTTTGCGTCGGAACTAAACACATTTATTCTAAAAACAGTTGTCGGCATGACACGGGTTATGTTCTTCTCATATATGTTATAATGGTATGATACTAAACCCCTAACGGGAAGGATTGTGCCTGATGTTCATATGATGAAATCATAATCTTTCAGTCAGTTTAATTGAAGTCTGGAGCTGGTATGTCAGTTAACTGCTAGTAGTCTGTTGTTATTTATGTATTATTGTCATTTTGTTTATTTTCTTTGGTTACATCTTCTGACATCAGACTCGGACTTCTCTTGAACTGAATTTTAATGTGCGTATTGTTATGCGTTTACTTTTCTACATTAGTTAGAGGTATAGGGGGAGGGTTGAGATCTCCCAAACATGTTTGCGCCTGTCCCAAGTCAGGAGCCTCTGGCCTTTGTTAGTCTTGTATTATTTTAATTTTAGTTTCTTGTGTACAATTTGGAAATTAGTATGGCGTTCATTATTACTGAACTAGTATATATTTGTTTAGGGGCCAGCTGAAGGACGCCTCCGGGTGCAGGAATTTCTCGCTACATTGAAGACCTGTTGGTGACCTTCTGCTGTTGTTTTTTTATTTGGTCGGGTTGTTGTCTCTTTGACACATTCCCCATTTCCATTCTCAATTTTATTGAACTGACTAAAGTCGCTCGTTGATTATCGTTTACGAATCACTACTTCTTATCAATTCTCTACTAATTTGTTTTTTTTTAAATTAAGCAAAAATGTCAAAAATAGAGGAACAGCAGTAAACATTGTGTTATTAACTTAATCACTTCAAAAACAAACGAATATATTAACAAACATTAACCATTGCAAAATACCACAATGACGGGATGTTTAAGTACAGAGCCACCTTATATGTAAAACAGAAACGTAAACAGGCACACAAAGCACATCGACAAAAATAAAAAAAAACAAGAATACAAAAGTTATCATAGATTAATGACGGGATGTATAAGTACAGTATCATTGTAATCAAGAAACACCAAAAGGCATATAGACAAAGCATAATTTCAATATATGAAAGAAAAGAATACAAAATTACGGGATGTTTAAATCGAAAATTATAAAGGATTTAAAAAAGTACTGGGACCAAATTCCCCTGACAAGCATATGGTTAGGTTAACATTAACTCTGACGTAGAATCGCGCGTTTGACGTACATTAATTGATCTGCGTGTAAACGTCACACCGGTTGATATAAAATAATTTTGTCGTTCAAAGTAAGACATATTCGTTTGTCTTCAAAGGGATTAAGATTATAACAAAATGTTGACTAATGTATTTTAACATTTTTACCTATTATGTCTGTTTGTTTTGTTCACACTTAGTTGTAAAAAAGAATTCAATTGGATGCCAATGTCATGGAAATGGGTGGTTTAGCTGTCTTAAAAAGGTTTAATCCACTTTTTTCCACTTAGGATATGCCTGTACCAAGTCAGGAATATGACAGTTGCTATCCATTCGTTTGATGTTTCTGAACATTAATTTAGCTATTTGATTGGGTACTTTCCTTTTTGAATTTTCCTCGGAGTTCAGTTTTTTTGTGATTTTACTTTTTGAATATTGCATGTTCCTGAAGATACCTGTAATACAAACAACATATTTTTTTACCATGTTAGCATGTAAATAATGCGATTCACTCACTAATTTGTTCTAGTATGCTACATCCTAGCGTCCATGCTCCGTGTACAGAATATAACTGAACAGATCTCCAACTTGTTAATTTTTAAAACGGGAATGGCAATAATTTTCTTTCTCCGGGCAAAGAATGTCAGGAGTACAAATTTTTAATCTTGGTATTTCTAAAGAAGGTCATAGACACCGAGAGCGACTTTTTAAGGAACAGAGTGAGCTTGTTATCAATTTTTGAAATAAAACTGGCCCTTGAAGGCAACTTTTTTAGTCGATATTTCTACTTTTAAATTGACCGCAGCGATCCGGTGAGATCGAACATCTTCAATGTGAATGGGCATGTAGAGGATTTATTACTCTCTTGCATTTTCATTAAAGCGTATTTTGGTGATAATCATAAATGTTTATACTAAGATTCTTTTGATTTCAATTTTTGAGTCAAGGCAAAATGTTCACTTTTTTGTAATGTTAAACTATGCTTCTTATCACATTTGCTTTGAAAGTATCAATAGATAAATAGAACTTTTACTACACGTTTCTGTTTTTAAGATTAAATTTTTATTATTTAGTCTGAACATGCTGAATCAACTCTTTTTTTAATCAAAGATGTATTGATAACCTGAAAAGTATAATTCAAAGAAGAATTGAGAGAGTTCATTGAAACTGAAAAACAATAAAGCAGATATGGTTTGGCATAATGTTCGACCTCAATAAAAATGTGTGATCTCGAAAAAAAAGAAATAGAAATTACCTTAATCTAAGAATATTTTGGTGCTGCACCTACTCCAAGTAATTAAATCAGTGACAAGACATTATTGTAATAGCTAAAATCTCATACATCGACTACGAGACACAAATCAAGGTTACAAACTAAAATTGCAGGAATTGCATGAGGTTAAACAGTTGAGTGAACGGGTATGTCGACAGAATAAGCATCTCTTCTTACATTGTCTTATAATGAATTATTGCCATGCGAATCCACAATCAGTCAATATATCACATTCGGTAATAAGGAACACTCATTGAAATCACAGATATGTCAATTTAATTACCTTAAACTGCGGAAATGAGTGGCTAGTGAGTTGAAACGTGTCGTTTTGGTCAATTCTTAGTGGTGGACGTAAATCTTATATGAAATGTAGATTTCAGTCAATATCAAATACGAATTTGACGAACTGGAAAACAAACAAAGAAAGTCGGTATTTGTGAACAAGAAAAAATACGTTTTGAAAAAAATGAATTAAAAGGTGAAAAGACATTATTTTTTTCTCTGAACAGTACATTTTTGATCAGGTCTTTCCACGAGGGTATCATCAATTCGGTAATGCCATGAATATCAATTATATGGTCATTTTTGAAAATTTCCTGTCTTCCAGCATTTTTTTTTATAATTAAGGCCGTTAGTATTCTCGTTTGAATTCAATACAAACTGCTCAGAGTCTGAATTGACCAGTTTTTGTGCTCGACCAGTAAAATCGAGCACACATTTTACTCGACTAGTCTCGACATTGTCTCGACTGGACTTAACTGTACTTAAGAGTACTCGACTAGGTCTCGACTTTACTTAATTAGTCTGAAATGGTCTTGACCAAGGCTCGACCTGTCTTGACTAGTCTCGACTCAGTCTGAACCAGTCTCGACCTGTCTCGACTAGTCTCGACTCAGTCTGAACCAGTCTCGACCTGTCTCGACTAGTCTTGACCTTCAAATTTAGTTTTGACTGGTATAAAGAACCCCAGCTAACTAAATTAAATATTGATCTTACAAAATTCAAGCTTATTAGGTAGTTTGATTACTGGCTGTGAAATAAAAAAAAATTTTTTTACAATAGGTAAAAATAAAAATTATATAAATTCAGATAGGCATCTTTAAATTTTCTAATAATTTTTTCAAATCAACTTGGATTTTCATCAAACTATGCACCTATCTAAGATATATATCAATCTTACTGAATCCCATTTCATTTACTTTTTTGTTGTATAGCTATGAAATTTAAGAATTAAAGTCATCTCGGTAAAAAAGCTAGGATTTGCAATTTGGACAAAATAGAGATAGGCATCTTTAATTATTTTAATAACTTTTTCAAAACAACTTGGATTTTCATCAAACTATGCAGCTATCTTAGATATATATCAAGCTTACTAAATCCCATTTCATTTACTTTTTTGTGGTATTGCTGTAAAATTTAAGAATTAAAGTCATCTCGGTAAAAAAAGCTAGGATTTGCAATTCAGACAAAATAGAGATAGGCATCTTTAATTTTTTTAATAACTTTTTCAAAACAACTTGGATTTTCATCAAACTATGCAGCTATCTTAGATATATATCAAGCTTACTGAATCCCATTTCATTTACTTTTTTGTTGTATTGCTGTAAAATATAAGAATTAAAGTCATCTCGGTAAAAAAAGCTAGGATTTGCAATTTGGACAAAATAGAGATAGGCATCTTTAATTTTTTAAATATCTTTTTCAAATCAACTTGGATTGTCATCAAACTATGCAGCTATCTTAGATATATATCAAGCTTACTGAATCCTATTTCATTTACTTTTTTGTTGTACTGTTGTAAAATTTAAGATTAAAGTAATGTTGGTAAAAAAAGCTAGAATTTGCAATTCGGACAAAATAGAGATAGTACACTTTATTTTTTTCAATAACTTTTTCAAATCAACTTGGATTTTGATCAAATTAGGCAGCTATCTTAGATACATATCAAGCTTCTTGAATCCCAGGTTATTTAGATTTTAGTTGTATTGCTGTAAAATTTAAGAATCAACGTATTCTAGATAAAAAAGCTAGGATTTGCAGTTTTGACAAAATAGAGATAGTACACTTTAATTTTTTCATAACTTTTTGAAATCAACTTAGATTTTCATCAAACTCTATAACTATCTTTGCAATATTCTTGCTAAATATCTTACTAAACCATAAGTTGTTATTTAGTTTGGTGTATTTCTGTCAAATTTAAGAATTTAATTAATCTACATGTAGGTCAAAAAGCTTTGATATAAAAAAAAAAGGTGTCTTTTTAAGATTTCATATCTTTTTCAAATCAGCTTAAACAAAATAAACCCCTTTTTTTGTAGTAAAACAAAAAATTAATAGCATGAACTTTCATAACAATCCTTGAAAACCTTTTAAAAAAAGAAATGTGTTCCAAAGTTACAGTAAAAATTTATTTTAATTAAATCTTAAAATATTTTTTTGTCAAATTTAATTACATGGCACTATACATGGTTTAATAACATCAGTACACCTGAGTTTTACAGGTAAAAAGAAAGCCCTACTTTTCTTAAACTCATGTATTACTTATCAAGAGAATTAAAAAAGCCTTGCGATTTAGATTTAACAGGATGTTGCAACTTTGAATAAATGTTATTTAGAATTTAAAACTCTCTGGTAGATGTGATCTTTATAATAAGTTTGCCCCAAGCAGAAGGTATTGCCTTATAAATCACCACAAATCAGAAGAACTATTTGAATAATTTCTTTAATTTTTCTTTGCTTTTTGATATATTTATAGGATATATATATCAAAAGGAATAAAACATTAAAGGAATTATATAACTAATTTATATATACTTTTCCCAAAATTATGAGGAAAGATATTGATCTAATATTGTAGCTTTTTGACCTACATGTAGACTAATTAAATTCTTAAATTTGACAGAAATACACCAAACTAAATAACAACCTATGTTTCAGTAAGACTGATACATCACCAATGTAGCTATATAGTTTGAATAAAATCCAAGTTGATTTGAAAAAGTTATTAACAAGTATAAAGTGTACTATCTCTATTTTGTCAAAACTGCAAATCCTAGCTTTTTTTACCCAGATTAAATTAATTCTTAAATTTGACAGCAATACACCAAACTAAATAACAACCTATGTTTCAGTAAGACTGATACATCACCAATGTAGCTATATAGTGTGAATAAAATCCAAGTTGATTTGAAAAAGTTATTAACAAGTTTAAAGTGTACTATCTCTATTTTGTCAAAACTGCAAATCCTAGCTTTTTTTACCCAGATTAAATTAATTCTTAAATTTGACAGCAATACACCAAACTAAATAACAACATAATTTTTCAGTAAGACTGATACATCACCAATGTAGCTATATAGTGTGAATAAAATCCAAGGTGATTTGAAAAAGTTATTAACAAGTTTAAAGTGTACTATCTCTATTTTGTCAAAACTGCAAATCCTAGCTTTTTTTACCCAGATTAAATTAATTCTTAAATTTGACAGCAATACACCAAACTAAATAACAACCTGGGATTCAGTAAGATTAATACATCAACAAGGTAGCTATATAGTTTGTATAAATCCAAGATGACTTGAAAAAAATATTAAAAAAATTAAAGTGTACTACATTTGTATATATCTTTATTTTGTTTGAACTGCAAATTCTAGCTTTCTTGACCTAGATTAATTAAATTTTTAAATTTGACAACAATTCAACAAAAACAAAATAACCTGGGATTCAGTAAGCTTGATATATATCTAAAAGAGCTGCCTAGTTTGATGAAAATACAAGTTGATTTGAAAAAAGTTATTAGAAAATTTAAAGTGTACTATCTCTATTTTGTCCAAATTGCAAATCCTAGCTTTTTTTTACCAACATTTCTTTAATTCTTAAATTTTACAGCAATACAATAAAAAGTAAATGAAATTGGATTCAGTAAGCTTGATATATATCTAAGATAGCTGCATAGTTTGATGACAATCCAAGTTGATTTGAAAAAGTTATTAAAAAAATTAAAGATGCCTATCTCTATTTTGTCCGAAATTGCAAATCCTAGCTTTTTTTACCAACATTTCTTTAATTCTTAAATTTTACAGCAATACAATAAAAAAGTAAATGAAATGGGATTCAGTAAGCTTGATATATATCTAAGATAGCTGCATAGTTTGAAGACAATCCAAGTTGATTTGAAAAAGTTATTAAAAAAATTAAAGATGCCTATCTCTATTTTGTCCAAATTGCAAATCCTAGCTTTTTTTTACTGAGATGACTTTAATTCTTAAATTTTACAGCTATACAAAACAAAAGTAAATGAAATGGGATTCAGTAAGCTTGATATATATCTAAGATAGCTGCATAGTTTGATGACAATCCAAGTTGATTTGAAAAAGTTATTAAAAAAAAATTAAAGATGCCTATCTCTATTTTGTCTGAATTGCAAATCCTAGCTTTTTTTACCGAGATGACTTTAATTCTTAAATTTTACAGCAATACAACAAAAAAGTAAATGAAATGGGATTCTATAAGCTTGATATATATCTAAGATAGCTGCATAGTTTGATGACAATCCAAGTGATTTTGAAAAAGTTATTAGAAAATTTAAAGTGTACTATCTCTATTTTGTCTGAAATTGCAAATCCTAGCTTTTTTTACCAACATTTCTTTAATTCTTAAATTTTACAGCAATACAATAAAAAAGTAAATGAAATGGGATTCAGTAAGCTTGATATATATCTAAGATAGCTGCATAGTTTGAAGACAATCCAAGTTGATTTGAAAAAGTCATTAAAAAAATTAAAGATGCCTATCTCTATTTTGTCCAAATTGCAAATCCTAGCCTTTTTTACCAACATTGCTTTAATTCTTAAATTTTACAGCAATACAATAAAAAAGTAAATGAAATGGGATTCAGAAAGCTTGATATATATCTAAGATAGCTACATAGTTTGATGAAAATCCAAGCTGATTTGAAAAAGATATTAAAAAAATTAAAGATGCCTATCTCTATTTTGTCCAAATTGCAAATCCTAGCTTTTTTTACCGATATGACTTTAATTCTTAAATTTTACAGCAATACAACAAAAAAGTAAATGAAATGGGATTCAGAAAGCTTGATATATATCTAAGATAGCTACATAGTTTGATGAAAATCCAAGTTGATTTGAAAAAGATATTAAAAAAATTAAAGATGCCTATCTCTATTTTGTCCAAATTGCAAATCCTAGCTTTTTTTACCGAGATGACTTTAATTCTTAAATTTCATAGCTATACAACAAAAAAGTAAATGAAATGGGATTCAATAAGCTTGATATATATTTTAGATGGGTGCATAGTTTGATGAAAATCCAAGTTGAGTTGAAAAAGTTATTAGAAAATTTAAAGATGCCTATCTGAATTTATATAATAATTTTTATTTTTACCTATTGTAAAAAAAAATTTTTTTATTTCACGGCCAGTAATCAAACTACCTAATAAGCATGAATTTTGTAAGATCAATATTTAATTTAGTTAGATTGGCTTCTTTATACCAGTCAAAACTAAATTTGAAGGTCAAGACTAGTCGAGACAGGTCGAGACTGGTTCAGACTGAGTCGAGACTAGTCGAGACAGGTCGAGACTGGTTCAGACTGATTCGAGACTAGTCAAGACAGGTCAAGACAGGTCGAGCCTTGGTCAAGACCATTTCAGACTAATTAAGTAAAGTCAAGACCTAGTCGAGTACACTTAAGTACAGTTAAGTCCAGTCGAGACAATGTCGAGACTAGTTGAGTAAAATGTGTGCTCGATTTTACTGGTCGAGCACAAAAACTGGTCAATTCAGACTCTGAGCAGTTTGTAGTGATTATTTTACATTGTCTTATCGGGACCCTTTAATAGCTGACTATGCGGTTTAAGATTTGCTCATTGTTGAAGGACGTACGGTGACCTATAGTTGTTAATGTCTGTTTTGGTCTTTTGTGGACAATTGTCTCATTGGCAATCATACCACATCTTCTTTTCTATATAGATTACCTTACCCGGAATTTGGCACAACGTTGTAGATTTTTTTGTCCTAATGCTCTTAAACTTTGATTTTGTTTGGCTTTATAACTTTTTTTCTGAGCGTCACTGATGAGACTTGTGAAGACAAATGCGCGAATGTCGTATTTATTTATAAGCCCGTGATAACTTTTTTTCGTCCATTCAGTTTATTTTCGCCACCATTTGTTTTCTCCTCGCACGGTTTCGTCATTTTGCCTGATGAATCTAAGACATTTTTTGTGGATATTTAAATCGTTCGTTACATCATTAGGATGTTGCAAATTGTGTATTGAAATGCAAGTGTTAATCGTAAACCGCAAGTGACAGAGACTGTTGATCTGTTGAGTTCAGATATTGTTCACACTAAAGAGAGTACAGTCATGTTTTTCTTTTTAATTTTGCCTGTTATTGCATGTTTGGGACAAATCAAATTGGTTATAGTCAAATTTGGTAAATTTGTTTGAAACCAAACCTAGGATTTATCAAACAATAATTTCCCTTGAAAATTATGTTTAAATAAA
Organism: Mytilus trossulus; assembly: GCF_036588685.1. Classification (NCBI taxonomy): domain Eukaryota; kingdom Metazoa; phylum Mollusca; class Bivalvia; order Mytilida; family Mytilidae; genus Mytilus; species Mytilus trossulus. The sequence continues at coordinate 65,973,021 of NC_086380.1, read as the reverse complement.
CATTAATTGATAAAGCTTTTAACTGGTGTTAGTAACGTTATGTTGTCAATACCGGAATGAGCCTACTATCAGCTTAATATTTTTTATCAATTTGTCATTACTGGTTTGATTATCCTTTTTTTAAATAATTTCCTTCATATTAATATTGACTCATAACAACGGAAGTTTTAGACAACTACTGGATTTTAGATTTTAGATCATGTGTGTACTTAAAGTAGGCTATGCAAAGGGCAAAGATCAACGTGTTCTTAATTTGGATTTTCTCTTGCTTAAGTTAATACTAAGAAACTGTAATATTTATCGCAAAGGTTTTTACCAAATTGTGTCAACATTGTTGAAATGTTACTTTTTTAGAAACGCTCTCTCCTGGATTGTTGAAATAACATAAAGTATTATTTTACTCATAACCAGACTCACGACGACTGTTTTGTTCTTTGATACAGGTTAAAGTTCATTCGACGTTCTTGGTTTTTTTCTTTGCTAAAAATTTGACCCTGTTAGAGGTCAATAAAAAGGAAACAAGTTCAAATATTAATCATTCTGGAAAAAATGGATGCATTGGTTAAAGCCAATGCGATGACCTTGTATTGACTGATTGGTAGTTCCTTTAAACCACCTTAGCACAAACGGGCTTTTTCACGGCATCACATCTGTACATTAAATATAGCCCTATTATGATCTCATTTATATTTGTTTGACAAAGTACAATAGTAAAAATGAAAGACAAGACCACAAAATCGAGAATTACACAATAACACAACGGCATCACATCTGTACATTAAATATAGCCCTATTATGATCTCATTTATATTTGTTTGACAAAGTACAATAGTAAAAATGAAAGACAAGACCACAAAATCGAGAATTACACAATAACACAACGGCGGGAAGTATAAATACCAATCCACGCCAAATGATTATCAAAAGGAACTAACAAGTAACGGTTAAATGTACAGGACAAGTAAAGAACACTATAACACGCAAATAAGACGATTAACAACGTTAGACCATCATGTATTATTTTTGAAGTTGATACGGAAGATTTTGGTATATTCCAATTAAGTTTTTTTTCTTTTGAAAAAATGGACGAAGACGTTCTTTAACATAACCATGGTTTATTAACTTTCTGCTGAGACACTAGATACATAGAATTTATAAAGTTTGAATAGCAGCTGAAAGCTTTTTGTATACCAAATATCTAGTATGCAGGTGAAATGGTATATGGTTGCTTCGCTGTTTTGAGGTTCAACATTAAAACAGTCTTGTTTGTCATAGGTTCTGGTACTCAGATGAACGGTTATGTCAAATTCGAGGTACAAATCTAAAATAAGGTAGAGGAAGCCGTGTCTGTTGTGTCTTCATATTCTAGTTCAGGAGGATCTATTCATGGAACTCAATCAGAGAAGTTTTGATTCTTAATGGAAAGAACATCATAAATATATGTATTTGACAAATTAAATGATCTGGCGTCTTTGATCTTCTTGTGTTTAAAAGTGACTGAATAAACTCCAACTGATATGAAAATAAAAAGAACTCTCCAGGAGAGGCGCGCAGATTGTTGTCATGGGAATACCGACAATTTATTTTCAAATCTGCCTCCAACAGTGTCAAAACTCAATAAAATATTGTAATGATATAGATATAATTTCGTTTTTTTTTAGTGATTTGACGTTGTTACTTCAGTCACTAGATTCTGATATTATCAATGTTTGTCTAAAAGCGTCTGAATTGTTGTGAACTCCTTCTAAAACATATGATTACTGTCTGATTTTGCAAAACAGATTCTTGACATTCTGATATCTGTCTGACATATTCTTAACATAATGACTTTGTTTAAAATTTGTCGAACACAATCTTTTAAATGTATGTTCCAAATTTTTAGCATTTGCAATAATGGGATGATACTATAATTAGTAAAATACAAATAAATGTTATCGAATTTTTACGATTAAGCTCTTTTTTTTTATGTAAAGACCATACTCATAGAGTTTCTCCAATGAGACTTCACATCTTGTACAACAATTCCTGTCAGTCACCTGGAAATGAAATCATACATTTCTTATTACAAAATCCATTCATACAGTTATGAATATACATATCTAGAATATTTTTGACAGAGTTGATACTTTTTAGAATATGTCCAGAGAACAGCAGATTGTGTTTAGACTGTTTAGAATAAATTGAATCAAATTCATGAAGTGCTAAGATTTGTAAGTTTGTGTTCAAACATACTTAGAGAGTTTCCAGACTTTGAAGAAAAATCAGAATAATTTAAATCAAAAGGGTGTTGAGAACATTTGGGGACATTATTATTTTCAGGAATATTCAGACATAATTCAAACAAATTTAGACAAACTTTGGTCATTTCAGTATCTTGTGACTTATATGCGTTTTATCAAGTGACTTATCAAAGAACAACACCAGCAGCAACTGGCATTTTGTTTTTGTTTCTGCTGTTTACAAGTGTTTTATTAGATGTGATGTTGCACCAGGCTAATAAATATTTATACAGATGAATAATTCGGGGACTAAAATGGAACATATTATATATAGAAAAGCCTCTCCTACAGTTTTCCATCCATATTCATTAAATGTTTTACAATGATCTATTTTATGCTGATTTTCATGACAACTTTTTGAAAAACTTCAACAGTTTTGAAAATTTATCTGTTTTCAAGATGATGACGAATCTGTTCTAATTTTCAGAACTATAGTTATGTGCTATGTAACATAGCTGATTTAGACTTATCAATATATTTGAACTTCTACGAGCAACACAATAGTTGCCACATTTGGCGCGTAATTTGAGGCTTTTCTTTGTGCTTTATGATGCTTTGTTTTTGAATTTTAAATTTCGATTTATAGACTGGAGTATAGCTCTTTGTCGTTTGTTACGACAGCGTTGTTAAATTGTCCTTGACTTATGATTTGAAATATCCCTTTGATATATTCAGCTTCAATTTTCTCTTTATTTGTAAGAGGTTTGTTTTCATTATTTACCTACAGAACTTCTAATGTTAATTAATTGAAAAAAATATATTAGTTTTGATTGATTCATTTAATTGACTTTAAATAAATTTGTGTTACAGGTGTGCCCGACTCTAAGACGTTCGATGTCACCTTAATGGTGGTATTACTCAGGAATTTGACAAAACTACCTCTGCCTACAGGTGGATATGACTACCTACCATTAAGTACAGATACCACACCCATGGCTGACCTGGCAAGAATCAAACACTATAGAAATAGCCTAGCTCATTTTGGAGACGGAAAGATCAAATCTACAGTCTTTGTTACTGCATGGGAAGATATCAGTGAAGTAAGAATACCTTTTCACGTTTTTCACTCCTTGATATTTTAAGCAGTTAGTAGGAAAAAACGAAAAACATTGTTTTGGTTTCAAAATGATTTACTACAAATCAGAATAAGACACAGTTATTAATTTATGGTACAGTGTTCAAATTTATATTTAGTTCTTTTTAATCTCGTTATGATTATAATGACATCTGCTTGTTTATAGACTGTTGGATTCCAATATATGATTGATACCTGTAATTTTTCAATTTTGTATAGGCTGTGAAGAGACTTGGTGGTCTAGATATGGATGAGGAATGTCAAGAGCTTAGATCAAAACATTTAGACCACTCAACAGTACCTTGGAATATAAGAGGTAAGATTTGAGCAAAAAGCTTTAGCATGTAGTGTTAGTGATAAAAACTATAATCATATACCTAAGGATGTACTTAGGTGAGATTTGTTAAATATCTTCTAATGTTCGGACATTTGCTTTTTACTACGATACAGGATAAAGTATTTCACCCCATAACACAATTATTATTTCAATGGAAGACTTCAAAGGCCCATTAAAGGTCATTCACCAAAAATTAAGTAGGATCTAGATTTATTTTCTTTTTATTTGAGACCCACAAATTACCAATGCAAAAATAAGGTTAAGTTCGATCCATTTGAAAAATATCGTAATGGATCTCTATAACCTATAAATATATATACTCTGCTAATTATGATCCTTAACTAAATAGTTTTCAAAGGTACCAGGGTTATATGTTAGTACGCTAGACTCGCGTTTCGTCAACATAAGACTCATCAGTGACGCTCTTATATAAAAAATATTTATAAAGCCAAACAAGTACGAAGTTGAAGAGCATTAAGGGTATACAATTCCTTAAAGTTATGCCAAATACGGCTAAGTTTATCTATTCGTGGGATAAGAAAATCCTTAGGTTTTCGGTATATTCAAAGTTTTGTAAAAAGGAAATTTATAAAAATGACCACATAATTGATATTCATGTCAACACCAAAGTGCTGACAACTGGGCTGGTGATACCCTCGGGGACGAAACGTCCACCAGCTGTGGCATCGACCTAGTGGTGTAAATAGTTATTAAAGGTATCAGGATTATAATTTAGTACGCCCGACTCGCGTTTCGTCTTCATAAGACTCACCAGTGAAGCTCATATCAAAATATTTATAAAGCCAAACAAGTACGAAGTTGAACAGCAATGAGGGTTTAAAATTCCTAAAAGTTATGCCAAATACGGCTAAGTTTATCTATTCCTGGGATAAGAAAATCCTTAGGTTTTCGGTTTATTCAAAGTTTTGTAAACAGGAAATTTAAAAAAATGACCACATAATTGATATTCATTTCAACACCGAAGTGCTGACCACTGGGCTGGTGATACACTCGGGGACGAAACGTCCACCAAGCAGTGGCATCCAGGGTTTCCGCTGGCGGTCGAAAACATAATAATTTTGGCGATTAAGATTCGTCATTGGCGTAAGAATTTGGCGAAAGAAATATATATAACAATTTATTTTCACCCATCTTGTTTATTTACTTTTTTCGGGTTTCTCTGACTTTACCGATCAAACAATACTCGGAATTCACCTTGAACTCGTTAAGATTTTGACAGAAAATTAATTATCAGCTGATTGCGTTCATAGCTATCGACATCAAAGGACTAATTAATAAAGGTTTTGAGATTGTATGATATGACAAAATGATAGGGTTAAATGGCTTCTGTCACATGTCACAATAAGGATTTTATTAACCACTTTGCAACGCACGTGTTTGAAGCAACATTTTTACGCTTCCTCTCCTTCTTTTAATGAAAGTCCAGATAAGAAAATTGTTGTTATGACGAAAAATGTTCAAAAGCAAGAAAGGTCTCTGATTTAAAACTTTATCATTTATCTTTCATTTAGATCTTTGATTTGAGTGGGTATTTCAAAGTCGTTTCAGTGACACACGTGTTTCAAGCATATATTTTTATTTATTTACGATGGTCTAGAAAAGAAATCTATTCAAAAGGTTGGCATGAGAGCAAGCCTTAAATGTAATGACTACACCTTACACGAGGGATCAATTCCAAGTGATAAGATGCTTCGTTTTGTTATAAAAAACACTTCTTATTTAGGAGGTGGGCTGGAAAAAAGCAAAATTTTAAAAGAAAAATATATTTGTGTTACTTGGCGAAAAAAATTATAAAGTGGCGAAAAATATATTGTTTTGGCGAAAGAGGTGGCGAAACAAATAATTGACCCAGGGGAAACCCTGGTTGCATCAGCCCAGTGGTGTAAATAGTTATCAAAGGTACCAGGATTATCATTTAGTACGCAAGACGCGCGTTTCGTCTACATAATTAAGAATCATCAGTGACGCTCATATCAAAATATTTATAAAGTACGAAGTTGAACAGCAATGAGGGTCCTAAATTCCCAAAAAGTTGTGCCAAATACGGCTAAGTTTTAAGAAAACAAAATTAAAAAAATAAATTCTTAATTATTTTTTTTTTATCTAATAACATCTTGAATGTAAATCCTAAAAAAAAACATAGGAATCTGAGAACCATGAACTTTGATAATATGTAATAATAACTAACCATAAAATGCAGTTAGTGTTTGGATTTTATTTTTGGATAAATTGCTTGCTTCCAAAGCTAAGTTGGAATTCGATTAAGACATTCATTTATCAACAACGTTTCTACCTACATTAGAACGATGATCAAACGGAAGTTGCATCCAAACTATTTCGGCAAACTCAACCGACTGCAATATTTGTTTGACATTGATACGTTAAGGATTCATAAACAAATGTAAAAAAAAGTCCAGAGGACATAGTCTATTTTAGAATAAGTTCATATTATCTTCTCTAAGCATGTGTTACATTTTTAGTCATCACAGTTTTCCTTCAACATTCGGTCTTGCTCTTTTTATTTTTCACTAATTACTTGGGTTCTTCTTTGTAGTCTTTATTTCTCATTCTTATATATTAATGACATTTGAACTTTTGTAAACTACTGTTGAATTAATGCCTTAAATAGTCAAATCACAAAAATACTGAACTTAGAGGAAACTCATTCGGAAAGTCCATAATATAGTATGACGGAATAGATTGGTACATTAATTTCCTTAACATTATACCTGCGTCAGATGACTTTATGACATATATTGTCAAACAAATTAAATACAACCCCATATAACATCCGGAAGATCATCTCGGTATTTAAAGTTTAGCAGGTTTCAATTAAATTTGGGTTGGATGCATTGCAATTCTGAAACCAATCGCTCGTCATTTAGAAATGATGATATGTCACAAATATTCAACATCGGGTTTAAATGTAATTGTCTTTTTATTTAAATACAATGTGAAAATATATGCATAATTTAGGGTTATGTTGTATGAGTAATGCACACGTGAATCACTTTGTAGGATTTACATTTTACTTGGAATTATGACAGATGGTTTTGAATGCATCCTTTCTAACAAATAGCTTGTTCCTCTCATTGTTTTAAATGTATCTCCAGTGCATGTAATCTCATTTTTTTATCTATCAAATCTCCTTTTGGTTTGTTCAATATGACTTAAAACATAATTTGTTTGAGAATATGAGAAAAATTTCAAATACTAAATTAGAAGTATTTTTTTATGTTCTCATCTTATTTACAACTAATAGTATTGATTTTTTAATATTTAAGTACAAAACATTCAAATATTGGATCAGTGGCAAAAGAATGATGAATACTTTGTCGAAACTGAAGCTGCAAAACATGTGCTAAAATGTATCCAAGAAAAAAGTTGTGTAACCATAACTGCTAGTTCTGGAGTTGGAAAGACAGCAACCCTACAGCATGTAGTTTTGAAAATGGCTGAAGAAGGTTATGATGTACTTTTTGTAACCAATCCACATAACATTATTGAGTTTTATAATCCAAATCAGAAAGCATTGTTTGTTATTGATAACTTTTGTGGAACATATGCTATTAACCAGTCTGATCTATACAATTGGGAATCAGTTATAAAGCGTATTGAAGGGCTAATTCATAAGTCACTCATAAAAATTATTGTGGCCTGTAGGACACAAGTATACAAAGATAACAAATTTGAAGCGCTGTCTATTTTCAAAACTAATGTATGTAACTTGTTATCAGATAATTTATGCTTGTCACAGGCTGAAAATACGTTAATAGCAGAAATGTACCTTGAAACAGAAGCTACAACGATTATCCAATATAGTGATTTATATGAATGTTTTCCGCTTCTCTGTAAACTTTATCGTGATAACACCGAACTCAATATTACAGAATTTTTCCAGAATCCATTTTCAGTGTATGAAGCAGAAATTGAACAGCTCAAGAAAAAAGAAATTTTCGGTAAATACTGTGCTTTAGCGTTGTGTGTCGTGTTCGATAACAGATTAAATCAGGAAGTGTTAACAGAGGACATCGATAAAGAAACCAAAAAGATCATAAAGAACACGTGTGAGGCTTGTAGATTAAATAGAAGTACATCAAGATTAAGTCTATTGGATGAACTTGATTCACTCCAACATACTTTTTTGAAAAAAGAAGATGGCGTTTACAGAACATTACATAATAAACTATTTGACTTTTTATCTTATTATTTTGGGAAAATGATTATTCAGTGTTTGATTAAGAATTCACAAAGTATGTTTATCAGCGAACGATTTTCATTCGAAAGAGAAGAAGATATGGACCAGTATATCACAGTTGTACCGCCACAATACCATCAAATGTACATACAAAGAATGGTTGATGACTGGTCTAATGGAAGAGTTGTACCAGTGTTCAATAATAAAAATATGGACAAACCGGATTTCAGATGCAAATTTCAAAATTTTGTGAAAAATTTGAATTTATCATACCAGAGGCAATTAGCCCAAACTATTGATATCAAACACAACAATAATGCACTCTTTCATAGTTGTTTAAGTTGTGACTTTTCTTTTATTCAGTGGTGTTGTTTTCATGGTGCAGAAGTTAACCAATGTAGATTTAATTGTATAAGTCCTGTATTCGTTTCATCACAAAGAGGTGACACTGAAGCAGTGAAGCTGTTACTTGAATACAAGGCAGATGTTTCTAAATGTGAAGCATCTCCCCTGATAGTAGCTTGTTCATGCAATCATGTTGAAATAGTAAAGATGTTACTTGAATACAAGGCAAATGTTAACATATGTGAAAATAATGAATTATCTCCCCTGTATATGGCTTGTCAGAAGGGTCATGTTGAAATAGTTAAGATGTTACTTGAATACAAAGCAGATATAAACCTATGTAATAATGATGAAGTATCTCCCTTGTTTATAGCTTGTCAGAATAATTATGTTGATGTAGTTAAGACATTACTTGAGTACAAGGCAGACGTTAATAAATGTAGAGCTGATAAAGTATCTCCCCTGTTTATTGCTTGCCAAGTCAATCATGTTGGTATTGTTAAGACATTACTCGAATACAAGGCAAACGTTAATAATTGTAGAGATGATGAAGTATCTCCCTTGTTAATTGCTTGTCAGAACAATCATGTTGATGTAGTTAAGATGCTACTTGAATGCAAGGCGGATGTTAATAAGTGTGATGAGAATGAAGTATCTGCCCTGTTTTTGGCTTGTCATCAGAATCATGTTGGAGTAGTTAAGATGTTACTCCAACACAAGGCAGACGTTAATAAAAAATGTATAATGTCTGAACATGTTGAAATATCTCCCTTGCAAATAGCTCTTCTATTCAATCATGTGGAAATAGTTAAGATGTTACTTGCATACAAGGCAGATGTTGATAAATGTTATTTTTTTTATTTATTTTTATTTTATTTTTTATTTTATTTTTGGTTGATTTATTTATGATAAATGTAATATAGATGAAGGATCCTCTGTTTAAGTCTTGTCGAAAGAAACATATTATAATAGTTAAATTGATATTTGAATACAAGGCAGACGTTAATAAATGTTATAATGATGAAGGATCTCTCCTGTTCATGGCTTGTCAGAAGAATCATGTTGAACGTAGTTAAGATTTACTTGAATACGAAGCAGATGTTGATTAATGTGATAAGGATGAAGTATCTCCCTAGCAAATAGCCTGTCATAAGAATCATCTTGCTCTAGTTAATGTATTACGTGAATACCAAGCAGACGTTAATAAATCAAAACGATGATGAAACATAGTAGAGATTACCTAGACAACTAGACAGACGTTAATAAGTGCAGAAACAATGGAGAATCCCCATTTTGTTTACGTGACTTACCATTTATTCAGTGGTGATGATGAAATAGATGGATCAAGAGTTATAATAGTTTTCTCATAGGCGGTAAGGGTAACGTTTTATTTTGTAGCTCAGTCAATATCGTTAGCTTGGAAATGTTTGATGGCTGATTTGGAAGCTGGGACATTTTCACATGTGTGGTTAAATTTTCCGGGTACGAAGTGAGATTCCCGTGTCCGTAAATATGAATACACCGAAAATCCTATTGTGATTCGGCTCCTAATTCACTCAATAAGTTCTTACAAGACTGATACATTAAATAAATACATTTATTCCAGTGGGATATTCAGTTAAATAAAATTCACTCGTCTTATAATAGAGTCGAGAAAGTCAAATATAAAACAATACCAGTGACAATACTGGTCAAAGAGTTTTACTAAATAATAATTGTACATTTTAAATAAATCTTTTCTTGAACTTTGTTAGAAATATACATGCCAATACACGATGTTTTATATGTAGTATATATCGAGATAATCGCTTAAGAAGCTTTCGAAATTAAAATTTTTAAAATACCAATCTTTGCGGCATATTGATAGAAAAATTGGAAAAAATTATGTACATACAAAATCGAAGGATCATTCAAATCACCAATTTTTCTGAGTGTTCCAAAAAGTCCTTAGAGTGTTACAAATTCTCAAAGTATGCTTATTTCATGCACATCTAAGATATCGAGCAAACCGGTCTGTTGATGCCGCATTTCTATTCAATAGAGATCTTTTTTTTTCGTGAATTCAAACATTAAAAAGTCTGTCTGTGAAGGTTAAAAAAAATAATTAAGAAATGGTCGTCTCGAGTTTTGTTCGCGTATTTATGGTCTTTACGATATATTCACAGTCAATGTTTTCATCGATATAAGGTATGCTTGATTTAGAAAGCTCCATCTTTTCTGCATATCTATCTTTTCCTATGGAATTTTTTCCCTGACTTTCTCTACTTAAGCTGATCATGTGCAAAAGAAGTATAAAAATAGTAAACATATAAATTGAAATTGATACTCCTTGAATTTGTTCGCATAGCAACATTTAGACCAATTTTACTCTGAGCATCTATAACCTCTTGTACTCGTTGTTAGCTATTTAAGATGGAAAATAATAACATTGACTGGAAGTTTGGTTTTTGTTTCAATTTATTTTTGTTTCCATCAGTTTTATTTGTAACCCGGATTTGTTTTTTTCTCTATCGATTTATGCATTTTGATCAGCAGTATACTACTGTTGCCTTTATTTACAATATTCAAATACGTTTTACCGTGAATCCATTGTAGATAGCGTCCTTGCTCAAATAGGACAAACATTAAGAAGATATAGTTCTCATTATTTACAGGGTAGATAATATTTTGTCACTAAATTTTCCACTGTATTCAATGGTCATCTACTTTCCAAAACAACACAAATGATTAAGCTCCATCGCTCTTTAAAAATTGAAACATGTCCAATATCTTTTAACAGAGATTTTTTGTTTACGCAATTCTTTTGAGGTCCTCAATTAGAGGCGCATTATGGATATTAATCATATTGAAATCCATAGTTCTATTTTTTTTTCAAATATTGTTGTGAGATTTTTATCGGGATGAATTTCTGTACAAACCTGTGTTTTGGTCAATTTCTGAAAGAAAATAAAGTTGTTTCAGCACTATAACTGAAGGCAATGACCATTTTATCGCTATACTTATTTATTCTGAATACAATAAAGGCAAGTATCATTGATGAAAGGAGACGGATTAACATTTGCACTTATTGCTTGTTTCTGAATTCTATTTTTGAATGTGTAAATAAAATGTAGTTGTATTATTCATAATAAAATATTGTTTACACTAAGTATGATTACTTTCTTCCAGTATTCTTTTTATATAGTCATACTATGGATAAAATTAAACATCTGATGATAACCTACAATTACAATACACAGACCCAGTTAAAGCATTTGAAACATTTTTCGCTGCTGCATGAATGCAAAAATGTAGATTTTATAAATACTTTTAAAATACTTAAGATGTTTCACCAGAGGATAACAACTATGGAAACCACTCTTTACTACAGTGAAAGTCATATGTATCATATATTTAAAGTGTTATGAAGTGCCATATTTCCAAACTTGAAATGTGGAGTCGAAAAGATCAGTAACTATGCATTTCTATACAATATCAAAACCATAGCAACAATATTTATATCAGCATCTTTTGAACATTATGGTTAATTTCAATTGCATAATTTCATAAATATCATAAATAAACAACATAATAAAAAAAACAATTGCTTACCGATTCTTCAGAACTGTTTAAAACCTCCAATTTGCCGTCTTGTGTCAAATTTTGAATGATATGTCTGAAACTGTTATAAAATAAAAGAAAATACCCAGGATGTGTTATCATTTTATTTAAATACATCGAGTATTATTGAAGGATAAAAATCAAATTCTAAAAGTTTTATTAATAAGTAATTTTACGGACGCCATCACGAGTGAGTTGGTTGACCGTTATGAAATCACCGTTTCACAAATGATATCGGATATGTTCCTTACGTCGTAACTACAATCCCCTTCCCTCTCATGAATGTGACCTACCGAAAATAGACTCTTTACCCGATTTTTTATCACATAATCAATACGACGGGTTCCACATGTGGAGCAGGATCTGCTTACCCTTCTGGAGCACCTGATATCACCCCTAGTTTTTGTTAGGGTTCGTGTTGTTTATTCTTAAGTTTTCTATGTTGTGTCATGTGTACTATTGTTTGTCTGTTTGTCTTTTTCATTTTTAGCCATGGCGTGGTCAGTTTGTTTTAGATTTATGAGTTTGACTGTCACCTTTGGTATCTTTCGTCACTCTTTTGTCACAAAAATAGAGATATAGGCTACTTCTCCATTGTGGCTTGTGAACCTTCATGTAAACCTCTTTTTATAAAGCATGACGAGAAATCAGAAGTAGCTTAAAAGCTACATAGGTGAAGCACTTTTCGTTTTAAGGGGTTTGACCTTCCCCATTTCCCCTGAACCTCCGAAAAAGACATTTTTTTGTGATTTGCTACTGTGCATTTAAATATAGAAATTTATACTTTTCTTAAATCATGTGATTCTGTTTATGTGCATATTTCAAGGACCAGCTAATAATTGGCAGTCACATTATGGTCTGATATTCATATGATGAAGACATACTTTTTCAATCAGTTTAATTGAGGTCTGGAGCATGTCAGTAACTTCTAGTAGTCTGTTGTTGTGTATGTATTACTGTCATTTTGTTTATTTTCTTTTGTTTAATATTCAGACATCGGACTCGGACTTCTCTTAAACTGAGTTTTACTGTACGTATTGCTGTGCGTTTGTTTTTCTGCATTAACTAGAGGTAAAGGGAGAGGGTTGAGATCTCAAAAAACATGTTTAACCCGGCCGCAATTTTGCGCCTGTCCCAGGTCAGGAACCTATTGCCTTTGTTAGTCTTGTATGATTTTTAATTTTAGTATCTTGTGTATAATTCAGAGTTTAGTATGACGTCCATTATCACTTTTAAGTGGTCCTCATCCTTTTAATAAGCTTTGTATTTTCAAATATTTTGGAATTGTGTACACTAAAGAGGCATAGAAATGCTCATCTGAAAAGGGACATTTAAACATGTCAAAAATAAACTGACAACCCCGTTATTAAAAAAGAAAGACAAACAGACAAACAGTAATACACGAAACACAACATAGAAAACTAAGAATTGAGTCACACGAACCCACCCATATCTAGGATGATTCTATGTGCTTCGGAAGGATGAACCGATCATGTTTCACACTTAGCATCCGTCGTGTTGCTCATCTTAGTGCAAACCCACTAATAAGTCGAATTTGGTAGATTACATTTGAGAAAAGGAGGATTGGATTGTTGTTACAAGATTATTCCATAACGGTCAACCAACTCGTGATGGCGTCCGTAAAACTAACGAATTATAAGGATTGATTTTAACGTCATCACTAAGAACTCGTGGTTTAACAGCATACTTATGAGCAGCAATCCTTTATCAATGAAATCATGATAGGAAATAGAAGTCCACAAAAGTCGTTTCAACTTGGGGATATATTCTCCGTATGGACCAATACGGATCAATAGAGAACCGTTTCAAGATCCGTAACACGGAACTTTTCTTGCCAAGTTTTGCAGAAAAGTGAACACAGAAATACAATATTTAACTTCAATAGATGACGTCACCATTAATTTTGCATCTAAACATGATCCATATTTAAAATTTAGATTCCATATGGATCCAAGGCAAAGCGTTCTAATTTACCCGGGGTGCTATAATACTTGCTTACTAGAAGCGAAGATTATTATAAACGATATTCGACCTTCAAGTGATGAGAATAGGCCTGAAAGCAGATATGTGGTATAGACGAGTATATAAGAGATAACTGTATTGTATCGCACCGCGGTCAAATTACCACGTTGTGATTGGTTTAACGCCGTCACCGTGATGAACCCCTATGAGACCGAAGGTGGGTAGAAAATTTCATAAGGGGGTTATTGCGCGTTAATGGTGACGTCATATATAAATGATGTTGTTTTTCATTGTTTATTTTTCAGCAAAACGCAACAGAAAAAGTCGAGTGTGCGACAAATTTGTTATACTGTTAACTACTGACCCCCTACGAACCATAGAGGGTCAGTAGCGAACCATATAACTAGGTGATGCTTTATAGACGTTTATCGGTAGTTTTATTGTTGCAAATTCAGTTTACCTAATTGATGGTAGTCTGCAAAGGTTTAAATACAATTCAGTTGTTTCTATTTAAATGCAAAAAAACTGCATACTTCACTATCAGTCATTATTTAGGTGTTAAATGTGTTTTCTAATGCAATTTTTTTGTATTATTTATCCTACCCCCTGTCTGTTACTTAAGGACGCCGTCATATTGAATTCCGGATTGTATTGACATGTATTGATTTTTTTCATTTTTTTTTTACATTTAAGGCGTCTATGCGGCCAGAAAACACCTGGTGTTAACGTTTGACACCGGATGCGACCTAGTTTTTAGAGCCTAAGAAGATGACATCATTTCGCGGAGTTTTTGTTAAATGAAAATTTTACACTGAAATAATCAATAGAATTGAAATGTATTTATTTGCATAAGAATTATTTTCTGACTGTCTTTAATAGGCATTTCCTAAAATGCAGAATATTTTAAGACTGTCCGTTTTGTATTTATTTCATACCACCAACCAACCCATTGTTGACTGTCGTCGTCATAGGTAAGAACATAAACTTATTATCATGTACCTTAACTTTTGCTTCCAATTCTAGAATGGGCATATAAGACATCTTCAACATCAATCAAAACCATAGTAAAAACCGAAACAAAGACCGAAACATTGTTGTTGACAGTTTTCCTCTTGGTTTGGGTCAAATTTGATTTCTTGTTCGTATATTTAAAAAAAAGAAGATGTGGTATAATGGCCAATTAGACAACTATCTACAATAGACCAAAATGACACAGAAAAACAATATGTCACCGTAGGGCCTTCAACAATGAGCAAAGCCCATACCGCATAGTCAGCTATAAACGGCCCCAAAATAACAATGTAAAACAATTCAAACAAGAAAACTAACGGCCTTATTTATATTTAAAAAATGAACGAAAAACAAATATGAAATACATAAACAAACGACAACCTCTGAATTACAGGCTCCTGACTTGGGAGAGGCACATACATATATAATGTGGCGGCGTTAAACATGTTAGCGGGATCCCAACCATTCCCCTAACCTGGGACAGTGGTATTACAGTACAACATAAGAACGAAATATAAAAATCAGTTGAAAAAGGCTGAACTCATCAGATGGACAAAAATACAAGTTGACATGGCCGGGTACTTGTAAATCCCAACAATTAGACACAAGGAACAGATCTGAGAGTACGCACTAGTTAATTGACACATAGTTCAAAGCCACAAACAACAAATAAAAAAAAACATGTATCTAAGACTAAATTATCAATCCGTACACATCCAACATCCAATGGATTTAGTGTAAAGACGTCATAAACACTCAGAGAAACACATGACCTTGTGCAATGTATCGACGGATTGTAGATCCATGACTGTGTATATGTATATAACATACTAGTAATATTTAGTTTGCCTTAAATGTGCTGATAACAAAATTAATAGTAATACCGATAAAAACAATATTCAAGGTTCTTATTAAAGTGTTGAATTGGTAATCTTTTAGAATAAGTTTATCTAAAGGAGCAATAAGTTTACCAGGATCATTTCTAAACTTCCGGGCACGGTTAACAACATTTCCGTAAAAATGAGGATGTGCTATCCCATTTGAAATAAGTTTTTTAAAGGTACATCCAAACTTTGAAATCAAATCTTTATATCTATGGGAAAATGTAGACAAAGTTTCAAGTAATTTATGGTAACGATATCCCTGGTTTAATAATTTACCAGTAAAACATAAATTACGTTCGTTAAATTTTAAAACGACACAACAGACATGGGCATATAGCGAACGAGATTATTTAACGAAAAAATATGATTATTTAACGAAAAAATATCATCAAAATAACGATAAGTGTTGTTGAATTTATCAATTAAATGTAATTTCGACGGGTCTTTTCTGAGTTTAGTCATTTTCTCAAGTGTAAATCAAATTATATGTATATGCTACTGATTTTTTTATCAACACAAAAAATAACTTTAAAATAGGAAATATATCAATAAACAAATATTGTCTACGTATAACATTCATAAGTAACAGTAAACTTGACAGTGCTCAACACATTGATATTGCTGTTTTTTTTTATTTCATGGAAGTAAGGAAATTTGAACAATATATTGTCTAACAGTAGTTATCAAAACTACAGTCATAGGGAAGTAACCTTTCTTTTCACTTCGTTACCAAGTGTGAAAGCAGGTCTATTTACAGCTGTACTCCGTCTGTTCTTACGTCTGAGAGACCTGAGTGGAAATGTTTCGTGGTATCTATGGAAGGGAATGATTTTATATTTTATCTACATCTTCCTAATTTTGAAGCGTGTAAGCAACTTTTAACATCTGATGTGCAGCCAATTCCTGTTAGTAGATTGTTTAAAATCCCCTTGTATCATAAAGAAAGGATCGTCAATCTTTCTTTGTCTACTATAGAAAGGAATGATTAAATAGTTTGTCTGAGGCTTTAAATGTTTGGTTTATAATGTCGTCGTCAGGGCAACCGTCGCTATATATCCATGCATCACCATCCGTATGAATTCACACTCTGTCAAAATGGCACAATCGGTAAAATCATTAGGTAAGGTATAATACCCTTCTTTCAGAATAGTCTAATCAGACAGATATATTGGGTATCTATCTTACAAGTATTCTCTTAAAGGAGGATATTATATTTTACCTTATAATGACTTCATGGTTAAGCTAGTATGCAACCTATTGTCAAAGGTATGACATTTACCCACACACTCAATGCATTTTGCTGTAATTTATTAGGAAAACTCATCAGCGTGGAGTATTATACACATTCAGCATGCAAATGCCTTTGCACAGAATAAAAAATATAATACCAGTGACAGGGAAAAATTGTCAACATATCAGCATTTATAATTAATGTTTACGAGTAATACTAATTAAAGTAAAAACAAAGGATATCGGGAAATATCATTTCACAGAAACATGCTTTAAGATGAATATCATATTAAAAATTTATTGTATATTACTAGGACATGTGTATTCAGTGGAGTTTGAATTAACGTTCACCTATTTTGCTGAAAATTATCAGAAAAAAGTATGCTTTATATGTGAAATTGGATTATATATCTAGGAAAATATCCATAAATAGTAGATGGCTTGGATTCATTTACTTGTGAAATTAACTTCAACTGATAAATATAAGCTCATTTAACGATCCTTGATTTAAATTTTGGTTCTGCCTTATGGTAAAGATATATGATATCATTCCTTGTATCTTTGATGAGTTTCTGTAACTTCTCCTTTAAAATGGTTGCAATTTTTCTTTTTTGAAACGGATATTCTTTAAGAAAAGTTAGTTCCGATGTCATAAATCACTCGTCTAAACTCGGTTGATTCCATAACTCCAACGATAGTACCGCGTTTTTTTCGAGCTTCGCCAAAAAAAACACCAATATAAGCCTAATGAGATCCAAGACAGAATCGGTAAACAAAAATGTTTATCAAAGTGTTATTGTGAGCAGTAGGTATACTGCTGTTCGCTGATTAATAGTCATAAATCGATACAGCGAATACAAATCCAGGTCATAAAACAAAATTCGAGAGAACACATCAACTATTAGACATGTTAGAGGAAAACAACGTATTATACTTTTTCCAGTATATATCTATATATTTATTTCCACCTTCCTATCTTCCTCTCCAAGTACATACAATTTCATTTATTCACCAGAAATTGACAAAACGGCATGAACAGTGCTAATTATAAATCACTTAGGTTGCTATATTTAACATTGTTCAATAAGATAAAAAAAAAAAGGTAAAATAAGAATTGTTGCTTTATTATATTGCGAAATGCTTTTTATTACATTTTTCTTGTTTCCTGTACATTATTTATGTTTTCTAAAAAATATATATATATATACCTTCATTTATGTACCACTTACATTTAAGGGGGCTCGCGGATCTATTCACTTTGTTTTATTTAATAAAGGATTTCGCTATGTTTTACTATAAATGAACTTTATCTTATACTTAATAGAAACAGAAAATTAAAAAATAGGGTCGTCGTTCATTTACGCCCACAATCAGCCTTCGAAAGAAACATACATTTTTAGCTCACCCGGGCAAAAAGACCAAGTCAGCTTTTCTCATCACTTGGCGTCCGGCGTCCGTCGTCCGTCGTCCGGCGACGTTAACTTTTACAAAAATCTTCTCCTCTGAAACTGCTAGGCCAAATTAAACCAAACTTGGCCACAATCTTCATTGATGTATCTAGTTTAAAAATTGTGTTTTTGACCCAGCAAACCAACCAACCAAGATGGCTAAAAATAGAACATAGGGGTAAAATGCAGTTTTGGGCTTATAACTCAAAAACCAAAGCATTTAGAGCAAAAATTACAGGGTTAAATTGTTTATCAGGTCAAGATCTATCTGCCCTCAAATTTTCAGATGAATCAGACAACCCATTGTTGGGTTGCTGCCCCTAAATTGGTAATTTAAAGGAAATTTTACTGTTTTTGGTTATTATCTTGAATATTATTATAGATGGAGATAAACTGTAAACAGCAATAATGTTCAGCAAAGTAAGATTTACAAATAAGTCAACATGACCAAAATGGTCAGTTGACCCCTTTAGAAGTTATTGCTCTTTATAGTCAATTTTTAACCATTTTTCGTAAATCTCCATGATCTTTTACAAAAATCTTCTCCTCTGAAACTACCATGCCAAATTTATCCAAACTTTGCCACAATCATCATTGATGTATCTAGTTTTAAACTTGTGTTTTTTTACCCGGCCAACCAACCAAGAAGGCCACCACGGCTACAAATAGAACATGGAGGTTAAATGCAGTTTTTTGTTATTACTCAAAAACCAAAGCATTTAGAGCAAATCTAACAATAGGTAAAATTGTTTATCTGGTCAAGATCTATCTGCCCTGTAATTTTAAGATGAATGGGACAACCCGTTGTTGGGTGGCTGCCCCTGAATTGGTAATTTTAAGGAAATTTTGCTGTTTTTGGATATTATCTTGAATATTGTTATGGATAGAGATAAACTGTAAACAGCGAAAACGTTCAGCAAGGTAAGATTTACAAATAAGTCAACAGGATCAAAATGGTCAGTTGATCCCTTTAGGAGTTATTGCCATTTATAGTCAATTTTTAACCATTTTTCGTAAATCTTAGTTAACTTTTACAAAAATCTTCTCCTCTGAAACTACTAGGCCAAATTTTACCAAACATAGCCAGAATCATTATTAGGCTATCTAGTTTAACTAAATTGTGTTTTGTGACCGGGCAAACCAACAAAGATGGCCGCTACGGCTAAACATAGAACAGAGGGGTAAAATGCAGTTTTTGGCTTATAACTCAAAAACCAAAGCATTTAGAGCAAATTTGACACGAGGTAAAATTGTTTATCTGGTCAAGATCTATCTGCCCTGAAATTTTTAGATGAATCGGACAACTCTTTGTTAGGTTGCTGCCCCTAAATTAGTAATTTTAAGGAAATTTTGCTGTTTTGGGTTATTATCTTGGAAATTATTATAGATAGAGATGAACTGTAAACAGCAATAATGTACAGCAATTTCAGAATCAAAAATAAGTCAAATGACCAAAATGTTCAATTGACCCCCTTAGAAGTTGTTGTCCTTTATAATCAATTTTTAACAATTTTCATAAAATTTGTAAATTTTACTAACATTTTCCACTGAAACTACACGGACAAGTTCACTATAGATAGAGATAATTGTAAGCAGCAAGAATGTTCAGTAAAGTAAGATGTACAAGCACATCACAATCACCTAAACACAATTTTGTCATGAACTGCCTGCTTCCTTTGTTTAATTCACATATACCAAGGTGAGCGACACAGGCTCTTCAGAGCCTCTAGTTGTTATTGTCCTTTTTTTCTGTTGAACTAATAGGAGAAATAGCGGAAATATCGAAATACAAAAGAAGTTAATTACAGAAATCGCTTAAATTGAACATTTATTTAGTTCATGTACAGCTTAATTGAAAACAGCAAAACAAAATATAGGTCACCGATGAGCTAAAAAAGATATTTCAATTTTAATGGCAAAATTGACATTATTGCACCAAAGGGAGATACTTTGGAGCGTTTTCAATGATATCTACATTTTAAAAGTCACCTGTGGCCACCACGTATTGACTTTTTGGAATGATTTTTGTACCATATGATAAAGTAACAACTACTTAAGGTAATTAATAAAATTTGTAATGAAAAATAAATGTTTATTTTTTTCTGAAAATCTTATACCGGCGAGCCTCCTTAAACTCAAATACTCTTAAACGTTACTTGCGAAATGGCAAAGATTGAATATACGGTTGCTGATCAAATAAAATACTTTATTAGTGTCCATAGAACACGAGTGCCCCACTCACACTTTCATTAACTATGTTCAGTGGACTGTGAAATTTGAGTCAAAACTTAAATTCGCATAAAAATTAGAAAGATCATATTGTATTGATAAGGAACATGTGTAGTAAGTTTCAAGTTGATTGAACTTCAACTTCATCAAAAACTAACTGGACAAAAAACTTTAACCTAAAGCGGGACAGACGGACGAACGTAAAGAGAGACGAACAAACGCACGGACGGACAAACGGACGCACAGACCAGAAAACATAATGCCCTTAAATGGGGCATCAATAAATAACTTCCAATTCGACACTATTGTGAGATGTCACCACATTTGGTAGCACTATGACCTTTAATATTCCAGCACTTGTTCGATCGAATCAGGTAGCATCTCAATGACATGTTGGAGTGCTTTATTGTTTTATGTGGAAAAAATTGTTCTATGTTTTCTCTTTGGAGCCATCATCACCTGCATTCGTCGTCTTAACATTCACAAAAGAAATTTTAGCTATTGTTTAATGCGTAGTATTGGATTCACCATCACATAAACATGCTTAAAATAAATATCTATAGACAAAATATTATAATCAGATGTCAATATAATATAACTGTATGCAACTGTCATACAAGTGAGAGGTTTAGCTAGCTATAAAACAAGGTTTAATCCACACTTTTCTCCATTAGAAAATGCCTATACCAAGTCAGGAATATGGCAATTGTTATTCATTCGCTTGATGTCGCAAATAATTAACCTTACCCCGTTAATTTTGGAGAAAAAATTAAAGTGAATCGTCAAAATCAGTCGTCTTATTTTTTGTCTAAAAAAAGTGTAAATTTCATCGGCATGCACTTAAATTTACTGTTATCGTCATTTTTTTACTGTTATTTGTCAGGAAGGTACATCAATTACAGCTATCCTGTAGAACAGAAATGTATATTTAAACGGATCTTGAACTTATATGATTACACAGAGGTTTTCATTTAAACAAATCATACAAAGTTCTTATTTCACGAATGATTTGTATTATTAATAATTAAAAAGAAAAAAGTACGCTGTTGGATAAATAGTTTTCACTGATACTTATAAACACACAAATGAATATAGTATAGCTCAAATTATCTTTCTTTGTTATTATACATCGCTGTCGTTAAATACTTGTAACACCCATGGCGTATTTCAAAGTATAGATTAAAGGGACAGCCGGTTCAGTCAACGGCTGTCAGGTCGATGGCAATGCATACATTTGAACAAATGCTCGAACTGAAATTTTACACTATTAAAATTGAGTATGTAAAAATTTTTCAGCCTTATCAAAAAAAGAAGACAACATGTTATAAATTCATGCATCCAGATTTGAATAATGACTTAGTACATTAAATTGACGCATAATATATAATACATTTATACTAAGTCTTAAATGCCTATTTTAGTCTTCCAAATGTTTTTCTTTTAATTTTTTGGGCTTTAATCGAGCTATCCATGAAACTTGAGAGACAGGTTGTTGATATAAAGCTGTCTTTAAAATCTGCAAAACTCTTAATTATAAAAAAGTTAAATGTCAGTTAGTTTTTTTACATTTGAAAACATTTTATGACTACAGATTAGAACTC
The DNA here is from genome assembly GCF_036588685.1 of Mytilus trossulus. NCBI lineage: Eukaryota > Metazoa > Mollusca > Bivalvia > Mytilida > Mytilidae > Mytilus > Mytilus trossulus. The sequence continues at coordinate 65,950,780 of NC_086380.1, read as the reverse complement.
TTTAATGGATTTACCTTCATCGGGAACGCTCGAAGGCGAATATTGAAAAGCCAATGATGTATAAGAACTGATAAAATTGAGAGTTTATATATTTGAATAATACCGGAGTAAAGAGACACAGCTTACTCTTGATGTTATGTATTTTTATCGTCAAGGAGTTATATACTGTCAATGTACTGTCCTGTTGAATAAATTTTGAAAATACAAATAATATTTGAAGCAATATTTTCGTAGCTGCCACATGTGTATCAGGCTATGCTTACCCTTCCGGAAAACCTGGGGTTCGTGTTGCTTAGTCTTTAGTTTTCTATGTTGTGTCGTTTGTGCTTTTATTTGTTTGTTTGTTTTTTCACTTTTTAGCAATTGTGTTGTCAGTTTATTTCGATCTATGAGTTTGATTTTCCCTTCGGTATCTTTTTTCCTCTCTTTTCAACATGTTCAATTACTAAAGGTACATAAAGGTTGTGAAATAAAAAAAGTAACATACACACTGTGTCTCTCTATCCTGTTTTTAACGGTTATTAAGGTATCATTATTGAAAGCAAACATTCAATACAGGTTGATTGATACCTTATTCAGAGTCAGGACGTTTCAGGGAGGGCCGTGCTTATTGCTAAAACATCATAACCATGTAAGTGTGGGTTTGAGTATCTGTGTCGTGGAGTTGATGTCAAAATGGTGTAAACACGTACACCAGCTGAATTATATAAAAACAACCACCGTGATAAGCAATATAGATAACATAGATAATCAACGTACAACAGTGTCAACAGAAATCGATGACGTACAACGAACAAGACCAGAAGTGTGATGTAATTTGCGGATCGCAACAAAAAGAGATAAATTGAATTGCTTACCGGTGAACTGGATCATTTTATGATTAAACTTTGTATATGTTTATTATAATCTCATTGCATGTTAAGCAGGATCTGCTTATCCTTCCGGGGCAACTGAGATCACCCGTATTTGGTGAAGTTCGTTTTGCTAAGTCCTTAGTTTTCTGTATAGTGCCTATTATTTGTCTGTTTGTCTTTTTGTTTTTTAGCCATGGAATTGCCATTTTATTTTCGATCTATAAGTTTGAATGTCCCTTTGGTACGTCTCTTTCGCCCCTCTTTTACCTTTAGTCGCAAATATTAAAAAAGTGTAACTAAAGGTATTTTTATTAATGGTTACGAGATTGTAATAATTACACGTCAAGCTCCTTGCGTATAGGTGAGTCATTATAGACGTCCATGTTTACTGAATCGTTGTAGACATTAATTCAATAATGTTTTGCCTGGTATCCGTGTAGTCCATTGAATTATATCAAACATTGTACGTTTAATCGAGAATTTGACCCTGTTTTGTCAACTACAATAAGACAACTGCAAAGTTAAAAATTACCTCTATAGACCCTTCTTTGCAGGAGTAATAATCATCTACAGACGACTTTGATTCTCTGAAGGAGAAAATGACAGACAAACTGTACACGTCACTAGATTGCCATACAGAGTTCAAGAGGTACTGAAAACAATAAACCTCAGGCAGTCTTTCATTACTAGATATACTCAAAGAGTTCCTGTATGCATCAGGACGTCTTCCATCCATGTGCACGATTGGATTGACATACTTATTACATAAAGGATGGCTATTTTCTATCATTTCTGCTACACATGTCATTAATTTGACACCCTTGGTAAGTATGAGTTCGTAATCAGCTTTGACTTTTTTGTTGTATTTTGAAATTGGTCCATTTCATTGGCAGACATTTTCGCATTGTAAAATTGTATATCAAAAGGACTATAGTCAATAACATTATTACAGATTGCACAGTACATATTTTTGAAAATATTTTTTTTATAGTCCACAACGGGAGGACCATATTCGACATGTCCAATTGTAACGCTAAACCCCGCCTCATTGGGCGATGCACATTTTGTAATTAACTCCACCAGTTTAAACGTGTTTGTTAGTGAAAGAGATATTTAAAAGGTAAAGGTCTATAATATGACATTTATAGAGTGTAACTGAACCGTAGGTCAGTTTATTAGTAATCAATCTGATTCTGTTAAACTTATTGTTTTATATACCTTGATTGTTAAAACGAATGGAATGTGACGACATTGATTTTCGTCGTCTCTTTATATACCTTAATATTAAGCTCATGACAACCCATGATTTGCAAATTTAAGAGGGGGCGCATGTCCTCCACTACACCGCCTGAATCCGCCTCTGGTAGTTATGCATTGCAAGAAGGATGATTTTATGGTCAGTCAACCAGTAGCACAACAGAGAGGCGACATATACCGAACGGAAATTCAAACTCATAAGTCATTTACAATTTAACTGACAATATCATTGTAAAAAAACAAAAATCAATCCAAAGACAAACAACATTACATAAAATATAACATAAGAAATTCAAGACTTAGCAACATGAACTCGACCAAAACGTGGGATACCACTCGTATTGTGAATACTATAGAAGCTGTCTCACGACTTTGGTCCTGATAATGCTTCCTGTCATCTTGCAGACTACGTCCGATACTCATCTACCAGTACCCCATCATCGTGGTAAGCGGGTTGACAAGCTAACCAATCTAGCCCTGAAAGCAGCCGTTGTGAAGTAAATGAATATCAAAATATGTAAAACCAAAACAACTCAACAATCCAAGATGGCAGGTTACACTAAAGACCTGAAAGTGGACCTGAAAAGACCTGAAAATATACGACTAAATCATTCAAATTGCAATAAATTTTATTATTGGATGGAATTTCATCAAGTTGGAATTTTATCAATTGTAAATATCCATAGTTCATTAAAAGTGTTTTTAATTAAAAAAGAATGTTTGAAGCCAAAAGTTGGACCTGAACGGAGAAATGAAAAGACCTGGAGGGACCTGAAAATCTATGGTCGGACTAATTCTGACTTCAATATCTTTTTTAATATTCAGTGGATATCTATCTTTCAACTTTTGATTTTTGAAACAAAAAGTTCAATATAATGATAATATAAAATTAAAAAAATATATGAAAAATATCGTTGGGGTGTCAAAACTCGCACCCTTAACGGAAAATTAAATAACATAAATTTGCTTGAAAAGACTGTGGTAAGATTTATTCAGAATATATACTGTTTTCAATCAATCTCCTTGAAATATGAATTCTGTTATACATGTTATAGGACAGGTAAAATATATGATTGAAATGAAAAAGAATTTTATCGAAAATATAATGGTTGAGTTACACAATTCGGACCTTGTCGGGGGAAATAAAAGACATGAATGGATCATGGGGGTAGATGCATTTAAACTAGCACAACTTTTTTTTCAATTTGTTTTTATTTTAGACTAAAGTCTATTAGAGAGAACGAATGACTTTATATTTATACAGGAACATATTTGAATATAAAATACCTTGTTGGTGTTGAATCCTGGACCTAAAGGAAAAAAATGCAAGTTAAAATTATTCAAACAAATCAACTTGCTTAAACTGCATTAATATATATCAAAGCAGGTCTTAAAGGTTCATGAAGTAACTGTATTTCCAGACTTAAGGGGGCTCTCGATTCTGAATCATTTTTTTTTAATATAAGATTTTGCTATGTTTTTCAATAAATGAACTTTATCTTATACTTTATAGAAAAATAAAATAAAAAAGAGGGGTCACCGATCATTTACGCTCACAATCTGCCTTCGAAAGGAGCATACAATTTTGTAAAGTTACTTTTTTTCTGTTGAACTAATAGGAGAAAAAGAGGTAATGTCGAAATTAAAAAAAGAACTTAATTACAGAAATCGCATAAATTTTACATTTATTTGTGTATAGCTTATTTGAAAACATTTATAAAAAAATATAGGTCACTGATGAGTAAAAAAAGATTTTTCCATTTTAATGCCTTAATAGCATTGTTACACCGAAGGGAGATCATTTGGAGCTTTTGCAAAGATATGAACATTTTAAAAGTCATCTGGGGCCAAACCGAATCGATGTTTTTTATTAATTTTTGTCTCATATCAAGTAATAACTAATAGTGCAATAAATAACATTTGTTGTGAAAAAACAAATGTTTAATTTTTTGCTGAAATTTTTGTACCCGCGAGCCTCCTTAACACCAATTATTGCTTTACCAGATATAATTTCGATAGTGAATCAGTTGCGTGATGTGAATACCACTGATAGGCGAGTGACTTATTTCAAAAAGACGCTTAGTTAACGACTTTTATGCACCCACCTAACACACGGCTGTATTATATATCATTCGAAAGCTGATAATCTGTACTTTCTGTTTTGCCCGGTCGTAAAAAAATCGTACGGTGCATTTTCTGTTAAATCAAAATCAAAGGTCATAAAAAAAAATCCATTTTTACGATTATTAAATAAAACGCTTCTTTTTTATTCATATGAACTCTATGGAACATGATACATAATTTCCAAATCAAACAAAAAAATAAGAAATTCGATGCGCAAAATTTCCCGAAAATTGAAATTTATCACAAATCCTAAAAAAATGTTTTTTTTTTCAAAAAGTAAAATATAGCTTGGGGAAATCGATATTTGTATGCTAAAAAATAGATAAATGTATATATTTTAGGTGAAGGAATATTTGTTTTGTAATTTTAAGATGTTATTATTTATTTTTGTTCATGGAACAGCCTTCTATTGAAGTGTTTGCAGTTGCCCAAAAATATACCATCTTCAAATAGCGATCATTTTGTTAATTTATGTTAAAATAGCACATCGCTAATTGTGAATATCAGGGAGGAGAATGAGATTTCATAATAAAAGAAGGGATATTTAAAGTTATAATATAATATATGCGAGGCAATTGAGGTTAAACTGTTTTTTACTGAGTCAAACTTTTTTACTTTTTGTAATTATGTTTAAATGCAAACATGACTTTGCTACTAAATCGTAGGAAACATTGAAATAAGTAACCTTGGTTAGAAACACGAGAGTGATGTAATGAACTAAAAAAATGCGGCTGTTTCTTATTTAGTTTAAAATCGTGTTATATTAAATCATATTAAATGTGTTTAGAAGTTTATTCGCTTTAATTATTTGAATAAAAGATGCTTTGAGAAATTTCTACATAAGCTTTTAAAATACATAAGCATGTCATTGTGGATGTAAAACACTATAAGCAGTGTATAATAACAAAATGACAAAGTTAAATACCCTTCTTTACCTTATAAGATCATTAGCTGTTTTAGGAGTGATCGTGTTCATGGTATGCTGTGTTTTGTGGACTGTTGTTCGTCTCTTGGACTTTAACTTTATTTTGTTCATGGTTTTAATTAACTTTATTTGATTCATGGTTTTAGATGTTGATTGTCCCTTTGGTATTTTTTTTTACTTTAAAGACATTAAGTTGCAGTAATGAAAATCGGCCAAAAGTCACCTCAAAGTAAAGTGAAGAAGATAAACGCAATAAGACAAATATCCGCGATAATACTAAGTAACTTAATTTGCTCACGGTGATATATATATAGAACCAAATTGTTATCATGACACATTTAGCTACACTGATCTATCATTTTAAAACTTTTTACTACTTGAATAAGGACGAAATATACTATAGGGACATCAAACTCAGACTAATTAAAAACGAACTGACAAAGCCGGGCAACAAACGAACAAGACAAGTATACAAAACACAACATATAGCTACATATTGAGTAACACAATCTCCCCAAAATATTTTGATTGAACTCAGGGCTCCCAAAGGGTAGGAAGATTATGTTGACAACCGTCTTAGTTGAATTAATCTCTTTCCACTTTGCGTGAGCAAGTGCTACCTTGTAGCGGCATTAGTCTGCTCTTTTTCGAAATCTACAAACGTGTGTTTAACGTGCAAGAGATACGGCTCTTTCTTTACACGGGTCAGCCATTATCGTCCCCTTCCGATGGACTTTCATTGTTTCCTTAAGACCATACTCACAAATGGTGTCTTGTAGAGCCGAAAATTCAGTCCCTGACATTTTCATCACGGAACGGAAATCGAACCAGGAACCTTTGTGTTAGTAGTTCGATGCACTAACCACTACACCACTGCTCTCTTTTATCCGTCTTGTGGCTCATGTATTTCATAACTCGGTGCCAAGCCTTATTCGTTTGGTGTCATTCACGGCAGATGACGGCAATTTGGTTACATCGATGGAACTTATCAGTCGTCATCTGGCGAAACAGATATCTCATAATTGTCAACCAACTCGTAGTGGCGTCCATATGACAGTTGGTATCGAATACTCTGTTTCTTTGTATGATGGCGTGTGTTTTTTGTAGCAGTTCAGTGTTTCTGTTATATCGTTGTGTTCCTCTTATAGTTGATGCGTTCCCCTAGTTTTGTGACACGGATTTATTTCAGTTACTAGTAAATCGATTGATCACTATTGAATAGCGGTATGATATAGTTGCCTTTATTTCAGAGGAGATGCGGCTCAATAAAATCGGTCTCCTCCTTTAGTAGTATAGATATGCAGGCGTTGCTATAATGTTGTCAGATGGAAATGAGAAGTTTATAATTTTGTAGTAAGGGGTGGTTTTATGGGTTGTTTTATGCACATTTCTCTTGTCGTAAAACTTTTTCTCAACCAACCCTCATCATCGACTTCAAGATACGTGATGGAGTAAACTACATCTGTTGAGTCTTTTATTTCCAATTTCAATGGAAAATACGAGTCAAACATTGTCGCAAATTTTGCGCTCTTAAGTGAGATGACATCATCTACATAGTGGAAAGTGAAGTTTCAAGATAATGAAAGCTTCTTTTCAGTCGTCATCAGAAACTCTTGCATGAAGTTATCCTCGTATAAAAAATGAACTAGTCATTCAAGCTATTCAGGAAGTCTAGTTGTAACTAGAATCTTTGAGTATAAATGGATATTTTTTCTTCAAAATTATTCTTATTTTATGAATTAATACATGTAAACAATGAACAACGCAATTCAAGCAATCAAGAAATCAAGTTTTATAATGTGTTTACTAGTTTTATGAAATTCTTTGAAATTTCAATTTTCATCAAATTATTTTTATTCATTTTGGTCGAAATTTTCAATTCACATAAAATAAACAAAATGGTCTTTTCACTACATCAATATTTATAATAAAGCTACAAATCAAACAATTAGAAAAGTCAAAATATGTATATTTCAGACTGGTGGTTACAATGCAGATTGCAATTCTCTTAGTTTCACCCCCTTTACTTCAAGCAATAAGATGATTCGCGCACATATTTTTTTACTCTAAATTTTGCAGATTCTTAAGAATTTGTTTATTTAATCTTATATTGACCACATACAATGTTTAAATAGGAAGAAATTCTTAAAAGCAGTGTTTTCGCAGATGGCGGTATTTTGGGCAACTGTATTAGTTGTTATGATTTGCTGTTTGATTAGAAGTAAGCATACTTTTAGGAAATTTTATGATGTCAAAAACTTCTTTGATAGTCATTACAGGGTATAACTTAGTTTAAAGTGATTAGCAGTTGCACCAGAAAGAAAAATTTGGGTTTTCCCATATTTTGTTAACTTTTACCCGAATTTCAGGAAACATGTACGCTATGTCAAAAACACGCTTTAAATATTAAAAAATGCATTTGAATAATGACTGTTAATCGCTCTGCTAAAAGTTTAAATTGTTTGCATATGTGAATTAAGTATCAAAAGTCATATAATGCAATTAGGCTGAAATCTTCAAAAATATGCACTTATTCGTCCTTGGCCTTTGATCTCGATTTGACGGAAATTGCACCGTACGATTTTTTTACGACCGGGCAAAACAGATAGTACAGATGTGTAGCTTTAAAATGATATATAATTTAGCCGTGTGTTAGGTAGGTGCATTAAAAATTTAATTTTATGGTTAAAGTCACTCGCCTATGATGATATAGTTATCAAAGGTACCAGGATTAAAATTTAGTACGCCAGAAGCGCGTTTCGTCTACATCAGACTCATCAGTGACGCTCATATCAAAATAGTTATAAACCAAAAAAATACAAAGTTTTTCCATTCGTGTTCTTTTACGATACAACTTTCAAGCTTTGTGACTTTTATGTGTCACCGCTAGTGTTTCGAAACATAATCTTTGAAGATGAACCAATCATGGCAGTTGCATTTTTGATACACGGGAGAAAGAAGGAAAAGTAGATATTCAGATATTGAACAAAAGCTCTACCGTTCGTAACTGACAGAGAGCCAGAAAAAATTTAGAAAGAAACGATAAAAAGTCCGGAAGAAAGAAGCCTAGAGCAAATTAATATGACATTGATGTGGTACCAGCTCCAGATTCGGAGGCCGTTGCAACAGAAATTTCAGCTCCTCCTTGCAGCCCTGTTAGTTTGTCACCAAGGACACCTAAACAGCCAAAAACACCTAAGGTAAAATCTCCATGTACAAGAAAGCGACTACGCTTTGCATTTAAACAAGCAGATATACGAGTCATTTCACCTCGAAGTACATGGCCACTACCAGTTAAAAAAAAAGGAAACTTTCGATGTAAAAATTTTCAGATAAAACACCATGGGTTAGTGGTCGTACTCTCGAGCACAGAAATAAAATAATTATTAATACATGGCTTTGCTCAGACATCATTAACACTTGTACCGATATTGTACAAATACAGTTTCCGGGAATTGCTGGCTTTCAGGAAACTAATTTGGCACAGAGGTTCAATGAAAATACGAAGAGTTGGACTCAAGACTTTGGAACTTTTCAGTAAAAAAGAAAACCCGTGAATGCAAATACATCACACCGGAAAATCACACTGGGTTACGACACTTCAGCAAACATGAGACACCACAGTTTACGATCTAGACAGTCTTAACTCTTTACACGCTATAACAGCGAGTCTAGAAATACAGTTGTCAACAATATATGGAGATAAAAAGAAAAGCTTCAACGTAAAAATACCAGAGGTTTAACAACAATCTAATGGAAATTACTGTGGATTATATGATCTTGCTAACTTAATGGAGTTTTGTGTCAATCAAAATTTTAGCCCTCGTTTAAAGATAGATTACGACGAACAATCAATGAGAACTCATATTGTAAGTTGTTTGGAACAAGGATATCTTATTTAATTTCCCAAGATGTTAGACCTGCCTACGGACATTCATGTGAAAATAAACTAGAGAAAGGTTGAATGTGTTTGCTTATGTGAGAAGCCTTATTTATACGAAAATATGATAGGGTGCGAAGCTAAAAGAGGAAGAGGTACATGTTTCAAACGGAGGAATCAAACATGTGCAGGGGTTAGCAGTGATTGGTTTGGTGATGAACATAGACAGTGTATTTAACTGCATGTATATACATATTTTACACACTTTTACAGTATGTTGAGTCACTTATTATTTTTTTAATAGACAAATAAAAATAATAAGTATTTTTAAGAGGAATATTAATCTTGATGAAATTAAAACGGATGTCAAGTTGGTTCAATATTCAACATTCAAAATTCAATTTGTTTTAAGTATTTTTTTCTTGCATTCATTTTCAACGTTCAACATTCGATTTCAACATTCAACATTCGTTTTCAACATTAAACTCTCGTTTTCAACATTCAACATTCGTTTCCAACATTCAACATTCGTTTTCAACATTTGATTTTCAATTTTCAACATTCGTTTTCAACATTCAAAATTCGTATTCAATATTCCATTTTCAACTTTCAATATTCGTTTTCAACATTCAACATTCGTTTTCAATATTCGATTTTCAATTTTCAACATTCGTTTTCAACATTCAACACTCGTTTACAACATTTGATTTTGAACTAGCAAAATTTGTTTTCAACATTCAACATTCGTTTTCAACATTCATTTTTAACTTTCAACATTCGTTTTCAACATTCGAGTTTCATCTTTCAACATTCGTTTTTAACATTTAAAATTCGTTTTCAATATTCATCATTCGTTTTTAACATTCAACATTCGTTTTCAATATTCGAATACATCATATCGCTACTATGATTTGGAAATATGTTCCGCTTGAACTTTCGATGTGATACAACAATCACTTTTCCATTGTGGTGTCATATCTTTTCTAAATTCTTTATGACATAAAAATCTTACGTGAACTTTTGTGATTTCTACTGTTCACTCTTTCATTTTTTTTTCTACTACAGCAGATTCGTAACTTTCTAAATTTCATTTCATCGTTATGTTCCCAATTTCTATTTCATGTATGAATTTACATGCATTGTCATTTGATCAGTGAGAAACCTCTCCTGATCGTCTACATTTAGCTGCTTCGGATGACAACTTGATTACCAATATTTATTGATGGTCAGGTTACTGGAAGTTAAACTCGGAGGCTGGATATAGATTTCGGGGGCTGATATTGATATTGGCCCCAAGGGCTGATAACCAACCTAGACTTCCGGCTATTATTAGCCATGTAAAAACGTACATATCAGTTAAAAAGATATATATATATATATTTTGTTTAAATTAACTTTTTCACTTTTTTGGTCTTTTGGAAAATGTTGTTTGTGCTGTTTTTAGACCCTTCTACAACGAAATTTGTTCTACATGCACACGTATAAAATTGCGGTTTTTGTCCAACGCAACCTTAGGTTTGAACGTAGTTTTCAATTTAGACTCGTTTATATTTTTTTGTTTGGGCTTGTATCATATTTTCCCTCCGGTTTATATGATCCGTTCATCCTATATTGACTCTTAAAATTCAAGAGTTTATCTAAAATTGATGGTACTTATTATATGGCCTTCCAAATACCGTTTCGATCCTTAACATCACTGAAGAGACATTTATTGTCGAAATCCGGATCTGGTGTAATAAACAAATATTGACACCGTATGTTTGTGGCATAACGTCGTGGCCACAAGTTAAAAATGTTTTCTGTTTAGAATTAAATTTATATTAAGATCCATTTTGTTACATCTTGTGATCAGTTTTATTTGACAATCGCCAATGGCAGTCAGCAGGGTTAAAGAACATCAGTTGTTCGACCTGTTAGTCAAATGTGTTTTGTTTAAATATACTTTTTCACTTTTTTGGTCTTTTGGTTAATGTTTTTTGTGCTGTTTTTATACCCTTCTACAACAAAATTTATTCTATATGCACACGTATCAAAATTGCGGTTTTTATCCAACGCAATCATATGTTTGAACGTAGTTTTCAATTTAGACTCGTTATATTTTTTTGTTTGGGCTTGTATCATATTTTCCTTCCGGTTTATATGATCCGTTCATCCTATAATTGACTCTTAAAATTCAAGAGTTTATCTAAAACTGAGGGTACTTTTTATATGGCCTTCCAAATACCGTTTCGATCCCTAACATCACTGAAGAGACATTTATTGTCGAAATCCGGATCTGGTGTACTAAACAAATATTGACAATCGCCAATGGCAGTCAGCAGGGTTAAAGAACATTAGTTGTTCGACCTGTTAGTCAAATGCGTTTTGTTTAAATATACTTTTTCACTTTTTTGGTCATTTAGAAAAGGTTGTTTATGCTGTTTTTAGACCCTTCTTCAACGATATATATATATCAACATTCAAACCCTAATGGTGACTTAATAAAACATTATCACTTTAGTTTAAACATATTTATTTATAGTGGATTGGGAAACAAGTTTTGCAACTTATATTAATCCCTTTCCACTTTGCTAGTGCGAGTGCTGTCTTGTAGCGGCATTAGCCTGCTCTTTTTCGAAATTTACAAGGGTGTCTATAACGTGCAAGAGATCGTCCGACAGTCTTGGAAGTCATTTTGGAAATTAGGCGTTATTTTGGCATTGCGGTATGTACAAGTAGGCAGCCACGTCTGGTCAAAATGAGGACGTTACATCCAATGCCGCTAGTAGGGAAATTACCATGCATTCTGAAACTTAAGTACCCTTGCAGCGACCTTTTGAATGGTCCGTAGGTAGCATATAGTAAGGCAATTTCTTTTCCTATCCAATATATATTCTTTTCTAAGTCAACATGTCCCTGACCTTAACCCCGGATAACCTGCTTAACAGGAAAAACCTATGATGTTTACTTTTAACTCGTTCCCACCCTTTACATGCATGTAAAACTTGCAATTGCCGCTTGTCGTTAAGAAACCAACAATCAATCAAACGATCCTGTGATTTAATATCTGACAAACAGGATTATTTGAACTCCCTATTTCTTAGCAATGACATACCGCTGTCTAAAATCGTATGGCGTTTGTATATCGTTATTAACACGTAAATCTCTTGTATATTCAAAGTAGTCGCGGACATAATTGATTAACAGATTATGAGGAATGACGACCTAAATCGATACTACATTACTGTCATCATTGCGAATTGGTAAAAATAACATATACGATGTGTCTGTGTATCAAATCACTAGCTAAATGTGTTTGTCTTATATCTTAAATACCAAAATAATCGTCCAATTAGTAAATTTATAAAATTAATCCTATTCCCGATTGTAAAATTTCATCGAGTATAGATTTAACGAGAGGCAAGTTCTTTCTATAATCTTAAGGACCATTTCAGTAACTCTCAGAGGGTTTGGTAGAGGGTCAATTTGAATGGATTTCTCGTCCTCTCAAACCTTCTTCGTTTACCACAGCCCTAGCGCTCATTTCGGTTCCCTCTTTTTGTCAGAGCTTGTATTTTAATCTAATTGTTTTCGCCATAAAAAAGATGTTCTACTGCATCAAGTCTTTGGGTCTTCGTTACGTTAAAAAATGATGCAAATATTGTTTATGGCATCTACGTTTAATTGTACTTAAGGTAGATTCATGGTATACCGCCATCTTGGATTGTACAATCACAGTACAAAATCGGTCCAGTTATTTGCCTAAATCTGCAAATTTGAAGACAGGTTTGCAACTCAATAGTTAGACTGTTTTTTTATTCAAAGAAAACTTGTTAACTAATCGTATTATACATAATATTTTAACAAGTATCATTTTTTTTTTTGGTTTTAAAATCATTTTTTTTCAAATGTGTCATTTAAGGGGAGATAACTCTTTTAGTACAACATTTATACTGGGCTAATACGGATTTTTTTTATTTTTACTTGTAGCAAGAAAATAAGTTCGGCGACACCATGTTTTCTTTTTGTCTCCCTAAAACATATTATGAAACCTTTCTTTTCACAATTTATTTCAAAGTTCTATCTCATAGAAAAAAAATTTGCACACTAATGTGTTTTTTCATGAACAAACTAACCAAATTTTGGCAATTTTCAACGACTCATAGCTTGAAAAATAGTACGGTGACCTATACTTTTTATAAAAGTTTTGAAAAGAGCAAAGTACAATCATCATTTTGGCAAATTATAAAAAAAAATCTGTCTCAAAAAATATATACTTGTGATCTACCTTAAGCATTTATTCAAATGTATCTTCTAAACTAAGCGGTTGCGCTATCTTTACATGTACTTTAAAGATTGTCAATAATGGACGAATGCGTAAATAATTGAAAAGTGAATTAAGAACTCGAACGAATTAATCTATATTTCTTAAAACATTATTTCATTTTTTAATTGTGGCAAACGTAGACATTTTAGATAAGTTGTATCAAATGACATTGCTTGTAAATATTGAATTATCCATAGATAACTTTTCGCAACAGTTTTTATGAAATTAATATGTTGTTTTTTTTAATCATAATCTCATAGAATTTATGTAAGTCTTCACATTGTGCTCTACGTGATATAACATGACTCTAAAAGTGGTGAAAATGTGGCCGTCGACAGGGTCAAAAGATATATGCTCTCCGAAGGTTTGTTTTTCTTCAAATATCTAAATTTCACCAGAAATTTATTAAGGAATGAATGCCACTGATGAAACGCATGCGGTGTGTACAAAATTGTTTGCCTGGTATCATTGATAATGTATCAAAGCTCATACCCAAGAAAGGAACGAAAATTGGTTTCCAACGAATAATAATGAATCCACAGAATGCCAATGTTTCTGTCTTGCTGTTTCACTAAAAAAAAGTTCAATTAATCAACCAATTCAAGTTTTATTATTAAGGAGATTATGCAAATCACTATGAACATTTTTCAACTGCTGTACAAGTCATGTTCTTTTCTTCAAATAAAAGTACTGGATGATTAGCAAACATGAGAGGCCAAAAATAACAAAACATATACAACCTTTTTTTTTTTTTTTTGTAAAAATTGGCATCTAGGACATGACATCCTTCACTTAAAGGATGATATTTCTTCTGAAAAAGAACATCAAACAACGCTGGAATTGAAGTAACATCTGTTAAAGAATTAACCATAACATGGTTTGTATACTAGTCAACAAAAGAAACGATACAATGCAATGATTTTCCATACATATAATGAAATTGGATACACTGTTCGAAGGTAAATTAAATACCCAATTGGTCTTATCTTTACACAGTGTTACTTTTACCAAACAATTCTAAAATCGTTATTAGTACACCAAAATAAAAATTAAAACATGGTCTGCTTTAAAGTTTGAATGCCTTTGCATATATTTGAATACTTTATTCTCATCTTCGAAATTAAGTGCCGACTTTTGTCATCATTTTCCGCAAAATACATTTGACCCCTGTGTTCAATAACACGGTATTCTCTCACTTTCCAATTTGGTCAAGTTCTTATAAGCATATGCATTTGCTTTGCAAGTGAATATTTTTCATTGTATAATTTAACAGTTTTTCTTTTTCATTATATTTAATGATAAATTGGAGTTCAAACTTGTGTATCGTTTCTTTTGTTGACTAGTATATAAATACTCTAATTTCAACATTACAAACAAATATTAATTAAGTACAAGACTTCTTCGTGTATGTATACTTATCTATTGATGAAAATGTAAAAACAAAAATTCAGATTTGAGAAGAAAGTTTGGGTAGGAGACGAGTATATTCATATGAATGAAAACAGGCATATTCTGCCTGGAATTTTGACTGAAGGAAGGTGTGTTCATGTCACCTGGACTATTGACCGAAGGAAGGTGTGTTCATGTCACTTGGAATATTGACTGAAGGAAGGTGTGTTCATGTCACCTGAAATATTGATTGAAAGAAGGTGTGTTTATGTCACCTGGAATACTGACTGAAGGAAGGTGTGTTCATGTCACCTGAGTACTGACTGAAGGAAGGTGTGTTCATGTCACCTGGAATATTGACTGAAAGAAGGTGTGTTAATGTCACCTCTATCATTACCATTAAATGTTTATACCGATGCAAATAGTTATCAAAAGTACCAGAATTATAATTTTATACGCCAGACGCGCGTTTCGTCTACATAAGACTCATCAGTGACGCTCAGATCAAAATAGTTAAAAAACCAAATAAATACAAAGTTGAAGAGCATTGAGGATCCAAAATTCCAAAAAGTTGTGCCAAATACGGCTAAGGTAATCTACTCATGGGGTAAGAAAATCCTTAGTTTTTCGAAAAATTCAATGTTTTGTAAACAGAAAATTTATAAAAATGACCATATGATTGATATTCATGTCAACACCGAAGTGCTGACTACTGGGCTGGTGATACCCTCGGGGACGAAACGTCCACCAGCAGTGGCATCGACCCAGTGGTGTAAATAGTTATCAAAAGTACCAGGATTATAATTTTATACGCCAGACGCGCGTTCCGTCTACATAAGACTCATCAGTGACGCTCAGATCAAAATAGTTAAAAAGCCAAATAAATACAAAGTTGAAGAGCATTGAGGATCCAAAATTCCAAAAAGTTGTGCCAAATACGGCTAAGGTAATCTACTCCTGGGGTAAGAAAATCCTTAGTTTTTCGAAAAATTCAATGTTTTGTAAACAGAAAATTTATAAAAATGACCATATGATTGATATTCATGTCAACACCGAAGTGCTGACTACTGGGCTGGTGATACCCTCGGGGACGAAACGTCCAGCAGCAGTGGCATCGACCCAGTGGTGTAAATAGTTATCAAAAGTACCAGGATTATAATTTTATACGCCAGACGCGCGTTTCGTCTACATAAGACTCATCAGTGACGCTCAGATCAAAATAGTTAAAAAGCCAAATAAATACAAAGTTGAAGAGCATTGAGGATCCAAAATTCCAAAAAGTTGTGCCAAATACGGCTAAGGTAATCTACTCAAAACGACAGATACAAATGAATTATTTATTGATTTGAATAGTGACGCAATCATGCGCTGGTTTTTATTTTATCTTATTTTATTTTTTGGTTTGTTGAAATCTTGTATAACACACGAGGTTTATCGAACGTTTTGTTAGGTTTTAACGATTCGTGATCAATTTGTTTTACAACTTCTGTGTTACGTTATAACTTCTGAACTCAGTAGTTCTATCAAAACGCATACACTTTAATGCATTTTTTTTTATAAAAATTCAAATATATTGCAATGATCAATAGCGTGTTTAGAAACAGACGAAACATTCATACTATTCATGGTGCTATGATGATATGGATTTTATTTGGTCATTGTAGGGGATACCACAGTGAAGTTTCTAAGAATGTGAACATTATACATTTTCATGAACAGAAAGACAAGCAGTATAGTTGATGATCTTATTGGAACGAATAAAGTTTCGTCTAAAATAGAATGTGCATATTTATGTGCTAATTTGCCCCTTGCTGTGCTTCAAGTTTTGATAATATTTCAAATGTATGCTTATTAAATTTAGAATGTATTTCTGAAACGGAATCAACACTTGGATGCAATGTGTTGACTAAAACAAGAGCAGGTGTGTAATTGATTTATTATGTCACATTTAGAGCAGGATCTGCTTACCCTTCTGGGGAAGATAGTATCTGCTTACCCTTCTGGGAAAGATACGATATGCTTCCCTTTCTAGGGAAGATATGATCTGCTTACCCTTCGGGGAAAGATAGGATCTGCTTACCTTTCTGGTGAAGATAGAAACTGCTTTCTCTTCTGGGGAAGATAGAATCTGCTTACCTTTCTGGGACAGATAGGATCTGCTTACCCGTCTGGGGAAGATAGGATCTGCTTACCCTTCGGGGAAAGATAGGATCTGCTTACCTTTCTGGGGAAGATAGAATCTGCTTTCCCTTCTGGGGAAGATATACAAATACGATCATTTTAAAAACTCAAGCGAGAGTGGGTTAAACTGTGAATGTGGCTGTTCTTTTTTACTCCCTGTTAGATAAAGTTCAAACATTCTAATAAATCCGTAGCCTGCATGGATTATTTCGTGAACAACCGCTAAAATAAAAATCTGTTTCATTTTCCAAACCAACAATTGTCATTTTGATTTACATGTTTTTCTCGTAAGCTACCGTCAAATCCAAAGTTGAGATTTCGTAACTAAGGAGCCGCCATGTTGACTTGCTGAAATCAGTAAATATGCGAATAATGCAATAGAATAGAAAATCAAACAAAATCTACCTTGATAATCAATTTTAATACAATAGTAAACAACATTTCAATGGTTCACGTAACAGAAAACTTTCAACTCTAGCGTTTTCATTTGTATGACTTCATGTTTTGAAATGATTGAAATTCGCCAAAAACATTAATAAACTTTCGCGGAATTTTATTTTATTTTTAATTTGTTGATTTCTCCGAGGTTTTGTGCATTACTTCTTTTTATTATGCATACGAATAAGAATAAAAGTATTTTTTTCTTTTTTTAATTGCAATTTTTAAAACAATAAAATTATGAAAGGGTTTCAAATAGGTTTCAATACATGTGGATTTAAGTGGGAAGTATATTGTAACAGCCATTATTATGTACACTAAGTATAGATATATCGTACAAAGCGAAAGAAGCACGTCATATTAGAATGTTGTTTTTTAGTTTTGAAATGAGTTTGTTCACTTAATTTTTCGACAAATAAACATATTTTTGTTCCCTGTTCTGTAAACGAAGAAATAGTTATTAACATTAAAGATTAAAATGTGCGTTTATAGAATACACAAATCGTGGGTTTTTTTTCGGTTTTTTTAATTTTCGTATATATATTTATTGATTTTTTCTTTGCTGTAATGACAAATTACTCGACCTACGTTAGTTCAATATGTCAACGAATGACCAGAGAAATCACCTAGTCAATTGCAATTCATATTTGCAATTTGTTAGATCGTTTAACAACACAGTGTTAAGGGCATCCGATACAGTTTCTCAATTAAATGTCATTTTAATAATTTTGTAATATGTTGTAGGCCTTGGCGAGTTATAAAATAAAACACAAAATAAAACATAGGTCACTGTGCTTGTTTTCGAGAAAATTGAGGCTGAAAATTGAGGATTTGTGCAATTTTGTAAAAAAATTGGCAATGTTATAATTTTTTTGGAGCATATATTTTTCGTCGTAAATTATTAAGATCGGGTTCAATCTGAAGCTGTGATAAATGACAAAAAAGGAAAAAATAAATCACTACACGAATTACTATGCAATTATTCAAGCCTTGCTTGACATTGCTGACCAGATGCTCAAAGTGGTATTTTTTTAAACCTAAAAAAATGGAAATAAACTGTTTCTGAAAATGTCATTTTTATCATTTTTCTGCATAAACTGCATTTTGTCATGCTTTCTCCAAATCTCAAATAAAAAATATAGGTCATCGTGCTTGATTCCATGATAAACGCGATTTATCCTAAAAATTGCGTCCCCCCTTTGTGACCTCAACGTTAGCGCCCAACCAATTGGATGTGTATTTCTTCGGCCAAAAGCTCCAAAAATATTAGGCAACCGAGTTTGCTTGTATGTTTTTTTCTTGAAAATGAGTTTTGTATTAGCTGAGCACTCTACAAGTGAAGCGAGCGGTATATATATTTTTCAAATTGATGTATCTAGAAATTATGTACATGCTTAAGCTTGGTTACTTCATAGAAAAGGAGAAAAACATGCTCTTCTTCATATTATTTGATGTATTGGTGGCTGTCCATACCTGACTTTCTTAATTCGATGTGGTGTAGTTAATTTGTCTTTTTTTTGTCTAGTACGTGAATCTTTATCTTTATCCATACATCATTCTCAATTTTATTGTCATGGACATGTGTATCTAGCAAAGAAGCACACTTGATGCAGTTTAACAAGAGATATTATTTTAGTTCAGTAATCACGTGTGTTGAATACAATTTAAATATGTGTATGCATCCCAAAAAATGCCCCTGAAAAATATTAAATATTTTTAGGATGTAGTTGTGTTCATTTTACGATTAGAATTGTTTATTTACCGCTTGAGATAAATTTGGAACTATTTATTCATAATATGGATCGTGACACAATGGTTTGAACCCGGTTTTGTGGCATGCCAAACCTTCCGTTTAAATGGCAAAGTTAATTATGACATTAAACTGACAACATTACATAACAGGACTACAATACAAATAAATGAGAGAAAATATGCTAAATGACATGAAATTGAGTTCAGTATTAATGAACATATGAACATAAAAACTTTTTTTATTTCTTTTCCAGTTTCGTCTCACATTTTAAGGGATTGTAGCGATCTTTCTCCTGGACACCATGACGGTATCTACAAAATACAACCTGAAAATAGAACGGAAATGAATGTTTATTGCGACATGACCACAGATGGTGGCGGTTGGACAGTATGTTACCTTTAACGTTTAATTTACATTTGTTGTTTCGATTTTTTTCCCTACTCGTGACGCTGTGGTTTTTTTCTTTAAACAAAATTATCACATAATTATTAAAGTAAGAGAGCGATTATATTTTTTTTTATTATTATGAACCATATTTTAAAATGTATCTGAGTGTTAAAACCACCTTTGATTTTCCCTATTAGTCTTTGTTAAATTCAATTTTTTTCAAATTAAGAAATACTTGGCATGATTATAGTTTAATCCTGTCCAGTACTATAGACAAATTAAGCATACCATATAATTGCATATAAGAAAATAACCATCACTGGAAGTTAACCAATCAAATTTTCCCTTTTTTTCTTTATCTGTGTAAAAGCTTTAGTAAACATGACACCTCAAGTTTACAATGTTTTTTATAGAAATACCAAATAAAAAATAATGATACTTTTAAACACCCCAGATATATGTTTATGATTCAGATGTTGTTTTTTTTACTGAAATAAGGTTTAACTTTAATTTCCAACAACTGTCAAATGTGCGTATGCAACCGGATGTTAAGTGATATGATTTTGTGGTATAACACCTGCATATATATGTTTTAGTCATATAATAGTCTTTATGATACTTATTTCAAATCAATTTGTTATTTTCAATCTTTCATAATGCACTGTTATATATTGAATAATTATAATATGTCGTGTTAACCGTTTATTTAAGTTTAAAAGGAAGGATAAACAAAATTATAACTAGCCCATTCTACAAGGATACCTAAAGTTTTATGGATACAAGGTACAAATAAAAACAGAAACACAATCACTTACACATATTTAAGCCAAATGATACCATAGTTCTATATCAATTATAGACATCAAAGTTCACTGATCATGCTGATTTACAAATTTAAAGATTTAAGTCAGTGAACTTTGATGTATATTGGTTAAATAGATAATGATATCGTTTTTAGACTGATCACCACTTTCTTGTACTGCCAAAGAACCTATATACATCCAGTCTGTTTACGGAAGTACTTTCATGATATTCAGACATTTTTTGAATATCTATGATGACTCTGTACTTTTTCTGCTATCTTTATAAGCCTTCGACCACTAGACTAAGAACTTTCTGGTGTTTTATCATGCAGTGAATACACAATTATCAAAAATTAATTTTTTACTTGTATGTAAAATTATTTCATATTTTTTACACCTGATTCATACCTTAGTTTAGGCAAGTATCTTTTAAGATACTGTAGTTTTGTCCAATCACAGTGTTCAGATACATCGACTTAAGAAGGGTACACAAAACAATGCAAATAAACTCATCATAGATACAAGGTTGAAGTTTTATATTTGCGCTAGACGCGCGTTTCGTCTCGAAAGACTTACCAGCGACACTCGAATTTAAAAATGTTAAAAGGCCAAAAAGAGCAACTTAATTCCGGAATATAAATACTACCGTGCCACATATAATATCAAACTTGTTTCGTATCAATATAACCATAGTGTTATTTTATACATGTTGATAATGAATTATTGTCATAAGGTAGTACAGAGAAGATTTAATGGAGAAATTGAATTTATGTTGGATTGGAGAAGTTATAAAGAGGGATTTGGACACGTCTATTCGTAGTTTTGGCTAGGTATGTTTGAACATTTGTTTTTCCTGACTTATTTTAATATTATAATAATAATAGCAATTTATAAGAAGAAGAAAAATAATAATGAAAACTAAAATAAATGAAGAAAATAAACAGATATTTTTCAGAATTCAGAATTTTAATCAGCGAAACCAAAATATCTGTAGAAGTAAGCATCACAGTTGCTTCTGTTTTTACATATTTCTTACTTCATGTTTTAATTAATCTATTTTTTTTCTTGCTTTGAATGATAATTTGTCGGAACTCGTGTAAACAAAATGTCTTCATGATGTGGTATCTTATTTCCTAAAAGTGACTGAATTGTGCTTTCTAGATTGATATTGATAGAAATTGATAATTTATATAAAGTCAGGAAGCATATCATGGCATAATTTTGTATCTCGATCAGAAAAACTCACAAGAAGTATATATGGGGTACATTAAAGTCTACTTTGAAGCTGTTTAGAAAAAGGTAAAATCACAAAAATACTGAACTCCTAGAAAAATTCAAAACGGAAGGTCATTAATCAAATGATAAAACACTTCAAACGAATAGAAAACAACTGTCATATTCCTGACTTAGTACAGACATTTTCAAATGTAGAAAATGGTGGATTGAGCTTGGTTTTATAGCGCTAAACCTCTCACTTGTATGACAGTCGCATCAAATTCCATTATATTTACAGCGATGTGTGAACAAAACATACATAATAGGTAAAATAGTCACAATATGGGTACAGCAGTCATCACTGTGTCACAATCTCAAAACAAACAAATATTTAACTAAAAAGCACAAAAAGCATCTATCAAATTTAAAAACCACATGCATTGCTTCGCATGTATGACGTCAGGAAATATAAACGTCACATAGGAAAAAATGTAAAATAATTTTGTCGTTCAAAGTATTTTCAAATAAAGTATAATTTCACATAGGTTAAAGGGTGGTATACAGGGTAAAAAATCAAAAGTAATGTAAGAAATAATTTCAGAATCAGACCGAGATTTAGAATTATCCAGAAGTTCTTTAGAATTTTTAAGAATCCACATATGTTTAATACCACTACACGAGTAAAACAATTTTGTCGCTCAAAATATTTTCAAATTTATAATAGAACAATAACATAAAGGAGGGAAGTACAGAGTCACGTCATATGAACCAAAGAAACACAAAAAGTCGCACATACAAAACACACCAGCAAAAATGAAAGATAATACAAACACATTGACGGGATGTATAAGTACCGAGCCACGTCAAATGGATATCAGAGAGAACAGATCAAACAGTAAAAGTCATATTAATAATAGAACAAAGACAAAAAAAGAACAATATGACACGTTGACAAAATGAAAAGCATCGTCAGTACGCAGAATATATACATCAAGACCATCATGTATTATTTGTGAAGTTGATACGGAATATGATAGAACTAGACACTTAAATATCCGTTTCATAAATGGTAATAATTAGATAGAAATACAATGCTTAATTACTCTGTAACGCATCTGGTCTCATTTTTTTCAAAAATTCGTGCTATTCTCTCATTTTCTATTTGTTGCCTTGATTTGCCGCTATTGTCGATATATATAATAGGAATATCGGTTCATACTAGTGTCTTGATTAAACATTTAAGTTGTGCTTCAAACTGTAAAAAGAATTAATGTATATATGTAGTATATATAAACACACTGAGTGTTTGTTACTACCTCAACCTCGTAAATACCACATACTTTTATGTTGATTTTAAGCTAAGCAAAACAGGTAAAATGTTATGTACTATATGTACAATTTTGAGAAGGTAAAATATTCAATTATGTCAATAGATTATTTATTTACATGTTGCAAAACAACTCGAAATAAAAAAAAAAATGGGATTGATTGATGATTTGAAATATGTGCGAATTCGTATTAAGTTAGAAAATCTGAAAGTATAAGTTTTACATTTTCGTTGAATTCTTTTTAACAGAAGGCTTTATATCTCAGAAATAAACTTCTGCAGTCAGTGGTTTGGGATGAAAGTCAATTTCTGTATATTCTTTCTGTTTTTATAATTTTGCTCATCAATCTTAAATGTAACACTGTTTCAAAGTTATATTCTTTCTTTTTTTTAAAGGAAACGACAATATACATGCAATTGTAAGACATTCCGGAAGATCATACAAAGTACGAATTGATTTGGAAGATTTTGAAGGCTTTCCAGCCTTCGCTGCGTACTCTGATTTCTATGTTGACAGCGAGGAAACCAACTACACACTTTGTCTAGGTCAATATAGTGGAAATGCAGGTAATAAACAAAGATCGTTTTAGCTCAAGTCAAAACGGAGTAGACTAAATAATCGTTTAGCTCAAAGCAAAACGATTAAACTAAGTATCATTTTAGCTCAAAGCAAAACGGATAAAACTAAATATCGTTTAGGCTCAAAGCAATCGGACTAGACTTTATATCGTTTTAGCTCAGAGCAAACCGGATTAGACATGTGATGTCTTCTACATACTACATGTTCTACAGTATTTGTAATCCAACATTAACGATTGTATTTATTGAATTGCATAAACAACATTGATATAACGACCTCAACTTAAATATAGAAAACAATAACAACAAAATTGATAAAGTGAGTTGTACCTTTGTATAATATTTCACCACGAGGAACCTTGTTGATTTCTGTAAAAAGTTTCACAATTGTGGACAATTTTCCCGTTTGTGTCATAAGAAAATGTAACCTTTCGCTAAATCAAGAGTGTTTGATCTCTGTTAATAGTTATACACTTGTATGATAATTTGCCCGTTTGTGTCATAAGAAAATGGAACTCCCCCCCCCCCCCCCCCCCCCCCCCCAATGAGAAGTGCTATATCCAGATTGCAAACTTCGGGATTAAAGCTGATATCAACCAACATGGTGACTCTTCGTTTGTATAAAATAGAACAGACAGCATGTAAGTCCCCGAGGATATTATCAGCCCAGAAGTCAGTGATTCGGTACTGACAAGATTTATAATATTTTTGCTTATATGAAATATCCTTTTCATGAATTAAAAATAAGGTGGTACATAACACCTTCACTTAAATTAATATGGGTCGTTTGATTTTCATTTTGACAAAATATGTATTTTGACTCTTTAAAACAAAATATCAAAAGTTTCAAAAAACTTGAACCACAAACTTCATCGAAAAATATCAATGGATTCATTGCTGTTTGAAAAACACTTATGTTGATAATTGAGAAGCTTACTATTTATTTTAAATATAGAACGTGCTTAAAACGTTCAGCTGATTTTAACAAATCTATCTATATGTAATGCTGTGCACCACCAAAAGAAACTCAGTGTCTAACTTTTTCGGACCTTCTCTGTTGACCTTAGATGAATTTAGCTACTCTGGTTTGGTCTTGAACAGTGAAAGAGCTCTTAATGTTACATTAGGCTTACAAATTGTTTTGTTTGAGCTTTTCTAATGAATGTAAATCCGATCCACATCGACAGGTTGGTGTGAGATAATATATTACCCATGAACAAGATAAAAGTATACTAGGTATATGCTATTTAGAATTCCAAATGAAGGTGACATTTGGGTGACTATTTTGATAAAAAATAAAAAAATAAACAGATCGTTATTATCAAACCATTAGTTTTTTTGTTGTTGTTGTTTGGAATTACAACAAAAAATATATTAATGCATTATTAGCTAACCTAAATTGATTGCAGCTATACAATTATAACAACAAATGAAAAGGTGTCTTTTCCTTTGTTACAAATCTAAAAACCATCTTCAAAAACGATCTCAATTAAAATGTATATCTTGGTTCAAAATGCTAGTCTTTATTTATTTTTGGTGTGGAAGATGAGTATAGTTTTGTTGTTGTCACAAATTTGTGGGGAAAAACATCTTTATGTGTTCACATTATAACGAATCCTGATTTGTAATTCTTATCAAATAGCTGTATCAGAATTATAGAACTGCTGATCATTAACAAATTTACCAACAGATTCATTGTGGTTTGTATTTAATAAACATTTATAAACCTTGTTTAAAGAAAAGACATTGGGATTTATTCCTGTTATCTAAGCTTAAGAACATTTATACTCCATGAATTTATTTGCATTGCGTGTATGAATATTACTTTTTAATGTGAATTTCACATATAAAATGTTAGCCCTTGTTGTTGATTCTCTTGAATTAAAAAAAAATCGTCCTTTTTTTCACAACACATTTGATTTCTCTTGCATTGTATTTTTCGGTTATGTTTGAATTTTGATAATGGTATGTAAAATTATGCCCGTTTATTGTTACTAGTGATGCCTTTTCAGAATTTGTTAAATATATTATAGGTGATGCAATGATGGATGTCGATATGGACAGTCTTAGTGGTATGATGTTTAGTACATGGGATCGTGATAATGACAATAGCAAATATCCCTGTTCCTATGTGAAGTATAGCGCCTGGTGGTTTAATGACTGTACACGTGCTAACATCAACGGACTATATACTGGACATGCTCAACTTTTTACAAATCAGGATCGGAGTGTACATTGGAAAAAATGGCAGCAAGATAATTCATTGAAAAGGACTGAAATGAAAATAAAACCAATATAAAAATGTAGGCATGTACAAAGTTCCACTATAACACTTTTAAATGTGGTTGATATCTTAGCCGTAAACATGATAAATGTTTGCACCTGTCCTAAGTCTGGGAATCTGATGTACAGTAGTTGTCGTTTGTTTATGTAATTTATACGTGTTTCTCGTTTTTTTATTTAGATTAGACCGTTCGTTTTCCCGTTTGAATGGTTTTACACTAGTAATGTTTGGGCCCTTTATAGCTTGTTGTTCGGTGTGAGCCGAGGCTCCGTGTTGAAGGCCGTACATTGACCTATAATGGTTGACTTTTTTCAATTGTTATTTGGATGGAGAGTTGTCTCATTGACACTCATACCACATCTTCCTATATCTAGATAACACCTTCATCAATGTAATCAATAGATTTCTAACTTCCATTTGGTTTTAAATATATGATACTGATTCATCGTTGTTTTGACAAGAATCTGACTACCACATTAACTGTTGTATTGTTTAAAATCACACACCATCGTTAATATACGTTGTGTTATTTTCATGTATACTTTTGTTGTTTTTATAGTTATTAAGATGATAACACAATGTTGACTGCTGTACCCCTATTTTTGACATTTTTACCTATTGTGTTTTGTTTACGCATCGTTGACAAAGTAATGGAATTTGATGCGACTGTCATACAAGTGAGAGGTTTAGCTAGCTATAAAACCAACTTCAATCAACCATTTTCTGCATAAGAAAATGCCTGTACCAAGTCAGGAATATGACAGTTGTTATCAATTCGTTTGATGTGTTTGCACTTTTGATATTGCCATTTGATTTGGGATTTCCTTTCTGAATTTTCCTCGGAGTTCAGTATTTTTGTGATTTTACTTGCATTGGTTTTGTTCGTTATTAAAATATTTCTATATTTTTGGTTTGTTTGGGTTGGGGTTTTTTTTGTTGTTGTTGTTTTTTTTTTTTTTTTTTTTTTTTTTGTCACGTATATAAACATTTCTTGATATATGACACATCTTAACTTATATAAATATGAAAATGCAGGTTATGAAACCATGTAGTTTTGTTACAAAAGAAGACTAACTTGACAAGACTGGTTGAATAAACACTACTCTAATAAAGATTTAAAATACTTTCACAAAAAGAAATCTTATTTCATATAAAACCCGTTAAGTGAAGCTGAACAAACAGAAATCGATTTTATTATTTTGAACTCATTGATGCTTTCGA
This sequence comes from Mytilus trossulus, assembly GCF_036588685.1. Taxonomy (NCBI): domain Eukaryota; kingdom Metazoa; phylum Mollusca; class Bivalvia; order Mytilida; family Mytilidae; genus Mytilus; species Mytilus trossulus. Next base: position 65,923,857 of record NC_086380.1, on the reverse strand, counting down.
TATTTATTTATTAATTACACCTTGCGTAAGAATCCTGGATTTTGATTGGTCGATAGCCGGTGTATTTTTCAACAATTTTGCTGTTATCAAATGAATATCGTTCAATATTTAACGCCACCGGGGTATTTGCCAAAAGGATATGCCTTTTTTTACTCTCTCTGTCGTGGTATTTGCCAAACAATACTCTATCCGACTGGACGCTTGTAACGTTACGATCATCAATGCGTTTTTGAACATTAACATTCGGTGTAATTGAACAGATATATCATGTTCTTGAAAAATACCAGTCTTGAGAATGAATTTCCCTCGCTTTACGGCTCGCGAAATTTCACATTCTCTCGACTGGTATTTTTTGCAAATACCCCTCCTTAACATGATATATCTCTTTAAAACATATCCACTTCGTACAATCAAGATGCCATATAAACCTGTTATATCAGGTTTAAATTCAGCTGTTCCAGAACTGGGTAGATTCGAAAATAAAAATGTAGGCAAATTTTGAAAAGCTGAGAAATCTGAGTATTGTGTCAGTGGATTTAGTAAAGGTGGAAAAGGATCCGAAAGTAGCAGTGATGACAATGAATGAGGTAACGTATTTCCTATTATTAACCACATCGTTGTCAATATATTGGAATTTGATGCGACTGTCATACAAGTGAGAGGTTTAGCTAGCTATTAAAACAGGTTTGGTCTTTCTACATAATAAAATGCGTGTACCAAGTCAGTAATAAGACAGTTGTTATCCATTCGTTTGATGTGTTTAAGCTTTTGATTTTGCCATTTAATTATAGGAACTTTCCGTTTTGAATTTTCTGCGGGGTTCAGTACTTTTGTGATTTTACTTTTTATAAATTCAAACAATTTTTCATAGGTAAGTTGGAAAAATTGATTTTGTCAGGTACAGTGAAAATAACAACAAACGTAGATTTCTCATTTTTTCATACTTAGAAGATGTTCATCAGTTAGATAGCTTAGTTTGTATTCAATATTCCTGGTAAAGTAGTATTATGTACTGTAAAAGACGGGCGAAAGATACCAGAGGGACATTCAAACTCAAAGATCAAAAATAAACTGACAAAATCATGGCTAAAATAGGAAAAGAAACACAGACAAACAATAATACACAAGACAAAACATAGAAAACTAAAGACTAAACAACACGAACCCAACCAATATTTGGGGGGGGATAATCTCGAGTGCTCGGAATGGGTAAATATGACAAAGAAAATGTGGAATTTTGCCAATGGAACAACTCTCCACAAGAGACCAAATGACACAGAAATTAACAACTATAGGTCACTGTACGGCATACAATAATGGGCAAAGCCCACACACCATAGTCAGCTATAAAAGGCACAGAAATGACAATGTACAACAATTCAACTGATAAAAACTAACGGCCTAATTTATGTACAAAAACATGCACGAAAAACAAATATGTAACACATTAACAAACGACAACCACTGAATCACAGGCTCCTCACTTTGGACAGGCACATACATACAGAATGGGGATCACAACCCTCCCCTAACATAGGACAGTTGTATAACAGTACAACATAAGAAACGAACTATAATATCATTTGAAAAAGGCTTAACTCATCAGATGGATAAAAATACAAATACTACAAAAACAAGTGGTTGTGGCCGGGTACTTGTAAATCACAACAACAAAAAGATACAAAGTACAGATCGGACAGTACCCGCAGTTACTGACAGCTAGTTCAACGCCACTAACAAATAATAAATAAATTCATGCATCTTAAACTAAAGTACACACCCAACATCCAATGGATTTAGTGTAAAGACGTAATAAACAGTCAGAGAAAAACATGACCTTGTGCAATGACAAGATACAGGTATCGATAGATTGTAGATCCATGAATGTGTATATGTATGTGTAGTCAACAATAATATTTAGTTTGCTTTTAATTTATTGATAACAAATTTAATATAAATACCAATAAAAACAATATTCAATGATCTAATTATAATGTTAAATTGGTAACATTTTAGAAGAAGTTTATTTAAAGAATTTATAAGTTTATCAGGATCGTTTCTAAATTTCCGGGCATGGTAAACAACATTTCCGTAAAAATGAGGATATGGTATCCCGTTTGAAATAAATTTTCTACAGGAACAACCAAACTTCAAAACCAAATCTTTATGGAAGAATTAAGTAACGGTTTTAAGTAATTTGTGGTAACGAAATCCCTGGCTTATTAATTTACCAGTAATACATGTACATAGATTACGTTTGTTAAAATCAAAACCGTCACAACGGACACGGGCATAGCGAACGAGTTGTGACATATAAACACCACAAGATGGTGCAAAAGGAACATCATCATCCAAAAAGTAATTAACAATAGTGTATCATGACAATCTGACATGTCAGAAGAAAATAACCCTTTAAGAGTATTTTGCCTCCCCATTTTTAAACAGTGTGTTTCTTAGTTTCACCATAGATTCTGACTTAAAAGTGAAAGTGTAATTATTTTAAAATGTTTTATATCAGGGGTTGTAAACTCAACGATCTAACAGACAATGCATATCATGCTATGTTTTCTATTTCTTTACCAAGCAAAAGACTTATTAGTGATGCTGGAATCCAAAAAAGTTAAGAAGGCCAAATATAATACGAAGTTGAAGAGCATTGAGGACCAAAATTCCTAAAAGTTTTGCCAAATACAACTAAGGTAATCTATTCCTGAGGTAGAAAAGCCTTAGTATTTCAAAAATTCAAAAGTTTTGTAAACAGTTAATTTATAAATATGACCAATTCGACATTTATCTTTTCGGGTCCTTTTTTAGCTGACTATGTGGTATGGTCTTTTCTCATTGTTGAAGGCCATTCGGTGAGATATAATCGTTGATTTCTTTGTATTTTGGGGTCTTGTAGAGTTATCTTATTTGTATTTATAACTTATCTTCTTGTTTTCAGATTCCCCACAATTGAAATAAATGACTTATGAGTCATTCAGCACCATGACAGACGTAACCTTCGTATCTAGTAAACGGATCTGGTGTAGATGATTAGACTCTCTCTAGGTATGGGTCTGTGCAATTTTATCACAGAATCAACAAATATTTGTACAATTTATGTTTAGGGGTTTTTGCTGTAGACCTATACTTTTCACATGACTCATTAATCAAAGCACAGGTGTGAAGTAAGGAATTTTGAAGCAGTAATATTAGTTCAGCGATAAAGCCAGAATTACTATGATTATGTGTTTTGGGTGAACCTTTATTACAAAATAACCTTTTATAAAAAAAAATGACTTTTTATAACAGAATAACCTTTTATAACGAAATAACTTTCATAACAAAATAACCTTTTATAACATAATAGTTTTCAAATCAGCCACTTCTCCGCGCGTAAACACATATATGTGTTTAGATTATTCAACAAGGATCCAAATATATATTGTGCTAAACTAAAAAACATAATTTTGTCAGGTGTAATGAACATCCTTCTTCTTTTATTAATCTTGAAATTTGGTTCTTTTATTGATTCACATCATAAAATTGAGAATGGAAATGGGGAATGTGTCAAATAAATTCATCATAGATACCAGGACTAAATTTAGTATATACGCCAGACGCGCATTTCGTCTACAAAAGACTTATCAGTGACGCTCGAATCCAAAACAGTTAAAAAGGCCAAATGAGACAACAACCCGACCATAGAGCAGACAACAGCAGAATGTCACCAACAGGTCTTCAATACAGCGAGAAATTCCCGCACCCGGATGCGTCCTTCAGCTGGCACCTAAACAAATATATATACTAGTTCAGTGATAATGAACGCCATACTAAACTCAAAATTCATATATTCATTGAGATCGGTTTGAGGTTCAAAGAACAACAATCTGAACCAGTATCATGAATATGACTATAGGATCATTTGAAAATAATGCTATCGTATTAAATTATATATATATTCATTTGGATAGAGTACCTAAGTAAAAACATTATGTGCTTACATAATGCAGTATAAAACTTCACCATTAAGTGGGATTACAAATAACAAAAAACATGCTGTTAAAAGATATAAATTAGAAACAAGATAAGCTTTTGCATAATATGACAAATAATGAGAACGTCATATTTATTTTTCTTCTTTCTATGATCGTTTTTCGGTCAACCAATAACATCTGGATCTGAAATTAAAAAAAAAGATTATTTCTTGGTGGTTTGAATATTCGTAATGTCGTGGAGTTAGAGATCAGATATTTCAGTGAGATTTGTGTTGCACAGTCTTTATTATACAACAGCTTTAAAAAAAAAGTGGGGGTAGTATTGTTTTACCGCTATCTGTCTGTCCGTCTTTCCAATTAATATTTGTCGTGGCATCTTTCTCAGAAACTACACCATTATGATTTCTGAAATTGGTTTCAGGGTATATATAAGTCAGCTATGTAGCATTGTACAGTGAGCTGTGATTTCAGATTTATCACTTAGCAACTCCTTTTGCGGTCGGGGTATCATTGGTGAGCAGAAGCTTACAGTTGCACTTGTTTTTTGTTTTTTTTCATTTCCTTTGATATCTTTCGCCTCTCTTTTATAAATCCATAAATGCAGGACTATGTCTAATATGCAGCTCATCAATGTATTTTAACACCATTTATACGATGGCTGTGAAAGGAACTTTTTAACCAGGCATCTGTACACAGTTTTAGATTTCAGGTCTTTGGTAGGCTCTAAAATGTTTTGTGTGTATTGTTTTGATGACTGTCTTCTAGTATTTTTTTGCTTTTACCATATGGTGGTGGTTTCTACTGAACGCGTCATTTTTTAATTCTTCACAAGTACCTTCTTCATTTCTGTGTAATTCGATAACTTAAAATTCGTATTCCAACTGGCGTCAATGATATTTCAACATTTGGAAAACAAATTTTAAGTGAATGTAAAAGAAGAAAATAGTCTAGTTTGTTGATTCATCATTTTAACCACATTTTCATATCTTAATGCAATACGAGCTTTTCTTTGTTCCATGATTCAAAGGTAAAACTGTTCTAAATTCGTTAAGAGCGAAACAGTAACAGTTGCGTGCACATGCAGGAACATGTTTTACTATATTTGTACATATAACACTTGATATAATCAAACTTTTTTGCCCAAGAACATTCAGTTGATAGCTTATCACGCACACACGTGGGTGAATATAAAGCCTGTTTTATTTTTTTAATTTTCATATTTTGGTTTTTTTGTGGGGGGGATAGAAAAACTTACCGTGTCTAACAATAACGTTTGCTGATTTATAATCTGTACCAAACTCGTTTGTCGCTGTACAAGACAATACTCCTGAGGTCTGCATATTAACTAGTTTTATAACTGTGCCATTGTTAAACTTGACATTCCGTGGTAATACCGATGAATGATCAACAAACTGAAACGTAACAGAGTACCATTCTTAGTCTTAGAATTCAAATAAATAGAAATCAATCATAAACAAAGACCTCTTTTTATTTCGGGGTTTGCACTATTAAAATTAAGAAGTACACAACTGCTAGATCAAATGTTTTCAGTTGTGACATGTTTAATGGAAATGAGGAGATACATTACGAATACAAACAAGATAACTCTCAAACCAAGTTACAATGTGTAAAAAGAAACCATTATAGGTCAAATATGAATAAAATCAGTTATTTAAGCGCTAAAAAGTCAAAACTAACGAAGGGCAAATCAAATTTTATATGTCAAAAATTAACTTGACCATGATCGAAAAGGGAAAAAATCGTTAAAAACATCAATAACAAACACTTTAGTCCATCAGCTAGTTCTCAAAAGCGCGCTAGTTAAAGAGTTTGTGTTACACCCCAGGGTACCGCGATTTTTTTTGATAGAATTCAACTTCATTACCTTATTGATAAAATACAAGGTGTTAGACTAAAACAAAGTGTCCAAAGGAGGATTAAAAACGTCCTTTCCAATGATCCCCTCATTTAGCAATCACGACTTAGTAATTTTAAATTAAAATTTTTGATATAAAGCGATTAAAAAAGGTAAAGTTTAGGTTTAAACAACTAAAACAGATACAAAACTATCATATCAAATGTAACTCGGAAGATTTTCTGTTTAAAAAAAACTGTGTTTGTACATTACAAACAATCCGATTTATTTTTTTTTGGTTCAAATTAAGGCGTTTTTTCTCCTTTCATAAAGAAATTCGTTATACAATTACCCGTTTTAGTTAATTAAACCTGAGAATTAATCATTATTCAATGTTTAAATTATTTACAGTATTTATATATCGTCTAAAATATGAATTATTTAATAAAATATATGTACGTGCAAATACTCTTTGATTCAGTTTACAACATGCACAATGTATTCACACATAAGCAATATCAATTTGCAACTGAAAACCAACATTTAATTGTCGATTTATGATGTTTTTTGAGACATATTATTTTATAATAAAAGTGAATGTGTAACGAAATATTTATGAAAAAATTACAAATTAAGGTGATTTTTTGCGTTCAGAAAAGGTGTACTCTATCGAACTCAATAAAGGTGTGCTTGATAACATTTTGTGTTTTAGCTATGTAGTGATTGACTTAAGGGCATACGATACAGTTTTGATCCTGTATTTACAAGTTCATGAAAATATTTGCTAAAAATTCAGATTTGTGGCCGTAATTTTTTTTTCGAAAGAAAGACATAACTTTTTTGTTATAAAAGATAAAAACAAATTGTTTTTTGTTAAATAATCGGTAATTTCTGTTTTTTATAAATATCTTTAAAAAATATGCATTTTTTAATCAGAAATAACTCATATTTAGCAAATGTTTATGAATTGAGGAAAAAACGTAAATTTTTACTGCATGTTTATCACAATAAAAAAAAATCCTCTATTTACAGTTTTATAAAATTTGGGTCACATAATCTCCCTGCAAAATGAAACCAAATGCCGTTTTGAAAAATAAGGGTCCATGAACTCGTTTTCAAATTAAATCAGTTTGAATGATAAAAATCAGTCGAAAAATGCATCTTTTCCCGATATGTCATAGTTTGACGTCGCGAAAATAACAAATTACGTTAGCAATGTCATTACCTTCCCTGTAACTGTATCGTATGCCCTTAAGATTGTTTAGTCATTCAATCGACAAACATCGCTTTGAACGAACGTCAAATAGTCAGTTGTGGGATTTGACAATACTTTTCACTTTCTTAGGTTTTTAGAGATACAAACAAAAATGCTTTGTTGGTTTTAGTTTAAATAAAGTTTTTGATAAACGTTGGTTGCTAAATGCACATGAAAGAGCTTCTATATCCTTAAAATGTCGAAATTTGGTAGGAATGATTAACCCGGAAACATCCGCTCAAGAAGAACTCATAAAAATTCAAATGAAGCGAGATGAAACTGATGTTTTGAAATTATTTCAGACACGGCAAAGCTGGCCAATTCCATTATAACATATGAGTAGTTATATGGCTTGTTCCCGGGTTCTGTTGCTTCTTCGGAATGTGCGACCTTCTAATCGCGTATGAAAAGGAAAAAATTGCTTCAAAATTTTTCTTTACGGAACGGCTTCTTCAAAACACTCAAAAGAAAATCATTGCTTACATTTTTAAAAAAGGAAATAAAAGGCAAGCAGTTAATGGCTGATAAGAACAACAAAACATTGAGAGCAGATGAAAAAAAACGTCGCCTGCTTGTCATAGCCCAGACAAGATAGTTGGTTATGCGATAGGTTCTCCAGTTTGAATTATGTCCTCTTCCAATGTTTCTTGCAAACTTTGATGGTACACATGTAATGAAAAATTAAAATCTGCCTTAAGTGGTCTTTTCGAAAAGGCCTACTCCTTAGGAATTAAACCATGTAGATATTTGATCACATTGATCGCAGTTATTCAAACCATTACTAGGATACTAGGATACCTAGCACTTTTTTCGATTTGGCAATTATTATTTTAAAAACCATCCATTTGGTTTCTAATAGTGGTCCCGCATTGATTTTGTCACTGATTAGTATCCCACAATATTCATAAAGAAATTAGAACGGCAGGTCCAGTTGCTTTTGTTGAATATTTTGGTTTTGAAAAGAGTAAACAATCCTATAAATTTACACTTGAATGTATCGATTTATTTGTATTACATGGAAGTATTTGCCACAAACTATATGTTGAAAATGAAATAGCGTAGAATGGTTTTAGCTTATAATCAAACAGGTAGAAGCCGATAAAAAAATGTGTCTTATTGCAAAAACATGCACCTGACAAAGGTTACGACTCCATTTAAAAAAAACTCCTGACACTGATGTGGAAGTATTGGCTTACTATTTTCACAGTTGCATATCAATTCTAACATTGTTAGTCTGCCAGATACTGTGTGCGAAATTTCGTGAGAATATTTGTAGAAAACTGCCAGGATTTCACGCCAATAAAGGTTGTGATTCAGTAAGTGTTGTGTCTGGTAAAGAAAAAAAGCAAAGCCTTCGGCTTTTTGAAACTTTATGTGGAGTTTTCAGAAGGTCTATATAATCTTGGTGAAACCTTTGAAGAGGTTGGCGAATAGTTGTCAAAACACTACGAAATTAAAAATGTCGATGAATAAAGATCGGAACGTTTTGAAATGCAAAAGATGCAATGTTAAAGCACATTAAACAAGCCAACTTTCAGACGAAGGTTTGGAAATCTGCTCTTAAACACAACACTGGTCTGTTGCCAAACAACTCTGGTTGGATTGTTTAGAGCCCTTTGATCTGTATCAATTTGCTAGACCAACCACCAGTGTTAGATGCTTTGATAATTCTGATGTGCTGTTCATGTAAAGCTGGTTGTGCCAAAAAAAGATGTTCATATGTTCAACAATGTTTATCCTGAACAGATAGCTTTATGTTAATGCTCGAAAGCTTGTAGATATAAGCATTATCAAATCGTTGAAATTGCTAACGATGACGACGAAGATGATGGAAATGATGATAACGATAATTCGGAATATGCAGGTGACCAAACTGATGATGATTCTATGGATTGACCTTCTGCGTGACCTTAAAATGTGGTGATTCGGTTGTCAATTTTTTTTTTAATAGAAATCTAGAAACCCTGACAGTTTTGTTCGCTTTAAAATGTGAGTTGTTTCATGAATGTGATGTATAAATGTGTGACAGAATCGTGCATTTCTGGTTGCTTATGTTTGTGTTTGTCGTTGATTCTATGTTTTTGTTTCTTACCATTAAATTTATTTTCAACAGGCTTCATATACATTATGTTCTATGTTTCAATGTGAAATAATATACCATTTAATCAAGAAATTTAGTACGTATGCTTCTTTTCATTCAAAATCATGACTTTTGGAAATTAACCTCCTCCTTTTTTTGCTTGGTCCTCTACGATTTAAAAATTGATTTGAAATTAGACTGCGTTTTAATAATATATGATGTGTTCCATTTAATAAAAGTTATAGTACTGAATACTTGATTAGTTTTACATTTTTGATACACCCTTAAACAAGTCCCCTTTTAACCCCTTTTGGACACTTTTTCAAAAGTCTAACACCTCTTGAAATATTCTTCAGATATTACTCTTTTAAATTATACAAAAAAAATTCGGTACCCTGGGGTGGAACACAGAACTGAATTTTTGCCCTACCAGCTGATGGACTACTTGTATATTTTGCACATTTACATTTACGAAAACCATTTCCATTTAAGTTTCGATGATGTTCAGTTGCACGATTTAATTGCGTACTTATTGTATGTGTTTACATTGTAAGAGCAACACATGTTCTTAAAAGGTTTTGTCACATATGACGGTAATCAGATAGCACATTGATGTATACGAGCTTTGGAAAGGGTTTTAACTATGGTACTATACAATTTGCCACCAAAATATCTGTCCGATAAAATGTCGGGAAAAAAAACTGCATATCGTGATATAAATTGAAACAACCCATCATTTAATTAAAAACATTTGTTCGAAAAATTATTTGAATATGTGAACAGCTGTGCGAAAACTGATTTCAATATGTAAACAGTTGTGCGAAAAATTATTTGAATATGTAAAAAGTTGTGCGAAAACTGATTTGAATATTCATGTGCATCATGTGCAAAAGAAGATATTTACAATTAATGTGATACTCCTTTTTTGCTTTTATATTTAAAAAAAAACTGATGGAAGTTTTGTTACATTTATATGAAAAAATACCTCAATTAAATTTTCTAAATTTTTATATTTTAATATTACTATATACCATTTATTGAAAGTTAACGCAGGATGTTACCAGTTTAACGTAACACCATAATACAATTTGTTATTATCATTTATGTTATTAGCGTGTACAGATCAATATTTTACATTGTAACATTTCTTGTCGTCCTGTATTCGTCAAAAAAAATGTTAATTTTAATCTGCCCAGAGTAGGTATGCATGTATACATAAAGCGTTCATTTCTTATGATCCATTTAAAGTTTAAAAGAGTAAAAGAGTTAAAGTTCTACCTTGACTCAAATCCAGCATCAGTGGAGCCTAGCTGTATATGATTGGCTAAATTGGTTATTAACTTACGGAATTAAATGACCATGATATTTCTGGAGTTGGATGTCCAGTGGCTATGCACGTGAAATTGTGGGATTCACCAGCATTGCTTAGTGTCGTTAACGGAGAAGACACTATCTTTGGTGTATCTAAGACATGAAAAAAACAATTAGATTATATCTATATAACATAATGATCAATAGAGGCGGATGTCGTACTCTTCAAATTGATATTTTTTTATTTTTTCTATGCAAGAATTTTTGATTAGCTCTACATTTCTTTGTGTATCCAATCAAACAATTTCTGTGATATCAAATGGGTTTTGGAGATTAAAATATATAGTCATAATTAAACACAACTTTTATTGTAATTGTTGTAAAATCAATTTGAATTAAAATATGTTTTTCCCAAAAAAACACATTTAATTTTCTAAATGATATGTTCAGCTGTACACCGCTATGAGTCAAGAGAGGCGTTGAAACTAAATCAAAAATTGCCAAATTGAAGTTATTCCTAGCTATAATTTAATTGTTAATATATCTTCAGATCGATTATTTCACAGCAGACGCATGTCTTAATGGTAAGTTAAGCTATACGTCGCACTTTAGTCTAAAGAAATGGTGCAAATATTTTAAATAAAAAATTACCGAAAGTGACTTTGAGCTTTATATCTGCTTGACTAGTTCCAACATCATTTGTTGCAATACAAGTATATGTTCCAGCCGTTTCATTTGTCGCTCGTAATAAAGTCAGGGTTGGACTTGTTGACGGCAATGTTTTCTACAAATGATTAATTTTATTAAAAGAAACAAACGGCGGAAAAAAATGAACACAATGGACCATACCAACAACCGGTCAATACCTATTTTTTCCCTAGACAAACATCCTTACAAAATATAAGCAAACCTAACAACACACAGTTAAGTCTAAATTATTACAGGCACATAATGCAGTGAGAATATAAGATGAACACACCATGTCCAACCACTTTCCCTTTTTCAAAGTTTCTTGTAACGAAAAAGTAAGAAAAATCTTGCACGTTGAAACAACGAACAGTATCAATAGTTTAATCAATAATCTGTCCGAAGTACACGAATGACCCAAGCGCACTATCATTTTATATGTTCAGTGGACCGTGAAATTGGGGGTGCAAAACTCTCATTTATTTTCAAAATACAAAGATCAATTCATAGGGAACATGTGTACTAAGTTTTAAGTTGATTGAACTTCCACCTCATTAAAAACTGCTTTTTTCAAAAACTTTAATCTGTAGCGGGACAGAGGAACGAACGGCGAACAGACCGAAAAACAAATGCCAATAGGGGAGGCATAAAAATAGAAAAAAAGACAGTGCGTGATTTGGAAAGCAGGACCACAATGTACTTGCAATTATACCATGTATATATAGCTACAACTGTAACGTATGAATGAATATTTATGCATTTTTCTAGCCATAACATTAAGAAAATAAACAACATCACAGATTCCCTACATTTTCGGAAAATAAAACTCCTACTGAGGCATGTGAAGATTGGAGGTTTGTTATGGACAATCCGGTTTCCAAATTCGATGAATTAGCCCAATTATGATGAAAGGGGCATCAGTCAATAATCAATCATTCGATGAACCAATCGATCAATCAATAGAAAATACACAAACAATGAATCGATTCCACAATTTTCGTACTATTGTTTAAATGAAATCATTATAAACCCTATATAAAAGAGTGTTAATGTTAAATTGTTTTGAACATAGATTCAAAAGTTAACACAATCTTTACTTTTCCCAAAATTGGTGGTGTTCGTGTTGCTAAGTCTATGTTGTGTCTTGTGTACAATTATTTGTCTCTTTGTCTTTTTATTTTTTAGCCACAGCGTTGTCAATTTTATTTCAATCTATGAGTTTGACTTTCCATCTGGTATCTTTTCCCCCTCTTTTACAGAAAATAAAACTTAATCACGTCCACTGAAAATAAGTTTGGAAATCAATTATCCAACCACAAACTTCCTGTAAGATATACAATCACAAAATTATGATAATAAAGATATAAAGATTTGTTTATGTAGTGATTGCAATGTTTTTCCTTAGTTGTAAAAATATTGAATTATATTTCCTTACATTAGTGAATTTCCATTTTATTCGAGGTGTAGGAATACCAGTAACATTGCATACCAGTTTTGCGTCAGCATAATAATTCACCTCTACCTCGGAGAGTGCTGTAATCTTAGGTGCAACCTGCAGATGGTGTTTTGCTACAAAACATACATTGACAAATCAATGTGCACATATTTAAAGCATTTGTAGAAAGCATTTCATAATAACAAATTCTAACATTTAATGATAAGATTTGGTTTTTTTTAAGGGCTAGTAAAATAAAATGATCAAGGTTAAAAAGTGCCAAAGGAGAGATCACTTGCAACATGAAATTCTTCAAGTGACATGAACTAGCCACCATTAAAAAGAACGCGATGGGGACATTTAAGGAATGGGTAAAAAATTTATATGTTTCTATATTATTGTACAAGGAAATGGACGTAGACTGTGTATATCATAACATATTTGAAGCATTTCGTCTTTAATTCACACTGTTTCGCATGTAAGTTTCATCATAAATCGAATTCCCGATATCAGTTGCTGGCGAAATAGATATGAGTTATTTAGAAACAGGATACTAAGGATTTTGCATTTCAAGCATAGGGGAGTTGTTTGTTAGGAGTCTTATCGATACTTCGGTCTACATTTGAACGAACAATTGTGGTAGTTCCTTATTGTTCATTCGACAAAGGTATATAAGCAGACCTATCATTGCCTATCTTATCCTTTTCTTGTTTTAGTTAGGATCAATTACACTTAATACAATTACACTTAATACTTAATACTTGTTTTAGTTAGGATCAATTACACTTAATACTTAATACTTACAATTGAAATTGTAAGGGTGTGGGACTATTACTGGTGAACACGAAATTATTTAAATTGAACACATAATAAATTGTGTTAAATGAAAGTTGACGAATAGAAAAAAACTGTATTGGTAACTGTTGCAAAAAACGCGTATCATAGAATTTAACGTTTATGCTAAATTGATATATTCAGTTGAGTTGCATTAATTCTAGGAAACCTAAAATTGATTACATTCAAATTGTAATTGATCAATATAACATCAAACGTAAAACTCAATGAAAACTGTTTTTTAAACTAACTACCGTTTGTATTTTTGGAAAACATTATGTTTCTTCAAAGGATAGCTAATATTAATTTTTGAACATAACAAGATGATAAGAGTCGGCAAAGTTTATTTCATTTTAAAAGATATAACTTAAATGATTTTATTGTGAGAACATTTAAGCTGTCATAAGATTATTTTTTCAATATTTAAGTGGGGTATATAAAACAGTCGTTGGTATGGCTTAAGTCATACGTCGGAAAAGCAACACGAATTTAAGGCAGCGAAGTAGTGAGCACTACGGTGTTGACATGAATATCAATAATGTGATCATTGTTTATAAATTTCATGTTACAAAACTTAGGAATTTCTTATCCTAGATAACCTTTGCCCCATTTGGCACAACATTTTGAAATTTTGGGTCCTAAATGCTCTTAGACTTTGTACTTGTTTCGCTTTACAACTACTTTGATCTGAGCGTCACTGGATGGTCATATGAAGACGAGACGCGCGTCTGGCGGAATTAATACTAATCCTGTTAACTTCGATAACTATTTACTAATCTAATAAAAAGTAACTTACCATTGACAGTTATATGAATTATTTTTATATCGTCACCCCCTCTGTTTGTCGCAGTACACATATAGTACCCTGCGTCGGCAATCGTCACATTTTTTATGACTAAATAATGGTCAACCTGTTTAACATTTGACTGTAACTTTGCCTGAAATACATCGATCATTCAAAATAACCATGACTAATTTATTTGATATCTTGTCTTGACTTTTAAAATCGTCTTTTGTAAATAAAGGCAACAGTAGTATACTCTGTTCAAAAACCATAAATACGTAAATGCTACGTACATCTCAATTATGTACAAATAATTATATAAACGTTTAAAATTTATCTGTATTTGCGTAGACGCACTTCAAAATGCAAGATTTCAACAGATTTTGTTTGTATTCAAAGTTACCATTACCATTTTGTTTAGACGACTAATTTACTAACTTCAATGGATTCCCATTTTACTTTTGGGAGGGGAATTCCCTCTGCAAAACAAGGTAACACAAAACGACCTGTCCCTTCTTTGATACTTCTTTCTTCTGATAAAATAATACTTGGAGGAATAACTATTTCTAGTCCTAAAAATAAAATGAATATCGTCTATAAAATATAAGTTCAAACATTATGGTATGGTGTCCTTTGGTCACTATTTGTTACTTGTTTCACCTGGGAAATAATCCACGCTTCTAATGACCAATGCCCCTTAGAACCTTTTTATTTTAACTCAATATTGATATCATATTAAGAGATTATTATTTATACAGATATTTGTTTTAGTTTTTGGCAAACTAAATATTGTCAATATTTTTTCAATATATGATTCATCTGACAAAACATCAATCTTGATAAAACTTTTTTGAAAACACAACTTATTGTCTCAAAGTTGATTTAGGTACTAGTAATAGTTACAAAATGGTCGTGTGAAAAAAATATTCACAACAGAAATATGTATCATTATATTTTAGATTTACATCAATTCGATTATTTTATATTAATTGAATTATAAATCATTTGATTGACAACAAACCAAATGTTAACGACTCTCACTTATCTTTATACACTGCTTTTTTTCGAAAATATTCGTGCTGATATTTTGAGAAATTTGTTTAGTGTAAGCATTTTAAAAGTTTTCTTAATAAGAAAATTGTGTAATGCAACAAAAATGACGCGCAGATACACTAAGCATTACCGACAGCTCTTCGTTTCAAATGAAAAATGCATGTTTTTCTAAAGGTGTACAAGTACAAGATGGACTATTAAGAAGTAACAACAATGTGTGCAAATAGATCAAAATTTTACCCATCTCATTATCATATGTTCAATGAACCGTCAAATCTTGAACATACTCTAACATGGTATATTTACATTGTCAGGAAAATGTAACCACAATCTATATAAAACCAAAGCTTTAATCTTACATAACGCATTAATGCTACAGGCAGATACTAGGTTGGTTCGTTAGCTGGGTTTATGACGTTTTTGAATACTTTAAGCTGCAGAAAAAAACCAGCTTACATTCTCTCGAAATTCAAGTGAACGTATTTTATCTACAGCATCGATAAATAAAGGTAACAGTAGTATACCGCTGTTCAAAAGTTATAAATCGGTTGAGAGAAAACAAATCCAGGTTACAAACAAATTCGAAGGGAAACAAATCAACTGTACAAGGAAAACAACGAAAAAACAGAGCACAGAATGCAACAAAAGACAAACAACAATGCAACATTCATAGAAACGAAATTCCGCTGCAAATGTTTGCAACTTTTCTAAGTCAGAAATCTGATGAACAGAGGTTTCGTTTGTTTATGTGATTTATATGTGTTTCTCGTTTCTCGTTTTTTTATATAGATTATACCGTTGGTTTTTTCCCGTTTTTGGAACCCTTTATAGCTTGCGGTAAGATGTGGGCTAAGGCTCCGTGTTGAAGGACGTACATTGACCTATAATGGTTTACTTTCATTAATTGTTATCTGGATGGAGAGTTGTCTTCTTGGCACTCATACCACATCTTCCTATATCTATTAAATAACAACTGGTATATTCCTGACATGGTACATGACATTCAAAAACAAATAAGCCTTTGTCTAGTTACATAAACTTACACGTTTCGCAGTGTACTCCTGTGTCGCCATTCAGACAGAAACATCTGTATCCGTTCAATAAGTTTATACAAGTTCCTCTATTCTGACATGGGTCACTTATACATTCGTCAACGTCTAACAAAGAAGGATCAAAATATGCTTTAGTTTTACTTTATAATCGTCTAAAAATTTATAAATACATTCAGTGTGTCATCTTTTCAAAAGAATTAACCATGTGATGAATAAATTATACTTTGATCTGAGGAAAACGTGTTAAGAAAAGCTTCTTATATATTCAAACATTAATACATCTCTTACATTGAATATTTTGGTCTTCCATGTCTTTGGCGTGCCTGCTAAGTGAAATGCAAGTTTGTATTGTAGAAAAGTACTGGTTATGCGTTTTGTGTGTTATGAGGCGAAGATTTTCATCAGATCGAGTTAATAGCAATAGCTATATTTTACAAAAGTTATATAGTATGAATCAGACAAGGCAAATTAATGGAACAAATCTATATGATACAGTTTATAGTGAATACATAAAAAGACTGGAACGGATATGTGGTATCCACCACAGGCATCAGTATGTGCACACTCAACAAATAAAAATAATCAAAAGAACAGCGTCTTTATTACGGTTCCTCATCTCAAAGTCAAAGTAAGGATTTCCAAACGAAATAAATAAATGTTCGCCTCATTGCAAGTTTTTACTTCACAAACATTGACGCCTTTACCAATTAAGAAATAGAGAGTTGTTTTCCATTTGTTTGATGTGTTTTGAATTTTGCAATTGGGTAATGCACTTATCGATTTGATTTTTCCTTGGAGTTTGCTTGTTTTGTTATTAACTTTTTTCAGAAAAACAAATGTTTCCTTAAAATATTTCGTTGTGAAAATTTATTTCTTTGTACAATGTATATCAAATAGATATAGGAAGATGTGGTGTGAGTGCCAATGCGACAACTCTCCATCCAAATAACAATTTTGAAAAGTACACAATTTAAGTCAATGTACGGGCTTCAACACGGAGTCTTGGCTCACACCGAACAACAAGCTATGCAAGGATGTATATTTTAAAATATCACTGGAAAATATATCAAATTGATATAGAGTCCTAATGTGTATATGATTAATACTATGTTCTCATTTGTAATTGAATATTTAATCAGAGGCAAGAAAATAGTTTATGTTTTATGAGCCTTTTACATAAGTAATATATTTAAAACATTTATATAGTTTAGCCAGGACAGAACAGACTGACTGAAAAGACATTCATTACTGCAATACGCGTCTGGTGCAGTTAACTGATACACCAGGTTTAATCCACCATTTTCTACATTTGCAAATGCCTGTACCAAGTCAGGAATATGACAGTTTTTGTCTATTCGTTTTTGATGCGTTTTGTTATTTGATTTTGCCATGTGATTATGGACTTTCCGAATTGATTTTCCTCTGAGTTCAGTATTTTTGTGATTTTACTTTTTACAAATGTTACAAATCCGTATACTCACCACCGATGCAATTTTCTCCGGTGAATCCAGGAGCACATGAACATGTATAACCATTGAACTTATTATGACACGTACCGCCATATTGACAAGGATTGTTTGCACACTCATTGACATCTATAAAAGTTATATTGTTAACAATTTGTCTATAATAAAGTGGAGAAATATTATAAAAGTCATATTGGTTGTTAATGATTTGGATACGACCACAACAATCTTTGCCAAAATATACACAGTTAAAAATATGAACAATATTGTGTAAAAATCATTGTGTTAACAAGTTGTGTCAATTTTCCTGAAATTATTGTTCTGGGCCAAAACATATATTAATATATTTATAAACTGAATGCATGCGTTTGTTTTATTTTTATTTCCTAATGTATTTAGCAATACTAAAAGATTTCAAAGCTTTGTATTTTTTATTGGGTTGATATGTAAGTTTATGTTTCTATGATGTTAGTGACTTCCTAATCAAAGTAAAAGATTGTATTGCTTTAATGAAGTATATGTTAAAAACCGATTGGATAAAGGCTCAACCTAACAAGCTGGATAATATTATATTTAGTGTTCACCATTAACAAAACAAGCAAGTGTCATCTGCGGAATATTTTACCGTGTTTGAAACAACTTCTAATATATTATACTAGGTAAATGATAAAAATAAGAAAAGACATACATTAGGTGTTGGAGCAAATCCAACACTTCCGATGGAAAATGGCAATTTGTGCACACATCTTATAGCCCATTTAGTGCCGTCTTTCTTTCGCTAAACTGACTGGGGGTCGGTTAATATTTCATTATAATGTAAATTGTATGTAGATTATCAATCAAAATCTTTTCTTAGAATTTATTAAGCAATAAACTGTATTGCATGCCTGGATATGATTAATGATATAATCTTAATCTGTTTTGCACTTGCAAATGAAAGATTCATAAGCTGCTGCAATTCACTTCTCTTTTCCCTGCTTTCGTCTTTTATTAGACAACAGATTTTGAAATCATCGATTGGGCAAATTGAAACACGTGAAAATGTTAGCTGGCAATGTTTAATCCACCATTTCCTACATACAAAAATGCCTTTATCAAGCTATGAATATGACAGATGTTTTTCTTTTATTCGTTTGATGTGTTTCAGCTTTTGATTTTGATATTTGATTCGGTCTTTCCGTTTTAAATTTTACTTGGAGCAATTATCAATGACTTTATACATAACTTCAACTTCTTTTTTTTCTTTCTTTATTTCTGGATAAATTTCTTTTTGTTTTTTTTATTAGAAAGACACAAACATCCTAGCAGAAATAGATAATTTGAAAAAGTTTTTTTTAATTTGCCATAGACGAGATTCTGTTCCGAATTTCACATTTCTAATGAGAGAAAAAGTAACATTATAATGTAATGTACTAGATACGTATTGTGACCTATAAATGTCAATGTCTGTGTCATTTGGTCCCTTGTGAAGATTTGTCTTATAGGCAAACATACCACATCTTCTTTTTATAGATATCGGGTTCTATCTAGTTCATCATTATAAACCGTTCGTCCAGAGTTTTTGGTAAATTTTGTTTACATACCAGTTTCACAGTGTATACCAGTTAATCCTGGTCCGCAGGAACACTTGTAACCTTCGACTACATCAATACAAGTACTATTATGTTGACATGGGTTACTTGCACACTCATCTATATCTATAATGCATATTGAACCCTGGTGAGCCATTTACATATGTCTATAGGCCTACCTCTTGCAAAGTCGTCTTTGTTTTCGTCTAAGAGTGGTTTTTTTAAATATGGATAAAATATAAAGAGGCAATCACAAAGTCGAGTAAAACTATGAACCAAATCATGACAATAATCAAAAAGACAAATGGCTTAACAATAAAACACAAAAATCGCAAGAAAGCATGCAACACATGGAAGAAGACTTAAATTGACTACTGTTCCAAGTAAAAGTCCATATAAGATGATGGTTTGGTTTTCTTATATTGACAAAAATGAGGAGCATAAATAAATAACATAAATGGAAATGGTATTGTATAGCAGATAAGTGCAGGTGGTATTGCTTGTCGATAAAATCGCGTAAATAAAGGATGATTTTTTCTGAAATTGTTCAACATCTAACCCTTATTTCACTTTGTTGATTTTGTATTCACATTGTGTCATACATCAAATTTATTCGTTCAGTGTATTTTCACTTTGTGTTAATATGTCTTTTGATTAAGTGTATTCAATTCCATTTATATTATAGTGTGCCTTCAGTGATGTCAAACTGTTGTTTCAGATAAGGTTGAAAGTTGGTACCTATTTAAACGTTTATACCCGCTGCGTTTGTTTTTATATAAAGGGAATCCCTGCTTGTTATTTTGTGTAACCCTTTAAAATTTCTATAACAAATTAATATGAGATAATGGATGTATAGAAAATTATCAAATTAGCTAACACATTTATTGGCTTCAATATTACATCACAATGCATTTTTTCAATTAAATTATAATACACTACTATAATTTTTCTATCACCTCTGTTATACAGCATATGAACCTACTCACTACTGCTACACAGCGCTCCTGTATATCCCGCTGCACATGTACATTTGAATCCATGCACCTGTTTCACGCAGGTAGAGGCCTGGTGGCATGGAGAACTTTCACAACTCCCTATTTAAAAAAAACATTATATCTTTATAATTGTTACTATAATTTCACAAACAAAAATACACATTTGTGCTATGGACATTCTATTAATCTGGAGTGTCCATGAGAGAAACTGATCTAAAGGTACTAACTTAAATATATAGTCTAACAATTTAAATAATTAAAATGCAAATGATGCGAAAGTTGTATTATTGCATTCGTCTGCACAATACATGTAAAAACAAAGATAAAAAAAGGGTAAAGGGGACAAGAGATGGCTGCCAACAATTAAATTGACTCATTTATAATAATGTTGTGTTCAATATATCATGGAGCATTGATTTTATTTAAAGAAGATAAAAACCACATACCACACATCAAAATGTTGCAATTTTCAAATCCATTGTTTAGAGTTCCTATGTAGCACCAAGGTTCTCCAAATCCATTTGGATTTCTGCAATATGTATGATTTTCATGATATGATACAAGCTGCGAGTTCACTGTTTGCCAATTTAGACATTGATGATTTAAACTGGAAGTGTGTACTGTTCCATTATAGGAAGATCCGTTGTTATTTGTATCGTAGCAATCAACATCTGAAATAATATGATAATAGTTTAGGCCATTTAGGAGTTCGTTGTTGATTCAATATAACATATTTATTATATAAATAAGTATACATCGTTCGGTGATTGTTGATCAAAAGTAATGGATGATAATTCAATTATTTGTGCCGAAGTTAACGATCGCTACTACATTTATCAATCAACTAGCAAATATGGATTATATGAAAATTAAGAGATGATAGGGTAATACATGTATATACATTCTATTTTCTTTTGTATTTATTTTTAAAACAAAAAAAATTTCCGTTTGTCCTAAACGATAAGCTCTTTATTCTAAACACGACATCAAATGAATATAGAGGGACAGAGCGTACCCGCTAATCGTCAACAAATCATGACACGACCCCAAAATGGTCTTAGTCTGGTAAACCAACCTAACAAGAAACAGTAACAAAGGGCGTCCCCTCGTTCACTGGTGGAAGAAGACTATTTAAAGGTTATGTAGCTGCATGTCAATCGGGAATAAAAATTGAACAACAGTTACGATGGATTAATATTTTGTGTCTTATATGTGTGTGGGCTGAAGAAAATAAAATCATGTCTCGAGATTTCATACACATCTTGCTTGGGCATCGTATCTGGGGTTATTTTAAGATGTTAACTGACTTAGATATTCGAAACCTGCTGGAGGAAACTTTTTTAATCATGTCTAATTCTTGTGTTGATTTTGTTGCTTGTAAATAAAAAGGCCTTTATATAAAAACTAAATAGAAACATTTTCTTGCACAAATGTGCAACGCTAATAAAATACAAGAGGCTGTCACAACGACAGCAAACCGGATTTATTAAAATTTATTTGTGTCCTGGCAATATCACATGAACCATAACTGATGAATGATGAAAGTGAAAATCGTCAATATCAAATTTGACCTCTATTTTGTCATCAGTATCAACATATCAAAATTTGAAAAGCTTAGATTGAATGGTTCGTGAGTAAATGCAACAACGTGAATGGAAACGACATTTTACGATCTTTCAAGAACCATAACTCCTGAACGGTAAAAGTCAAAATGGTCAATATTGAACTTGACCTCCATTTTGTTATCAGTAACAACATATTAAAATTTGGGAAGCTTTGGTAGAACCGTTCATGCGTAAATGCACGTACACGACTGGAAACTCCATTTTTCAATCTTTCAAGAACCATAACTCCTGAACGGTAAAAGTTAAAATCGTCATTATTGAACTTGACCTTCATTTAGTTGTCAGTAACAACATAATAAAATTTTAAAAGCTTTTGTTGAACGGTTCATAAGTTAATGCACGGACAACATTTGAGTGACGCCCGCCCGAACGACCGCCCGCCCGAACGACCGCCCGGCCGTCCGCTGTACATCCCCAAATCAATAACCAACAATTTTGTCACAAAAATCAAGTTAAAAATCCACAGAATATGTGGAAAAGAACATCTTTACTAATTTTTGCGTTGAACATGTGCACAAAAAGATTTTTCTATTAAGTTTATATATTGGGCCTATATACTCATTACGTAAGAGCGATAGTGCCCATAGACGAATGAAACAATCCAAACGTTTTAAATAAAACAGTTATTTGGATATTATACAAGGATTATCTTCTTAATTATTTTCAAGTGTTTGCAAATATTTATGCTAACTATAATCGCATAATCACAATTATACCAAGTCATATTTTTCGTATTGATTTTTTACGATTTAATTTGAATATTTTGTCAAAGTGTTTATAGGTTACAACACCTTAATTTCGTTTCATTAATACCACTGATTTAGTAAGCTATGGTATATTGCTCATTGAGTTTGTTTATCAGAGTAGTCAACATACCACAAACTGGAATGTCACAGTAATCAAATTGAAAGCCAGCTCCTGTGTAACACCACGGCTTTTTGAATCCATTAGGATTCCTACAAAACATATTGTTCTCGTCATACGGTACATATGGTGATGCAACTGTTCTCCAGTTTAAGCAATTATGATTATTAGTTGTAACGTTTACTGTTCCAGTGTAGGTGATGCCATTGTTGTCTTTACTATAACAATCAAAATCTATAATATAATGATATTATGGAACTGTAAAATTAAAACTATTTACTAAAGCTACAACATTTCTTTTACTCTTTGTCTAATTCGTTGATCAACTGGAATAAGGAAATTATACATTTTGATCGTAAATTTTCAGGCATTATGTATTACCAATTTTATTTCAACTGATCGGGCGGAGCTTGGTTTTAATTTGCATAAGGACAATCTATTTGAAGATGTGTGTGATAAGGATGATTGTCGTTATAATTATTACTGATTTCTTATCACCTATCAGTGTCATCAAAAGAATTTACAAAATAATTACTGGACACTTCATTGGTGAGTTTATCCTAAAACACCTATCTATCGATGGACTGGTTTATTATGAGCGACCGGTTAAACTCCGCTCAGTCAAGTGAAATAAATCGAGTAATACCTGTAAAGAAACGTAGAGATTAAGAGTCAGAATAGAACCGTACTGGCTTTTCCGGGTCTCTTACATTTACAGAATAATTAAAAGACAAAATTATTATATTTTAACTTAAATACCTGTGTGCATTATTTTATTTAACTCCATATTTTCCCAGGTTATAGTTGTCGTTTTTACCATTGTTCTACATGTTTCACCTATTGTATTTATATTGTGTTATAGATCAAATGTATTTGTTTAATGTATAATAACTTGTTTTGGTTAATATTTCTTTTTGATCGAGTTAAGACATTTCAATTACTATTTTATAATGTGTCTTTCTATGTTGTAATATTATACTACTGTTTCTAGTTTTGGAGAAGGTTAACGCCTGTTAACGCGTTCAAACCGCCGCATGTGTTTGCATCTGTCCTAAGTCAGGAACCTGTTGTTCAGTGATTGTCGTTTATGTGACATGGTACCTTAAGTTTTTCTCGTTTTTGTTTTAAAGATTATACCGTTGTTTTACTTGTTTGAATCGTTATACATTCGTCATTTTGGATTTGTTTGTAGCTTGCTGTTCGGTGTGAGCCAAGATTCCGTGTTTATCTTTGACTTATAATGCTTTGCTGGTTTTTTTAACAGATTGTAGCTTGGATAGAGAGGTGTCTCATTTACCACATCTTCCTATATCAATATAAATATAAGATATACATATATGAAAACAGTATTATATGAAGGTCATATAATACATGTTTATATAAAAAGCTAACATTAAATGCTCATATTCAATACTAAAACTAAAAACAAAATTAATCTGGTCAGTTCCGATAACTAGAAAATCAGCTCAGGTGAGCTCAATGTCATGCTATCACATAACACAGTAAGACAGGAAATTGCGCAGTAAAATATAATCATGACGCGCAAATGTATATAGAGGCAATATATCTAAATATTAATTTTGCTATAATTACTTTTTGGAATCCTATAAGATATTTGTTTAGTTATAATGATCTTATCTATCCCCTGCAACTAACATTATTTTGATTTACCCTTACATCTTCTTAATGCATGGTGCGGTGCTTCTTTCTTTCGGGTAATTGATTACAACCTCTCATCACTGGGTGTTCAAGTCATAAAAAGAAACAAGATTTTATGGTTAATATTTGAATGATGCATTGATTTAACTTACCCAATCTACTCGCTTGAGAGTTTAATATATTTCCTTCCAATAGGATGAGACTCAGTAGCTTCACAATATACATTTCCTTGTTAAAATGATAATCTTCATATGAATGAAATATAGTTTATAAATTTAACAGTTATCTCTGATATATTGTTACAAAAATAAAACACTCGTTGATAATGGGTCCCTAATCTTATCTGAACAACGTATTCAATACTTTCATTTCGTCAAAATATATCATTTTGACTATATATAGGTTCGTATTGCATTGTGTCTTGAACTCCAACCAGGGTAAAAACTTCATCATCAATATTAATTTGATTGTTCGTGTCTTGTTTAGCCTTTAGCAATAAGGCTTAAAGATAACAATCAAGAACACAGTTAAAACTTAGGATTTGTATAATGAGAAGGATTCAAATCTCGCTTTACAAATCCTTGGTAAAATTGATATGTTTGATAAAATTGATATAAAAAAATATATAATAGCATTTCAAGACGTCATAATCCTTGTAATTATTTGGACTAAGTCAAAATGGCCTCTATTAGTCTTGTATTATTTTAATGTTAGTTTCTTGTGTACAATTTGGAAATTATAGTCGTCGTCTACTGAAATTCGTAGCGGTAATTGGTAAAAATAATCTAAACTATCAATCGCGTTCACTCGAGATATAGTTTTTCTCATTCCATTCATAGTTCGCGAAAAGAAAAACCACTACTCACCTATCTTATAAGTGATCGCACTGTAATAATCCTAACCTTCACATTTTCTAAAATGTTTTCCATTGTAATTCCGCCATCTTCGTTTCTATGAGGATTATTTGTTTACATGTGACGTTTGTCACTTATGCTGTTTCCTGAAATGTTCTTTTCATTGATGTGATACGCTTTATACAAATGTTATGAAATTGAACTCCACGGAAACACTTCCGGAAAAAAACAATGGCGGATTCCACCATTCAAAATCGTCTTTTATAGCTGACTATACGTTATGGGCTTTGCCCATTGTTGAAGACCGTACGGTGACCTATAGTTGTATATGTCTGTGTCATTTTGGTCTTTTGTGGATAGTTGTCTTATTGGCAATAATACCACATCTTCTTTTTTATATATACAATTCAAGCAAAAAACACACAGTTATCTGATGCGCGTGTCTAGGCTAGGTACATTTGAACATACATAAAAAGAATCTGCCGTTCTAGGTGATGCAATATTGGTTTTAGTGAGGTCACATGTTCATCCACTATCACGTAATATATCACCCAGAATGTTATAACAAGTCATTTTCTCCGTACAAATCAGGCCATTGAATAGCCATTAGCAAAAGGGGCTGTTCTGGCGTAACTTTTGATGTTTCTGTCGTATTAACCATATTTTACGCCTTATCCATTTAATACCTGTTCATAGCAACTGTATGGGCTTGTTTTAAAACAGTGGCATCATAGATGTTACACCTACTTGAACACTCTACAAAAAACTCGATTTTTAAAGTAATGAAATGAACTATGATTCATACCAGTGAGCCCTTGTTGTGCATAGAAATCGCTCTATATGTCTTTTAATGGTTTCGCATGCGCAAAATTGTTAAAGGGGGCACTAGCTACGAGATCTTAAGTTTGAGTTTTTCTGTTCAATCAATAATGAAAGTGAAATAGTGAAATAACAATTCGCTTTTTGCAGCCAAAAATGTCAAATTACGCTAAGAAACATTGATGATTGTTAATTCACTTGCAAGTGAATGAGTCGACCTCTTTAAATTCATATTCATGTGAACTTCAATTTAACCCCTAGCTAGAGATTGACAACGCATGCAATGTACGTATACTGGTTATTTAAAGAAAAAGAATGTCAACAATGAAAGTGAAACTACGGTAAATCGTTTGATTACTAATTCGATGCACACAAAATCATTCTTATACGGTTAAAAACAATGAAAAACATCTATTTTTAATCTATAAAATAAAATTAATCAGACCTTTATAAATCCAATTGCACGTGTTGGTCTAATCTATTCATATCTTTATTTATGTTTACATCGCTTATATGGTCATCTGAGGTCAAATTGATAGTTAAGTAGATGGCGTCTGGACTAAAATACACACAAAACGAATCTATATATTATATACCCCCTGCTCTATAAACTGTTTCTTTTAGACTTTTGATAGTTTGGATAAATTTTTACATTGCTATAAATAAAATATGAGAATTTGAGTGAAATCGGTGACTATGAATTTGACAGCTAGTGCCCCTTTAAATCAAGTGTATCATAACCTTGAAAAATGTTATCACACCAAATCATAATATAATTAAAAATTCCAAAACACTTATTTTATAGTGTTTTAATGACTTTGTTAAATTTTCGCGCATGTGCAAACCCTGGATATGTCAAATGTACATTTCTATTAAATACTTCACATGTAAGGAATGTAGCTACCAAACCTGATAACTGCTTGTCACTAAAAGAAGGTAAAAGAAAAGTTTTCCAATAAAAGATGTATTTTCAAACTGAAAAAAACTGCCATTTTAGAAAGAGGCCGTGGCCATCTTGATCACCAGCAGTAGTTTCTTAAAAAGTATATGATAATGATGTTTTGTGGTAATTTTCATGCTTGTATCATGATTTGCATAATTCCCTCGATTTTGCCTGCTAGTACCTTCCAATATAACTTTTAAGGACAGGCCCCTTCTAATTTGCCATACCCTTGGAAATCTTACATATCGTCTCAATACTTTACGCTTTTCCATAAAAAAGCTGACAAAATGTTTAAAAAATTCTGCTTTAAATTTCATCTATTCTTCTTCTTATTCAAAACTATTAAAAGTTTAACCCCAAGAGCATAGCTGTCAGTGTCCAAGTTTTATCACAAGTCACTTGCCATCTCCAGCTGATAGCGAAAGTAGGGTAAAGCAGTATCTGTCTTATTAAAGGTTATTGTTGTCATTTAGGTACAGCTACAAATGTTGAGGTATAATATTACCAAAACACTTGCGTGTAAAGTTTCAATAAAGATAATTATATAGAGTACCTGTATAGAATGTAATTCCATTCTTTGGACAAATTATTGATATTTTGAAGTTTACTGGCTATACATCATTCTGTAAATTAAAGATTTTAAATGTTTTCACAGCAAATGTTTGAAAGTTTTTTTCATGTTGACATTATTCAAATTTCATGGCAAAATAAGAAGAATCTTTCCTGCACAACTTTGTACTTAAACAGTTTTTATTTTGATCTTCCATATTGTTTAGTTAATTGTTGATTAAATAATTATTCTGGTCTTGAGCATCATCACATCTAAGTTAGTTCATGTAGTTATGCATCCAAATTTGGAGTAGGGGCAAAAAGGTCCTTATTTGGTCCAATAATAACAACAAATTTAAAAGTTATCATATAATTTTTATATTCTTTGATTTAAGGTATTCAGAAAAATAAAACAAATTTGGCATCCAACAAGTTACCATGGCAACAAAACAAGACTTAATTTGCATAGTTTGTAAAACTTCGTGATTTTCCTTGTTTTTCATCATATTTTGAGTAGATTTTAGATTAAAAAAGTATGTGCGCACCCAAGAAACATCTTTATATTTGGTGAGATTATATCAATGGTTATAAAAAAAGCTTCAGTTAAATTATTTTGCTGTTTCTTGGCTGCGCACGATGTTTCCGCAATGGAAATATAGATAGAAAACTGCATAAATTCTGTATTTTTCATCGTTTTTGTGAAAACAGTACATTATATGACGTAATTGTGACGTCATCAGATAAAAGCTTTATATTTGTCTTTAATATTTCTTGACCCAATGCATTTCTAAACATTATGTGCCAATTTGAAAGTTATCAAACATTTAATTTTCTAGGGCCAAAACAAGGCCTTAATGCCCCTACTCTACATTTCAAAGTTACACTATTGTATGAAAGAAATCATCTTATTTGAGTTTTTGCAATTCTAAATTTTGCGATCAGTATTATGTTTGTGAATAAAGAAAAAAGATGATAATAATGCAAACACAATAATTTAATCATACAAATAAATTTTACATAAAGATATATCACAGTTTACTCATCATTATCTGAATCTTCACATTCATTACCAATTGTATCATTTTGGTCTATTTGAACATTTTCAACGTCATCGGGCTCAATTTGGTCATTGTGGTCATGATTTAACAGACTTACATAGTTATTCCATAGTTTATATGTAAAAGTATATTGTTTTGGTGTCAAAACCCGATATACAGATTGCTGACGTGCATGGTCATGTTGCACACGTTGTTGTACAGATGAAGCAGGTCTGTTCATTCCAATCAAGTATTGATAGTCCCAACTTATTTACAAACATTAATTTATGATAATGTAACCTTTTATCCACATGTATAAGAATTGTATTATGATAACTCTCAATATAATGAGTGTCGCGACAATATGTGTACTTTTCTGGATGCTTATAAATATAAAGGTTTTTTATACTGTTCCTTAGCAACAACTCGGCTGTTGGATCCTGAATAATGTCTCGTGACGGCCGCACATAGTCATTATTTTTGCGTCTAGATGTTTGATGACGAGTTCTGTAGTCTTGTTTGTAGTTGTCCACAATGGAGTCAAGTAGGAGCATAAGTTGAGCCGCATTACCATAACAATTCTTCATTGCCCAGTAAACATGGATTTTAACATCGGCAGATTTGTCTCTAAGTTCTGGATGCCATGTCTTTCTGATGTTTTTCCTTGTCCCCTTTGTAATTTTTGCCATATTCCTGCGCACCTCCTTTGCACCATGCCAAGTGTCATAGGAATCAATTACATCTGGTTGGTTTTGGATCAGATATTTACTGACAGATACTTTTCTATCGTGCGAATGAACTTTTACTTTAATCCTTTTTCTTCCGAAGTCTTCGTAATGCTTTTCTGTACCAAAGGTTTCATGTTTCTGGGAATTCCTTTCCTGGTTCTTTGTAACGTGACTATAACCTACTACTTTATGAGTCAAGTTCTCAAGAGCTGTTACGTCAGTATGTTAACTGTTCTTTCTGTATGCATGTCTTGTTTCTGTCATAATAGCAAGTTTATTCTCACAATAAAAGTTTTTTTTTATCTTTTTCCTCTTTTAAAATTTAAAGCATCATCAATGCTCTTGTCCCGAAGCGATATTACCACCTGTTTGAATGTTGGAAACATTTTTTCCCGAAATCTTTTCTGTTGAAGTCCAATGTTAGCAAAACTACTAAATCGTTCGTGTTGAGCAGGAAACATCCCAGCACAGAGATAAAAATGTATCAACTTGTAATTCACTGTAAAGTCCTGCCTCAGTGCGGATGAGGAATGCCCGAAATCGGAAAAGATGTGGTTTTAACTGGTTTAACAACTAGTCTTGCAACGTGTCCAATTTTTGTCTTTCGGTCGGTTCAAGAGTACCATACCACTGTGACAGACGTACAAGTTCAAACAGTTTCTGTTTAGAGCAAACAAAAAGGTCTTGGTCATCCTGTCCATTATTATCATTTGGATTTAGTATTTCTTAAAGCTATGGAGTTGAACAGTTCTGATTGTAAAAGTCCATCAAAATGTTCAAAATGTCCACATTAGATTTTACTTTCGATTTCCTCTTTAGGCCTTTATATTTTTCATTAAATGCCAACTTTTGGAAGTCATTGTCAAAATTGTAGTCAATGGATTTTCGAGGTTTTCTGACATATTTGTATGATTTCACTTCTCCATTTGAAAGTGTCTTTCTATCAAAATGCTCCACATTTGTAATATTACTTAGTATATTCATATTGTTAACTATCTTGAAACTTATTGTATACAGGAACAAAATACTGTGTTTGATTTGAAATTGAAAGAATATCAGTAAGCGCAAGAATGAACAAACCAATCAAATTTGAAGTTGATCAATCACATGACTTTGATAAATGATCTGGTCCAATCAGATTTTTTTTCAAATTGAAAAATTAGGCGCAAAGTTAATTAGACCAATCAAATTCAAACATATAATTGCATGACTTAGATCTGGTCAAATGTAATAGAAGAAAGTACAAAAGCAAAGATGAAAAAAAAAATGTGAAATGGTTTTGAAAGTAAATGGAGAGGAAAGGGATAAATTGATGATATTTTTGAAATGACATCATGTATTGTTGGTAGGTATTTTTTTTTATTTTTTACTTTTAATATAGATACTTCAATAAAACATTATTCTGTAAATGTGAATATTAATTTATCTTTTAAATCTAATTATGATATAACATTATAATAATATTATGACAAAAATAAATGTAAAGAATGCATATCATAATATTTATATATATTTTATTATTAATGACTTCAATTTTAATTTAGAAAAGAAATGTATAAAGAGAAAAGGTTCTAAAAAGGATGAAAAAGGAAGTTCTTCTTCAAGCCAAAGAAATATTCAGGATGAAAGTGGTGACAGAGATGACAATGGTGACAATAGACATCCAGATCCAGGTCATGAGGACATTGAATTACGAGAAGGACAATGTCCTTATTGTTTCATCCGCCCATGTGTTGCTACATCAAATAATACGCTTCAATGGGTAGGAAATGGCGAACTACCCTCAAATGCAAACCCTCATATACGAAAAGGGATATACAGAAGATTTTGGAAATGTATAACCAATATATATAAATGGTTACTTCCACAATTTTTGGATAAACAGAGAAGACTATGTGGTGGCGAATGGGTTGTTATGCATCAGCGGGAAATTATGCCGGAGTATGTTTTGGAACTTGTTAGATAACTTTATCCTAATCCTGTTGGAATCCAATTTATGGGGCATATGTGGGAATAACAGTACACTGTGTATAAATTGTGTAATTGTAAACCGTCTAAAAGTACAAAATATTGTGTTTTTATCAATGAAGTGAAATATGATGCTAATACATCTGTGTGAGAAGTGTAAGCTACAGGTTGCACGGTAGTATTTGCTTTCCAGAATTTAGGTTGTTCTTGTGTGTACCCTACTTAGGTAAATGTATCTAAACAGTGTGATTGGACAAAAAATACAGTATCAACTGAACATATTTTTTCCAAACTGAGTGATGAATCAGGTGCAGAATTTTTTTTTTTAAATTTGTATTCACTGCACCATAAAAGACCTAAAAGTACTAGTGGCCTTAAGTTTTTGGAAATAGCAAAAAAAGTAAACGGTCATGATACATATTTAAATTCATTTCTGAATAGTAAAATGAAAGTACTTCCGTTCACTGTGAATGTAGATTTTTTTGCAGTGTTAGAAAGTGGTGAAAATTCTAAAAAGGCTATCATTATCTCTTATGGGCCAGGAAATACTACCGTGCCACCTACAAGGTATTTGGTTTTTGAAGGCTCAAGTGCATCTGGAAACCGCATTATCACTGGTGATAAGTTCAAAGATTTTTCATTCCTCTTGTTAGGAGTTCTTCATGTTCTTTGGGTTTAAGCTTTTTAATGTCCAACGACAAATAATAAATTGTTATCAGGATTCATCAGTATACGATGCGGGAATATTGCAAAAAAGTTTTCGTTAGATAGTATCGATAATGTTTATGTTAATACCTCAATTTTTAATTTGCTATTAAACATTTACATATGGAATGGTTTGATATTTCGTCTTTGTTTTACTTGTCGTGGTTTGTCTATATTTACACGGGATTTTGTCAAGGAGTCTGTTAAACTGTTTATATTTAACAGTCCAAATCATTTAGTTAGTCCTTATATCCTATACATTTTTTATCAACAAACTAAAATAGAGAAAAAATGTAGAGAAATTAAAGAAAATGCTACAGCTGCAGAGGTCGTTATCAAAATATCTAGATTGTTCACTACTTTGCCCTAGGGAAAGTATAGCTGTGCTTCTTTCAAAAGTCTGTCCATAACAAGTATGAATACATATATTGTATAAGTACCATACTATGTTAGTTAAATGAGTCCTATGTTTTAAATTATTTCTACCTTTATATGTTTTAATATAGAACTAGTCAAACCTTTTTTTTCAAATAAAAATAAAAGAAATGAAATGAAAAGAAAACTAAAACAAAATTGTGTGTCAATAGTGATGAATGAAAAGGAAAACTGTCATTATTTCGTCAACAATATGCATTAATTTATGAATTTACTGTTTACAAATTTTTGAATTTAATAAAAAAAAACTAAGGCTTCTCTACCTCAGGCATAGATTACCTTAGCTGTATTTGGCAAAACTTTTAGGAATGTTGGTCCTCAGTGCTCTTCAACTTCGTACTTTATTTGGCCTTTTTAACTTTTTTGGATTCGAGCGTCACTGATTAGTCTTTAGTTGACGAAACGCGCGTCTGGCGTATATACTTAATTTAGTCCTGGTATCTATGAAGAATTTATTTAATATGAAGGAATATTAATGATATAGTTCTACTCCCCACCAAATATCCATCAAGTTTGTATAATAAGTGTGTTAATGACAAACAACAATACAGAACGTTATAAATAGATTACTGCAATATTAGTTATATTTAGAAACGGTAGTTTGACAACTATTAATAATATATTGATTGTTAAATAATACAAAACTATGACGTCTACATTTAAACTTTAAAAAGGTGTATTAAATACGAGGGTAAATGTTGGTAAGTCATTCATATTTCGGTCGTCATCCAGGTAAGTATCCGTTACAAATTACTTAATTAAAAGTGAACGTAGATCAACGGAAATAATCGAGTCATATTTTATTTGATATCGTAATTGTTGAAAAAGACTGCAGGGTTTATTTCAAAATATAGTAATTCTATACTTTGCCTTACTTTTTGTGATATTTTAATCTTAAACTGATAACCCTATTAAATTGACCAAAAGTTAGATTCTAGGTAAAGTGTTACAATTATTATAAATGAAATATGTTAAAAATATGCTATATATATAATAATGTGTTTATTTGGAGATCAAAACAACAAAAAACGGACAGAATACTTCAAACATCAATCGCTAAATGTAAACATAACATGCATTAATCATGTTGAAAATATTTTCAGAAAATCGAATCATTCAAATTTAAGGTGTAATACGTGGTATACGGGTATTTCTGGATATCTATTTAAAGGGAACTTCAAATTGTATAAACAAAAGTCAGTTATTGTTTAATCGTTTTTAATCTAATAATAAAATTTAAGTTTATTTCAAATTATTCGATCTTAATATATGCCTCAACATAGATTTGTTTATGGAATTTTACGGTTAAAAAGCAAAAATAGAAGAATAAAAAGACTCACCTTGAATTTAAATGCGGAAGTCATTCTATAAATAGATGTGTTCTATTCGTCGTCCTTTGTTTGTTTTTGTTTTTTGCTATGCCGTTGTTAGTTTCTCTTGATTTTTTACTTGAATTTCCCCTCATATTTTAACTAGGATCTTTGAATTCATCTGCCCGCTTATGACATTGGAACATTGTTGTTTGCCTGTCGTCCTGAAAAAAAATATCGCATAGACAAACAATAATTTCTACGGTACAAGTGAGTAACTTATTAACAGTAGTTAGACAACCAACAACAACAACAACAACAACAATTTGTACTTGTCAATCAAGACGCCCCGAGGAGCAGTACAATTACAGTTTAAATTAAAGTGTACAAATAATTGTGTTGATTTTTTTCATTGAAATTACAATACATGACAATGAAACTAAAACAATATTATATAAGAGAAGGGAGACAACAAATACAGTATATATTCTCAAAGATAATGAGTGAGTGAACGAAAGTCGGATATTTATGTTGAAATTTGCCGACAATTTTGTGGTGTCAACATCAGAGTGTTTGTTGACCTGTACAAAAATGAAATTACTAAAATGGTTAGTAAAAAAATTCAAACAAATGTTATTATCATGTTTGATGAGGGAAAATGAAATACATATGAACAAAATAATTCAACTGATATATATGATATTGTAATATGTCTGTAGAGTTGCATGCACAACTGAACAAAGGAAGCCAAGATAGAAAAAAATAATCATGGGAGGTAAATCCAGCAAATCCAGAGGTACGTTCATGTATCATATTATCTTATTTTTAACACTAGTGGGAAAATTATATGAAATCAACATTTTCGCAGTAAGAGTTAAACAATACCAAATCAACCGTGAGAATTGAAAACACAAGTGCATATTTTTTGTAAAAATCACTTAAAAGAAACAAACGAATCAGCAATTAAAACCAAAAGCTGGATCGAAAAACATATGCTTCAAAAGACAACGCAACGTATTATTCACTGATAGCGACCGTTTTTGGTGCTCGTGAACAATAAACAGACGGTGCTTTTTTTGCATTTTTTAATGCTGAATATTCCTTTAAAATCTTATGAGATGGAGATAAACTTGACTAGCACATAATGATCAGCTATACAAGATCTACAAATAAATCCATGACGCCGAATCTGCAGTCGACTTCCTATACTAATAATCGCCTAACTTCTTCCAGGACACTTTTCACCTATTTTGTGTGCTCTTTTTGAATTTTTTTTTTTTAGAGCAGATGAATTTACAAACTATCAGCAAAGTCATCTTTAAAATAAGGCCAATATGCCCGGAAATCATAAGTCAGCTGTATCGGAACGCAAGTAAAAAAAATTATGTTTCAATTTCAAATTTTTTAACTTGGATTCAAACTATGAAAAATTCAGGAAATAAGAAATATTGCGTTAATGATCTAAAAAAAATTTTAAAAATATGTTTTTAATAACTATGCGTCTTTGTATTAAATGTTTTCGTATTGATATCTTCAGGATCCAAGCGATTTGATTTCACTGTAGAGGACTACATAGAAGGAAATGATAATATCATCATTGATCATACAGTTCGACGGGATCCAACTCCACAACAATCTTGTTCTTCAGAAACGAAAGGTACCTATTATCTTTTTTTGAAATATATTCATATATATCAAACATATTTTACGTCTTTTTGAAAAGAATCGACCATTTGGTTTTTTACATGAACGTTCTTATTTTCATGGACAACATATTTGTTTGTAGGAGGATTGTCTTTAATGTATTGGCTTTTACAAACTTTGAATTATAATATCAATTTCAGAAATACACCAAATCCTTTTATGATAAAAAACAAAAGTTTAAATCGAACGAATAACAAGATAAGAGGTATCTCGAAAACACGATAGATATTTTGTTCTCTCCCTCTACACACTATAATAATTCACTAGCTATTTCGTAGACGTAATTTTCAGCTCTTATTTTAACCATGTTTCAATTTGAGTATAATGAAATGATGTTCAAAAATGTATTCAGTCGTATCTTCCGAGATAAATGTTTAATCACTTAAGGTGATACCCAACACCTTCACTAAAATTAATTTGGCTCGTTTAATTTTCATAAGTATTTACTTTGACCCTTGTACATTTGAACCAACCATTTTAACAGAAAAAATACACTGGTTATATAGCCGTTTGACAAACACTAGTTTTGATCGTTGAGAAGCTTAGTATTCCCTTAACAACACAACGTAATTTATACATTTAGCTGATTTTACTGAGTTATCTCCCTGTAGTGTTACATGTAGGTACCACTTTAAGTCTTAGTTTTTGCATTTCCTCACCAGGAAAACTGTTTAATTATGTATTTTTTTTAAATAGGAAGTGCAATATCTATTTCTGCCCGAAGCGTGATCAAAGGGAAAGGAAACCGAATTGAAAAAGGATCATCTTTTAGCACTCAAAACAATTCATCAGTCAATTCAAAACCAAGATGCAATCGTAAGTGAATTATTATAAGTCAAAACTAAATTCGGTTTTCAAGGCTACAACATTCAGGTATATCACATAACAACGATTCACTCTATCAGAATAAAAAAATAAAATGTGTTTGCTGCCATAGGGTAATTATCCATACCTGTATGTAACTTCTATAATATAGTTTGCACGACAAATGACTAGTGCATAGCAGGAGATGATTATTCTGTTAATCATATTAATAACATGATTTTTCTTTGTTGGAGTTAAGAAAATCAATTTATTTTCATTTCTAAAGTCAGTTATCTTTACAACGGCAATCATCCGCATTGAAAGTAGTCTCTAAAAAGTAAAGTGTGAGGCCTCTTTCACAGTAATCCCATTATGGATAAGTCTTGATATTTTCTCGCTCAGTCCAGAAAAAAACGTGTGATACTTTATCGATCAGGCCATATTCCCAAGAGTGCAATTTTGACTGAGCGTTTACTTTCATCACATGTGTTGCCTACATACATGACAGGAAGTGTTTACCCCCCTGTTGATACAACCGGGCTCGCTCTTGAGGTTCATGTGATTTCCTAAGGTTTTAGTTTCATTCTTTTTTTTTTTTATTGATTTATG
This sequence comes from Mytilus trossulus, assembly GCF_036588685.1. Classification (NCBI taxonomy): domain Eukaryota; kingdom Metazoa; phylum Mollusca; class Bivalvia; order Mytilida; family Mytilidae; genus Mytilus; species Mytilus trossulus. Next base: position 65,886,886 of record NC_086380.1, on the reverse strand, counting down.
AGATTTAAACATCGGTAAACTACTATTGCCAAACTTTTTCGACCAAGATTGACATCTCTCAGTAATTGAATGAAAACAATTTCATTTGTCCGAAGCGCTTTTTTATATAAACCTTCATATATAACGCACAAACACAAAACTTGAAAGCCAAGGATTTAAAAGAAGCTGAAAACGAGACAATTAAAATTACATAAAGGAAACTTTTTCATATCCATCCATGGTCAAATGAGGCAGTTAGAACCCTAGTTTCGAAATAGTTTCGAAATTCATCAACGGTGAATTTTAAGAAAATAAAAGAATATATTTTAAATTAACAATGTTTATCATTACAGCCACTTCTAAAGCAACGGCAGAATTTACAAAAATTAATGACGAAAAAGATTTAATCAGGAACAGAAGAATAATAGTAGAAGCTTCATTTTCTGTCGGTATAATAAGGGGGCCAGGTGGAGGTGGAACCGGATTTAGAGTTGGAGATAATTATGTCATGACCGCTCGACACGTTGTTATTGATAACATCAGTAAGTTAAAGATCATAATGAAATATTTAGTTTATAAAAGTTAACATCAATCTTATATGTTCATATACAGCAGTTTCATAGATTAAATTTATTTGTTTAGTGTATAAAATACAATTAAGAATGGAAATGGGGAATATGACAAGGACACAACAACCCGACCAAAAGAGCAAAGTACATAACGAATACTACCAATGGGTCTTCAACTCAGCGGTAAAACCCCGCACCCGAAGGTGGCCCTCAGCCGGCCTTCAATGGAAATGATACTTTTTCAGTGAAAATGGACGCCATATTTAACTCCAATACATATAAGTGAACTAAAAAATTAAAAAAAGGCTCATGACTTGGAACAGCTGCACAAATGCTTAACTTGTTTTTGTTTATAAGTCTTATTGATTGATATTTTATAGTGCGTTACACAACTATTTCAGGATAGAGTATACGTTTAAATCCGCTGCATTTATTTTTTGCACCTGCAAGATAAATTAGGTCCAATCTTAATTCCAATAATCTGCTCATATACATATTTTTTAAATGATTTATCAAAATGTGTTTAATTCTAACAAATATCTCTTTATATATCTGAAGAGTTACGTTTTCTTTCATTGCCTTTTTAGAAGTGGGTAATGAAATCAAATACTTGCGGTTAAAGAACAAAGATTTCTTCATTGAATTTGAGTACTTAAAGCACCGTCAAAAACAGAACGATGACTACATATTCTACTTCAAAGATATGGTGTATCAAAATGAAGAACAAGATACAGCAATACTAGAACTTGAATCTGACAGTAATAGACCTTTTCCACCATCCATTAACATTTTCGAAACTATTGATGTTGATAGGCCAATATATTTGATAGGACACCCGAATGGAGATCCCCTTACGGACGATCCAAAGATAGAATTATATGAGTACTGTAAAGAAACGGTTGATAAATCCATTCAATGGGCGTGTAGAATTTCCCAAGACTATGAAAGTCATTATGATGGTATCGATGATAAAAGAAAATGTCTGTTTCACTGTTCATCACAACACGGAGCATCAGGGGCATTAGGGGTCATGGTTACTCCCCATTTTGATGAACCAGTTGGGGTTTTAATGTTATCACGCGGATTTCCGGGTTTTTATTATTCAAAAAAACTATCATTTACAGACGAAGAGAAAAAGATTTTTTTAGTTGTGGAGCAAGGGATACTTTTAAAGTCCATTGAAAACGACATGATATTGAATGGAAGGCCTAATTTAAAAAAGAAAATATTTAGTAATGTAATATGACTTCGTATGTACTAAGTATATAGTAAAATTTTATACATTAAATTATTGTTTTTTAATATTATGTGTTATATGTTGTTTTGAATTCTCGTTCCTTCATGAACGGTTGAACTCAAGAAAAAAGTTGACTATATTAACCAAAAATGTTTACAAAGACAATACTAAATTAAGTCAGCAAATAAAACTGGCTTTGAACTAGGTGTCGGTAACTGTGAGTACTCACAGATCTGTACTTTTTTGTTTTTAGGGATGAAGGGTTGGTATTTTCCTTGTTTTTGTTTGATGTTTTACTTGTATTGATCTGATAAGTTTAAGCCTCTTTTAAATCATTTTTGTAGTCTGTTCTTATATTGATCTGTTACTGTTACACCAATTCCACAAGTTAGGGTATGCCTTTTATAGCTGACTATACAAAATGGTTTCTATAGTTGATTACATCCTCTTCATCTGCACGTCGGTGGATAGTTGTTTTATAAGGCAGACATACCAAACTCCATACTCTATTATTTATAACTATGAGGAAACTATAGTTAGGAATACATTAAAATAAAAAAAACATTGCAACATATTGTTAATCCTTTTACTTGAAATTACAATACAAGAAAAAGGCAACAGAAGTATATAGCTCATCAGACCTAAAAATAAACGATTTTCTCATTTTCTATATTATTTTGATTTACAATATTTTCACCCTTGATCTTATTTCAACTACACAAACGTTCAAATATAATGAAGACAGTCAAATAGATATATAAAGCGTGCCAAAAAAAGCTGCGACAGTGAGGACATGCATTTTTAATTTATTCCGATAAAAAGGTTAATATTCCGGTCAGTTGACTTTAGTTGTACCTGCATGTTGCATTTATACAAGTAACTTTTGCGGTTTAAAATATATATATATATATATATATTAAAAGGAAAATACATTATTTTCGGTGAATTTTCGGTGAACAGTTGTTATCCATTCGTTTGATGTGTTTGGACTTTTGATTTTGCCTTTTGATTTTGGATTTTCCTTTTGAATTTTCCTCGGAGTTCGGTATTTTTGTGTTTTTACTTTTTATTTGAGCAACATTTAACTTCATCAATCTATAAAACATCAGTCCAAGATTTTCTCAACATATTAAGTAGACTTTTATATTTTAGAAGAACAAATATGGTCAGTGGTTCAGGAATCATTAATTGGTAAAATATTTATGCTATGTGGTGCTGCTATATACCCCAAACAGATCTTAAACAGTGAAAAGGTTTATTTTTTTATGGATATCTATCTTTTGCAATTGTTAAGGAGTGTATTCTAATGTGTCATGTTGATGTTTCGCTGTATTGCAGTAGGTCTCTCATAGACGTACTTAACGGTATACCTTGTGAGATGAGACATGAAAGAAGGATGGCAAGCATGTACCCCAACAATATTTATGTATTTATTCATCATCGTTTTGAGGTTGTTATGTGTATTCTACATCTGCAAATTTTACCGGAAATACCATATTTAATCTCAATTTCGACATCTTGAATAGAAAAAGTTAATTATTGTTCTAGCCTTCCCAATGAAATTGTCTCCGATTGTTTTAGTGTACATGTATCAAATAAGCAACCTAATTTGCGATAGTGCCACCTCATTGCATGCTGTTCTTGTAACGGTACTTAGATAACAAAACAAAACAAAAGATCTGTGAAAATGTTATTTGATGAAGGTAAAACAGACATATCTTCGCACCAAATTTATAGTGTTTTTTCTTTAACTGAGAGGAATGCCAACGTATTTAACATTAAAGTCATAAGATACGAGTGACCGGTGAAAAATAATGTTCTTCCAATTCTTGCGCCAATGCATACTTACATCAAAAACTTAGTCTTCTGTGCACGAATTTATCATTTTTTCGTGTAAATTTCGTAAAATCGTCATTTTTTTTTCAATCGGTCAGTGTTGTTGTGAAAATATGGCAGGTAATTAAAGTTCGTGTTTTAAAGCAGAAGTTTCACGATTGTCACCTGTTTGTCAACAATCGACAAAAAATCAACAAAAAGCATGGAAATTGAGCACGTGTTTAACATGTAAATTAGGATAATAGTTTATTTTAAAGATATCCATGCGTATTGTGATCACCGGATTTTTACGAGATGGGTCACACTGAGGTCACTTTGCATACAGAAATTATGTCGGGGGAGTTGCTTCCTGGATCCTGGAAGGAAGCAATTATAATAAAATAAACTTCTTTTAAATATAAATAAATTAAAGAATGTTCTTCAAAAAAAAGTAGATGTACTTAAGTTTTATAATGAAAACTATCCATTGAGTTATCAAAAAACATATTCATTATTTTTTTAATTTGAGGTTTCTTATGACTTTAAATACCATCCTGCATTCTAATATCAATTACTTTTTTTTAAATTCGATTTCATGAAAGAGGGGGGATAGGAGGGGTCCTGATCCCGAAATCCCGGGCTTAAAAACACGAAATCCCGAGATCCCGAATTTAAATTCAGTTAATCCCGACGTCCCGAAATTCGAAAACAAGAATTCCCGGATCCCAAAAGGATCAATCCCGAAATCCCGAGCTTTAAAACACCCGATCCCGGAGTCCAGATAAAGGTCCTATCCCCCCTCATGAAACAATTGTAAGAACCGTAGAAAATAATTAAAAATAAACCCTGTACAATGTTTCGGAAATACATTTAAAGAATGTCAATGCTAAACAAACAGCGAAACATCGTACTTCAAATTTTAAATCATCGAATTCATATTAATTTCAACGTATAATAGTTGAAAATACCAGACAACTACTGCATACTCATAAAGATTAAAATCTTGACCAATTAAACATTGTTAAAGTATAGTTTTGACAAGTTTACTGTACAAGATCAGTCTCAATTTTGTATAGTGAGTCTATTATATAAGTAACTAGCGGTGTCAATGATGCCGCAGTGTACAGCTCAAATCTATGCATTTTTTTAAACTATAAATATGCTATGACACATGGCATTGTATAAAATATGTATACACAATTTAACATGTATTTTAGTCATTGGTTAACTTATAGTTATATGAAATGATTATGACATACTAGTTTCGCATGAAGGAATAATTTTAGGATGTTAGATTTTCTCATATTTCCCGAGGAAATACCGTTTATAAAAATAGAAACTTATTCTATTTATAGATTTTAAAAAGACGTGTCCGTAAAATTGACTAAGAGAAAACATTGACCTGTTGAAATGAGAATAAAAGCAAAAAACTAGAGATAAGTTGAACAGAAATAGTTGTCGGTTAATTCAATTTATAAATTTCATGTTCGGGTTCATGATGTGTAAGTTTTAGTTTTCTCTGTACTGATCGTTAGTAATAAAGCAAGTTGAAGTCCAAATAGCTTTTAACAAACATTTTCAATGAATATAAAACACATGAATTAACAGTAATGGTCTGTTTCTTTTTTTTTTTTGTGGGTGATTGCTCACTAAGAATTTTATTCATAAACATAAGAAAGATCTTATGGTTGAATCATTGTCTATTGTTTATCGATATTTGATGCAATTACATATACCTATTTTACTCGCATGAATGAAAAATAATTCATAAGTTCAACAGTTATCTCTGATATGTGGTTACAAAAATAAAACACTCATTGACAAGAGGTCTCTAATCTTATCTGAACAACGTATTTAATATTTTCATCTTGTAAAAATAAAAACAAATTTGTATTTGTATGATGAGAAGGATTAGAATATCGCCATACAAATCCTTTGTAAAACCGTATTTTTTATAAAATTGAAAATTGTTATGGGGAATGTCTCAAAGAGACAGCAACCACACCAAAGAGGCAGACAACAGCCGAAGGCCACCAATGGATCTTCAATACAGCGAAATCCCTGTTTTTATATTGAGATTTTTGTCACTGAATCTGTAATAGAATGGTATCCAATAGTTCAAGTAATTTTGTTTACGCATATATGTTTGACCAAACCAGCGATCAATATTTAAATTAGATTGTTTTATAACTTGTTTGTCATAACGTTAAATGTGTATACCAGTCTCTAACTTTTTAGAGTCTATCACCAAGATTTATGACTATATAAATCATCTTAGTTACATTATTTTGGAGGAAGACTTTGTATATGAAAATTAGTTTGCTACGAAAATAAAACATAACGGTAACGTATCTGACTAGTGTGAAGCGATCAAGAAATTAACATCCAGGATCTGCAATACTGTTTATAAAAAGTTATCATGCATTATTTGTCATCCTGTAATTGCGTTTGGAAAACTACTTGAGCAACAATTTTTTTTTTTTTAAATGATAGGGTTTTTTTACTTTTTCGTACGAAATTTTAAGGTTGTATATCCATATAACTAAGTTCCAACCTTAGTTTTGAGTTTTTCTCTCATATTTACGGGTTTTAAATTAACATTAATAATTTTAAAAAAATCATGATGACGATTTAAACAAACTTTAAGCATTAGATGAATTTTGTATAAAAAAAAATTGGCCCAAATTAGCATTTTCTTGGTTTTCGCAATATGACTGTAGTTTAAGTTAATAGAAATCTATGAAGTATTGACACAAGGTTTATGACGACAAAAGAAAGGTTGGGATTGATTTTGGGAGTTTTGGTTTCAACATTTTAGGAATAAGGGGCCAAAAAAGGGCCCAAATAAGCATTATTCTTGGTTTTCGCACAATAACTTTAGTTTAAGTAAATAGAAATCAATGAAATTTATACACAATGTTTATGACCACAAAAGGAAGGTTGGTATTGATTTTGGGAGTTTAGGTCCCAACAGTTTAGGAATTAGGGGCCAAAAAGGGACCCAAAAAAGCATTTTTCTTGGTTTTCGCACCATAACTTTAGTTTAAGTAAATAGAAATCTATGAAATTCAAACACAAGGTTTATGACCATAAAAGGAAGGTTGGTATTGATTTTGGGAGTTTTGGTCCCAACAGTTTAGGAATAAGGGGCCCAAAGGGTCTAAAATTAAATTTGTTTGATTTCATCAAAATTGAATAATTGGGGTTCTTTGATATGCCGAATCTAACTGTGTATTTAGATTCTTAACTTTTGAAAGAACTTTATTCTTTGACTGTAAAATATTATTATTATACATTCCAAAATAAGAAAATCTTTATTGTCATATAAACAAATAAAAAACATGTTTGTGACAAAAAAAAATTTTTTTTTTATATATATATATATAAAAAATATAAAAAAAACTTGTATACATTTAAAACATTTTACTACCAAACAGCATTCATTGTAACATACACATAACTTTATATTTATATATATATATATTTATAATTTTAATCCCATAGGATTAAATTAAAATAATCTTTACCATTCAGTGATAACAAGCAGTTTTTTTACATCTTAATATTTTATGATGTATTTAAATGAGTAGTTATTATTGCAAACTCCATTAGAAATTTTAATTGAGATTAGTTTTGGAATAAGGGAAAGGGGGATGTGATTAAAAAAATTGGGTTAAATTTTCTCATTTGAAATTTCATAAATAAAAAGAAAATGTCTTCAAACATTTTTTTGAGAGGATTAATATTCAACAGCATAGTGAATTGCTGTAAGAGAAAACCAAAATTTTAAGTTCATTAGAACACATTCATTCTGTGTCAGAAACCTTTGCTGTGTCAACTATTTAATCACAATCCAAATTTAGAGCTAAATCCAGCTTCAATGTTGTGTCCATACTTGTCCCAACCATTCAGGGTTCAACCTCTGCGGTCGTATAAAGCTACGCCTTGCGGATCATCTGGTTCAGGTTTCGAACGACATTTTGGGCATTCAAAAATGCTTACTCTGAAAATTCTTAACTGTGACCCCCACCCCCGCTGTAGTACTATCCTACTATGATAGCTAATTATAAGAGCAGAGTCTATAACTCCTAGTCGTAAATCAAGTGATGGGTTGGAAGCATAGAGGTTATTTGTGTATTTGATCAATTTCGACTTTTTTTTTTTGTGTTACGGACAAAATATTTGGCCTTTGAGAATGCTAACACCAGAAATTGTTTGCCCTCCCACTGTAGTGCTATCCAATATATTTGTATAAGAGCAAAATCTATAATCCCTAGCCATATTGAAGTTAAAAACTGCCGAGACAATGGATTGGTCCGGAAATAGACCACTTTCGAGTTCATCCGTCACCGGCAAAAACTCGTCAATTATACACGCCTTTATGACGTCATTTACCAGATAGAGGGGCTCGCCTGTATCCCTGCACTATTTACGTTCATCAAGCGTCTTAGTGATCGTCTTTGTGCAGGATAAACTAGAAATAATGGTTGCTCTGTAGGTACTAACTGATATTTCCCTAATGACAGCAGTGTTGATTGTCAATTTTGAGAATTCAATTTGCCGAATAATTCGTACAATATAGAATTATATTTTTCCAACCACTCGCTCAACATTGGAAGGAAGTGACGACGCCCCTAAACGCACAAATGACGATGATAAAGGCGCGTATAATTGACGAGTTTTTTCCGGTGACGGATGAACTCGAAAGTGGTCTATTGGGTCACCAATGTAGAATGTCACGGTATATTTTAAAATGAATTACTTTTTTTTACCGTGTTACAAGGGCAATTTTGGGCCATTATTAATGCTAACCCAGGAAATCGTTACCCTCAAGTTGAAGTACTTTCAAATTGCTGTTCGTAAGCGCGGCGTCTTTAAACCCTTTTCATGAAGAACTACCACGGCAAGACAAATGATGAGTCGGAAAATTGGTGTGGTGTCCCCAATGTCCCCAATGTCCCCAATGCGTATGATTTAATCGAAGTTGTTTTGTGTGTTACGGAAGAAATGTTCGGCCTCTTATATTAAGAATGCTAACTCCAGAAATTCTCTACCCTTCAACTTTAAAGAACTATTAATTAAGTTACTTAACTTTACTTTCTATTTTGACATTTATTAAAGAATTGGAAACTTTCGATAATTTCTACTATTCTAAACGAACATTTAAATCTTGGTTTCCCTCCCCTTTACTTGTTTTTCCCTGCGGCATGAAAACATTGAATGTCTTGAGCATGTTGACTATCAGTTCGCTTCTCAGATGAAAATACAATGATGACATCTCGCCCAATACATGAAGAAGTGTTGCACGATGTTTCAAGCATATCAAAATCGTCAAGTTCTTGTAACACCACCAGCGGCAGTGAAACACATTCAAGTTGTTACAGAGATCATGGAGAACATTTGTCCTCGCTACCAACTAAAACATCCTGTTGGAACATTAATTGTCTCGAATCCCTTGGAATCTTTTATAATACATCATACCACCCATCCCCTTTAGATATCTTAAACATTGTTAATGAAGAATTAGAAATTTTTGGACCCTTGACTGATGATCAAAGAATTTTGGTGGACAAATTACAGAAATCTTTAATATTAAACACTAGCATGTTCGATGAGGATATACATTTTAAGACTAAACTTGTTCAGAAAAAGAAAAGAAATGCAGCTATGTTCTTGCCTGATCTTGAAGAGAATATGAAAAACTTAAGCAAGTAAGTATTAAAATTCAAGCAACTGCATAGTCCAAATTAATAATCCAAATAATTATGACGTCTTGAAAGGCTATTATATTTTTTTGCTTTGACGCCTAACTGTAGTAACAGCCACGCTGTCGGGTATCAAAGCAAAAAATATAATAGCATTTCAAGACGTCATAATTCATGTAATTATTAGGACTATTAGTCCAAATATGACATCTTGAAAGGCTATTTTATTTTTGTTGCTTTGACATATATATATATCTTTAGGCCTAAATTAAAATATTGTTTGTTTGCCCTTTTCCGACCCTATGTTTTGAAACAGGGTAGGAAGGTAGGTAAAACGTTGTTTTTTTCATTTTTCATTTTATACATTAAATTATTGTTTTTTAATATTATGTGTTATATGTTGTTTTGAATTCTCGTTCCTTCATGAACGGTTGAACTCAAGAAAAAAGTTGACTATATTAACCAAAAATGTTTACAAAGACAATACTAAATTAAGTCAGCAAATAAAACTGGCTTTGAACTAGGTGTCGGTAACTGTGAGTACTCACAGATCTGTACTTTTTTGTTTTTAGGGATGAAGGGTTGGTATTTTCCTTGTTTTTGTTTGATGTTTTACTTGTATTGATCTGATAAGTTTAAGCCTCTTTTAAATCATTTTTGTAGTCTGTTCTTATATTGATCTGTTACTGTTACACCAATTCCACAAGTTAGGGTATGCCTTTTATAGCTGACTATACAAAATGGTTTCTATAGTTGATTACATCCTCTTCATCTGCACGTCGGTGGATAGTTGTTTTATATGGCAGACATACCAAATCTCCATACTCTATTATTTATAACTATGAGGAAACTATAGTTAGGAATACATTAAAATAAAAAAAAACATTGCAACATATTGTTAATCCTTTTACTTGAAATTACAATACAAGAAAAAGGCAACAGAAGTATATAGCTCATCAGACCTAAAAATAAACGATTTTCTCATTTTCTATATTATTTTGATTTACAATATTTTCACCCTTGATCTTATTTCAACTACACAAACGTTCAAATATAATGAAGACAGTCAAATAGATATATAAAGCGTGCCAAAAAAAGCTGCGACAGTGAGGACATGCATTTTTAATTTATTCCGATAAAAAGGTTAATATTCCGGTCAGTTGACTTTAGTTGTACCTGCATGTTGCATTTATACAAGTAACTTTTGCGGTTTAAAATATATATATATATATATATATATATTAAAAGGAAAATACATTATTTTCGGTGAATTTTCGGTGAACAGTTGTTATCCATTCGTTTGATGTGTTTGGACTTTTGATTTTGCCTTTTGATTTTGGATTTTCCTTTTGAATTTTCCTCGGAGTTCGGTATTTTTGTGTTTTTACTTTTTATTTGAGCAACATTTAACTTCATCAATCTATAAAACATCAGTCCAAGATTTTCTCAACATATTAAGTAGACTTTTATATTTTAGAAGAACAAATATGGTCAGTGGTTCAGGAATCATTAATTGGTAAAATATTTATGCTATGTGGTGCTGCTATATACCCCAAACAGATCTTAAACAGTGAAAAGGTTTATTTTTTTATGGATATCTATCTTTTGCAATTGTTAAGGAGTGTATTCTAATGTGTCATGTTGATGTTTCGCTGTATTGCAGTACGTCTCTCATAGACGTACTTAACGGTATACCTTGTGAGATGAGACATGAAAGAAGGATGGCAAGCATGTACCCCAACAATATTTATGTATTTATTCATCATCGTTTTGAGGTTGTTATGTGTATTCTACATCTGCAAATTTTACCGGAAATACCATATTTAATCTCAATTTCGACATCTTGAATAGAAAAAGTTAATTATTGTTCTAGCCTTCCCAATGAAATTGTCTCCGATTGTTTTAGTGTACATGTATCAAATAAGCAACCTAATTTGCAATAGTGCCACCTCATTGCATGCTGTTCTTGTAACGGTACTTAGATAACAAAACAAAACAAAAGATCTGTGAAAATGTTATTTGATGAAGGTAAAACAGACATATCTTCGCACCAAATTTATAGTGTTTTTTCTTTAACTGAGAGAAATGCCAACGTATTTAACATTAAAGTCATAAGATACGAGTGACCGGTGAAAAATAATGTTCTTCCAATTCTTGCGCCAATGCATACTTACATCAAAAACTTAGTCTTCTGTGCACGAATTTATCATTTTTTCGTGTAAATTTCGTAAAATCGTCATTTTTTTTTCAATCGGTCAGTGTTGTTGTGAAAATATGGCAGGTAATTAAAGTTCGTGTTTTAAAGCAGAAGTTTCACGATTGTCACCTGTTTGTCAACAATCGACAAAAAATCAACAAAAAGCATGGAAATTGAGCACGTGTTTAACATGTAAATTAGGATAATAGTTTATTTTAAAGATATCCATGCGTATTGTGATCACCGGATTTTTACGAGATGGGTCACACTGAGGTCACTTTGCATACAGAAATTATGTCGGGGGAGTTGCTTCCTGGATCCTGGAAGGAAGCAATTATAATAAAATAAACTTCTTTTAAATATAAATAAATTAAAGAATGTTCTTCAAAAAAAAGTAGATGTACTTAAGTTTTATAATGAAAACTATCCATTGAGTTATCAAAAAACATATTCATTATTTTTTTAATTTGAGGTTTCTTATGACTTTAAATACCATCCTGCATTCTAATATCAATTACTTTTTTTTAAATTCGATTTCATGAAAGAGAGGGGATAGGAGGGGTCCTGATCCCGAAATCCCGGGCTTAAAAACACGAAATCCCGAGATCCCGAATTTAAATTCAGTTAATCCCGACGTCCCGAAATTCGAAAACAAGAATTCCCGGATCCCAAAAGGATCAATCCCGAAATCCCGAGCTTTAAAACACCCGATCCCGGAGTCCCGATAAAGGTCCTATCCCCCCTCATGAAACAATTGTAAGAACCGTAGAAAATAATTAAAAATAAACCCTGTACAATGTTTCGGAAATACATTTAAAGAATGTCAATGCTAAACAAACAGCGAAACATCGTACTTCAAATTTTAAATCATCGAATTCATATTAATTTCAACGTATAATAGTTGAAAATACCAGACAACTACTGCATACTCATAAAGATTAAAATCTTGACCAATTAAACATTGTTAAAGTATAGTTTTGACAAGTTTACTGTACAAGATCAGTCTCAATTTTGTATAGTGAGTCTATTATATAAGTAACTAGCGGTGTCAATGATGCCGCAGTGTACAGCTCAAATCTATGCATTTTTTTAAACTATAAATATGCTATGACACATGGCATTGTATAAAATATGTATACACAATTTAACATGTATTTTAGTCATTGGTTAACTTATAGTTATATGAAATGATTATGACATACTAGTTTCGCATGAAGGAATAATTTTAGGATGTTAGATTTTCTCATATTTCCCGAGGAAATACCGTTTATAAAAATAGAAACTTATTCTATTTATAGATTTTAAAAAGACGTGTCCGTAAAATTGACTAAGAGAAAACATTGACCTGTTGAAATGAGAATAAAAGCAAAAAACTAGAGATAAGTTGAACAGAAATAGTTGTCGGTTAATTCAATTTATAAATTTCATGTTCGGGTTCATGATGTGTAAGTTTTAGTTTTCTCTGTACTGATCGTTAGTAATAAAGCAAGCTGAAGTCCAAATAGCTTTTAACAAACATTTTCAATGAATATAAAACACATGAATTAACAGTAATGGTCTGTTTCTTTTTTTTTTTTGTGGGTGATTGCTCACTAAGAATTTTATTCATAAACATAAGAAAGATCTTATGGTTGAATCATTGTCTATTGTTTATCGATATTTGATGCAATTACATATACCTATTTTACTCGCATGAATGAAAAATAATTCATAAGTTCAACAGTTATCTCTGATATGTGGTTACAAAAATAAAACACTCATTGACAAGAGGTCTCTAATCTTATCTGAACAACGTATTTAATATTTTCATCTTGTAAAAATAAAAACAAATTTGTATTTGTATGATGAGAAGGATTAGAATATCGCCATACAAATCCTTTGTAAAACCGTATTTTTTATAAAATTGAAAATTGTTATGGGGAATGTCTCAAAGAGACAGCAACCACACCAAAGAGGCAGACAACAGCCGAAGGCCACCAATGGATCTTCAATACAGCGAAATCCCTGTTTTTATATTGAGATTTTTGTCACTGAATCTGTAATAGAATGGTATCCAATAGTTCAAGTAATTTTGTTTACGCATATATGTTTGACCAAACCAGCGATCAATATTTAAATTAGATTGTTTTATAACTTGTTTGTCATAACGTTAAATGTGTATACCAGTCTCTAACTTTTTAGAGTCTATCACCAAGATTTATGACTATATAAATCATCTTAGTTACATTATTTTGGAGGAAGACTTTGTATATGAAAATTAGTTTGCTACGAAAATAAAACATAACGGTAACGTATCTGACTAGTGTGAAGCGATCAAGAAATTAACATCCAGGATCTGCAATTCTATTTATAAAAAGTTATCATGCATTATTTGTCATCCTGTAATTGCGTTTGGAAAACTACTTGAGCAACAATTTTTTTTTTTTTAAATGATAGGGTTTTTTTACTTTTTCGTACGAAATTTTAAGGTTGTATATCCTTATAACTAAGTTCCAACCTTAGTTTTGAGTTTTTCTCTCATATTTACGGGTTTTAAATTAACATTAATAATTTTAAAAAAATCATGATGACGATTTAAACAAACTTTAAGCATTAGATGAATTTTGTATAAAAAAAAATTGGCCCAAATTAGCATTTTCTTGGTTTTCGCAATATGACTGTAGTTTAAGTTAATAGAAATCTATGAAGTATTGACACAAGGTTTATGACGACAAAAGAAAGGTTGGGATTGATTTTGGGAGTTTTGGTTTCAACATTTTAGGAATAAGGGGCCAAAAAAGGGCCCAAATAAGCATTATTCTTGGTTTTCGCACAATAACTTTAGTTTAAGTAAATAGAAATCAATGAAATTTATACACAATGTTTATGACCACAAAAGGAAGGTTGGTATTGATTTTGGGAGTTTAGGTCCCAACAGTTTAGGAATAAGGGGCCAAAAAGGGACCCAAAAAAGCATTTTTCTTGGTTTTCGCACCATAACTTTAGTTTAAGTAAATAGAAATCTATGAAATTCAAACACAAGGTTTATGACCATAAAAGGAAGGTTGGTATTGATTTTGGGAGTTTTGGTCCCAACAGTTTAGGAATAAGGGGCCCAAAGGGTCTAAAATTAAATTTGTTTGATTTCATCAAAATTGAATAATTGGGGTTCTTTGATATGCCGAATCTAACTGTGTATTTAGATTCTTAACTTTTGAAAGAACTTTATTCTTTGACTGTAAAATATTATTATTATACATTCCAAAATAAGAATAATCTTTATTGTCATATAAACAAATAAAAAACATGTTTGTGACAAAAAAATTTTTTTTTTTATATATATATATATAAAAAATATAAAAAAAACTTGTATACATTTAAAACATTTTACTACCAAACAGCATTCATTGTAACATACACATAACTTTATATTTATATATATATATATTTATAATTTTAATCCCATAGGATTAAATTAAAATAATCTTTACCATTCAGTGATAACAAGCAGTTTTTTTACATCTTAATATTTTATGATGTATTTAAATGAGTAGTTATTATTGCAAACTCCATTAGAAATTTTAATTGAGATCAGTTTTGGAATAAGGGAAAGGGGGATGTGATTAAAAAAATTGGGTTAAATTTTCTCATTTGAAATTTCATAAATAAAAAGAAAATGTCTTCAAACATTTTTTTGAGAGGATTAATATTCAACAGCATAGTGAATTGCTGTAAGAGAAAACCAAAATTTTAAGTTCATTAGAACACATTCATTCTGTGTCAGAAACCTTTGCTGTGTCAACTATTTAATCACAATCCAAATTTAGAGCTAAATCCAGCTTCAATGTTGTGTCCATACTTGTCCCAACCATTCAGGGTTCAACCTCTGCGGTCGTATAAAGCTACGCCTTGCGGATCATCTGGTTCAGGTTTCGAACGACATTTTGGGCATTCAAAAATGCTTACTCTGAAAATTCTTAACTGTGACCCCCACCCCCGCTGTAGTACTATCCTACTATGATAGCTAATTATAAGAGCAGAGTCTATAACTCCTAGTCGTAAATCAAGTGATGGGTTGGAAGCATAGAGGTTATTTGTGTATTTGATCAATTTCGACTTTTTTTTTTTGTGTTACGGACAAAATATTTGGCCTTTGAGAATGCTAACACCAGAAATTGTTTGCCCTCCCACTGTAGTGCTATCCAATATATTTGTATAAGAGCAAAATCTATAATCCCTAGCCATATTGAAGTTAAAAACTGCCGAGACAATGGATTGGGTCACCAATGTAGAATGTCACGGTATATTTTAAAATGAATTACTTTTTTTTACCGTGTTACAAGGGCAATTTTGGGCCATTATTAATGCTAACCCAGGAAATCGTTACCCTCAAGTTGAAGTACTTTCAAATTGCTGTTCGTAAGCGCGGCGTCTTTAAACCCTTTTCATGAAGAACTACCACGGCAAGACAAATGATGAGTCGGAAAATTGGTGTGGTGTCCCCAATGTCCCCAATGTCCCCAATGCGTATGATTTAATCGAAGTTGTTTTGTGTGTTACGGAAGAAATGTTCGGCCTCTTATATTAAGAATGCTAACTCCAGAAATTCTCTACCCTTCAACTTTAAAGAACTATTAATTAAGTTACTTAACTTTACTTTCTATTTTGACATTTATTAAAGAATTGGAAACTTTCGATAATTTCTACTATTCTAAACGAACATTTAAATCTTGGTTTCCCTCCCCTTTACTTGTTTTTCCCTGCGGCATGAAAACATTGAATGTCTTGAGCATGTTGACTATCAGTTCGCTTCTCAGATGAAAATACAATGATGACATCTCGCCCAATACATGAAGAAGTGTTGCACGATGTTTCAAGCATATCAAAATCGTCAAGTTCTTGTAACACCACCAGCGGCAGTGAAACAGATTCAAGTTGTTACAGAGATCATGGAGAACATTTGTCCTCGCTACCAACTAAAACATCCTGTTGGAACATTAATTGTCTCGAATCCCTTGGAATCTTTTATAATACAACCTACCATCCATCCCCTTTAGATATATTAAGCATTGTTAATGAAGAACTCGAAATTTTTGGACCCTTGACTGATGATCAAAGAATTTTGGTGGAAAAATTACAGAAATCTTTAATATTAAACACTAGCATGTTTGATGAGGATATACATTTTAAGACTAAACTTGTTCAGAAAAATAAAAGAAATGCAGCTATGTTCTTACCTGATCTTGAAGACAATATGAAAAACTTGAGCAAGTAAGTATTAACATTCAAGAAACTGCATCATGTGCATAGTCTAAATTATATAATAGCCTTTAAGACGTCATAATTATTTGGACTATTAACATGACTGAGTCCAAATATGACATCTTGAAAGGCTATTTTATTTTTGTTGCTTTGACATAATAAAATATCTTACTACATCCGAGAAGGCGTCAAAGCCAAAAATGTAATAGATATATAGGAAGATGTGGTGTGACCAGTGCAAATGAGAAATAGCCTATCAAGACGTCATAACTATATCTGGAGTAGCGACTGCATAGACAGAAATCCAAACCTTTCACTATTGATGGGGTCATAGATCATGTAGATATACATGTACAATGTAAGAAGATGTGGCATGATTGCCAATGAGACAACTCTCAATTAGTCCAGTCAAACTAGGATAAATTTTACCCTAACCTGAAAGTAATTGCAACAGAAGATTTTTAAGTTTTAATCTTTAGCATTATACCCCAAATATACAAAGAAAAAAGTCCCATAAAATCTAACTTGAGGAAGACTAAAAAAATCACCATTTAAAATTCCTATGGAGATTTGTATTGAAAAGGGAGATAACTCTTGCAAAAATGCAAAAAAAACAATAAAAATTGATATTAAATTATAACTTTACCGATTCTATTCATCAGAATTTATTGATTCTTGATTTTTTAGCGGTCTTTACAGTATAACAATCAACTCTAAAGGTATTTTTATATATTTTATCAAGCTATAATCTAGATTTCGTAATTCATTAATTGACCATTTATTGAATTTTTCAACATGTCAACATGGTCAAGGTAATGAATCTCAAATTTAATAAAATGATTAAGCATGTATTCCTCTTTTTGTGGTTTAAAGTTTCTTTAGATAAGTAAGTTGCTGAAATAATATTATACATGTTATATGCAGATATAAACATTACCAAATTTTCACATTATTTTTTCAAAATGGTTACAAAGCTTCAAATTTGCAATTTCTTTAATGAAAAATGCATGAAAAAAATAAAACTACCAATAATACTTCGGTTTTGTACATTTCATGAGCAGAAGATTATATATTTCAGTTAAATACAAACTGATAACCCCATCAAAGTATCATACTGTACATAAATTTCAAGAAAAACAACCAAAAACTGACCAAAAACTGACCAAAAAAGACTAATTTTTGTAAGATTTATTTTCCCTTCCAATGTTAATTTCCATAGGAAATTAAAAATGCTAATTTTGAGTTTTCCTGAAGTGAGATTTTATGGGACTTTTTTTCTGTGTATATATAAAGGGCATAATGCTATAGATTAGAACTTAAACATTTTCTGTTGCAATTAGTTTGAGGTTAAATCTTAGTTTCCCAGTATCAATTTGTAGAATTAAACCTTTGTGGGTCAAATTACGGTCTTCATCACAGAACCTTGGCTCACACCAAACAGCAAGCTATACAAGATATAAAAGGACCCAAAAAATTACTAGTGTAAAACCATTCAAACCTTAAAACCAACTGTCTAATCTACATGATCTATATAGAAAATGAAAACCTGAAACATTCCTGAATTAGGACAGGGCTTACGCTAGCAGGCAACTAGGGTACAAAGTCGCTTTCTCCTCCTTCACTTTGCTTTGCTTGACCGTCAAAAGCAAAATCAAGTCGCCCTGTTGTTCACCAAACTCACTTTTGTCATCGGACATTTTCAATTTTTTCTAAGTTAAGGAAACATCATTTTTTTATTGATAATTAAAGAAATTCAAACATAAATGATTCATTTACTTAAGAAAAGATGTTTAAGCATTGAATTTACAGCAGAGGCAGATTTAGGGAGCAGGGGGCCCGGGCCCCCCCTTTTTGAGAAAAAAATTGGTTGCTTATATAGGGAATCACTGAAGCATGCAGGGCCGTAACTAGCCTGTTTTAATTGTGAGGCAAAATATATTCGACGAGCGTAGCGATGCGAAAACTTTTTGGAGATGGGTCTGCGAAGCTCTGAGAAAAATAAAGCAAAATCGTGCATTCTGAGCGTTTCCCGGACTCTTTCTTATATTGAAACGCAATTAATTTTTAGATTTTGTTTTCGACAATTTTCTTGTCTCAAAGCAAAAACATCGATTGGAGCATGCATTGTAATTTAAGACTTTTAGGTTTTACGGGGACAACATTAAAAGTAGACCGATGTGTAGGACAAAGGAAAAAATAGTAATTCTCATAATCAATAAAACGGCCAGATCTGTATGTCTGTTCTTGTCTTGTAATGTGCCACAGGCACTTGTTTCTATCCATTGGAAGAACCACTATCAACGTATATTTACGAGTAAATATACGTTGATAGTGGTTCTTCCAATGGATAGAAACAAGTGCCTGTGTATTGTGCTTAGACTTTGGTGATTTTTTATGACTAGATTTTAAAAATATAGTGACAGTGCAGTATTATTCTTTAAGTACTAGTACTACTTAAGTCGACATTAAGGATCATCTTGATCTTGTTATACGGTATAAATAATTTCTGTATTGTTGACCCTCCAGCAGCTATCAAGACGAAGAAGAGGAATAAAAACTTTAACCATGCATTGGTCATTTATATTTTTTCTATATGCATTGACTTTGTGTGAAATTAGGTACCATGCACGTTTATTCCATATTCCTTTATTGTCTGTTGAGGGTCTCAACACGACTTGATGCAAATGTAATGCTTCAATGCAAAAGGTCATATGGCAAACCATTGATGTTTTAATAGATGATTTGATACTGGAAAATTTGTGGTCTAACTTTTTAATTTAAACCATGTCAGATATCTAGTTTTATCTACAATAAAAAGAACCAGTTTTGCATTCTTTGATATCGTGTTCAATTCTCCATGCAGAAACGACAATTTTTTTTCTATGTCCAGTAGCATCGTATATTTTTTTATATTTTCTCGCACAATGTCTGGACATCGGTGGACATGCAACATTGCAAAATCACATGTTTACAAATGAAAATCAACACTCAGACTAGAGTAATAAAGTATGACAATAAATGAATAAAAGACAAACCCGGGGACACAGAAGTGCAAACAATAGACCATCAACTCTGAAAACTAAAAGTAAAATGAACATGGATCACTAAAAACATGCAGGGGCGACATCAGAGAGTGAGGAGAACTTGCTTCTTTCAAGACACTTTCCGTGAAAACAATTTGATATGGAGACACTCTTTTGTTTCATTTTTTTTTTGAAATTTCAAACATGAGGCATTTGCCTCATTTGCCTCAATGTAGTTACGGCCCTGGCATGACTGGAGCGGGCCCCCTCTTAGGCCAATCAGTGGGCCCCCACTTATGAAAATTTCTAGATCCGCCACTGTACAGTGTGAATAATAGTGTAGCAGGTTATTTAATAAAAGACAACTTTTATCACTTCATGCATATGCACTTCCGGTACTTGTTACTCGAGGACTTACATCAATATATTTTTCAGCGCGCAATAAGTTTGTTGCTTCATTTTAACATGATAAAAGTTGCCTCCATAAACATGATAAATGTTAACCTGGTTAAATCCATTTATTGCATTTGAAATGGCATATATTTATTCCTTTCCAAATAGCTTATCAAACATCATTTATTTTTTGTAAATTTTCTTTGTCTGCCATTGACCGTTTACTAACTACAGATCAGAACCGGACAAGCTATGACTGAAATCGGTATTTTAACAATAATAACTATGGACACATGAATGGAACAGCTGATAGAAGAATATTGAAAATTTACATATTCCACAGGGATTAATAGACTTTTGGTTACATCTACTTGATTAATGTATATAATTCCACTTACAAGTACATGCATGTATATGGATTGTTTCAAAATATTGGTTAAAAGTTGTTCAATTTTGGTGCACACCATAAAAGTACAATTGACAAATGGCCTTTGAGACCAACAAAAAGAGGATGCAAGGGGTAAATTTGTCAAAATGTCCTGTGAATAGCGATCTCTCCCCAAACTTGGTATACAAACTTATCGTCCTTCCCTACGCCTATATCACTCTGCCCTGTCGCTCAGTAATTCTCGTATCAAGACTTCAAAACGAGACCAGGCATAATCAGCGACGTCACAATGTTAGAGGAGAAGTTATCAGCGACGTCATAATGCGAGAGGAGACGTTATCAAGCTTGCTTTCCTCAAGCGTAAAACTGTCTTAGGGAGATGAAACAAGACCATTGATAAAACGATAAATAGATAATCGGGTTTTCTACGTATAGATATCGTAAAATATCAATGTGTAGAAAACCCGATAATCTATACATATCATGTGATGTATGTGTGTCATACACCGCACAAGGTTGTTTATGTACACCTTGTCTGAATCATTTCAAAGCATGTATGATAGTTTAATATGTATATTACTTGGTTTATATCAGGTTAATTAGTGTAAATGTGTATTCATGTGTTTTTTGTTTAAATGTACTTTAATCATTCTAATCATTTTCTGTGCTTTATTTTGTAATTCATTCATTTAATTGTATAGCTCAAATTTTGGGCACCATGATTGGTTAATAAAAATATCTATCTATATATCTATTACAGTGATCCATGCCTTGGGACTGTGAAAAATTTCCTACTGAAAGTGCAGCTAATGATTTCCTGCGAGGGTTCATATTTGTATGGTATAAGACAGACAGGTGCTCCAGAAGAAATGGTTATTGACATTTTGAAAGAGTTTTGTTTAATGTGTGATATTGTTCCTATGTAAGTTTGTGCAATTAGAATATATATATGTGTAACACTCCAAAATGTGTCCTTCCAAATTCCAGGTATGCTTGATAATATGACCTATCTTAAGTTTTTACTGATGTCGTTCAAATAATGCATGAAATATTTGGCACTGAACGTTACATGTATGTCTCTTGTTCGTGTGGTTTTAGTGATGCGTGAAATCTAAAATT
The DNA here is from genome assembly GCF_036588685.1 of Mytilus trossulus. Taxonomy (NCBI): domain Eukaryota; kingdom Metazoa; phylum Mollusca; class Bivalvia; order Mytilida; family Mytilidae; genus Mytilus; species Mytilus trossulus. The sequence continues at coordinate 65,865,220 of NC_086380.1, read as the reverse complement.
TAGGATAAAGTACTATTTGGGATTTTCATTTAAAAAATTGAAGAGGGAGTAAAAAGACCAATTTTTTAATGACTTCAGTATGAAACTATTCTAATCTTTGTATATAATAGAGGCTGTTTTAAATGAAAGTGGTGGAAATTTGAAACTAGCCAAAGGGATGCTACCACTTTACCAAAGGTTATTTTGCCAGATTAAAAAATATATTTCTATTTTTTAATGAAATAGTAAAATGAGTGTACGTTAATAAAAAAACAATACCTAAATAACCAACGTATTTATAATATTGACAAGAATGATAATTCCAGTAAAAGAAAAAAAATAAGCTAGATATAGACATGTTTGGGGAATTGGACAAGTTTAGGCGTTTGTACAAATGACACGCTTTGGCGCCCTATTACAACTAGACATGTTTTGCAGTTCAGTGACATTGATGTGGACATGTTTGGGGGGAAGGACACGTTTCTGAGTGTTACATATATACTACTTTTAATTCAGAAATTAAAAAAAATAACTAAACAGGGGGGGGGGGCCTCAATTCGCTGCTTCAATCAGAGTTCAGACATACATATATGCCAGGTGGTTTCATGGTTTTGCCAAAGTTTGCACATATCTTAATAGTTAATTTGAAATTTGTTGAACATTTAAATTCAAGGCTCCCCTTTACCCATGAAAACCACAAACATTGGTATCCAACTAATAATAATGAATCCACAGTATAAAGTTTTGAATATAAGATAGAAAAATTTGTAAGGGTTCCACGGAACCCAGTGTCTCGCCTACTTTTGCTGTAACTCCCAGGCTCAACAAAAATGAGGAAAACAATCAATAAAAATATTCCTCTTGATACTTTCTTTTGATTGTAAGAAGCTTCTGTCCAAGTTTGGTAAAAATTTCAGGATAGTTTATGAATCGAATAAATGTTTTAAAAACTTTTACTGCAGACTGTATGTAATGTTAACTGGAAGAAAAACTAAGTCCATTTATAAGTAAAATACAGATACACAGGTACCAAATATTAACAAAATTTCCTTTCTAGATACTAGCTTTTGATCTTAAACAAGCTTTTGTCTAAGTTTGGTACAAATTTAGAATAGTATAAGAAAGTTATCAATTTTTTTAAAAATTTAACCACAGAGTGAATGTGTTGTTTCCTGGTAGAAAACCTAAGTCCATTTAAAAGTATAATATGGAAAATATGGATAAAATTTTTACAAAATTTACTTCTGGATACTATCTTATGATCATAAACAAGCTTCTGTCCAAGTTTGGTACAAAACTAGGATAGTTGAAGAAAGTTATTAAAATTTTAAAAACTTGAACCACAGAGTGAATGTAATGTTTCCCTGTAGAAAAGCTAAGTACATTTATAAGTAAAAAACAGAAAAAATGGAATTTTATTTTTGCAAACTTTTCTTCTGGATACTATCTTATGATCATAAACAAACTTCTGTCCAAGTTTGGTAGAAATCCAGTATAGTTTAAGAAAGATATTCAATTTTTAATAACTTTAACCACAGAGTGAATATTTGTGGACGCCGCCGCTGACGACGCCGCCGACGGAATGTAGGATCGCTTAGTCTCGCTTTTTCGATAAAGTCGAAGGCTCGACAAAAATCATTGAAACTTACTTAAAGAATATATATCACTGATATTTAGGGTGATATAATAAGATTCTTGCAACAATAATCCTGGCTTATTTAAAATTAAAATCACAAAAATACTGATCTCAGAGGAAAATTAAAAGCGGAAAAACCATAATCAAATCAAACGCTTTAAACATATCAAATGAATGGAAAACAACTGTCATATTCCTGACTTGGTACATGCATTTTCTCATGTAGAAAAAAGTGGATTGAACTTGGTATTATAGCTAGCTTAACCTCTCACTTATATGACAGTCACATCAAATTCCATCATATTGACAACGATCATTTACAATGTGGGAACAAAACAAACAGACATTATATGTTAAAAATAGAGGTATATCTCAAAATTTAAGGAATGACTGTAATATTTTTTCTGTCAATGATGAAATAACAAAAAATGTGGTGCACAGTGAATAATGTGCGTAGCAGGTTATTTAACAGTGTGCACCACATTTGTTATGTTATTTCGAATAGACAGAAAAAATATTACAGTTATTTCATATAATTTAATTCTAAATTCCATTTTAAACCAGCGTAAATCATGAAAAAATGTTGATGACATCATGGTCACATGACAAAATTGTCTATGATATGATAAACAAAACAACGTCAGCCAATCAGAAGATGTGTTGCATCCAAACTTAAATTATTGTATTATAATCTTAATCTTGACTTGAAGTATTCTAATATTTCAGTCCAGGTTCAGCCAAAAAATGTAGCATGAAGATTGATAATGTGAATGTGAAATCTTCCTCAGATGTTGTCCTTGTTCCGATGAAGTATCGTCTAAATGCTTTTGATAAAGAGACAGCAAGTATAGTGACGTTTGCTGAGGTATGTTTTAAAACTGTGTATTTTATGTGTTTTATTGCAGTTGTCACGATGAACATTTAAATCCACAAGCCGGACACTAAATTTAAGAAGATTTTAGTTGGATTTTTAGAGAAGAACTTAAAATGCCCAGAAGCAATTTTACAATCAAGGGCTGACCGTCTTTTGATTAAGCATGTGGGTCAAAAAATCATTAGTCTTGATATGAAAATTTGTGGTTTGCTGTTTCAAATATATTTATTTTTTTATTTAGTAGATAATTAAGTAGTTGAATCATACATAAACATATAAAGGTTGTTAATGAGTGTCTTTCATGGCCTGGGTTGTCTTAATTTCTGTATTCTCTAATTTTTAAGGACATCTTCAAATAATGCTTATTCTGGGCAATTATTTTTTAGTGTGTAAACCACATCCCGATCCTGACTAATTATGTGTATTAATTAGATAAAAGATGTGGTATGAGTGCCAATGAGACAACTCTCCATCCAAGTCGTAATTTGTAAAAGTAAACAATTATTGGTCAAAGTACGACCTTCAACACGGAGCCTAACCTTGACTCACACTGAACATTTTCTGAACAGCAAGCTATAAAGTGCCAAAAAAATTACAATTTAAAAAATACAAGAAACAAGAAACACTTATGAACCACATCAACAAACAACAACTATACCACTGAACATCAGGTTCCTGACTTAGGACAGGTGCAAATAAATGCAGCGGGTTTAAACGTTTTAATAGTGCACATTAATTATCACTTGTACAATGTGTGTACTTTAAAACAATCTTTGATGTAACTACTGTATTTTGGTATAGGTTTTTGAATTATATTTATGCACAAAAGTAACTGGTCAGGTGCTCAGGAGCCTCTTGTTTATAGTTTGGTTTATTGTTCATTTACATGAAGAGCAATATATATATAGGTCATTCTATTTGTGTATGCATGGAATAAAGTTATATGTTAAACATGCTTAAATATTTTGGCAGTGTCATTTGACCTTGACCTAATTTTATGATTCATTTGTTACATCTGTAACTCAGAAACTTTAATTAGTGAGTCAACTTTATGTAGTGTATATACATGCATGACATGTATGATTATTTTAAGATCAAGTTATTGCAATATATGCATCAAAAAGGGCAGGTCTCAGATTTTCCTAAAATTTTGCATTCAGCTGTGTTTTATTAAACTTGAACTGACAATTTAAAATAGATAATGCATTTATATCTTATATAATCTGAAATATTATTGAATATATTCTCTTAGAAAACGACCTTTTAAATTTAAAATCATACAAGACTAACAAAGGCTAGAGGCTCCTGACTTTGAACAGGCTAAAAAATGCAGTGGGTTAAACATGTTTTTTGAGATGTCAACCTTCCCCTATACCTCTACTTTCGCCCATGTAGAAAAAATAAGTTTGATATTGACAATTTTCATGGATAAATTCGATTGGCAAATCAAACACTAATACATGTATTAAAAATCTGATTGGCTGTCATTCTGACAAATCTTCATCTTTTCTATTCTTGTATTATTGTAGTAATAAACCATAATTTAAGAAGTTTCGGCCATTGGTCTTCTTCAGTTTCTTTATTTTCCTTAACTACGTGATAAACATTTTACTTGCACAATCATTAAGATGTTATAGATATAATGTTACAATGTATGATTTATAATATCTTTTTATGAAAACATGTAAGTCATTTTTATTATATGAAATTAGATGAATTAAAGTTATTCTTTTTTTTATGTTGATCCCACATGGCCTAGTTGAATTATATTCCTGTATTCACAAGGTGTTTAAATAAAACTTGCAGGTAGAAATGGTACAAGGATTGCAGAACAAAAGAGAAACTAGGTCAACTCCAGCTGGAGGCGAAAGTGATGTTAAACCTGAACCATCAATATATCAAGATGTTCCTCCTAGATTCCTTGGACAACATGGAGGTGACCTTCTGATTCATAAAGATATTTATGGTGGTAATCTGAGCAAGGGTAGAATGTTCCGATACCTTCCAGGAATGATTTGCATAGGAACAAGGGTAAGGATGACTATGGGAGCGACTATTTAACTTCAGGGGGGGGATTATTTTATTTCCTAAAAGAAAATTCTGAATTTGATGAAAAAAGTTATTCTATTCAAGCAGATGACAAAAAAAATATTCTGAATGCAGATTTACCACATACCTTATAAAACTGAGAATGGAAATGTGGAATGTGTCGAAGAGAAGGTCACCAACAGGTCTTCAATGTAGCGAGAAATTCCAGCACCCTGAGTCCTCCTTCAGCTGGCCCCTAAACAAATATAAACTAGTTCAGTCATAATGAACGCCATACTAATTTCCAAATTGTACACAAGAAACCAAAATTAAAATAATACAAGACTAACAAAAGCTGTTCAATCAATTATGGCATGTATAGTGGTAAATTTTGAAAAAAATTATTTGATTGATACATGTAGCGTCAAAAAACTAAAAAAAATTGTGACTCAGAAAAAAAAAATACCCCCCTTTTGAAGTTAAATGGCTGCTCCTTTATGTTAAACTTCTGTTTCTGTCTTCTCTAACATTACCTCTTGAATTTCATACAAAAAACAAATCCAAAGCATAAATACATTTAACAAATAACTGAAAAAAGGAAATGTGTCAAAGAAACATGTACAACAACCTGACCAAAGTGTAGAAAACAAAGGCATTAACCAGTCAGTCTTTGATGAAGCAGGAAATTCCACACCTTGAGCCAGGCTTCAGCTAGCCCCTAAACAATAATGTATACTAGTGATAACTAGTTCAGCGAAATGGAATCCACACTGAACTCTGAATTATTCAACTGAATCAAATTTAAAAAAAAAATCAAACAAGTCAAATAAAGGCTAGAGGAACATGACTTTGGAAAGCTCCCAAAATGCAGCTGGGTTAAACATATTTTGTGAGATCACAACCCACCCCTGTACCTCATGTCAATGTGAAACAAACAAGCACATAGTATAAGAGGGCCCGTAGAGGGACATTCAAACTTATAGATCAAAACAACAGACAAATTAGAGTACACAAGACACAATATAGAAAACTAAAGACTAAGTAGTCACAACGAGTTTGTATTTTGAATGATTTTGACTATATCTTGGTGTTTTATCTGTTTTAGGTTATCTTTACTCTCCTGAAAATAGCAGGGACACATTTAAGAGAAATAATGACAATGTCTAAATGTGACACAATCAAGACGAGTAGTAAAGCTACAATCTATTATTCAGAGCCAAAAGATTTGCTGAAGAAAGAAGATAGAGACATCTTAGTAGAGTCATTTGTAAGACTTAACAATATTGATGTATAGGTGTCATCAAATTATTTTTGTCTCTGGGCTATTCCATTAAAATGTATGTGGTAGGATAGGAAGGGTCTTTCAAAATATCCCTACAACCAAGAACCATTTTTTAGATAGTTTTGCATAATGGTAATAGACACATGTATACTGAAAAAAGACCCTTGGCCCACATTCATTAGTTAAACTTCCGTTCCTACACTCCCACATACATTAAAATGGATAAGCCCTCATGAAAAATGCAACATGAATATATATTACATGTTTAAAAAGCATGATTTTCAATTGTTCCACGTCTTAAAAGCAAATCTTATAACATTGTTTTCTATACATTTCTTGGTAATTATAGCTGTTCAATCAATTTTTTTGCTGATCCATAATTATATTAGTTGATCTATTTAGTTCTCTACCAAGCTCTAGCAGTAAATATGGTAATACTATCCATCATTTGTACAGAAAATGATATTTTTTAAATTAAATATTTATTTTGTATATATTATCAGAAGTTCTGATTATAAATTGTAAATTCAGCTTTCATTCATAGAAAAAAAACTTAATGTCTAATTCTGTTTTTTTATTTTGTAAAATTTTACGTTTTCGGATATGATATTATATTGCTAAAGTGACATATAGGTCCAATGGGCCGGGTGTAAATTTCAAATTGCTATGTTTATAATTGTATGAATGTATGTTGTGATACACATGTCACTATAATAAATGATTACTTACTTACTTACTAAATAGATATTTTATTGAATGAGCTGAATTTAAATTTAAATGTACAATATATATAGTGCTGTCTTCCATGTGTTACACTAATACATCATTGCACTTTATAGGAAATTCAATATTGCATTACATCCCAGACTCTTCAGTATAATTTATGATGAAGCATACATTTGACTCTAAACCAAATGGAATGACATCCTGTTTATTCAGATTTTTGTCAATATTTTTATTATCATAAAAATTGAAAGCATTATACACATACATGTATGTATGTATAAATTTGAATGCAGCAGTTCTGCCAATGTATTTTTATTTATATATATATTTTTCCATTTTATTTCATGTTGCACTAATTTTTTCAAGAACGATGCATATGTGGTCCTTTGAAAGTTATTATGCATAAACATGTAATTCTTTGTGTATCATATTTAGGTATGATGTAAATAAATTTTTATTTTCTCTAGGCTTTACAAATTGTATGGGCACTTGTTTATCATTGAAAACAGTCTGTTGACAACAAATGCATTATTGTTTAATTGTGAACCATTGGTGTGTTCTAATTATTCATTCACATCTAAAATATATCCTTAGGTTTCCTGTTTGAATTGTTTTACACTAGTCATTATGGGGCCCCTTATAGCTTGCTTTTTGATCCAAGCCAAGGCTCAGTGTTGAGGGCGGTACTTTGACATATAATACTATACTTTTTACTAATTGTGACTTGAATAGAGAGTTTACTCATTGGCACTCATACCATTTATTCTTATATCGCTTTGATAGAAGGCTTAAAAATGAAGTCCACTTTTACTTCAGATTTACAACATGTTTCAAAGATATATAACGTGAAGGAACCCAAATTGCACCTTTTTAACAGTTTTTTCACCTAAATTTTTTTTATGATCCTGACAAAATTTTTCGCTCTATGTTTATTTGTAGATGTGTCCTTGTTTACTATATAGTACTGTAACACCAATTTAATTTTAAATCCACATTGAATAATAGAAAAATGGGTTTGAACTGACCTCCATACGATCCAGGATTCCGTAATGAGGAGTACCCAAATTGCATCCATGCTTAAAAAGTAAAATCACAAAAATACTGAACTTAGAGGAAAATCAATTCGGAAAGTCCATAATCACATGGCAAAATCAAATAACAAAACGCATCAAAAACGAATAGACAAGAACTGTCATATTCCTGACTTGGTACAGGCATTTTCAAATGTAGAAAATGGTGGATTAAACCTGGTTCTATAGCGCTAACCCTCTCACTTTAATTAAGCTAACCCTCTCACTTTAATAACAGTCTCATCAAATTCCGTTATATTCACATGATGCGTTAAATAAATTCACATCATTTAAAATTGAATAACAGAATTTGATGTTTTGTTCTATTTCTTCAAATTTTTAGAACTAATTTGACATTAGTGCATGCTTACTATCCATTTTATAAGAAATGGATGCTTGTAACATATTTAATTTGCTCATTTTTAAAATACTTTTTGAGAACGTCGCATGACAGTGTTTCCATAGATTTACTTTTTCCAGTAAATGCTTCAACTGTTGATATTGACTGTGAAGGTTATGTGTATATTTAAATATAATCGGCTATGTTGAAAGACGTGAATTATATCAAATCATAAAAGTACCAAGTCAGCATGTGTTTAGTCTCACAGAAAACTTTTAAGCAGTCCATAGCTTTTTTTGTCAAATAGGTGCAATTTGGGTACTCAATGTAATTTGGGTACTGTGACGTCATCCACCTGTTATTAAAACATCTTACTTTAAGGCTACTATTTTAAGTAGATTTAGCTAAATGACATTTAAGGGAAAAGTTTTGTTGTAGATATCCCCAATGCTTTCATGTAGATATCCCCCTATGCTTTCATGTAGATATCCCCCTATGCTTTCATGTAGATATCCTCCATGCTTTGATATAGATATCCTCCATGCTTTGATGTAGATATCCTCTATGCTTTGATATAGATATCCCCCATGCTTTGATTTAGATATCTCCCATGCTTTGATATAGATATCCCCCATGCTTTGATATAGATATCCCCCATGCTTTGATATAGATATCCCCCATGCTTTGATATAGATATTCCCCATGCTTTGATGTAGATATCCCCCATACTTTGATGTAGATATCCCCCATGCTTTGATGTAGATATCCTCCATGCTTTGATGTAGATATCCCCCATGATTTGATGTAGATATCCCCCTATGCTTTGATGTAGATATCATCCATGCTTTGATGTAGATATCCCCCATGCTTTGATGTAGATATCCCCCTATGCTTTGATGTAGATATCCTCCATGCTTTGATATATATATATCCTCCATGATTTGATATAGATATCCCCCTATGCTTTGTTGTAGATATCCTCAATACTTTGAAATATATATCCCCCATGCTTTGTTGTAGATATTCCCATATGCTTTCATGTAGATATCCCCCTATGCTTTGATGTAGATATCCCCCTATGCTTTGATATATATATATCCCCATGAATTGATATAGATATCCCCAATGCTTTGCTGTAGATATCCCCCTATGCTTTGATGTAGATATCCTCCATGCTGTGATATATATATATATCCTCCATGATTTGTTGTAGATATTCCCATATGCTTTCATGTAGATATCCCCCTATGCTTTGATGTAGATATCCCCTATGCTTTGATGTAGATATCCCCCTATGCTTTGATATAGATATCCTCCATGATTTAATATAGATATCCGCAATGCTTTGATGTAGATATCCCCTATGCTTTCATGTAGATATCCCCCCCATGCGTTCATGTAGATATCTCCCTATGCTTTGATGTAGATATCCCCCTATGCTTTGATGTAGATATCCTCCATGCTTTGAAATATATATCCCCCATGCTTTGTTGTAAATATTCCCATATGCTTTCATGTAGATATCCCCCTATGCTTTGATGTAGATATCCTCCATGCTTTGATATAGATATCCTCCATGCTTTGATATACATATCCTCCATGATTTGATATAGATATCCCCAGGGTTTCCGCTGGCGGTCGCCAATTTGCGAAAAAATAATAATTGTGGCAATAAAAATTTGTCATTTGCGAAAGAATTTTGCGAAAGAAATATATAGAACGATTTATTTTCCTCCATCTTGTTTATTTACTTTTTTCGAGTTTCTCGGACTTTACCCGATCAGACAATACTCGGAATTCACCTTGACCTCATTAAGGTTTGGACAGAAAATCAATAATCAGCTGATTGCATTTTATAGCTATTGACAACAAAGGACTATATTAATAAAGGTGTTGATTGAATTGTTTGACAAAAATTTAAATGATATGGTTAAATGGCTTCTGCTAAATGTCACTTACAGAATTTATTTACCACTTTGCGACGCACGTGTTTGAAGCAAACTTTTGACGTCTCCTCCGCTTTTAACTTAGATAGTTTAGAAAAGAAAGCTGTTGTTGTGACGAAAAACTTATTTATCCTTTGACTTAAATATCGGTAATTGATTAGAAAGACGTTTTTAAATCCGTTTGGGTGACACACGTGTTTCAGGCCTAGTTTTACGTCTCAACTTTTTCATTTACGATGGTCAAGAAAAGAATACTGTCGTTATGAAGAAATATATCCAAATGGTTGGCTCGAATGAGAGTAGCCCTTCAATGTAATGACTACACATGAAACGAGGGATCAAATTCATGTGATAAAAGCTTTTGTTTTGTTGTAAAAAAAAATTCTTAGTACAAAAGGGAACATCAGTATTTTTTACGTTTACAAAAACTTTCCCTATGCACTATAATGGTATTAGATAATCAAAACATGTCCATTAATTTTGTTATATTCCAGGACGTATATCTTATTTATTATTAAAAGTATAGTGGTCCAATCAATTAGAAAAGTTGTTTAAAATACAATGAATAGTTTTCCCTTTAAAATAAAAAAAAAAATTGTTGTTTTGAAGTAAATTTTTAGTGTTTATTTATTAACATGTAAACTCTAAAATAAGTTTGAGAGCATAATCATAGACACAATGGGCAAAATCATCTTATTTAAGAGAAAGGGGGAAGGGGGGGGGGGGGGGGGGGGGGTATAAAAAAATGTAAATTTTAAACGAAAAATATAGTTATGTTATTTGGCGAAAAAAATAATAAAGTGGCGAAAAATATATTGTTTTGGCGAAAGAGGTGGCGAAAAATATAATTGACCCAGGGGAAACCCTGGATATCCCCCTATGCTTTGTTGTAGATATCCTCCCTGCTTTGATATATATATATATCCTCCATGATTTGATATAGATATCCCCCAATGCTTTGTTGTAGATATCCTCCATGCTTTGAAATAGATATCCCCCATGCTTTGTTGTAGAAATTCCCATATGCTTTCATGTAGATATCCCCCTATGCTTTGATGTAGATATCCTCCATGCTTTGATATAGATATCCTCCATGATTTGATATAGATATCATCCATGATTTGATGTAGATATCCCCTATGCTTTCATGTAGATATCCCCCATGCTTTGATGTAGATATCCCCCATGCTTTGATGTAAATATTCCTCCATGCTTTGATGTAGATATCCTCCATGCTTTGAAATATATATCCCCCATGCTTTGTTGTAGATATTCCCATATGCTTTCATGTAGATATCCCCCTATGCTTTGATGTAGATATCCTCCATGCTTTGATATAGATATCCTCCATGCTTTGATATATATATCCTCCATGATTTGATATAGATATCCCCCTATGCTTTGTTGTAGATATCCTCAATGCTTTGATATATATATATCCTCCATGATTTGATATAGATATCCCCCAATGCTTTGTTGTAGATATCCTCCATGCTTTGAAATAGATATCCCCCATGCTTTGTTGTAGATATTCCCATATGCTTTCATGTAGATATCCCCCTATGCTTTGATGTAGATATCCTCCATGCTTTGATATAGATATCCTCCATGATTTGATATAGATATTCTCAATGATTTGATGTAGATATCCCCTATGCTTTCATGTAGATATCCCCCCTATGCTTTGATGTAGATATCCTCCATGCTTTGATAAAGATATCCTCCATGATTTGATGTAGATATCCACCATGCTTTGATGTAGATATTCCCCATGCTTTGATGAAGATATCCCCCATGCTTTAATGTAGATATCCCCCATGCTTTGATGAAGATATCCTGCATGCTTTGATGTAGATATTCCCCATGCTTTGATGTAGATATCCTCCATGCTTTAATGTTGATATCCCTGATGCTTTGATTTAGATATCCCTGATGCTTTGATGTAGATATCCCCCATGCTTTGATGTAGATATTCTCCATGCTTTGATGTAGATATTCCCCATGCTTTGATGTAGATATCCCCCATGCTTTGATGTAGATATCCTTCATGCTTTGATGTAGATATCCCCAATGCTTTGATGTAAATATTCCCCCATGCTTTGATGTAGATATCCCCCCATGCTTTGATGTAAATATTCCCCCATGCTTTGATTTTGATGTAAATATTCCCCCATGCTTTGATGTAAATATTCCCCCATGCTTTGATGTAGATATCCTCCATGCTTTGATGTAGATATTCCCCATGCTTTGATGTAGATATCCTCCATGCTTTAATGTAGATATTCCTCCATGCTTTGATGTAGATATCCTCCATGCTTTGAAATATATATCCCCCATGCTTTGTTGTAGATATTCCCCTATGCTTTGATGTAGATATCCTCCATGCTTTGATATAGATATCCTCCATGATTTGATATAGATATTCTCCATGATTTGATGTAGATATCCCCTATGCTTTCATGTAGATATCCCCCTATGCTTTGAATTATATATCCTCCATGCTTTGATAAAGATATCCTCCATGATTTGATGTAGATATCCACCATGCTTTGATGTAGATATTCCCCATGCTTTGATGAAGATATCCCCCATGCTTTAATGTAGATATCCCCCATGCTTTGATGAAGATATCCTGCATGCTTTGATGTAGATATTCCCCATGCTTTGATGTAGATATCCTCCATGCTTTGATGTAGATATCCTCCATGCTTTAATGTTGATATCCCTGATGCTTTGATGTAGATATCCCTGATGCTTTGATGTAGATATCCCCCATGCTTTGATGTAGATATTCTCCATGCTTTGATGTAGATATTCCCCATGCTTTGATGTAGATATCCCCCATGCTTTGATGTAGATATCCTTCATGCTTTGATGTAGATATCCCCAATGCTTTGATGTAAATATTCCCCCATGCTTTGATGTAGATATCCCCCCATGCTTTGATGTAAATATTCCCCCATGCTTTGATGTAAATATTCCCCCATGCTTTGATGTAAATATTCCCCCATGCTTTGATGTAGATATCCTCCATGCTTTGATGTAGATATTCCCCATGCTTTGATGTAGATATCCTCCATGCTTTAATGTAGATATCCCCCATGCTTTGATGTAGATATCCCCCATGCTTTGATGTAAATATTCCTCCATGCTTTAATGTAGATATCCCCATGCTTTGATGTAGATATCCCCTATGCTTTGATGTAAATATTCCTACATGCTTTGATGTAGATATCCCCCATGCTTTGATGTAGATATCCCCCATGCTTTGATGTAGATATCCCCCATGCTTTGATGTAAATATTCCCCCATGCTTTGATGTAGATATCCCCATGCTTTGATGTAGATATCCCCCATGCTTTGATGTAAATATTCCTACATGCTTTGATGTAGATATCCCCCATGCTTTGATGTAGATATCCCCCATGCTTTGATGTTAATATTCCCCCATGCTTTGATGTAGATATCCCCAATGCTTTGATGTAGATATCCTCAATGCTTTGATGTAGTTATTCCCCATGCTTTGATGTAGATATCCCCCATGCTTTGATGTAGATATCCTCAATGCTTTGATGTAGTTATTCCCCATGCTTTGATGTAGATATCCCCCATGCTTTGATGTAGATATTCCCCATGCTTTGATATAGATATCCTGCATGCTTTGATGTAGATATTCCCCATGTTTTGATGTAAATATTCCCCCATGCTTTGATGTAGATATCCCCCATGCTTTGATGTAAATATTCCTCCATGCTGTGATGTAGATGTCCTCCATGCTTTAATGTAGATATCCCCCATGCTTTGATGTAGATATCCCCCCATGCTTTGATGTAGATATCCTCCATGCTTTGATGTAGATATTCCCCATGCTTTGATGTAGATATCCTCCATGCTTTAATGTAGATATCCCCCATGCTTTGATGTAGATATCCCCCATGCTTTGATATAGATATCCCCCATGCTTTGATGTAGATATCCTCCATGCTTTGATGTAGATATTCTTCATGCTTTGATGTAGATATCCTCCATGCTTTAATGTTGATATCCTCCATGCTTAAATGTAGATATCCCCCATGCTTTGATATAGATATCCTCCATGCTTTAATGTAGATATTCCCCATGCTTTGATGTAGATATCCCCCATGCTTTGATGTAGATATCCCCCATGCTTTGATGTAAACATTCCTACATGCTTTGATGTAGATATCCCCCATGCTTTGATGTAGATATCCCCCATGCTTTGATGTAGATATCCCCCCATGCTTTGATATAAATATTCCCCCATGCTTTGATGTAGATATTCCCCCATGCTTTGATGTAGATATCCGCCATGCTTTGATGTAGATATTCCCCATGCTTTGATGTAGATATCTTCCATGCTTTAATGTAGATATCCCCCATGCTTTGATATAGATATCCCCCATGCTTGGATGTAGATATCCCCCATGCTTTGATGAAGATATCCTGCATGCTTTGATGTAGATATCCCCCATGCTTTAATAGACAATTACTAAGAAATACTGTCTCAGTTTAAACAGAAAGTTAATTGAATGTTACGTAATATCTTTATCAGAGATGACAACTGATCTGTTCTCATTACTGCAAACATAATCACATACTCTTTACCCCGAATGTAACCTGTACCAAAAACATGAGGTGCTTACTTACATTAACAACAGGAAGGATGCACTTGTTAAGCAGGATATGCTTCCCTTACCAGAGCACCTGAGACCACAGCCGGGGTTTTGTTGGGTTTCATGTGTCTCATACAGTCCTTGGTTTTCCATGTTCAACTTGTCTTTTGTATACTGTTGTTTGTCTTTTGATCGTTTTAACATTTTTTTCAATGGCATTGTCAGTTTGTTTTCGACTAATGAGTTTATTGAATGTCCCTTTGATATTTCTGGCCTCTCTTATACAACTTCATCTTATTCATGCTTACGTGCATGTCTAAAATCAACAGCTTTGTAGATCGTTTCCTGATGTTTAAATCTCGAAACACCTATAAGAAGATTCAAATAACTGTAAAAACAAAACAATTGAGGGAACTGAACAAACTCAAAAAAGTAGCAAGACAAGCTGTGTGGTGTATGTGTCTCCAGCTATTTTTTTTTATGGTGACTGTAATACTTAAGTAGGGTTGATTTCATTCGTTTTTGCTCATGTCTCTCTTGGAGCAAAGGAGCACGTACACACCTTGTAATGAAAGCCGTATTTATTCAGATGTGTGTGAGTCTGTTGCTATACAGTCGATTCATCATCCACAAAGGCAATATACACTCAGTTAACATGCAACAAATGATTAATATATTGACTAGATATAAAAAATACTTTTTTGAAAACAGTTGATACTGATTGCAGATGTTTTCCAGCTTTTGTTAAATTTATTTATTTCTGTTTCAACGTGGGGCGATTTAAGGTCTTAACTGTATAGATGTTCCGGACCATATGAGTATTTGGACCATACGCGTATGGTCATGACCATATGCGTATACTCATATGGTCCGACCATACGCGTATGGTCGGACCATATGAATATTATACTCGTTTGGATGTTAACGGGCCGGACCATATGAGTATTTGGACCATATAGGTATTTTTTCAAACATACAATAGAAATAATACGTATTAATTTTACATTTCAAAAGCTACATAAACATTAAATATTGATGCCACGGCCAGTTGATCTTAGTTTTTATCGCTAATTGTATTCGTGTATGCTTTTGTATATTTAGAATGACATTCAAACGGTACCATACATGTAGCTTTTCTGTGATTGCTTGTTTTGGCTGCGTGCACTGATATCGACTCGGACAATTCCGATGTGTCTACGGTGTTTTTAAGAAACTTTAGATCTCCAATATCGTAAAATGAATATCACAGATCAAATTAAATAAAGGCAGTAGCTATTGCATGGCACTTACATGATATTTTACCGGTCTTATAATTAAGATTAAAATAGAAGTATAGAAATAAAGAATAGAAGTCTATCACTTAATATCGTATGCTGATCTCCAGGTTAATCGTTTTTCATTGTGTTCCTTGGTGTCTTTTTTAGTTTCGCATACTATATATGCTCGGAATGTGTGTTTTTTTTTTAAATTCTCATTTATATGTTTCGGAGTTTAGTGTGACGTCCATTTTCTTTGAACCAGAACACGTTTATATTGTTTAGGGGCCAGATGAAGCCCTTCTCAGGGTGCGGCATTTTACTTGCTGTATTGAAGAACCATTGGCAGCTTTGGATTGTTTTCTGCTCTTTGACACATTCCCCGTTTCCATTCTCAATTTTATGATATTTTTCATATCCGTTGTAAATGTTAATAAGGTACCAAAGGGACTAAATATAATTAGTAGAAGAAAGACAAACAACATGATTATTAAAATAAACAAGTAAATAGCTGGTTTTCTATGTTAATTTGCGGCTAACAAGGATGCACTGAGTATACTGTGGGAGGAAGCATGGGTATATGGGGAAAAAAACAAAAATATTAAGAACTTGTAACAATATATACTATTGCCTTTTTGGGGTATATTCAGTGTAATAATAAAAAAACTTCCATAAAAGGCAAAAATTTCCTCTATCTATTCACATTCAGCAATAATGAATCTTTCATTGAAACTGGAACTTAAAAATTGGATAAATTAATTGATAAATACAAAATCAATAGGAAATGAGGAAGAAAGGTCCCTTATAGGGGCTAATTCAGTAAATGAATATACGTTATTAGGGACCATCCATTTGGGGGAGAGCTTTTTGTAAAACATTGAAGTCCTGTGTTCCTCTGATTTGTAGAAAATGTTTGATAATGATGAATCAAAACTAGAGTTTAAAAAAATAAGAATTAAGGGGGCTCCTGGGTATAAATGATTTTTTTTCCCTAATATAGGATTTCGCTATATTTTTTCATAAATGAACTTTATCATATACTTAAAAGAAAAATGAAATAAAAAAATGGGGTCACCGTTTATTTAAGCTAAAATCTGCCTCTGGAAAAAGCATACATTTTTGTTAATGTCCTTTTTTTCTGTTGAACTAATAGTAGAAAAAGAGGAAATATCGAAATAAAAAAATAACCTAATATAAGAAATCGCTTAAATTTTACAATAATTTAGTTTATGTACAGCTTATTTGAAAACAATAATAAAAAATATAGGTCACCGATGAGTTAACAAAGATATTTCATATTTAAGGCCAAAAAATGGCATTTTCGCACCAAAGGGAGATAATTTGGAGCTTTTTCAAGTTTTAAAGTCATCTGGGGCCAAACCAAATCATTTTTGTGGGTTGTTTTTTGTACCATATCATAAAGTAACAACTAATTATGTAATGAATGAAATTTGTAATGAAAAAATAAAGGTTTAATTTTTTGCTAAAATTTTTGTACCCAGGAGCCTCCTTAAGTGCGAATCTACAGTGTTTGTAAAATGCCCAAAAATGCCGCATGACCCTATGCTTTAATGATGCAAAAGATTTATACTTTAATGAATGATATATGGAAGCTTCTGATTTCTAAAGGTATCTCATGTATAAATTTAATTCTAGACACATATTTGCATTTAAGACAAAGAGGGATTTTTACTGAATTCACCCCTGTATATAGTTATCAAAGGTACCAGGATTATAATTTAGTACGCCAGACGCGCGTTTCGTCTACATAAGACTCATCAGTGACGCTCATATCAAAATATTCATGAAGCCAAACAATTACAAAGTTGAAGAGCATTGAGGATCCAAAATTCCAAAATGTTGTGCCAAATACGGCTAAGGTTATCTATGCCTGCGATAAGAAAATCCTTATCTTTTCGAAAATTCAAAGTTGTGTAGCAGGAAATCTATTAAAATGACCACATTATTGATATTCATGTATAAACCTTCATAGATCTGCTTCATTACTGAAACCCTGAATACAAACACTGAAAGCAGTGTAATGAGACAGAACGACGAAATCGACACTATATACACAAGTTTTACGGTTACCATCACGAACTGTTTGACCGATAAAATGTGTCTGGGTCTCAACTCTAAAGAATCATATTTTCGCGGTCTTGATCTGAAAACGTACCGATATATAACTCTATTAAATATCGTAAATGTTTGATGAAGTATATATATGCGCATGCATTGCGTGGAATTCTTGCATCGCATGGTACAATACACAGTCTCACTCTTCTTAAAATCATTCAATTCCCTCTGGTATATTTTTCTTTCATCACGTTCGTATATTCAAACTAGTTTTCGAGTAAAACAATGATGAAAAGTAAAATCACAAAAATACTGAACTAAGAGGAAAATCTATTCGGAAAGTCCATAATCACATGGCAAAATCAAATAACAAAACGCATCAAACACGAATGGACAAGAACTGTCATTTTCCTGACTTCGTACAGGCATTTTCAAATGTAGAAAATGGTGGATTTAACCTGGTTTAAACTACGTTCGCTTTTTGCCTTTTATAATTTAATTGACGGAGACATTTGATACATGAGCAATGCCATGATTCCAGGATACCAATAATTACGAGTTCTTATGTTTGAGTTCAAACATCCGTCTCAGCCTATGTTATTGGGCCCATGATGATAACGTCTTTCAGATGATACGATCATAAATCAGGAAACGTTTTCTTTATGAAAGTTTCACTGAGAGAAGTCTTAAATCAAATTAAATTAACTCCATACTGGTTATGAAGGATAACTGAAATCAATATTTTTTGTCTTTTTTTCTATCCCTTTCATCATAGATTGTTGAACCGTTACAGTATCTTGATGTCTCATATTCATGGGTGGGGGAGGGAAGGTGGTAGAGGGGAACAGTTTTTGCTCCAATCATATGATCAAAAATAGGTTTGATAAAGCCCCTAGTATGTGTTTTCGTAATTCGAAATGCTACAAACTGTAAACAACATTTCAATGTGTGTAAAGTATTATTTTTGGCAAATCTTTTTATCTATTTTTTTCAAAACTAGGCGTAAAATAAGATAATTTTAACATTTTTATGATGTTCATTTAACAATAAAAAGAACATTATTCTTGATTTACAACTGAAGTCTTGAATAATTATATTTTTACAATTTCAGTGTCCAAATAACAGCACTTTTGTGTCATATATATTTATCAATTATAGCTGTTTACAAAATTAAAATTGATCGAAATAATAAGGATGTTCTACCCCATGAATAGATTACATTTGCTGTATTTGGCAAAACCTTTCGGAATTTTCGCTCTTCAATTTTGTACAATATTTGGCCTTTTAAATTTGTTAAATCAAGTGTCACTGACGAGCCTTTTGTAGACAAATCGCTTGCCTGGCGTACAAAATTATAACCCTCGTATAAATCTGATACATGAAATGAGTATTCTATTACTTAAATACATGTTATAGGACATATAAAAGAGGGACGAAAGATACCAAAGGGACAGTCAAACTCGTAAATCTAAAACAAACTGACAACGCCATGGCTAAAAATGAAAAAGACAAACAGAAAAACAATAGTACACATGACACAACATAGAAAACTAAAGAATAAACAACACGAACCCCACCAAAAACTAGGGGTGATCTCAGGTGCTCCGGAAGGGTAAGCAGATCCTGCTCCACATGCGGCACCCGTCGTGTTGCTTATGTGATTACAAATCCGGTAAATAGTCTACAAAATCTACAAAATAATTTGTTGCAATATTTTTATTTTAAAGCCCCAATTGTTGATAGCTGAAATTCTTCATTTTTTATGTAAAAATTTAACACCTAAAGTTGAATATGAAAATGATCATTTTGTCTATAAGTTACATTTCATTGGCATGAAACTTGGTCAACAATCTTATTATTTATTAAGCTTTGGTCGTACCTAGTTTTATTCAGATTGGTTAAGTCTTTCTATCCTAAGAGATGAAATCAGTAAACATGAAATCTGCACTTTTGGCATCATATGGTCAAAATGAGCATTTCAAACCATTTTCCATATTTATGCATAAGTGGCATTCTTACGTCTATCTGGAAGGTTTTCATGTGTCAATATTTGGTTTTTTATGCTTTTATCAAATTGTATTATCCATTTGTTAACTCTGGATCTTGAGAAAAGTTGATTAAACACAGATAAAATGTGCAAAATGTGTTGTATAAATGGTCCTGGTCTTACGGCCTGTTTGGAGCAATCAAAATGTGAGGAGCTTTGTACATGAAAGTTGAAGTCCATCATAAAGATCTCACTAAATTTGAATAAAAAGCACTTTGCAATGTCGTTTGTACCTGTTTCATTTCACATACCGTCTTTCTTTTCTTGTGTAGAATAGCAAGTGGTTCAAATATATGCCTGCTGAGACTAAAATTACATGCAAGTTTTTCACTGAAAAGTGAAAAGACTTTGTATCAGACAATACTTCCTGCAAAAAGTTGAATGCAAGATTTTTTGTACTCAGTTCAACATGATAATAAAAATAAATTTCCGATAAAAAACGTTGAATGTAAATGATATGAACCTGCAGCGTCTTTTAAATAGGACTACCACTCAAGGTGTTAATAGTGGAAAGTCTTGCATTCTTGCAATTTCCTGGAACATAACATGACCTTACAAAAAATATTTTTTCAGCAGTAAAAAACAACTTTTGAAACTAAATATATGATGAATAGATTTGAAGAAAATAATAATTAGAGAAAAACAAACTTCTAATGTGTATTGGGTTGAGATATGTTGGAACAGTGTCTTTGCAACTTACATGATATGTTTTTAATGAGAAAATACATAAATAAATACAATTACATTTCTCTATGATTATAATTGTATTTCTCAAGTCTTCTCAGTGTACTAAAAGATCATTTTGCCATTGCTTTGGCAACACAATCACATTACGCTGGTTCCGTAAATGAAAAGAGTATACTAGTTTTCGGAATGTAGTATATATAGCTACAAAGTGACTATTATCATTTTTGTATTTTACTTTTAAAAAGTTAATTTATCTTTTTACTTCACTTCTATTCTTAATAGAGTCACCCTATTTTTATTAAAATTTTCTATGTGTACGCATTATAGTTTTTTCTTTTAATTGTTTTAAATAAGAAGTTTAAATGTTTATATAAGCAACAGTAACAAAACTTTTTAAACAGAAATTTTTTATATTTGATTAGTATTCTTAAATTTTAATTCCAGTGGTATATCATGGATATAATTTAATCAGAGCCGGCTAAATAGCAAATTTGTTATTTTGCGGCCGACGGTCAAATAACAAAGTTGCTAGTTTGCCAGTTCCTGTCAAATAGCCACGGCCTATAAAGAAGCAGTAATATACCGCTGTTCAATAGTCATAAATCAATTGAGAGAGAAAAAATCCTGGTTACAAACTAAAACCGAGGGAAACACATCAACTATAAGAGGAAAACAACGGAACAACAGAAACACTGAACTGCAACAAACACAAACGCCAACATACATAGAAACGAGACTTGACGATTTGCTTTATTTAACTTCCAGTACCACATCTCCTGTGAAAGCAGTGAAATGAGGCAGAACGATATAAATCAACATTATACAAGTAGTACAGTCACCATCACGAACTGGTTGACCGATACGATGTGTCTATGTCTCAACTCATACTCAAAACATAGTTTACCGGTCTTAGATCTTTACACTCCATGACAGTCGTATGATCTGAAAACATACGGATATAAATCTATTCGTTTGCTGTAGTAGATTTGCATTGCGTGGATTTCTTGCATAGGATGATACAATACAGTCTTACTATTCCTTCTTGAAATCATGTAATGCCTTCTGGTTTATTTTTCTTTCACTCAGTTGGTATATTTCAACTGGATTTCGAGTTAAAATTTGATAAACTACTGTCGCCTCTTGCTTAGATTTGTTTCTAGAATTTGTCAGATTGAAGACCTAAACCTTTAATCTATTACAAATGCGATGATTCCAGGTAACCATAGTTATATAACGTCTTATGTTGGAGTGGTAGCATACCGTACTTCATGTTTCAGACAATGCTGTTGGACCGATAAGATGATTACGATCAAATCAGAAAATGTGTTCTCTTTATACGAGATTAGAGTAGTTTTAATTTAAACCATGCTAAGAATTTGGTATGCCAGATGTTCATGTTGTCTAACCCATACCTGCCAGCTGTCACTATTTGTGGGGGACTTCCCCCATGGAGGCTCCTGAATAGAAATTTTGAAAGAACAATTTTGTTTATAATTTTAAACAAAACAATCCATTTTACAATGGCTATAGGCTTGTAAAAGTATGAAGCAGCCACAAACAACATTAAAATATACTTGAAGGACTATATGAGCCATCTTGCACGTAAACCCCCATGAGCATTATGAAAAGTTGACAGGTATGTTAATCAAGATACATAATGACACTGGAATCAAATAAATCAAATCAAAATCGAAGGAACTCAAAGCCAAAAATTACAAAAAAATACGCCAGATCTTACTAATGACATATATGACCCAGGGTCCAGATCTTACTAATGCCATATATGACCGAGCGTCCAGGTCAAACTAAAGCCATATATGACCGAGGGTCCAGATCTTACTAATGCCATATATGACCGAGCGTCCAGGTCAAACTAAAGCCATATATGACCGAGGGTCCAGGCATATCTTACTAATGCCATATATGACCGAGGGTCCAGATCTTACTAATGTTATATATGACTGAGGGTAGAAAACATTTTATAATAATTCATCATTTCATTTACGGATGTCAAGTTGGTTCAATATTCAACATTCAACATTCAACATTCAATTTTTTTTTTTTTTTTTTTTTTTTTTTTTCTCGTATCCATTTTCAACATTCAACATTCGATTTCAACATTCAACATTCGATTTCAACATTCAACATTCGATTTCAATATTCAACATTCAACATTCAAATTTTTTTTTTTTTTTTTTTTTTTTCTCATATCCATTTTCAACATTCAACATTTGATTTCAACATTCAACATTCGATTTCAATATTCAACATTCAACATTCAACATTCAACATTCATCATTCAAGTTTTTTTTTTTTTTTTTTTTTTTTTTTCTCATATCCATTTTCAACATTCAACATTCGACTTCAACATTCAACATTCGTTTTCAACATTCGATTTTCAACTTTCAACATTCGATTTCAACATTCAACATTCGTTTTCAACGTTCAACATTCGTTTTCAACATTCGATTTTCAACTTTCAACATTCGATTTCAACATTCAACATTCGTTTTCAACATTCGATTTCAACATTCAACATTCGATTTCAACATTCAACATTCATTCAACATTCGTTTTCAACATTCAATTTTCAACTTTCAACATTCGATTTCAATATTCAACATTCAATGTCAATATTCAACATTCAACTTTCATTTTTTTTTTTTTTTTTTTTTTTTTTTTTTTTTTTTTTTCTCATATCCATTTTCAACATTCAACATTCGATTTCAACATTCAACATTCGTTTTCAACATTCGATTTTCAACTTTCAACATTCGATTTCAACATTCAACATTCGTTTTCGATTTCAACATTCAACATTCGTTTTCAACATTCAACATTCGTTTTCAACATTCGACATTCGTTTTCAACATTCAACATTCCTTTTCAACATTCGATTTTCAACTTTCAACATTCGATTTCAACATTCAACATTCGATTTCAACATTCGTTTTCAACATTCAACATTCAACATTCAACATTCGATTTCAACATTCAACATTCGTTTTCAACATTCGATATTCAACATTCAACATTCGATTTCAACTTTCAACATTCGTTTTCCACTTCCAACATTCGTTTTCAACATTCAACATTCTATTTCAACATTCAACATTCAACATTCGTTTTCAACATTCAACATTCGTTTTCAACATTCAATTTTCAAGTTTCAACATTCGATTTTCAACATTCAACATTCGGTTTCAATATTCAACATTCAACATTCAAATTTTTTTTTTTTTTTTTTTTTTTTTTTTTTTTTTTTTTAATTTTTTTTTCTCATATCCATTTTCAACATTCAACATTCGTTTTCAACATTCGATTTTCAACATTCAACATTCGATTTCAACATTCAACATTCGTTTTCAACATTCAACATTCGTTTTCAACATTCGATTTTCAACTTTCAACATTAGTTTTCAACATTCAACATTCGTTTTCAACATTCAACATTCGATTTCAACATTCGTTTTCAACATTCGATTTATAACATTTAACATTCGTTTTCAACATTCGATTTTCAACATTCAACATTCGTTTTCAATATTCAACATTCGTTTTCAACATTCGATTTTCAACTTTCAACATTCGATTTTCAACTTTCAACATTCTATTTCAACATTCAACATTCGATTTCAACATTCAACATTCGTTTTCAACATTCAACATTCGTTTTTAACATTCGATTTTCAACTTTCAAAATTCGATATCAACATTCAACATTCGTTTTCAACATTCAACATTCGTTTTCAACATTCGATTTTCAACTTTCAACATTCGATTTCAACATTCAACAGTCGATTTCAATATTCAACATTTAATCTTTTTTTCTCGTATTGATTTACAACATTCAACATTCAACATACGATTTCAACATTCAATTTTCAACTTTCAACATTCGTTTTCAACATACATTCAACATTACTTTTCAGGATTTGAGCATTTGATTAGAATGTTCAACATTCCATCATTCGTGATTTGTTTTCATTATTAAAAAAATCAATATTGTATTTTCGACTTTACTCTACTTAATACGTTGTTCAACGATCAATTTTAAGATTCATCATTTGTTTTGAACTACGGTGATAAAGTAATTAAAGACTTTCAAATTACATTGTTTATATCTTTGATAAAGATTAAATTGTTACATTTAGATATGAAACAGATCACAAATTTAAATTGTACAATATAATTATGCATGAAGATGGTACAAAAAAATAGATTATTACAACATGACACTAACAAGGGAGGTAATTTCATTTTTTAAACCGACAAGAAATATAGCCCGTTAAACTTAAAGTATAAATTCACAGGTCAGAGATTGATTAATGGATCAAATTTTTTTATTTAATCGGAGATTATGTCGACGGATCATATACAACAGTCTTTTTCAATCTAAACAATAAGGGTGCGTGATCTTCAGTTTTAAGTTTGGAGATGATCTAAGATGATTAGAAATAACAGTGACTATCCTCTATCATTATTAAAGCATACCTACATTTTTGACGAGGGTTACCCGGTAGAGATAGAATTGGAAAATGGCGCAAAATCTTTCATTCGGAAAGTTTCTTTCGGACCCTCTCTAAATCTAAAGCGCAAGTTTTGTTTAATTTATTTTTATAAATTCTGGTCTCGGAGTAAAATATATAGATACACTGTAAGACTTTTTATCACAAGACATTTGTAGGATAAAGAAAAAAAACCTTGTTATCCACATAGTCAAGTGTATGGCTATGGTTAGTTTAAACATATTAATATGTAGTGGATTTAAAATGTTCTTGTGGAATTGGAATCGAACTAGGAACCTTTTGAGTTCGTGTTCCGGTGCACTAACCTTTGTGCCTATTTTTTTTTTAAGAATAAGAATACTTTATTAATCCAATTGTGGACCCTTGTGGGTTTTTTCATACAATGATTACAATGATTTGTTATAACAATGAAATTATAAAATGAAATACTTATAGATTATGTCATGGCATTTTTCATATGGCCCTGGTATCAGCCCTAGACTCCCATATATCAAGCCAGAGGGCTGATACCAGGGACCATATGAAAAATGACATGTTATAACCTATTTATCACATATTTTTTAGCAAGAGAAAACAAATAGCTTACACCAAATTATGTTTGATATTTCATCAAAAATCAAAAAGATATTTAACGAAAATAAAATAAAAAATGTATCACTGCGAGTTAAAAAAAAGTTCGTATCATAGTAGGTAAACAACGTTTTGTGAAAAGTTTCAGAAATAATTAACAATTAATATATACTAATTCTTAGAATTGCAAATATTAAACAACTTTAAAGTGTTACATTACAAATGTAAAAAAAAATGCTTGAGAAGAATCCTATATCGCTATACTCATTCCAGATGAGTGTGGCATCATATATTTTATAAGTTCTTAATGACGTCAAAATTTTACAGGAACTTTTGTGATTTTCACTGTTGATTTCTACTTTTTCTTCTACAGCAGATTCGTAACTTCCTAAATTTCTTTTCATTGTGTTCAACTTGTTTACAAATAGTCTTTGATTGACAGTGTACCGGAAGTTAAACTCGGGGGCTTGATATGGATTTCGAGGGCTGAAATCGATATCGGCCCCGAGGGCTGATAACCAACCTTGACTTCCGGCTATTATTGGCCATGAAAAAACGTAGATATCAGTACAAAATATGTGATAAATGTCAATAGAACACTGAACAGTTATTGCATGCACATGGAATAGAAAGTAATATGGGAGACAATCAATTTCTGTAAGGATTATTCCCCTTAAAACAGATATGGTGTTTTGAGCTGCACGAAAATGAAGTACAGCCCCAACTGATTAGATATATAGACTTTATAAGTTTGATTAACTTGTGTCTCATCCCTTTTGCACATTTACGCAAATAAAATATGTTTAAACTTTTAGATATAAGGGTATTTTTCTCCCGTGTACACAGAGCAACCAATTACCAAGATATTTATGTATACAATTATATTTCTTACACAATTGCAAGAATATGATAAGCACCTTAGAGATTTGACTGCAGTTTATTAATGCATATATAAGCATTTACATATTAATAGATGAAATATGCATACACATAGATAGAGAAATGTGCACTTATATTTAATTTTTGAATTTGAAATATATATATGGATAAACTAAAAGAGATTTAGCCAGAATTTGTGGATCTCAATTCAAAACTCTGGATCCATAAGAAAAATACTTAACTTTTTATAATGGGTATAAATGGTCCGGTTCTGCGTATTTGTTTTCCCGAAAAAAAAATTACAGGGCTACCGGTCCTTGCCGATATTGTCGCAAAACGTTCTTTGAAATATTCTTCCGCATGTTTTAACATACCTAAATCATCCCAATATCTGAAAGCGTTTAGAAAAAAGGCCGTATAATGGTTTATTGCGGAATGACGGGATGACAGAATCACGGACAAGGGTAAAACTATAAAGCACCGACAACTTCGTTGCGGGGCCTTAATTATTTCTGCAAGTTCACATTTGAAACCCCGAGTACGTAGCTTTCAATTGTTTTTTTTCAATCGGAGCCTATTAAATATGAATCTTGCTCATTTGTGAAGGCTATATGGTGACTTAAACTAGAAGGTGTGGATGGCGTTTAAGGAATAGAGAATAGCGGGGTTGAATATTAGAGACAATGGAACAAAAATAAATAAAATAGAACAATGAGGTATTCAAATATAAAGAGAATAAATTAACTGGCAAAAAGTATAAAGAATAGAGAAAAATGGCTCACAATATTAAAGAGTATATAGAAAAAAATGCTTAAGGGTTTCGCGGAACCCAGTGTCTAACCTACTTATGCTGTAAATCGCAGGCTCAACGAAAGAGGAATAAAATCAATAAAAATATTCCTCTTGATACTATCTCATGATTCTAAGAAGCTTCTGTTCTACGGCCGACACTCGGCTAACCGAGAGATAGGTCGGTTAATCTATATTGAGTATGCGGCTATATCGGCGGTGGGTCTGTTAATCGGGATGGCTATACGTCTGTTAAGAGTAAAACTCACAATTTAATGTTAAACTCTGTTAAATATACAGATTTTTTGGCACATTATGAGAATCACATCAACAAAAGAAAAGTGTCTGACAAAATGATATCTATCATAGAACATTTTCCAATATTAAAAAAAGTACATAGCCTGCGCAATTTTAAGTAAAACGAAAAGGCGTCGAGCAAGTATGTGGTTTTTATGCTTGTACGCATAGCAATATTTAAGATAAAAGTCCAAAAAACATTTTTTAGATATGATTTAAAGGACACAAAGTAGTACTTTGGTTCTAAAAAATCAATTGTCATTGATAAATATTTCATAATTGTTATATAAGTTGAGTTATACCACATTTTAATGAATATTAGAGGCATACAGTCTGTTAATGGGTTGGACAATTTAAATCGTGTCAGTTAAGAGTTATTTAGCCACGACAATAGCCTTACTACCTTGAGTTTATAATTATTTTCACATTGAAAAAAATGAGATGTACTTATGACGAAAAAATTACAATACGGTGCAACAGTATCCTTATAGAAAGAACACTTTTATTTTAAATATTTTTTTCTCTGCATTTCATTAAAAGGGTGTGTCACTTCAAATTAGCGTTATATTGACTGATTGGCCGCTCGAATTTGCATGAATTTATTATTTACGCCAAGTTATCAATCAGCCTTATTTTTTTTGTCTTTTCAAAGTCTGTAACATCTATGAATCTGTCATGTGTTGCAATTCAGCTGGTTCAATTCCATGCGTTTTCTTTGGAATACTAAGGCTTTTCTACCTTTGGAATAGATTACCGTATGCCGGCGTCACACATTGGCGGATATACCAGCGTGCATCAAACGTACAGAGAAAACTGACAAAGTCGGTATACGTTAGTTGCACGCCATAGGAATGCTTAGCAATCGTTCAAAGTGCGTTACATAAGTTTAAAGTACGTCGAAATACAAAGGTAAAATTGAGAAAGGACATGGGGAATGTGCCAAAGCGACAACAACCCGACCATAGAATAGGCAACAGTCAAAGTCCACCAATGGGGCTTCAATGTAGAGAGAAACTCCCGCACCCGTAGGCGTCTTTGAGCTGGCCCCTTAAAAATATGCATACTAGTACAGTGATAATGGACGTCATAATAAACTCCGAATTATACACAAGAAACTAAAATTAAAAATCATATAAGACTAACAAAGGCCAGAGGCTCCTGACTTGGGACAGGCGCAAAATTGCAGTGGGGATAAACATGATTATGAGATATCAACCCTCCCCCTATACCTCTAGCCACTGAAGGAAAGTAAACACGCTTGATGAACGCTACAATCCGAGGAAACTTGTATGCAGCATAAAAAACATACAACATACGCCAACATATGTTTCTTGAACGCCGGATAAACGCTTAGCCTTAGGTACGCCCTTAGTACGCCCAATACACGCTTAAAGCATATTGTCAGCGTAAATGATTTGTAACACGCTGGAGCTATACGCTGATGTGTGACACCGGTATTAGTTGTATTTCCTCAATGCTTTTCAACTTTGTTTTGGCCTTTTAAACATCTTTTTCAAGCGTCACTGATGAGTTTTTCGTAGACGAAACGCGTGTCTGGCGTAAATATAAGGCGCAAATATCAAATTTCAATCCTTGTATCTATGAGGAGTTTATTTCCGGTATGTATTTTCCTTTGTACCGAGTCATCATTCTCATTTTCTAATGCATAATATCAATTTTGTTTTTCGAGTAATGATGTATTCCTATGATATCGTAAGTCATTTAGCCGACTCGCAGTCCGCAAACGTGCTTGTTTTTCTATCGAGTGACATTCAAGGTGATGTAGAGAAAGGTTGGTGTTGAAAGGTTTGTCTATACTTGTTTGCATTAATTATAAACATATTTCAGTTAATTTGATAAAAAAAATCAAAACATTACGAAATTTATCTCTGCTGGTGGACTATTAGTCCCCGAGGTAATTATCAGTCCAGTAGCTAGTACTTCGGTAATGACATGAAAATACGGATATTTTTGTGTTATCAAAATTTGCTGTTACAAAATATAAGAAATTATTATAAATTAAGGAATGTATCTCCCTCGTGCAAAGCTCTGATTCCTTTCACGGATTTGGCTATACTTTTGGTACCGTTAATTTTACTATCTCTGATGTATGTACTTGTTAACTATGTAAATGAAAAATTGGTTCCATTTATATATTTATATAAATTAAACAGAATCCACATGATACATGCGACCATTCTTTGATGCAATTAATAAAACCTTGATTTTACACTTTTTAAAATCATTTCTATCAATTTTCAGATTCCATTGTCTTAACTTATGTTTCATTGTTCATATGTTGTTTCCATTTATCTAGCCACTTATCTTTGGCCTATCTCTTTATTCAGATAACACCCCATATAGCAATTAAATTATACTTGTAATGTCATTCATAACTCTTAACAGACCAATTAACAGACCGAGTTTTATACATCCGACCCATTAACAGACCATATTTTTATCAAAAATTGAGTTATGTCACCAAAATACAGTTTTTCGTGTAGATTTTTCACATATTGATGTTAATATGGTAAACAAACATAATGCCAGTCTTTGTTTGATGTTCAAAAGATTGCATGCAAGTAAACTCAACCAACCTGTCATTTTTGTGTACATTTTGTGTGTGTAAAATTTGTATAAATTTACTGATGAGTAATTCGCCTTTTCATTTTATAGATCGTTTATTGAAGCTAGAAAAAAAATAATTACACCACTGGATTCAGTACTCCAAATCATTTTGTCAGACATGAATAGTTTTTATGATATAAATATAATTAAAAAATTATACAATGAAACATGCTGACCTTGCACTGATTTCCACGATAACAAGGATTAACAGACTTTAGCCAACCCGATTAACAGCCGCATACTCAATATAGATTAACCGACCTATCTCTCGGTTAGCCGAGTGTCGGCCGTGTGTTCACGTTTGCTAAAAATACAGAATATTCTAAAAACCTTAACTGCAGACTGTCCGTAATATAATAAGGAAGAAAAACTAAGTTCATTTATAAGTAAAATACATATACACAGGTACAAAATTTTAACAAAATATTCTTTTAGATACAATACATTTTGTTCTAGCTTTTGATCATAAACAAGCTTCTGTCCAAGCTTGGTACAGGTCCAAAATAGTTTAAGAAAGTAAATAAAATTTCAAAACTTTAACGACAGAGTGAATGTAATGGTTCCTGGCAGAAAAACTAAGTCCTTTTTAAAAGTAAAATATGAAAAAAATGGAATTTTATTTTCCCAAAATTTACTTCTGGATACTATCTTATGATCATAAACAAACTTCTGTCCAAGTTTGGTACAGTATAGTTTAAGAAATTTATTAAAATTTCAAAAACTTTAACCACAGAGTGAATGTAATGTTTCCTGGCAGAAAAACTAAGTCCATTTAAAAGTAAAATATGAAAAAAATGGAATTTTATTTTTCCAAAATTTACTTCTGGATACTATTTTATGATCCAAAACAAACTTATGTCCAAGTTTGGTACAGTATAGTTTTAGAATTTTTTTAAATTTCAAAAACTTTAACCACAGAGTGAATGTAATATTTCCTGGCAGAAAAACTAAGTCCATTTATAAGTAAAATACGGAAAAAATGGAATTTTATTTTTACAAAATTTACTTCTGCATACTATCTTATGAATATAAAAAAGCGTCTGTCCAAGTTTGGTAGAAATCCAGTTTAGTTTAAGAAAGTAATTAAAATTTCAAAAACTTTAACCACAGAGTGAATATTTGTGGACGCCGACGACACCGACGCAGACGCCGACGGAATGTAATATCGTTATGTCTCGCTTTTTTGACTAAAGTCGAAGGCTCGACAAAAATGGCCTGAAGTAAAACTATGGTTTAAGTATTACGGAATACAGAAACCAAAACCCCCACTTTGAGACCATTATACTAATAGCTTAAAGCAACGCTATTTTGTCCCAAAAATATCATAATAAAACACATAATCATAGCCAATATTTTATTCTTAACCCAGACCAGAAAACATGCCTTTAAACATGCCCACTCACAAACAAAATATATTAAAAGCAATTTTTTTTTACACTTTTTTATTTTTATGTTGTTTTAGAATATAAATTTGACTTGAATTTATATGAGTTTATTAAATATACATGTACATGTATATACCAATCTAAGTTAGTTTATATCTAGTTTCTCGTCTTACTTTACAAAAGGCCAGTAGAACTATATAAAGTCTATATAAAGTAATGAGACAATGCATGGAATAAAGACATCACCAAGTAACCGTATGCAATATTTAAAAAAAAACATCCTGAGCTTACCATATAGTCATCAACTAACAATCAACACGGTGTGAGCTCTGGTTTCCACGAATTTATAGATTATAGATCGGTTACAAGTCCAACACGCAAGTTACGTAAAGGAAAGCTCTCTCGCAACAATACACCGGAATGACTTCACGGTCATCCGCTGTAAAAGGGACAAAAAAGTACAGACCCGAGAGTAATCGCAATTATTGACAGCTAGTTCAAGGCCAATAAAAACAAATACAAAAATCATAAATTAAATCTAAGACAAAAATGTCAATCAGTGCAAATCAAAATCCAGTGGATTTAGTATAAAGACGTTATTAACAATAAATGAAAAACACGACCTTATGCAATGCCAAAGTATATAGGTAACAACACATTGTAGTATTTTGATGTGTAAAACAATAATATTTAATATGGTTTTAAGTTACAGATAACAAAATTACTATTTATACCAATGAGAAAATATTTTTACAGTGTTTGATTGGTATTGAAAGGACTGCTACGTTTGCTGCCCCATTTTTTTTTAATTGGCATGCATACACTTTCTTTTACACATTTATTGATTAAAACTATATTGCAGAAGTAGTGGCAATATATCTTTAAGTGAAAAATGTTGTTTGTGACCTTTATTTTGATATGCCGATTATGGTCTTATTGAGATTTACCAGACCTTCATTCAATTTCAGCACATTTTTTACGTTCTATTTATGGACTTTTAAATTATGCTGTTCGTTCTGTGCGTCCGTTCGTTCTACCGTTCATCCGTCTGTTTCGCTTCAGGTTAAAGTTTTTTGATAAAGGTAGCTTTTGATGAAGTTACGTATACAGTCTGATCAATTGAAACACAGCACACATATTCCATATTGCAAATTGTGACTTGGATGAAGAGTTGTCTCATTGGCACTCATAACACACCTTCTTATATCTATATAATCTTTTGATCGGTTTATTTGGGGTCTTCAGCTGGCATGTCAGTTACTGCTAGTAGTTTAATTTATGAATCAGTTTCATTTTGCGTAGTTTTTTTGTTGGTACCTATTCCGACATCGGACTAGGATTTCTTTTAAACTGAGTGTTTCTGTGCAATTGCTGTGTGTTTGTTTATTCTACATTGGCTAGCTATAGTTGTATAGTTGTATAGTTGTATAGTAGGAGGATTTAGATCTCACAAAGTATGTTTAACCCCGCCTCAATTTTTGCGTCTGTCTCAAGTCAGGAGACTCTGACCTTTGTTAGTTATTTTATGGTGTTTTCATTCTCAATTGTATTAATTGAATAATTGATTGATTGATTGATTGATTGATTGATTGATTGATTGATTTGCTCATTGTACTACAAACAAAAGTCCTGATCATTTGACCAATAAAACTCTACATTTACTTTTGCCTTAGAATTAAATTTTAAAAAAACAGAAAAACTCAACCTTTTTTAATGTATGTAACTTCTTTGACATTTGAATTCGACATTGTTTTTACAAACTACCATTATAGATTTCCAGGAAATGTTCTACATAAAACCCTTTGGGAAAGCCTATTGACCTAATTTTCCAAACATTTATTGTAGCCCAATAATTTTGCAAGGTGTTGTAACATGTAGTGTAAAGACTTTACAGCCGATTCAGTGAGTGTGTAGGCAAATGTGGTATTCTTGGTTAAATTGCTTGCTAGCTGTATGGTGAAGTCAATATTAGGTTAGGTAAACTACCCTCCATTAAGAGTAGACTGGTTCGACATATAACCAATCAAACTGTCTGTAGGACTAGGCTAATTCCACACAAGGGTAGTATACCTTACCTAAAAATGACTTCACGGTTTAACAAGAAAGGTAACAAATGATATTACCTTTGTCATCACATTCAATGCAATCGGCTGTAATGAAAATGCGGAGTTTGTAAGATTAGGCTCAAGCAGCCCGTCGGCAGCATCCAGCTTTCAAATATATATAAGCATAAATTTTGCATAAGACTCAAACGTACTTCAAAAAAAGACACCATTTAATGATTTTTTTTTAAATTTCATTTATGGTTCATTAGTTATATACAGGCAATAGAAACCGCTTTCAATATACTAGTATTATACAACGTGCAGCACGCTTTACATTTTAAAGAGTCAACCATTGTGTGTGTTTATAGAATCGTAAATAGTTATGATTATTTTTAAATGATGACAAATTGCTCTATTCTGTGAAATACAAAGCTTTTGGAAATTCCATATTCTCGGCATCCTGTAAAATAGTTCATGAACAGTAATAATTGTTCTGCATTAGAAGAAAAGAAAGTTGCAATCTTGCTTTTAACTTTTTTAGGCCACACAAAACTGATTTTACAAAACATTCTACCCCGGAACTAGTGGATTCGCTTAATTATGACTAGACCAAAGGTTTATATTTTGTATTCAAAGTATGGTGGACAAGGAAATTATTTATTGGATTAAAAAAAATAATCCTAGCTACATTGTATACCCAAATTTTTAATTCTGATCAAGTAGGCCCTATATCTCTAGCTTACGTTTTCGCCTAGTGCAGATAAAAGTATTGCCGCAGAATTGCTTTTATTAACTATCCGGTAAGGGTTAGGTATTCGACCTCAAGTTGAGACATACTTTAGAAGAAAAAAACTAAGCAGAACAACACCCTGGATTTGTTCTACTGTAAACCTCTGTTGTCAAGCATAGTGCGGACAATTTTTGCAACCTTGATGTTTTTTCATTCGATTTTCATTCGAATTACACATTGTGCGGACAAAAGTATGGCCGTTGAAATGTGTTTGATCATATTTTCGGTAATGGTAGGGTAGGGTGGTTAGCTTAGTTGAAAAAAAAGTGGCCTCCAATGTGGTTTTATGAAAAACAATTACCCGCAAATTTATGGTAGTTTGCAAAAAAAAAAATTTGTTTGTTTCTTATAATGTGATATGTAATATGTTGGCAAATAATGAAAGCTCGTTTCTTAATTAATAGACATCGAAATAAAGAGAAATGGTATGATAACCAATACAAATCTCCCAGAGACAAACTTACATTGATTAAGGCAACTAGTATGATGGTCTGGATTAAGGGTTCTTAATTTCTGTATTCTTTGATATTTTAGGCCATTTTTCTATATTCTCTATACTTTTTGACAATTGTTCTCTTCTCTTTTTATTTTAACACCATTATTCTAGCTTTTTTAAATTTATTTCTTGGTCCATTGTCTCTTTTATTTATATTTTTTGTCAACTATTCTCAATTACATAATTCCCCATCAACGCCCTCTAGTTCAGGTCACCATATATATAGCCTTCACAAACAAGCAAAACAAAAACCCTATAGGCTCCGAATTCCAAAATAATTGAATGCTTGTCCAGGTTTGAAATTTGTGTTTTAATCAATCTATCAAGCAAAACACATTATCGTCCTCGATGTTCACGGTACTGGAAATACTGGCAGATAGACGTTGGTCATCAATTCTAATAATCTTAGATCGACCTTTCTAAACTTAAAAGTAAAGTTCACGCTCCCGATTCCAGATTGTTAAAGACACTTGATCTGACAACCGCTGTGCATGTATACTTTAACGACCAGGCTAGTTTTCTTGTCAGTTTTAAAAAATAATTACCTCCCTTATAAGTGTCATGTTGTAACAAATCTATTTATTTGTACCATCTTTATGTATCGTAATATTATATTGTACAATTTAAATTTGTGATTCGTTTAATATTCAAAAAATGATAATTTATTATTTATCAAAGGTATAAACAAGGTAATTTGAAAGTCTTTGATTACTTTATCACCGTATTTGAATTCAGAAGTCAGGCGGTTTATTACGTCTACATTATGTGACAGAAACTGCAGTGTTTACATTGCCCTACATTGGGAGAACATCATGCTCTTCTAAATTAAGTTTCATATTCAATTGGTTTTAGTGAAGTGAAAAACCAAAATTGAAAACACTTTCGTTATCCTTTTAGGTTTAAAAAAAGAAAAAAAAGAACAACGAAAACACTGGTTTTTCATTTTTGTTTTCGAGAAACCAAATCGAACAATGAAAACGTTTTTTGTTTTATGATTTTGATAATCGAATGTTGAAAACAAATGTTGAATGTTTGAATGTTGAATGTTGAATGTTGAATGTTTGTTGAATGTTGAAAGGTGAAAATCGAATGTTGAATATGAATGTTGAAAACGAATATTGAATGTTTAAAATCGAATGTTGAAAGCTGAAAATTTAATGTTGAGAACGAATGTTGAATGTTGAAAACGAATGTTGAATGTTGAACTCGAGTGTTGAAAGTTGAGAATCGAATGTTGAACACAAATATTGAATGTTGAAAACGAATGTTGAATGTTGAAAACGAATGTTGAATGTTGATATCGAATGTTGAAGGTTGAAATCGAATGTTGAAAGTTGAAAATCGAATGTTGAAAAGGAATGTTGAATGTTGAAAACGAATGTCGAATGTTGAAAACGAATGTTGAATGTTGAAAATCGAATGTTGAATGTTGAAAATCGAATGTTGAAAACGAATGTTGAATGTTGAAAACGAATGTTGAATGTTGAAATCGAATGTTGAAAGTTGAAAATCGAATGTTGAAAACGAATGTTGAATGTTGAAATCGAATGTTGAATGTTGAAATCGAATGTTGAATGTTGAAATCGAATGTTGAAAGTTGAAAATCGAATGTTGAAAACGAATGTTGAATGTTGAAAACGAATGTTGAATGTTGAAAATCGAATGTTGAAAGTTGAAAATCGAATGTTGAAAACAAATGTCGAATGTTGAAAACGAATGTTGAATGTTGAAAACGAATGTTGAAAGTTGAAAATCGTATGTTGAAAACGAATGTTGAATGTTGAAATCGAATGTTGAATGTTGAAATCGAATGTTGAAAGTTGAAAATCCAATGTTGAAAACGAATGTTGAATGTTGAAAACGAATGTTGAAAGTTGAAAATCGTATGTTGAAAACGAATGTTGAGTGTTGAAATCGAATGTTGAATGTTGAAATCGAATGTTGAAAGTTGAGAATCGTATGTTGAAAACGAATGTTGAGTGTTGAAATCGAATGTTGAATGTTGAAATCGAATGTTGAAAGTTGAGAATCGAATGTTGAAAACGAATGTTGAATGTTGAAAACGAATGTTGAATGCTGTAAACGAATGTTGAAAGTTGAAAATTGAATGTTGAAAACGAATGTTGAATGTTGAATACAAATGTTGAATGTTGAAATCGAATGTTGAAAGTTGAAAATCGAATATTGAAAACGAATGTTGAATGTTGAAATCGAATGTTGAAGGTTGAAATCGAATGTTGAAAGTTGAAAATCGAATGTTGAAAACGAATGTTGAATGTTGAAAACGAATGTTGAATGTTGAAATCGAATGTTGAAAGTTGAAAATCGAATGTTGAAAACGAATGTTGAATGTTGAAAACGAATGTTGAATGTTGAAAATGGAAACGAGGAAAAAAAAAAAATTGCATGTTGAATGTTGAATGTTGAATTTTGAAATTAATTGTTAAATGTTGAATGTTGAAATCGGATGTTGAATGTTGAAAATGGATACGAGAAAAAAAAAATTGAATGTTGAATGTTGAATATTGAAATCGAATGTTGAATGTTGAAATCGAATGTTGAATGTTGAAAATGGATATGAGAAAAAAAAAAATTAGAAAAAAAAAATTAAAAAAAAAAAATTTGAATGTTGAATGTTGAATACTGAAATCGAATGTTGAATGTTGAAATCGAATGTTGAATGTTGAAAATGGATAAGAAAAAAAAAAAAAAAATTTGAATGTTGAATGTTGAATGTTGAATATTGAAATCGAATGTTGAATGTTGAAATCGAATGTTGAATGTTGAAAATGGATACAAGAAAAAAAAAAGAAAAAAAAATTTGAATGTTGAATGTTGAATATTGAAATCGAATGTTGAATATTGAAATCGAATGTTGAATGTTGAAAATGGATACGAGAAAAAAGAATAAAAAAAAAAATTTGAATGTTGAATGTTGAATATTGAAATCGAATGTTGAATGTTGAAATCGAATGTTGAATGTTGAAAATGGATATGAGAAAAAAAAAAGAAAAAAAAGAAAAAAAATTTGAATGTTGAATGTTGAATATTGAAATCGAATGTTGAATGTTGAAATCGAATGTTGAATGTTGAAAATGGATAAGAAAAAAAAAAAAAAAAAAAAAAAAAAAAAAATTTGAATGTTGAATGGTTGAATGTTGAAAATGGATACAAGAAAAAAAAAAAGAAAAAAAAGTTTGAATGTTGAATGTTGAATATTGAAATCGAATATTGAATGTTGAAATCGAATGTTGAATGTTGAATATTGAAATCGAATATTGAATGTTGAAATCGAATGTTGAATGTTGAAAATGGATATGAGAAAAAAAAAAAAAAAAAAAAAAAAAATTTGAATGTTGAATGTTGAATATTGAAATCGAATGTTGAATATTGAAATCGAATGTTGAATGTTGAAAATGGATACGAGAAAAAAAAAAAAAAAAAAAAAAATTGAATGTTGAATGTTGAATATTGAAATCGAATGTTGAATGTTGAAATCGAATGTTGAATGTTGAAAATGGATATGAGAAAAAAAAAAAAAAAAAAAAAAAAAAATTTGAATGTTGAATGTTGAATATTGAAATCGAATGTTGATTATTGAAATCGAATGTTGAATGTTGAAAATGGATACGAGAAAAAAAAAAAAAAAAAAATTTGAATGTTGAATGTTGAATATTGAAATCGAATGTTGAATGTTGAAATCGAATGTTGAATGTTGAAAATGGATATGAGAAAAAAAAAAAAAAAAAAAAAAAAAAAAAATTGAATGTTGAATGTTGAATATTGAAATCGAATGTTGAATGTTGAAATCGAATGTTGAATGTTGAAAATGGATAAGAAAAAAAAAAAAAAAAAAAAAAAAAAAAATTTGAATGTTGAATGTTGAATATTGAAATCGAATGTTGAATGTTGAAATCGAATGTTGAATGTTGAAAATGGATATGAGAGAAAAAAAAAAAAAAAAAAAAAAAAAAAAATGAATGTTGAATGTTGAATATTGAAATCGAATGTTGAATGTTGAAATCGAATGTTGAATGTTGAAAATGGATACGAGAAAAAAAAAAAAAAAAAAAAAAATTGAATGTTGAATGTTGAATGTTGAATATTGAACCAACTTGACATCCGTATTTCATTTAGGTTAAATTTTCAAATAAATGATTGAACCTGTCATATTGAAGTTCAATCCTAGATCAGTGTCATCCAACCAGGGAATGTAAAAACATTCTATGATACCAGGTTTATAAATTTGCTATGCCAGTCTTGCATTTCGTCTGACATTGTGTCCTACATTTATCACAAACAAGACAAACAAAGTGGCATATAACAATGTGTTGTAAAAAGATATCAATTACCTGGTTTACAAGTTTGTTTTGTTAGTTTTGCATTTTCTCTGCTTACAACTCATCAGTGTATAATATGTATCACAAACAAAACAAACGAAGAGAAAAATAAGATATAATGTTTATTGTTATTGTAGTAAAGTAACAAATGAGGCTATACATCTAAATATACAATGAAATGAAATACAGTAGATCAGATGAAAATATATCATGCAGGCATAATAAAGAAAGAACAATCCATGTTTACCAATAACAAAAAATAAATCAAATATAAATGACAGTCAGCAAAGTAAGAAAATACAGGCATAAATCTTTCAAGAGAAAATCTAGATTTAATCATTTGAAGTTACACATAGATAAAGTTAGTTCATTCATGTTAAAATCACATTTCTGATTGATGCAAAACTGAATTTCCCTACAGCTACCCTTGAAGAAGATTTTAAACATTTACTTAAGTTGTTCTTGTACAACCATGATTAAGATCATTTATCAATAAAATTTAAATAGTATATGATTGAAAGTAACTTTTATGTTTATAAATCTTAGGAACTTCCTTAAGTTTTGTTGTTTATCTAATGCACTAGTTTGCCTCTTGTTTCTAATTTAAAATATCAAAGGTATCTTTTTTTAATAATTAATGTGATATCCATTGCATTATATAATTTATTCATCATAACAAGAATGCAAAGCTAAAATGTTTTGCCTGCTTAACTAATGATGATTAATTTAACTTATTTCATGTTTAAGTCATTTAGATCAATTTCTTAAAGATATCACATAAACTGAAAGTTATCAATGATCCTTGATATTGAAGTTGAAAACGAGGGTACAGTCATATACACCTTATTAGGGCTGTTTCAAAATTAAATGCATTTTAGAGGCTACAACCACTCATATATAAAATTTTCTTTTACATTTAATTCTATAATATCTGTAAGGAAAATGCAACAACCCACAATAAATACAATAAATTTGAGAACCTTCAATACCCTCACCATGATCGATGTTGGAACAGCCATTAAAAATAGTATAGTTTTTAGTGACCATTGAATCATGACACATATCAAACAAAAACTTTACACCAAAAGTATATCTACACCAAATATGAATTATCCAGCTGTTTCTGAAACATGCAGCCTCTAAACAATAAGCTAGAGCTTACACTGTTGCAGCTGCCATATATAAGAATATTAAAGTCTGGTATTCTGCAACATTCATCACACAGAAAAGACAAAAACTTTATCAAGTGTACTTTAAGAATAAATTTTGTACTTTTAAATATTTAACATGTTACCATGGTAGTTCCAGAACTGCCCTAAATTGAATCAAGAGACCAGCTATTAAAAAGCCAGAAAAAGGTAACCTTGGGAACCCTTCATCTGCCTTGTGTGACTTTTAGAAAAGGATAATTAAATGTTTGTTTGAAAAGATATACATGTTATATAGCCAATCTATTGTTTAAGTTCTTATTTTGTGTAGCTGTAGGGTATAACTTCTAGTTTTAATACTTTCAAAAAAAAAATCCTTTTAAATGATTTATTTATTTCCTATCATCAAATGGAACAATTCTATTGGTTATCAATGTTCAAATAATAATCACACAATTCAATAGGTATCACAGGTTCAAATGGACAACCAAGGATCAACTGGTAATACATAGGTATCCCATGATCAAAATGGTAATACAGGATCAAGGTGGTATAACATGACCAAATGGATAATGCAGGATCAAAAGGGTAATATATGAACAAATGTGTATCACATGATCAAATGGATAACCTAATGACCACAAGAGTAGCATATGATCAAATGGGTTATTATACATGATGAAACATAATTTATTGTCAAGCTACTTAACATAAAATTAATACAATTTAATATTTTACATTATGTTGACAATGAGATTTGATATCATGTCCTCTAAGATCTCATCTTACTCAGTGTATAACCATACCCGTAGCCAGGGGGGGTTCGGGGGGTTCGGACGAACCCCCCCATGAAAACAAATAAGCACTGTTAAAGTCAACTTTCTGGTCGAATTGTGACTGTTAAAGTCGAGTTTGTGAGTCCAACGAACCCCCCTTTGGAAATTCCTGGCTACGGGCCTGATAACTAACATAAAAAACAAAAATATTTCATTTTGATGTAATCACATTTCACAAATACATTGCATGAATATGAACAATCAAATCATATATCCTTTTCTGTTACCCCTTGTACTGATAATTCCTGTAGTACGTTATCAAAGTACTTCTCGTCTGGGAAACCATGACCAGAAATATTTGATCCAAATTCTGTTTTGTGATGTATTTCATTCCATGTGACTGTATCGGTCTCTCCTGTGGTTGTAGAATGTCCGATTGTAAATGTTAATCTCCTCTTCCATGCAACTATCAGTAACTTTAATATCTAAAATGAAGAAAAAAATTGGAGTCTGCGTCATCTTTTTTTAATGAGATCTCAGAGATTGGCATAAACTCATGAAACTTGTATCTGATGTTCAAATATGAAACTTTTTTAATTTCATGCTTCTTAATCACTTTTATGGATATACCTTTGTAGTCAGCACTTTTTGTGCAGACATGAAGTATCATTGATATGGTTATATTTATAAATTATCTGTTTACAAAATTTTGAATTTTTGAAATACTAAGGCTTTTCTACCTCAGAAATAGATTACCTATTTCACATGGCCCAAATATTTTAAAACTGGCAAAAATAAAAACGTTCTGACAATTTTTGACAACTTTTCCAGAAAACACCCTTAGTCCCGAAAAGTAAATCTGAAATACAGATTCGCAAAATGGAAATAACACAAGTTTTTTAAATGTTTAACCATCAGAATTTGCAATGTTTCAGATAATGGCTTTGAAAAGCTATGATCTGGTATTTCATTAAAGATTATAGTCATTTGAATTTTAATTCAGCCATCACTTGAAAATAAAGTAATCCTTTAATTGTTTGGTTTGGGACAGATTTGTAGATCAGCTTTCACCTGACATAATCTTTTAGTCCTTTTTAAACTACAAGAGAATGACTAGTGAATTTCACAGAAAAAATAATTAATGAATGGCTGTTATTTATTTTGAATTTATTGAACCATAAAATTAATTTTTGACTCTTCACATTGAATAATCTGTGAAGCAAAATAAATTATTGCCATTCATTAGAAATAGATTTCTTTAAAAAATAAGACTCAAAGATATATATTAATTCGAATAACAACGTGCACAGATGTTTGCGTATGAATACACAACGTTAGTGTGGGCGTGTCACCATAAAATTTGATAACATAGAAAATAAAGCTAATTTTTTTTAACCAATCAGAAGACAGTAAATACACCAAATTTATTTAAACAATGATATATGCAATAATCTTTAAGTTCTTTTTCAATGATAAGAGGGCTAAAGAATTTCACAGAAAAAATATGACTTCCTAGCTGTAAGTAAAAGAATGCAAGCTTAAACAAGACATTCCAGATAATCCCTATACAGAATGTCTGAGTTTTCAAACTTTCCAGATGACAAGAGAGAGAACTTTCCTATGTATTGGCTTATGGTGGTACCCAACACTTGCATTAAAATTAATTTGGCTCGTTTAATTTTCATAAAATTTTGTCAAAGTACTTACCATTGACTATTTAACAAAAATAGAAAAAAAAAAAAAAATTTGACCCAACCATTTTGTCAGGAAAATTACACTGGTTATATAGCAGTTTGACAAAAACCAATTTTGATCATTGAGAAGCTTAATATTCCA
Source organism: Mytilus trossulus (assembly GCF_036588685.1). Taxonomy (NCBI): domain Eukaryota; kingdom Metazoa; phylum Mollusca; class Bivalvia; order Mytilida; family Mytilidae; genus Mytilus; species Mytilus trossulus. The sequence continues at coordinate 65,822,131 of NC_086380.1, read as the reverse complement.
TTTACAACAGAACGTAATCAAAACGTTTAGCTGACTTTACAGAGTTATCTCCTTGTAGTATTAGGTACCACCTTAATTTGTGAAATCTTAGAGTGCACTCTTTCTACATGTTGGATATATTATTTTACGACTAGTACTGTCCATAACTCAAACAAGATATTTGACATACAGACTAGGTGCAATGTTTAAAATAAGACCAAGCTTTATACAGAACTAATTAAGAGGAATTAATTCTGATCTGTGGCTGTCAAGATGACAAGGGAGAGAACTTCACTATCTGATTCTAATTTTAACTCTACCTTTCTTCCTTCATCATTATCAGGTAAGAAACACACTCTGGGGAATCCCCTACAAGTAAATCTTTTGCCAGGATGTGGGTGTTCCTGTGTCTGTACCCCAGGGGATATATGATACAATATTCTGATCGTCTGACTGTCTGGGAACCCCTGTAATGCCTGGGACATTATACAGTACTCCATCACACCCTTTGGACAATTTCCATGTTTTTCTCCATATATTGTCTTACATGCTGGGCACTGCATACTACCATTCTACAAAATAAAAAAAGGGTAAAGTTATTCCTTCTAAATCATCACATGTTATTTATTAAATGATAGCAATATCAAATTTTTTAATAACTTCAGAAAGAAATAAAGGGCTGCGCTTTAGCGCATGATACGCCTGTTGCTCTTTTAACTTGTCTTTTAAGCTTTAAATGAATTTATATGATCAACTAGAAATAGTGTGAGCCCTGTCAAATACCCCCCCCCCCCACAAATAATAAATAAAAATGCACACAAAAATTGGCACTATTTAGGTCAATAGATATAAACAATTTATCAAAGTTGCATAAAATTTTGTGAAAGGAAAATCCCCCCTTTTTTAAGCAAAAAAATTCATAACAAGGAAATGTAAAATCTGAAATTTATAAAAATTGAAAGGGAGCTTAAATCAATAGATATAAACAATTCATCAAAGTTTCATGGATATTGGTGAAAGCCTTTTTTCTATGTATTATGAATATACTGCTTTCTCTGTAAAACTGCTGGAATCTTAAGCATGACTTACCACTTCTTTTTTAAAAAGTAGAACTAGTAAGACTTTTTTAGACAGAAACTAATTGTTGAAGACTACGTTGCATTTGTATGACTGTTCGTTTTGGTTGTTTTTTTAACACGAAAGTGGCAGGTTTTCAGTAGATAACAAAAAATGCATATAAAGATTGAAATCTTATAAAAATTAAAATATTTAGTTTCAATACTTCTGAAACTTGTAAGTTTTTATCAACTATTTTATGGTGTTTTTTGGGGTTTTTTGGGGGGTATTTTTGTCTCCATTATGCTTCGAAGCAGATATAACAAAAAATGTAATATGTTACCTTAGACCCACTGTCATACATGGCTATTAAACACAACTTATGGAACATGTGACTACATTTATTAAGTTGATAAACAACATGATTTTCCATCTGACCCTCTCCGTATCCTGAGGCATGACTCAATTTTTCACAACATATACAACAGTCCTGAAACAGAAAATGTATCATAGTTATGATAATATTTATCCTTAAAAAATGCTTTGCTTAAGATCACATCAACAAGCTTCAATATAATCACAATGCTAATAGCTTTAAAATAAAGTCTTAGAAAGCACAATAAGGCCAAAATTAAAAATAAGTTTGTTTCCCCTCCCCCCACCCGGGTCAAAAATAAGCCCCCGTGTCAAAAAATTATTTTCCACCAAAAAATCAAAATTATTTTTTCCTGAAAATAATTTGTTTTTCATTTTCGGAGAGTGCTTGAAAGCAGAAGGATTGATAATCTAAATAAATACACTAAAATTGAGCGCAAACAACTGATAAGTAGTCTGGACTGGACAAGTCAAACCATTCATGTGACCATGCTATGACAATCACATCCAGTTAAAAAAAAGAACCTGCCTTCCTGGTCTGTTTACAAAGGGTAGACCCGGGGGAGGGGAAACATACATTCTTTTAAATGTGGCCTAAATGATTCAAATATAAACTATCTAACTTGTTCTTTTGGTTTCACAATGCTAAGGGAGATAACTCTGAAAATACAAATGCAAAATGTTCTAATCAAGTCTTATTGTAAAGGCATATAAAGCTTCTCAATAAATGATCAAAATAAGGGTTTGTCAAACTGCTTTATATCCAACTATATTTTTCCGATAGAGTATGTGGTTAAAGATTTTTGAATTCTTATATTTTTGTCAGGGTCAATTCAAAGTTAATTATATTTATTAAAAAATTTGAAAATTATATGAACCAAATATATTAAGTCAAGATGTTTTGTACCACCTTAAACTTTTATAGCCAAAGGAACACAAACACAATTCATTGTTTTTCTTTGCCTCTGTTTAATAAAAAAATTAAGTAGTCTTCCAATATAAACCCTTGGTTAACAAAAACAATGAAAAGGCCCTTTATTATATTATGAATGAAAGCCCTGGATTAAGCGGACTTGAGGAAATACACTATAAACAATAGTTTTGACACAAATTCTGGGATGTGATGTACCATGCAAGAGTCAAAATTCTGTGACAAACATGAGATTAGGAAAAAAGGTTACCATATCTATATGTTAATACATGATGATGCATGGTTTAAAAAAATCTCTGTTAACCTACAGTCAATAACAGACAAAAAATGACAAAAATCCAATTTCATTTTAAAATTATGCATAGCCGTCTTTCATAGAACTCGTGACTGAGAATTTTTGTTCTTGTTTTACTGCCTTTGTGGATTCATTTATTTTCCTACATGATAATTATTCGTGAAATGAGGAAATCTTGCATACTAAATTGAATATAAGTTTTTGTGGTTTTGCCAAAATCACCATACAACTCAAATTCATTACTTTTGTCCATGAAATTCTCAAATGATTAAGAATCCACAGTTTTTGAAAGTAACAATTATTGCTGAATCAGAGACACAGTTGTTATCATGCAATCATTAGAATCAAACTGGACCTCTGTTCTGTTCATTTATCGCTACACTAACAACAGGTAAGGCCTTAATTCTGCAGTGAGTTTTCTGGGGTACCTGATTTCATAATTTAGACAAGACTAGTGCATCAAGTAATGTTTTATAATGTTTTATCATGTTATCATATTATTTAGACATCAAAAGTGAAATCAACACATTTATATCGCTACTGAGTTTTACATGAAATGAAAATTGCAGACTCAGTTTGTCAAGAATATGACAGGTGAGCTAAAAATTTGTAAGGGTTCCATGGAACCCAGTGTCTCGCCTACTTTTGCTGTAAATCGCGGGCTCAACAAAAATGACGAAAAAAATCAATAAAAATGTTCCTCTTGATATCATCTTATGATTGTAAGAAGCTTCTGTCTAAGTTTGGTAAAAATCTAGGATAGTTTATAAATCTAATGAATGTTTTGAAAACTTTAACTGCAAACTGTATGTAATGTTAACTTAAAGAAAATCTAAGTCCATTTAAAAATAAAATACAGATAAAATGAAGTTATCTTTTTACAAAATTTACTTCTGGATACTATTTTATGATCATAAATAAGCTTCTGTCCAAGTTTGGTACACACCCAAGATAGTTTAAGAAAGTTATTAAAATTTTAAAAACTTTAACCACAGAGTATCTGTATTGTATGGTCGTATGTGTTTTGTAGTTAAGTCGTGAGAGTTGTGTCCCTTTGTATGATGATGATGCGTATTTGTCATGTGATGTTATCTGTCTCTTTGAAATAAACGTGCTATGGAAATGGATGTGTTTTTATTGCTCTTAAGCAAATATAACTTTAGCGGCATGGGGAGGCAAGTATATGTCCCCCCATGTACGTAATAGAATGTAATGTTTTCCCGCAGAAAAACTAAATCCATTTAAAAGTAAAATACGGAAAAAATGGATTTATATTTTTACAAAATTTACTTCTGGATACTATCTTATGATCATAAACAAGCTTCTGTCCAAGTTTGGTACAAACCCAGGATACTTTAAGAAAGTTATTAAAATTCTAAAAACTTTAACCACAGAGTGAATGTTATGTTTCCCCGCAGAAAAAATAAAGTCTATTTATAAGTAAAATACGGAAAAAATGGAATTTTATTTTTACAAAAATTACTTCTGGATACTATCATATGATCATAAACAAGCCTCTGTCCAAGTTTGGTAGAAATCCAGTATAGTTTAAGAAAGTTATTAAAATTTCAAAAACTTTAACCACAGAGTGAATATTTGTTGACGCCGCCGCCAACGACGGAATGTAGGATCGCTTAGTCTCGCTTTTTCGACTAAAGTCGAAGGCTCGACAAAAATGATGATGATATATTTTAAAAATTACCACCATATACAATGAGAAGACCAATAAATACATTATGTCTATATACCTCGTCAGCAGGAGGATGTTGAATAACTTCTGTAAACTGTTCAAATATCTCTGTATCTGATGTTTTACCTAAAATTGTATAATACATTAAAACCACTGAAACTGAACTACTTTCTGAAGGAAATTAGTGTAATTTAGATTATCATGATTTTAAGAAAAACAGTTTAGATAGGTGAATTAAGAAAATTAAGAAAAAGAAATGCCAGTTAATGTTTAGTGGACCATAAAATTGGGATCAAAACTCTAATTTGGCATTAAAATAAGAAAGATCATATCATAGGAAACATGTGTACTAAGTTTCAAGTTGATTAGACTTCAACTTCATCAAAAACTACCTTGACCAAAAACTTTAACCAACATTTTAACCTGAACTATGCACTATCTTTTTCTTTGTTCAGTGGACCGTGGAATTTGGGTCAAACTTCAATTTAATTAAAATTAGAAGGAGATGCATTGCTTAATCAAAAACTACCTTGACCAAAAACTTTAACCTGAAGCAGGACGAACAGACGGACAAACAGAGGCACAGACCAGAAATTATAATGCCTCTCTACTATTGTAGTTGGAGCATAAAAACAGTTTGTGGTAGATATAGTGTCTCACTCTGCATTGGCAGAAATAATGTTTGTTTTGTATTTTATCATTTACTGGTTTTAAAGACAATTTGCATAAGTTACCTTGTTTTTTACTTTGCCTGGAATTAATGTTTGGTATTTTAGCTTCTTCTGGTATGTCTAAATGTTGAGTACCAGATCTTACTGCAGTACTGGAACCTGTAAAACAAAACATATATAATAAGTCCAACTTTTTTTCAGATCACCTTGATTAAGTGAAAACCTGTCATGTCAAATACTTCTGTTCCCAGTGAAGTAAATTCTGTGCATTTTGATCCCAATTCAAAAATAAATAACAAAATTACTGAGAGCCAAGGAAAATTCAAAGGGGAAAGTCCAAAACTAAATAAATCAAAAGGAAAACAGCTGTCATATTCCTGACTTTGTACAGACATTTCCTAATGTAGAAAATGGTGGATTAAACCTTTGTTTTAAAGCAAGCTTAACATCTCACTTGTATGACAGTCATATTTAATTCCATGTCACCTATTTCATAAAGTCTGTAATTTTTACTCCCAAGATCTCCTTTATAAACAGGTTTGAATCTTCTTTCATGGTTTTAAGAGATAATTAACTTCCCAGTATATAGCAAATTAAAATTTCTTGTCTTTCTTAAAGTGAAGTATTCTCCCCTTACCTGATGGATAAGTCATTCCACTAGATGCTGCAGGATGGCCACTATAAAGAGAATAAAGAGATATGGCAGATTCCATATAAGAAAGTGAAACAACTCCCATAAGCATGTGAGACAAAAATCATAAGCAATGAACGTCTGTTTTTGAATACATGCTTTACTATTAAAAATAAAGACAATTTGACCAAAAAAAATAAATTATGAGCATCATCCTTTTTAAATAAACGAAGCCTTAAATGTTATGTTTCTGACATAAGATTTGACAGACTTCATTATTTCTGACATAAGATTTGACAGACTTTACTATTTCTGACATAAAATTTGACAGACTTTATTTTTTCTGACATAAGATTTGACAGACTTTATTATTAATTTCTGACATAAGATTTGACAGACTTTATTTTTTCATACATAAGATTTGACAGACTTTATTTTTTCATACATAAGATTTGACAGACTTTATTTTGTCTGACATAAGATTTGACAGACAAATTGAGTTTCTGACATAAGATTTTGACAGACATGATTCTGACATAAGATTTTACATACATAAGATTTTTTGACAGACAATATATATTTGTTTTTTTTGACATTGGAAATCAAATCCTAGTTGAAAGTAATTTTTAAATCTCCTTGAAAATACTGCAGCCTAACATCCAACAAGATTTCACCTCAGATCAAAGAACTTTAACTGTTAGCACATTCAAATTTTTCAGACATAAGAAAACAAATTTTACAGATCTTATGTAGGAAACATATAAGTTTAAACTAATGCTAGATTAAACATGTTAAAGTTAAATGAAAGAATCCACATGTGTTTTTTTCTTATGCACAGCATGATTTACAGTTTTAACAAATGTTTAAGTGGCATATATTGGAACCAACAATGATTTTGAAAGTTTTTACAGCGATGTTCCTCACATAAGATTTATTGACAGACACTGAGCTATAAAGCAAGATATTTGAAAGTGAAAAAAAATATATATCACAGATGTTTTGACTAAAAAATGTAACGGATTTGGGAACAGGGATGTTTGAACAACCAGACTACACTAGTAAATACCAGTATACAGGTGTCAACATAAAGCATTGCAACACATAAACATTGTGTAAAAAAATGGGAGTTAATTCTGTCAATTTTTTTGCATTTTTTCAACTTGTTTTAATCATTTCTACTTTAAACAGAAACCCAAAAATTATTTTTATAATTACTTTAAAATAACAGCAATTATTATTTTCATTTATTTATTCATTTTGACAGACATTTTCATTTCTTACATGGAATCTGCCATATACCACATGTTAAAATAATGTTAACTTAATATTCTAGTACTTTTCATTGTTAATAATTATATTCAAATTCTAAGTGTCACCTTGCTGAAGGATGTGTAATTTTGATCTTCAGTGGAAGATTTCCTGTTTTTGATAGTTTGAGGTTTTAAAAAATCAAGTGCACTAGATTCACAAATACATGTAGTGATTATTGATAGGGTCTATCAAGTCGTAGGATTGGTAGGGAAAAAAGAACACACAATATACCAACATTCATATACTAACCTACGAGCCATATTTACAATGCTTCCACCAGGTAACCCATGATGCACTGGGAACATTCCATACTGTGCTGACATAGCTTGTCCTCCATAAAATGCCTGACCCACAGCATTTGATGGTCCCATTGGAAAATTTGATGGTTGCATGTTACCAATGTTATTGTTCATATTTCCAGCCATGCCCATTTGTGGCATATTTTGATACTGACTTGATGGGTTCATTGTCATATTGGGTGTAAAGTTTGGAAATGTATTGTTATTTTGTCCTATGTTGCTATTTCCTTGACCCATATGACTAACATTTTGATTGGTCATGTTTTGAGGCATTTGATTGGCCATGCTTTGAGGCATTGAATTAGCATTGACAAAACTCCTTGTAAGTCGCCTTCCATATGCTAAGTTCACTTGATTAGAATTCTGACTAGATGAAGTGTTTCCAAAATTAGGAGTCACATGATTGAAATTTTGACTAGCTGTGGTATATACTGCACTAGGATTAAAGTAAGATAAGTTGTTAGACGTGGCGGCACCAATAGGATTTGGTGCTGTGGCAGTCTGAGAGTTTGTGTGTCCAGATTTAAATTTTTTGGTAGGACTTGGGCTTGTCCCTGAACTTTTCGTTGGACTTTTAGAAGAGGAATTTGAAGCACCATTACTGCTTGTACTCGCAGTGGAAACCATGGAAACTGAGGAATGTTGAGGTGGTGAGTTCGTTCCATTTCCTGACGGGTAAGCTAGCTTTGTGGTTGCTCTGCGAACTTTTCTAACACGTCCAGTTTCAATTCTAATTTGAATCATTTTGCTAAAATCTATGTGATACGGAAGTTTTAAAGCTGATTTTGACAGATCAAATATATTAGTTCTGGGAGTCTGTGAATAGTAATCTTCTATCAAGCACCCAACCTCCATGTCATATATGTGCCACTGACCCCTAACATCCCCCTCCCACTGCCAAACAATGCCTTTTCCTGGTAGGCTTGATGGAGGGTATGTGCTCCTTCTAATGGGTCTTGCTGTTCCTGAAAAAATAAGACAAGCATAAGTATATATTTATATACAATATGTGTAAGATACATTTTTAGATAACAAGAACTAATAGATAGTACAAGTCAACACACAACACAAACTACCTAATCCTCCAAAAAAATACACATACATGTACAAACAACAACCCTCATATATAAAAAAATTGTCTATTTGTTTTTGACATGCTAATATTATATACTGCATTGTACTGTTAAGGTTTTCATCTTGTTTTACCTTTCAATAATCAAATGTAAATAAAACCATTGGCGAAATATAGAAATTTCCAGTATAATTCTAAAAACTGCATTGCTCTTGGCAGTTCCAATTTTTAATTGTTTTAAACGATTATCAGGTTATGATACATTGTGCATGGTGTAAGTTGAAGTACATGCACTCAAGTTTGTCTTTTACATAATCTGTGTTTTGCAATACATGTAGTAATTATCTCATTTCTGTCAAGTTAAAGGGGTCCAATGGACCATTATACTGATAGATGTATGTACAATGTGTTCCAAGAGCAGTTTTCTAAAATGTCAATACAGCAACTTTTAAAAGAATAATTTGTAGATTTTATCATTTACCAATGTTTCTTCAAATAATCATGATATAGACCTTCAGAAAAAGGAAAATGCAAACATTGTACAAGTAAATGAACAGTTTTTAAATCATGTTACATTTGTAAGGGCCAGCTGGAGCCTGCCTCATGGTGCAGTTTTTTTTCTCTCTTTTGAAGATCTATTAATGGCCTTAAGCTTGGGCTGTTTTTATGCTCTAAGGGGGAAAAAGACGTTTTGGCCAGTGGGGTTGTCCTTGGTTGATTCAGCCTTGGAGTTTTGTCTGGGTACTGCTTCGGCCACATAATAAAAGGGGTTTCAGCCATACATGTATGTTTCATTTTGTATTTATAGACACTTTGGTATACAATGTGTATACTTTCATTTATACAAATGACATGTTATATATCTTTTGTTTCATTTTCAGGCCTCTTGATCTACAATAACTTTTTTTTAACTTGTCCAACATGTACCAACCAGATGCTTCGCAGGGCGTAGCTTTATACGACCGCAGAGGTTGAACCCTGAAAGGTTGGGGCAAGTATGGACACAACATTCAAGCTGGATTCCGCTCTAAATTTGGATTGTGATTAAAAAGTTGACACAGCATAGGTTTCTGACACAGAATGAATGTATTCAAATGAACTTAAAATTTTTGTTTTCTCTTAGAGCAATTCACTATGCTGTTGAATATTAATCCTCTCAAAAAAATGTTTGAAGAAATTTTCTTTTTATTTATGAAATTTCAAATGAGAAAAATTGAACCCAATTTTTTAATCACATCCCCCTTTCCCTTATTCCAAAACTAATTTCAATTAAAATATTCTAATGGAGTTTGCAACAATTACTACTCATTTAAATACATCATAAAATATTAAGATGTAAAAAAACTGCTTGTTATCACTGAATGGTAAAGATTATTTAAATTTATCAGTTGGTAGTAAAAAGTGAATATACATTGTATATTGTATATAACAAAGATTTAAGTTGATTCTGGACAAAGAAAGATAACTCCAATTAAAAAAAATTATTGCAGATATTTCTTGCTTACTATCCTGGACAAAGAAAGATAACTCTTAATTAAAAAAAAATTTGCTATTTCACAATATTGTGAAATTAGATATTTCTTGCCATTGCACAATACTGTGCAATTGAAAAGACTTGCTATTGCACAATACTTAATATAATAATTTTAGATCCTGATTTGGACCAACTTGAAAACTGGGCCCATAATCAAAAATCTAAGTACATGTTTAGATTCAGCATATCAAAGAGGCCCAAGAATTTAATTTTTGTTAAAATCAAACTTAGTTTAATTTTGGACTCTTTGCACTTTAATTTAGACCAATTTTAAATCTGGACCAAAAATTAAGAATCTACATACACAGTTAGATTTGGCATATCAAAGAACCCCAATTATTCAATTTTTGATGAAATCAAACAATGTTTAATTTTGGACCTCGATTTGGGCCAACTTGAAAACTGGGCCAATAATCAAAAATCTAAGTACATTTTTAGATTCAGCATATCAAAGAACCCAAAGGTTTCAATTTTTGTTAAAATCAAACTAAGTTTAATTTTGGACCCTTTGGACCTTAATGTAGACCAATTTGAAAACAGGACCAAAAATTAAGAATCTACATACACAGTTAGATTCGGCATATTAAAGAACCCCAATTATTCAATTTTGATGAAATCAAACAAAATTTAATTTTGGACCCTTTGGGCCCCTTTTTCCTTAACTGTTGGGACCAAAACTCCCAAAATCAATACCAACCTTCCTTTAATAGTCATAAACCTTGTGTTTAAATTTCATAGATTTCTATTTACTTATACTAACGCTATGGTGCGAAAACCAAGAAAAATGCTTATTTGGGTCCCTTTTTGGCCCCTAATTCCTAAACTGTTGGGACCGAAACCCCCAAAATCAATACCAACCTTCCTTTTGTGGTCATAAACATTGTGTTTAAATTTCATTGATTTCTATTTACTTTAACTAAAGTTATTGTGCGAAAACCAAGAATAATGCTTATTTGGGCCCTTTTTTGGCCCCTAATTCCTAAACTGTTGAAACCAAAACTCCCAAAATCAATCCCAACCTTTCTTTTGTGGTCATAAACCTTGTGTCAAAATTTCATAGATTTCTATTAACTTAAACTAAAGTTATAGTGCGAAAACCAAGAAAATGCTTATTTGGGCCCTTTTTGGCCCTTAATTCCTAAAATGTTGGGACCAAAACTCCCAAAATCAATACCAGCCTTCCTTTTATGGTCATAAACCTTGTGTTAAAATTTCATAGATTTCTATTCACTTTTACTAAAGTTAGAGTGCGAAAACTAAAAGTATTCGGACGACGACGACGACGACGCCAACGTGATAGCAATATACGACGAAAATTTTTTCAAAATTTGCGGTCGTATAAAAACTTACTTGTCAGAATGGAATTATACAATGCAACTTGTCCCAAATTTTTTCTTAGATATTAACCTTTTTTCATGTTTTTGCAGGATACATGTACCTATCATACAGTCAGGGGTACTACTTATACAAGTGAATTTTATTTACTTGAATAAGTAAAAAAGATGTACACATATAAGTAAATTTGTAGGATACTTATACAAGTGAATTTTATTTACTTGTATAGCTAGGTTAAAAAAAATGGCTAAAAATATGTCCCTTAGACATTCAGATTTTTTTACTTGCATAAGTAAATAACTCATCCTTTCTTATTTTCTTAAATTCTTGAGATTTCATTGCTCTAATAGAATTTTAAATTGTGCTGCCTTTGTAGATGTCTTTACTAATCATTTAAGTGTAATTTCATGGTCAATGAAAATCCCATTTGTCTGTTATCTTCATAACACTGCTTATTTACAAGCACCAAAGGAGCAATTTTTGAAGGCCTTGCGCAAATATACAAGATCTTTGCTCAATCAGTTTCTTTGCTGAATTAATGAGATGAAACATTGAACATTTTAAAAAAAAATTGAGCAAACCTGGGAAAAATCATTAAAGGCATGATTTTATTTCACATAACTTAAGGATTTTTGTGGAATTGTATGAAAAATTAACTTATACAAGTAAATTTTTGAGAAAATTAAGGGGAGATTATTCAAACATTATTTATTTACTTATATGTGTACATTTTTTTTTACTTATTCAAGTAAATGAAATTAACTTGTACTGTATAAGTAGTACCCCTGACTGTCATATGTTAATGAAAACATTGAAAAGTATATGCATAGACGTATTAGGAATAAAAGCATAATGGACCTAAATGACCAAGGTAAACATTGCGGAAGTGGTGTATGGCTGAAACGACATGTAGCCCGAACATTGAAACGTCTCAAAAGCCTCAGGTCAGGCTTTTCAGTTTGGTTTCTTAAACATAAAATTTTCCTGTTTCATTTTTTATTCTATCTAGATACCAGGACAAGAATAGTGTCAAAGTCTAAGCATGCATGTATTCATGTTAAAAATCTGGCAGGTCCAGATTTGAACTCATGCTATTGTGTATCTGAAAAAAAATAAACGGTTATACACCTGTCCCAAGTCGTATCTGGCAAGTGGTGACAAAATCGATGGCGTATGAAGATAAGGAGCTGTCGGCTGCACTCAGGTTTACTTGGTTGGAATTATTTTGATAAGCATTTTCTATGTATTGTGTAACGTTAGGTTCATACGGTCTCCACCGTCCAAATTCATTCATCCACTCCCAAACAATCACGTTGGTTGAGCTCTGTGACATCTTCATGATTGTTCGATATACCTCTGGACTTTTCAAAAGCATAAATTATCCCGAAAGTCGTTTTGTTTACATCTCGTTACTATGAGAACTATGTTTATCTTATTTTTCTTCTTCTATATAGGTTTTTATTGAATTTTAAATTAATATGCTTGCATTCAGCTGAAGATTATCTCAACTGTATATTTAGTTAAACTAATTAATTACATCCGGTGTCATTTTACCCACAATTCAGCGGCATTCTTGTAGCGAAGGAAAACCATCTGGACTGAAAATGTTGCTGCGACAGTAATCAACCAACTAAAGCTTACTCACAGCATACAAGCATTGGTGAAGATGCTATCGACGTGAATGTAAAGTAATTGATCGTAAAATCTCCCTCCTCTTAAATAACACATGGCATAACCGATTTTTATAACGAATGTGAAATTATGTTCTCAGACGGACCTTGTTCATTTTAATCGTTCTAAAATTTGCTCTTTGTCATAATATGTCGCCGTTTATAGCGTTGTGATGAAAAGCTTCATATCTGAATGGCATTGTTTTATGTTACAATTCAAAGGCGGTCCTGAACATATGTATCTATTGACTTGAATTATGCCCCAGATCAGTGATTGGCATTGCCATTTGTAACGAAAAGTAATGCCCCCTTTGTCGTATGAAATATTTTATGCCTAATGTTTTATATAAACCTTATTATTATTTGGAAATCTGCAACGCTTGACATGAGAATCTGTGATCCCAGGTTTTTTGGGATACGATTGCTGTCAAGCAATCTGTAGACTTTTACCATTGACCCTATGACACACTCCCTCACGTCATTCGTTTTATTCTAAACATTCGGCAACATCTCAGATTCTTATGATTGTCTTGCTTTAAAAGGTAAAAACAAGCAAAACAATTGAACATAAACAACTTTCCTGTAATGTTTTACTCATAATCTTCATGTGTGATATTTTCCTTGACTTATATGCGTGTTTTTAACAATACGGAAAATCAGAATTAAACAGTATTTATATTTAGTGTTTTTATAAATTTAGAAACACGTCAGAGGGAATTCCCAAATTTTGATAACTTGCGAGAGTTCTCTGAAACCGATCGATAATTCTATTTCTGTCACAAGAACTGAAGTGGAGTATTTCTATATTTTACTGTTATGAAACTGATATTTGATACTGTACTCTCATAAATAAATGGAGAACCATTCATCATATCATTTAATAAACGTTCTTGTTCCAAATCGCAAGTCGCGGTTTGTTTATGTATTAATGTCCATGCGTGGTCTCACTAATTAGAGACAAAAAGAATTGTAGAGACAAAAAGCGTCAAGAAGCGACAAGAAGAATAATATTAGCAACAAGAAACTATTTAGCGACAAGAAAACATTTTTTTATTTATATTACTTATTCGAAATAAATATTAAAAAAATATGCAAAAGAAAACAATTTCAACGACATGAAAGTTAATTTTGATTAGGGGGGGGGGGGAATTGAAACTTGTAAATCTAATTCAGTTGCTACATTTATTTACATGATATTTTATAAGGTATCACAGGAAGTATATTTTGTCTTTTTATTTGTTTTTAAAACCATTTTTGTACAATATATAATTAACTAATTAACTTGCAAAATGCATTATTTGTGCATAATTGTCCAGAAAATACATACACAAATTGTGAAATACAAATTAAGAACTGAAATCAAACAAGAGGGAAACATAATTAAAATGTGAATATTTTTTATCATTTTATTTAGTGTATTGTCTCATTTAACGATATTTATCATGTTTATGCATATAGATTGAAGATTAAAGGAAACTGATGACAATCTTGAGTTTTCAACAGGTGTTCACTATTCGGTACAATAATTTTATATTCTGGTGCGTGTAATTGATGAAGGTGTTAATGGATGTTATTCTTGCAATAAAACAAAGGACACACACCTAGTTAATCTCATTTGTTGCTCTTAATTGTGTATTATCTTAGAGTGAAGCCACAGCTAATGTTGGTCCTATCAGGAAAAAATAATTGTACAGTTAGGAAGGAAATAATATTTCATGTTTTTGTTTTATTAAATCCTTCAAAAGGAAGGTGACAAATCTTTGTTTTTACTTTCATTTTATAGAGTTTACATTTCCTTTGCTCTTACACATGTTTAATTTCTACATCTATCAATATGATAATAAAAAGTACACAATCTCTTCATCGATTTTTTTTTATTTCTTCATCTTTCAATATAATCCTAAAAAATATTTTAATGTATGTGATAACAAAATGTATTCTTGTCGCTAAATAGCTTCTTGTTGCTTTTTGTCACTTATTATTTTTCTTCTTGTCGCTTCTTGACGCTTTTTGTCGCTAATTAGTGAGACCCCACATGCGTGTAGTTTTCCTGATTTCAAGGGGTATCGGATTGAGTGATTCCCCGCTTCATTGATTAATTTGAAACTCATGGGATTCTTTCTATGTCTGTCTGCATATGGAGAGCTATTGTTGTTGCATAATTTTAAATCACATGCATAATTTAAATTAAAATAAATGTTTCATCGTAAAAATTACCTATAACACCCCTTCAGCAGAAATGGAATCTTCCATGTTATCGTTTCGAGTTGTCTCCCTTTTTCGAAGTATTCGTCAAGAAGAATTAACTCGTTAATGCCGGTAAACGTCGTATTATATTAAGAACGATCTCAATGTAAACAGAGGAGCGTGTACGGAAAGGAGTCATGCCCTCTGACCCAAAGGAACTTCAATAATTAAAGAGTAAGAAATGGGGTTCCTCCTAAACTGGTCCGCCGTTCTATATATAGCTTCGCACCGAAGGTCAGTGTAGCGATAAGTGAACACAATAGGGGTCCAGTTTAGGATTCCTCCTAGAATTACGGTGATAAGATACGGAAGCAAGTTAACTCGTACCACGGCATTGGAACCAAAACAGTTAACTTGTACTACTGGGAAGTCGTAACATTCAGAAAAATATATAAAAAATATGATGTTTTATGGGTTTCTGTTTGTAAACTTAATAGAAATAAAGTTGAATTACTTGAATTTTACACAGGAGTTAAATGAAAACTAAGACAAAAATAAAGAATGTTTTAAAGCATTAATGTTTTAACTGATCTTTCAAACTAGAACATAGGCGGATCCAGCCCCCCCTTTTTTTGTGGAAAAAATTTGGTTGATAATAAAGGGAATCATTGAAGCATGACTGGAGTGGGCCCCCTCTTAGGTCAGTCAGCGGGCTCCCCCTTAGGAAAAGTTCTGGATCCGCCACTGTAGAACTTAATCCAGAGGAAAGTTAAAACATTGCTTTAACTGTACCTTATTAAAATTGAACATGTTGAATATGTATATATCCAATTTAAGTTAATTAAAGCTGTAATCCATGATCACAAATTGAATGCTATGTTTACAATTGTTGAAAGCCATGTGCTTTTTTGGCCGGGAAAATGCGGACCCCCTTAACAGGAATCAGTTAAATTTCATTGTTACGTTTATTTATAGACAGTAAAAACAATTTTGGCAATCATTTTGACTAACTGCTATTAGATTTAATTATTCATCAAAAATGTTCTTCGGGTGAAACTGTATATACCTTAATTATCTACATCTGCCACAGTATTTTCTATCCAATATACAAGGAACATAAGCTACAAATTGGTCATTGTACTTTCAAATTATATACATTTTACAGACTTAAGAGGTATTGGGTGAAAGTAACGTATATCATGTATATTCATCATTTAACACCATTTGAATGCATTTAAATAAGTTGGTACGAGTAAGCAATGGTACGAGTTTGCATTGGTACAAGTTTTTTTTTAATGGTACGAGTTTACAATGGTACAGGATAACTATAATTCGATAAAACACAATTAGTACATGGCTCATACACTTGTAACGGGGATTGGCTATTCTTTAAGTTGAGTGACTATTCAGATTGTTACATTTTGCATGTGCAGTTGAATTAGTTTAGAGAATAATACTATCCAGCTGTACCAGGGTTACCGGCCAAAAATGCTTGAGACTTGCGCATGTTCATGCTTTTTTTGCAATAGTATTCTTGGATCTATTTCTTTCCTCTTTGATCTTTTGAATTTTGGCCAAATCTCATGCATTTGTTCAATGAAAATTTGGCAGAACTGCTATACATGTGTCAATGAAAACTATGGCAATCGTATCCCTCAGAGCATTCTGCTCTTTGATTAGGTCATACAACCTGATTGTGTGACATGGTCATGATGGTCAGATTTCACTATCCTATATATTGTAAAGCTATTGACTGCTGTGAGATACTGTCAATTACATGACAATTTTTTCTAATCATGCTATTTAAATAGATGAATTTGCCCCCGCATTGTCTAGGTCGCATTATATCATGTAGATTACTTGTGTTATTACACATCACAATAAGATACAATTGTTCAATGACAGCATACTATTAATTATAAATACTCAATTTAAAGACCAATTAGGTTGATTGACCTTGTATCATTTGGTGTAACTCATTCATAAAACCATCTTGAAGTTAATAGAAAAAAAAGTACGAAAGGATATGGATTATTGATCCATGACACAAAATCACACAAAAAAGCAAAGGAACAGCCCTTTCATAATTATGTTCTTTGGTGTTGATCATGTCAAAGTCAGTTAGTCAAAATAAAAATAAAAAAACTTAAAGCATAAAAGATTGCTTTAAAGTCGGGTGTACATATAATACTATAACATAAGCTCTGTAGATTTATCCGACATAGATATATATGATGAGCACAAGACATAAAATAGTAAGCACATCATGCAAAACATAAAGATTGGTGTCAAGTTATAGAAACTAAGAAGAAAGAATAAGACAGCTATTTTCTTTTTGAGCAAAATTGATATGAATCGACTTTTTATCCTTCTTTGTCTAGCTGCTAGGAAAAATAAATTGAAATACATTATATATAAATTTATAATTTATATTATATGTATGTCATGTGTGTTCAAAAATCTTAAACCAGTAAATGATGAAAAATGAAACTTAAAGATATAGATATTTTGTATGTATATAATTTGATCAATTATTGTCATTTCAGTTTGAACAGTTTACCTGCTTGCATTAACACCAATCACCATGACGTCTGAAGCTGCAATACACAAAAGAAATTTAGATAGTGCCATCCTGTTTATGCAACAAGAACATGCAGAAACATTAAAAGGCTTACACAAGGAAATTGAAAATCTTCAGAAAAAATGTTCAGGTAAAAGAAAGGAAGAAAAAATTTGATGTTTGGAATAAATAGAAGAAAGAACCTAAGTATAGTCTGTCTTGCTTGATAAATACAAATAAACTGAAGACATATTTTTTGTTTACAATCTAATATGAAATAAAAAAAAATCTGAAACAAGTAAACACTTTACCTTAATCAAGTTTTTTTGTATATGACTTATAGTGGAACATTATCAGATTATGGTAAAATGCAGTTTGAGTTTCTCTCAAAAACTAAGTAGTAAAAGCAAATCTGACTGGTAAAAGTAAGAAGAATCAGACACATTATAAAAATAAGATGATTTGGTATGATTGCCAATGAGACAATAGAACGACATAGAACTTAGAAGTTAACATGTTTAACAGTGAGCCAAAACCATACCCCCATAGTCAGCTATAACATGCCCAAAGGCTAAATACAAAAAAAAATAAAACAACACTTTGACTTATATATGAACAAAACAATTTAAAAAAATATGATACACAGCAACAAAATGATAACCACTGCTGCTTTTTTTAGTTATTGCCCTTTAAATGTAGATTTTTAGGCAATTTGTTATTTATTATCTTGAAAACTATTTACAATTATAGAAAAAAACAAAATGATGGAGACAAACTCTTAATACTGAAAATGATCAGAACCATGAGATATTCAAATATAGAATTGAGTATGGAAATTGAGAATATGTCAACAATGGTCAAAGAGACAACAAATTGACCAAAGAGCAGATAACAGCTCTTCATGTTAACATGTCAGAAATTGTTGTTTCTCCCTGTTAACTGGAAGAAATATTGCCTTTGCAAGGCATCTATTACTGAATTATTTCATTTTTGCAGAAAACTAAATTAATTTAATATAAACTTTAAATTGTAAATAGTAAAAATGTTTAACAAAATAAGAGCTACAAATATAAAGTCAACATATACCTACCTATACTGGAAGCAATCAGATAAGCCAATCAGTCCTTGTTATTTGATTGAATATAAAAACTCTTCAAGCAGGCACCAGATAAAGGATGTACATGAAGTCAATAGATATAGGAGGATGTGGTATGGGTGCCAATGAGACATCTCTCAATCAAAATCAGAAATTATAGGTCAAGGTACGGTCTTCAACATAGAGCCTAGGCTCACACCAAACAACAAGCTATAAAAGGTCCCAAAATTACAAGTGTAAAACCATTCAAACGGGGAAAACAAATGATCTAATCTATATAAAAAACTAGAAACACTTATGAACTACATAAACAGACGACAACTGCTAAGCATCTACATGTATATAAAAAACAAGAATCGAGAAACACTTATGAACCACATGTATTTCAATCCTATTTATACAAGTACAATGTTATACGTTATTTCTTTATTTCAGAGTTAACGTTTCAGTTGAATATGCAAGGAATAGGAGCAGATTTTCTAGATCCAGGTAAATATTTAACATATGAATATCAAACACTGTTGTTGAAGTATCTATTGTGTATTGAGATTTTGTCTGTTTTGGAAATCAAGTTCAAGATGAAATCCTATAGTATTTTATGATCAAAGTTCAGGGAAAAAGTCTTGAGAAACTTGAAAAAAATTAACAAGATGTATGAAATTAAACCGTTATATTTACAATAATGGACAGATATCAAGCTTTTAATGATCTCATGTTTTTAGGAATCAAACCGAAAAAAAATAATAGTGGGCCTTCAACATGAAATTTTTCAAATGCCTTATTTTATGTATTTAGAAAATGCTTAGAAATCAGAGGAGAAAATAATTATGAAAATGCGTAACCGATACTTTTTTGCAACAACATGAGAAGTAGAATTTTATTTTAAGGTTAAAAATATTGAAGAGGAATCATTTATCTTGATAATTCCTGTACAAGATCTTTTAATGTTTATACAAGAGATATTTACAAAGCTGATTATACAATACATGTATCATGAATGAAGACTTTTCTTTTTAGAAATATTTTAATTTTTTTTTTTTTTGATTTTAGGTTCAAATTCTAAATTAACTCAAGTAGAAGACAATCTCAAGATACAAACCCAAAAGTCAAAACAACTTGAGTCAGAAATTGAGAAGAAAGATAAGCATATCAAAGACTATGAGATCTCATATAAAAAACAAAAAATGAAGTTTTTAGACGAAAATCGTAAAACTTCTCAGGAAATGGATAGACTTAAAGCAGAAAATGAATCAAAAGCAAATCAAGTAGCCTATTTAACTAGTGAGCTTCATAAACTTAAAAAATTACAGTTAGAACACAGTACCGAGAGAAAAGCATTTGTTGCCGAAGCTCATAAATCTGGGACCAAGGCTTATGTATCAGAAGCTAGAATATTACCAATTCCGCCAAAAGAACCAGTAACATTAAAGATTAGAAGAGGTAATATTAGGCATGTTAAACCACAAACAAATAAGGAAGATCTAGACAGGCATCCATTAAGAGTAAGCTCTGGAAGTTCAAGTACAAGGTCAGAATCACCAACCATAGAAAAGGCAAAACAGTTTTTACGTCCAGAACGGGAGCCTTCAATAGAGGTCAAAGAACGACATCCTCTTCCACCGATCAGATCCGCGCCGGGAGAAGAAAGAAGTAATTCAAAACATGTTTATTTTCAAAAGATGACGCCAGAGGCACATCAAACACGAGCAAAGACACACAAAGTCAAAAGGAAAGAACAAGAAGTTAAACTTCTCGCGGTTGAAAAGGTTTCAGATCAATGGGCATCACGAGCTCAAGAGTCACACAGTTCAGAGTACAATTGATCTATAGTCCGTCCAATTTAATGTTTTAAAGTTTACAGCTTGTCTCATATTATTCCAAACAAAATGGATGTATTCTGATTTTGATATGAATGTTAAAAAGTTGTTAAGAATCACTTGTTTTATTTGTCTATGTTTTATTTTCACAGAATGGTGCATTTTAATTGTGTTTATGTTTTAAACATATTAAGCTTTGTAGAGAAACAAAAAAACATCTTCTCAATCGGTTATTTTTGAATCTGAAGTATTCATGGTTTAATATATTTTCAGATAAGATCAAAAAGTGTTCACATCTTCTGATAAGCATATCCTTACTATCATACAAATTCAATAAAATCTAAATCAATCAAAATTAAATATAAGGATAAGTTTTGTGTTGACCTTCAAAATATTAGTATTTATGTATGAATGAAAATTTTGTACAGAACTTGTATTTAAATTGAATGTGTTTGGCATATTCTTATAAGCACAAAACTCAGAAGAATATAAAACCAGAAATTGAATTCAAAGATCAGTGTTTTGGGATTATTTTTAATGGAAACCATTTTTTATATCAATTTGTGCATTCTACTTAGTT
Organism: Mytilus trossulus; assembly: GCF_036588685.1. Classification (NCBI taxonomy): domain Eukaryota; kingdom Metazoa; phylum Mollusca; class Bivalvia; order Mytilida; family Mytilidae; genus Mytilus; species Mytilus trossulus. The sequence continues at coordinate 65,801,042 of NC_086380.1, read as the reverse complement.
AAGGAGGTTACATACAAGTTGTGAGTGAGAAAGTTAAATTTACATAATGATCAATTTGTTTTCCAAAAACAATCCTATGGTAATTTATTCTAAACAAAAATTGTTAAACACAATTATAACAGAAAATTATGTATGACAATAATTTAAAGTTGTTCCAAGTAAAATTGAGAATTGAGTTGATGATGTAATTTGACCTTATGTGTGGCCTTGAAATCTATAAATAGTATGAAGATTGAAATTGCCAAATGGTTAATGTGTGTTCTAGTTGTCGTAAATAATGTGTTCGTAATCATTACAGTGTAGAAAGCCATATTGTAGCTTAGCTGGTCCTTAGAGGCTAATCACTTAAGCCCATCCATAACGGCTTATCACTTTAGCCCATCTATAAGGGCTAATCACTTTAGCTGGTCCATAAGGGCTTATCAAGTTTTTTTGTAAGTTAAGTGCCAGTTTTTCGTTATAATTGATAATTGTATAAATATAATTTGTTAATTGTACACTAATTAATAAGAATTCAAAAGGTCTGATTTCTGTATGAATAGCTATGCATAAAAAAAGGAAATCAGATTTGAAATCAGACATGGGTGATTTTAAATTTTTAAAGCTATGAGTATGAAGACAATTTCATGGAATAAACATGATAAATGGTTTTGGAGAGAATTTATTATTACAATTCTTAAACTTGATCAAATACCAAAGATATCTTTTGGTAGATGTATACACATTGATATCTTAAGTCCAAAATAATGCATCTAGATATTCCAGTATCAAATTCCGTCCTTTATTCTATTTTAATTTGTTTTGTGTCATTCTGTGATAAACTTTATTTTACAGGTTTTAGTATACATGTATTTACTTTCTCAATTTTTTCTCAATTTCTTCTCTGTGATGAAGGAAAATTAGCTTGTGTTTATACTTGTGTTTTGCTTCTAAGGGCTGTTCCAAAAATAATTGATTGGAGGGAGTTAAAGGCTGTTTTTAAATTAACCACCTGCCCTGCATTAATTACTGTGCATTCATTTATTTTCGTGGTTTGAAGAAAAGCTGCAGTTTTGTGGATATTCAATTTCCTTTTTCTGATGAAGACTGCATACATTCCTTTAGAAAATTTGCAATTCGTTGAACATTTGAATTCGTGGTTCCTTTGAACCCAAGAAATCCACAAAAATCAGTATCCAATGAATAGTGAATTCACAGTATTTACTGATTTTTCTTTTCAATTTTGTCCAGGCTTTGTTTCTAGGTCACTAAAATTATCACCAAACATCAAGTTTTAAATACAGTGCCTTCTGATCCCCTGCATAAAATATATTTTGTAACAGCCCTTACATTGTACTGTAACTGAGCATGTTCGATATATATGTTGAGTTCAAAGTTCACCTTTAACTTATAATAAAATTAAAAGTACTTTTAAAGAAATGTTTTTGTTCAGTAAGCATGGTAAGTCCAAACAAACATTTTTGTCAATTTATAATTTCTTTTATTAACACATTGTGCTTCTTTTTTAATGTGATGTTAGTTGAAGACCAACTTCAACAATCATTTTATAAAATTTTCCATTTGAAGCATAATTGTATATAAAGTGACATATTAAAAGATTTTACAAAGATACTACTTATGTAAACATCAGTTTAGGATAAAACTAGAACATTTTACAATAGGAAATAATTCTGGAAATATTTTGAGTTTTATAAAAAAAAACACAGAATAAATTGAAAATTTTTATTTATTTGTTAAGTCTTGTTATATTTAATGAGTTGTGTAATTTGTGATACTTTTGTAATTTATGTGTTTTTTTTTATTAATACTATGGCACTTTACGAACAAAATCTAATAAAATATTATTTAAAAAAATTGTTTGTCATTATCTGCATGTGTTGACAAAACTGTATTCAACCTGCTCTTAAAAATTAGAGCTGATTTCATCTAAAGAATGTAGTGGTATTTGTGATTTAATGATGGACACTTGATCTTCTGATGTTAAACAACAATCAGTTTTGTTTTGTGACATCAGACAATCCATGCATGGATTTCAGTATCTAAAGTTTGACATCATTGGCCTGCTTTCAGTATAAATATATATCAATCATAAAAATGTCATCTGCTTCAGAATGTGATTGAATGGGGTTGAATTAATATTTTGTTCTGCATATTGTAAAAGATATACAAATATTTGTTGCCATGAGGGAAGAGAAATCTGTTCTGACTTTTAAAAGTCATTGTTGGTGTTATGAATAGCCAAAGAAAATGTTGTGATATAATGCATAGTAGAATTAACCAATCAATGCATTTATGGTATCACTCATTCACATAACTCTAGTACTGTTCAGTGTGATAGAGGAAATATATGTGGTTAGCAGGATACATTGAAGGTCATAAGTGTCAGAGAATGATAAGTAACTGATTAGATATGTTATGTTTTTTTATACCCACCTACGATAGTAGAGGTCTGTGCGTCCGTTCGTCTGTCCGTTCGTTTGTCCTTTTGTCCTACTTCAGGTTAAAGTTTTTGGTCAAGGTAGTTTTTGATGAAGTTGAAGTCCAATCAACTTGAAACTTAGTACACATGTTCCTCATGATATGATCTTTCTAATTTAATGCCAAATAAAGGTTTGATCCTAATTTCATGGTCCACTGAAGAAAGAAATAGATAGTGCGAAGCTCAGGTTAAAGTTTTTGGTCAAGGTAGTTTTTGATGAAGTTGAAGTCTAATCGACTTGAAACTTAGTACACATGTTCCCTATTATATGATCTATCTAATTTTGATGCCAAATTAAAGTATTGATCCCAATTTCACGGTCCACTGAACATATATAATGATAGTGTGAGTGGGCCATTAGTGTACTATGGACAGATTCTTGTTTTTACATATTTTTGACATATTTTTTCCCTAATGAGACAGATCCTGTTGTACAGGAAATAGAAATGCAGGTCCATCCAGTCTTGTAGTAGTTCTCACATCTACAATTCTTGCCAGAATTTATGAAATTCATAACAAAAGGTTCAAATCAGCAGTATCTTTGACCAGGTTCAATACCATTAAAAAAAGGTTGATATTGTTTTGGGGCTTATATATGGTACCAACAGTTTAAGAATTAGGGGAAAAAAAGGGGCATAAAACAAGCACTTTTTGTAGCTTCACGATATTTACTTGTGTGTAAGGTTATGGATCTCAAGAGGAAGGCTTGGATTGACCTTGCGGGTAATTGGCCCAAACATGCATAACATAGGGGCCAAAATCAAGCTTTTTTTTCTAGTTTTCAGGCAACAACTTGTGTTTAATTGTATGGATCTCTCTGAAATTGTACTACAAGGTTTTATATTACAACAAAGAGGCTGGGATTGAGTTTGGGGGGTAATTGTTCCAAACGAGGAAGAGGATGATTCTTAAATTTGTGGTGAGGTTCCATTTTTTTAAGGGATAAATATTTGTTTTTATTTTTTCTTAGAAAGTTTCAAGGTGAAATTTTCACTGCACAGTATTAAACTCTGTGATCACATTTATTTTGTGTCGGAAACTTATATAACGACAAAAACTTATTAAAATTCTGACAGTATCAAGCTTAAAAATGTCCAAATTCGCCCCAATTGTTCAGGGTTTGATATCTGCTGTCGTATCAGACTGCACTCCGCCAAGCACTTTATTTTAAAAGAGTTCTGCTGCTTTAGAAATATTGTAGACATAGCAAATCGCATTGTAAATAAACTCATGATAGATACCAGAATTAAATTTTGTATTTACGCCAGACGCGCGTTTTATCTACGAAAGACTTATTATTAACGCTGAAATCAAAAACAGTTGAAAGGGCCAAATAAAGTTCGAAGTTGAGGAGCATTGAGGTTTTCTTAAAATTCTTAAAAGTTACAGCTAAGGTTATCTATTCCTAATGTAGAAAAGCCTTAGTAAACGATCTTACTTTAAAGTCAGAGCTTATCAAATATTTGTTCAGGATTTATATTTCTAAGAAATAGAAGTTCTATAGAATATTGCATAGTAAGTACTCTCAGGTGTACATATCTATGAAATTGATATCAAAGGTGTATATCGTAATTCTCTTAGTTTGGAAATCAGTGTGAATAAACCAATACAAAGAAAGATGAACAATACAACTTTTTCTTTAATTCTGCCCTTGTTCGAATAAGTGTAATGTCGTGTACTCTGTTCTTTATTGTCTTAGTTATAGCATTATAGCATGAGGTTTTCAAAAAAATTATAGTTTCAGTTTTTGTCTTGGCTTGGGTGCATAGGGATTACAATAGACAGCGAAGGTGTTAAATATTTGTAAAACGAGTTATAATTCAGAAACTGGATGCTAATACTTCGTTGGCAGATATCTTGTATACAAAGTTTCGTCTGTCATATGTACTTAACCTAATGTGCATGGTTCAATGACTGCTTGATAGAAACTACCGCACATTAACCTATAATGGTTTACTTTTATAAATTGTTATTTGGATGGAGAGTTGTCTCATTGGCACTCACACCACATCTTCCTGTATCTATATATGGGTTCCATGCAAGTCTATATGTTTGTCAGGTATGGTTCAACTGACACCCTCCTTCATTCACGGAACTGTGAGCAATGTTACAGTTATGTGGTAAAGTCTATCTCAGAAACTATAAACAGTAGGTCAACTTAATTTGGTGTCTGGAATGATTTAAGGTGCACATTTCCGATATTTATGGCATGTTTCATTTGAACCTGACCTCATTTTCATGGTACATCGGGCAATGTTTATTTTTTTTATGTCTGGTCTATTTCCAAGATACCAGAAGCAATAGGTCAAGTTTATCTATTGTATTGAATAACAGTAAGTTTTGCATGCCTGTCTTATCACAAACTTATCAAAGGAGGTTAGCATGGTTGACAAATCAAGAAATAACTATTTACGCAAAAAGGAAGGCTAGTTGAGAATGTTCCCTCAACTTAGTTTAGAATTTTCCATCTTAAAAAACGTTCAATACACTAAGACACGTGTTTAGGAGACGAGCTTGAAATTGGCTCTTGTGATACCCAGTCCATGCGCTAATGGATGACGAAGGGACAAAGAGGGTCACTTTTAAAAACTCTTCCTGAGGTCTCATCATTTTGTTAGAAGCTTGCACATTGTGGATGTGAGAAAGGTTGCCGCGGTTGTTGTTAATGTAGAAAATCAAGTCTCCCGTGCCCTGCGTCGTGTGCATGTGATGGTGACTGGGAATTAACATGTTTTTTGCCAAATAGTGGTAATTTTAAAATGTTTTAGCACTTAAGTGACTTTATTTTGTTTTAATCAATCTATCCAAAACATCGATAAATCGAAGATATGGATTGCGGACTCATCTTTGACATTTACGCCGTATAAGTTTTTTTTAACGGAATTGTTAATTTTGTATTTAAAAAACAACTACAGAATATGATTAGTGGTAAAGAGGATAACTTAAAGCCAAAATTTAATGACCACCACAAAAAAAAGGAACACACTTTCTTCACATTTTGAAAAAAAGTTGAAAATCAAAATAAAAAAATGATATTTCTATGTCTGCCATTTTGAATATTATCGGAAGTAAGGGTTTTTAAGACATATGTCTTATACATTGTGTCCCTAAGAAGCATCAAAGAAAGGTTCCTGCACACAATGTAATGATAGTAGCAATACGTTAAAACACTTTTCAATCATCCTCCCTAAAAAATAAGCTTATTTTAGTACAATGTCCGCCATGTCGGATTTTACCAGAAGTAGTGTTTTTAAAGACATCTTATCGCTATAATATATCCGAAAGTAGTACATAACAAAGGTTTTTACCAAATATTATAGCAGCATGATAATAATACCTTTTCACATACTAGCCTTCGATATTGGACTGATTTAAGTATGATGTCCGCCATTTGGGGATTTTACCGGAAGTGAGACATTTTTTTCAAACGCCTCATTATCTCAAATAAAAGTGTAATAGTTGAGGAAGAGCTATGCCAAAGGATTAAGTTTGTTTGGCCCCAAAATATAGCAGTTTTACAAAATTGTGAAAATGTAATCTTTCAGCTATTTACTAAAAAGTAGAATGCTCTGCTTCATGAATATGGGCTGTTTTTGACAGTACAATGCGCACATATCGGTTACTAGCAACATAAAGTCATGTTAAATTACTGAAACCTTCACAATTTTATTTTTTTAGTTAAATTTTACACGGTTTGCGTCATAAATGAAAGTGGCCGCATTCGTGTTCATTCATAATATTGAAATGTAAGTTGTATTTGATGATAATACATAACATAGATAAAAGTTGAGGATGAACACGGATGCGGCCACTTTCATTTTTTGACAAAAACCATCTGAAAAGTGACGTTTTTTGGCATATTTGATAGATTTTTCATATTTAAGCTTGAATCGGAGCGTTTTTACTGACTAAATCAGTTAAAATATTTCACATAAACTAATTGAATCAATTGAAATAGACACGTAAGTGTTTAAAACGTGATACAATCCTTCGTTAGATGAACCTGAAATTTGAGGCCAAAATTGGCCCTTACCGGACCTACTCCTTTCCATGCTTGTAGCAGGATGTGCACAATTCGTCTGAAATATGCTTTTGACCGCTGGACTACTATGGGAAATACATACAAATGTCTTCTTTATAGAACCACTGCATGGAATGAAACCAAATATAGCATGAATGTTTCTTATGAGGTGCTGAACATGTGTTGGTACTTTGTAGCCAATCCACCATCCAAGATGTCTACACGCTGGAGACTGTGGTTAACATAGAATCCAATGGGCAAAAAATAAAAATTTCTTCTTTCAGAGAACCATTGAATGGAATGAAACCAAACATAGCATGCATGTTCCTTATTAGGTGCTGACCAAGTGTTGATACTTTGTAGTCGATCCATCATACAAGATTGCCACCAGCGGGGTACTTAGTTTAACATATGACCCTATATGAAATACACACAAATGTCTTCTTTTAGAGAACCACTGAATGGAATGAAAGCAAACATAGCAATATTAAACCAAATTTGACCTCAAACATTATTATAAGTATCTGTTATGAGTTTTATCTTTTTTTATATGATACCAATTCAGTGGGTATATTTATTGTTTATTATATTCGTTTTCGTTTATTGTGATGTACACTAATCAGCCCGTTGAAGGCCATATGGTATCCTGCAGATTTTAAATATTGAAAACAATTTACACATAATCAAGGTTAAAAAAATCGAATTTTAAACAATACAGAAAAGAAGTATAATGAAAATCATACCATAGAACGAAATATAATTTGTATTGCATATTTGTCATGTATCTGAACTAAATATAACACAGTATTTAATTATTTCTCATTTTTTGCAATATCTAGTGGTGCCTGTTCTCTCTTATTAATCGTAAAAGTCATATCCACAAATCAGTATGTCACTTTTCACAAGCACTATAATCTTGCTTTATCAAGACATTTTAATAATGCCTGCCTTCTTTTTTAGTAACATGTCGACTATTTTAGTATGTCCTTTATGGCAAGCAACGGACAGAGGAGACGAACCAATATCTGTGCGCTTATCAATGTCTGCATTATTGTTTATTAATATCTCAACTATTTCAGTACGACCTTGTAAACAAGCAACGAACAGGGGTGATAGTTCTTGATCTTTACACTTATAAATGTCAGCATTATTGTTTATTAACATTTGAACTATTTCGGTATGTCCTTCCTGACAAGCAGTGAACAAAGGTGATACTTCATTATCGATACACATGTTAACATCTGCCGAATTTTGTATAAGCATATCAACTGCTACAGTATGTCCTTCCCAACATGCAATGAACAGAGGTGTTCCGACTTTACTATTGTATGCATTTACGTCAGTCTTATTGTTTATTAATAATTGAACTATTTCAGTATGTCCTTTCCGACAAGCAATGCACAAGGGTGACGATCCTTTAGCTGTGCGTTTTTCAATGTCTGCATTATTGTTAAGTAACAACTCAACTATTTCAGTACGATCTTTTAAACAAGCAATGAACAGGGGTGAAAATTCTTGGTCTTTACACTTATTAATGTCTGCCTTATTGTTTATCAACATTTGAATTATTTCGGTATGTCCTTCCTGACAAGCAGTGAACAGAGGGGATGCTTTTTGATCAGTACACTTATTAATGTCAGCATTATTGTTTATCAACATTTGAACTATTTCGGTATGTCCTTTCTGACAAGCAATGAACAGAGGGGATGCTTTTTGATCAGTACACTTATTAATGTCAGCATTATTGTTTATCAACATTTGAACTATTTCGGTATGTCCTTTCTGACAAGCAATGAACAGAGGGGATGCTTTTTGATCAGTACACTTATTAATGTCAGCATTATTGTTTATCAACATTTGAATTATTTCGGTATGTCCTTTCTGACAAGCAATGAACAGAGGTGATACTTTGTTATCAGTACACTTATTAATGTCTGCCTTATTGTTTATTAACATTTGAACTATTTCGGTATGTCCTTCCTGACAAGCAATGTACATAGGTGATGATCCAGTTCCTCCACACTTATTAATTTCTGCATTATTGTTTATTAACATTTGAACTATTCCGGTATGTCCTTCCTGACAAGCCATGAACAGCGGTGATACTTCTTTATTAGTTCTTGCATTTACATCAGTATTATTGTTTATTAATAATTGAACTATTTCAGTATGTCCTTTATTACAAGCAATGGACATGGGTGACGATCCTTTAGCTGTGCTCGTTTCAATGTCTGCATTATTGTTAAGTAACAACTCAACTATTTCAGTACGACCTTTTGAACAAGCAATGAACAGGGGTGAAACCTCTTGGTCTTTACACTTATTAATGTCTGCCTTATTGTTTATTAATATTTGAACTATTTCGGTATGTCCTTCCTGACAAGCACTGAACAGAGGGGATACTTCTTGATCAATACACTTATTAATGTCAGCATTATTGTTTATCAACATTTGAACTATTTCGGTATGTCCTTCCTGACAAGCAATGAACAGAGGGGATGCTTTTTGATCAGTACACTTATTAATGTCAGCATTATTGTTTATCAACATTTGAACTATTTCGGTATGTCCTTTCTGACAAGCAATGAACAGAGGGGATGCTTTTTGATCAGTACACTTATTAATGTCAGCATTATTGTTTATCAACATTTGAACTATTTCGGTATGTCCTTTCTGACAAGCAATGAACAGAGGGGATGCTTTTTGATCAGTACACTTATTAATGTCAGCATTATTGTTTATCAACATTTGAATTATTTCGGTATGTCCTTTCTGACAAGCAATGAACAGAGGTGATACTTTGTTATCAGTACACTTATTAATGTCTGCCTTATTGTTTATTAACATTTGAACTATTTCGGTATGTCCTTCCTGACAAGCAATGTACATAGGTGATGATCCAGTTCCTCCACACTTATTAATTTCTGCATTATTGTTTATTAACATTTGAACTATTCCGGTATGTCCTTCCTGACAAGCCATGAACAGCGGTGATACTTCTTTATTAGTTCTTGCATTTACATCAGTATTATTGTTTATTAATAATTGAACTATTTCAGTATGTCCTTTATTACAAGCAATGGACATGGGTGACGATCCTTTAGCTGTGCTCGTTTCAATGTCTGCATTATTGTTAAGTAACAACTCAACTATTTCAGTACGACCTTTTGAACAAGCAATGAACAGGGGTGAAACCTCTTGGTCTTTACACTTATTAATGTCTGCCTTATTGTTTATTAATATTTGAACTATTTCGGTATGTCCTTCCTGACAAGCACTGAACAGAGGGGATACTTCTTGATCAATACACTTATTAATGTCAGCATTATTGTTTATCAACATTTGAACTATTTCGGTATGTCCTTCCTGACAAGCAATGAACAGAGGGGATGCTTTTTGATCAGTACACTTATTAATGTCAGCATTATTGTTTATCAACATTTGAACTATTTCGGTATGTCCTTCCTGACAAGCAATGAACAGAGGGGATGCTTTGTTATCAGTACACTTATTAATGTCAGCATTATTGTTTATCAACATTTGAACTATTTCGGTATGTCCTTCCTGACAAGCAGTGAACAGAGGGGATACTTCTTGATCAATACACTTATTAATATGTGCCCCATTGATTATTAACATATCAATAACTTCAATATGTCCTCTGCAGCAAGCAATGTACAAGGGTGATTTGTCTTTACTATCACTTGCATTAATGTCTGCCTTATTGTCTACTAACATCCGAACAACTTCAATATAACCTTCACGACAAGCAATGTACAGAGGCGACTCTCCAACATATGATCGTTTATCAAGGTCTGCATTATTGTTTATTAATATATCAACTATTTTCGTATGACCGTTCAAACAGGCAATGAATAGAGGGGATTGTTCTTGATCCATATACTTATTAATGTCAGCCTTATTGTTTATTAACATTTGAACTATTACGGTATGTCCTTCCTGACAAGCAATGAACAGCGGTGATACTTCTTTGTTAGTACTTGCATTAAGGTCAGCTTTATTGTTTATCAACAACTGAACTATTTCAATATAACCCTTTTCACAAGCAATGAACAGAGGAGACGAACCAATGTATGTGCGTTTATCAATGTCTGCATTATTGTTTATTAATATCTCAACTATTTCAATACGACCTTTCAAACAGGCAACGATCAGGGGTGATAGTTCTTGATATTTACACTTATTAATGTCAGCATTATTGTTTATTAACATTTCAACTATTTTGGCATGTCCTCTCTGACAAGCAATGAACAAAGGTGATACTTCTTCATCAATACACTTGTTAACATCTGCCGAATTTTTTATAAGCATATCAACTGCTACAGCATGTCCTTCCCAACATGCATTGCACAGAGGTGTTCCTACTTTACTATTGTATGCATTAACGTCAGCCTTATGGGTAATTAATAATTGAACTATTTCATTATGTCCTTTATTACAAGCAATGGACATGGGTGACGATCCTGTAGCTGTGCGCTTTTCAATGTTTGCATTATTGTTAAGTAACATCTCAACTATTTCAGTACGACCTTTTAAACAAGCAATGAACAGGGGTGAAAGTTCTTGGTCTTTACACTTATTAATGTCTGCCTTATTGTTTATTAACATTTGAACTATTTCGGTATGTCCTTCCTGACAAGCACTGAACAGAGGTGATACTTCTCCAGTACTACACTTGTTGATATCTGCCTCATTGTTTATTAACATACCAACTACCTCAGTGTTTCCTTCCCAACATGCAATGAGAAGAGGTGATTCTTTATAACTAGTACATGCATTAATGTCTGCCTTATAGTTTATTAATATGTGAACTATATCAGCATGTCCTTTCCGACATGCAATGAACAGAGGTGATTCGTCTTTATTGGTACTTGCATTCACGTCAGCTTTATTGTTTAGTAAAATCTGAACTATTTTAATATAACCCTCTTCACAAGCAACGAACAGAGGAGACGAACCAATATATGTGCGCTTATCAATGTCTGCATTATTGTTTATTAATATCTCAACTATTGGATCATGTCCCTTGGAACAAGCTACGAATAGAGGTGATAATCCAGTATCTGTACACTTATTAATGTCAGCCTTACTGTTTATCAACATTTGAACTATTTTAAATCTTCCTTCCTGACAAGCAATACATAAAGGAGATACTCCAGCTTCTTTGCACTGATTTATTTTTGCATCTTTGTTTATTAACATCTTAACTATGTCAGTATGTCCTTTTTGACAGGCAAAAAACAGAGGTGTTATACTATCACCATTGCGATAATGGTTTACATTACTGATACAATGACATAAACACCATGTAACCAGATGAACATCTCCAATATAGCTGCACTGTATCAATGGAATGCTATTGGTAGTTTTGTCTTTTACACAAGATAATTTTTTCTGTTTGGATATTTTCAAACCTTTTACATGTACTAAAATCCTGCTTCTGAAGATTTGATTGTCCATATTGATGTTACAGAAAACATCCACTACATTTCCTCTTGACCAATCATCTATTATTCTATTTATATACATTTGCTGATATTGTTTTGGTACAATAGTTATAAATCCATCACTATTACTTTTTTTTTCAAATAAAAACCTTACACTCACAAAACGACTTGTAGCATTTTTAATTATGCAATGGATGATAGCACTGCCGAAATAAAAAGTAAGAAAGTCGAACAGCTTGTTATGAATAGTGCTGTAAACTTCACCATCCTTTCTGATTAATGAACCAGTTAGTGAATCAAGCTCATCACGAATTACCAATCGCGATGTTCCTCTAACCACCTTACAAGCTTCATATGTATTCTCTATAATATTTTTGATACATTTGTCCGTGTCTTCTGTAAACCATTCTTCTTTCACACGATTGTTAAACATCACACATAGAGCAAGTGCACAGTATTTGTTATGTGCCCCTTCTGTTTGTAGTTTATCTATCTCTTCTTTGTATACTGAATATGGATTTTTAAAGAAATCTACAATTCTCAGTTTTGTGTTATTGCTGCATAATTGACATAAAAGTGGAAAACAGTCGAACTTGTCATCCCATTCACTTATTTTAGAAGCGTTTGTTCTCAGATAAAGTTCAGCAATAGATTTCTTTTCTGTTTTTGACAAACATATATCTTCAGACAAAAGATTACGTTCAGAGGATCGAAAAAAAGACAAAGATTTCATTTGTTTATCGTTATAAACCTGTAGTCTACAAGACATAACTAACTTGACTTGGTTTTTTTCTATTATTCTCTTAATTTTTTCCATCAGACTTTTCCAGTTTTCAAACTGCAGCGGATTCATAGCATAGGTTCCGCAAAAATCATCCACTACAAATAGGAGCTTCTTACTTGGATTGTGCCACGTGACAATATATTCAGGATTTGATACTGGTAATATATCATAGCCTTCTGTTTGCATCTTTAGAGCTACATGACGTACCAAGGAGGATTTTCCTGTACCTAAACTTCCAGTCACAACAACACATCCATTTTCTTTGATACACTTAAATACACTTTTTGATCCATTTATTTCTATATACATTTTGTCAGCTTCCTTCCAAACTTCTAAATCCTCTTTAATCAGTCCTAAAAAGAAAATAAAGTTTGGGTTATTTTTTAGACTGACTAAAGTCATAAATCATATGATCTGTAGATACCAATACAATACACATATATCAGGTACTAGCATCACTAAGTCATGCTAAATTACTAAAATCTCCACAATTTCAGCTTTTTAGTTAAATTCTAGACGGTTTCCGTTTTAAATTTGTGTTCATCCTTAATATTTAAATGTAAGTTGTATTTGTTGATAACACATAACAAATATAAAGGTTGAGAGTGAACACTGATGCGGCCACTTTCATTTTTGGCAAAAACCATCTGAAAAGTGACATATTATGGCATATTTGATAGATTTTTCATATTTAAGCTTGAATTTGAGCGTCTGAAATGCCTTGATCAGTTCAAATCTTTCACATAAACTTTAAGAATGAAGTAGACACTTAAGTGTTTAAAAAGTGTCTAAAATCTTTCCTCAGATATTTCGTTTAAACATACAAAAAATGATTATTCAATAAAAGAAGATTCGTTAGATGAAACCTAGTTGCTTTACTGAATCTTACAAATGTTTATAAATTTTAGTCATGCGTATAACTGATAAGTTTTATACTACAACATGTATTATACATGCTATATGCTGTGCATGTGTGTACAACAACTTTTTAATGGATCCAATAAATGTCACTAGAATTACAAAGCTTAAACATAGGAAAGCCCTTAACATGTTCAATATATAACCTATGAGAGTCATCAAATTAAAACGGCATAAATAGTCAATTTCATCTAGGTCAGCTTTGATCGATTAACCGTCAATACTAGCCTAATCAAACATAAAGTTAAACCTGCTTGCAACTGAGGCTGCACTTTTTCAAGAATTTAATTTCAAAACCACAAAAGATAAAAACAAAAAAATATTGTCGAAAAATTAACAATGAAATTGAGATATAGGTTGGATTATCCTTATCATGTCTAAGATGTGCATATGTTTGTCAATATATCAATATTTCACAATTTAATACTAGTTTATTAAAGTCATTTGAAACCTTTTTACAGAAAAAATGATGCACAAAATGAACAGTTTTCATTATTAAACTTATGTACATTTTTTTTTAATTTGTCCATATTTAGAAGAAGTTTACCTCTTTTTTAATTGCTTGCTTCTAGGAAGCAATTTTACGACATATTTTACGTATGCAAATTACCTTAGCGTGACCCTGCTCGTAAAAATCCGGTGATCGCAATACGCATGTATCTGTCACTTAAATACACTATTATCTTATTGTAAATGTTATAAACGTTCTCAATATCCATGCTTCTTTGTTGATTTTTTACTATAAGTTGATAATCGGTAACATTCGGCTTCAAAACACGACAGTTCATGAACTTTCATTTTCACATCAGAACAGACAAAGAGAAAGATAATTGACAATTATCCGTTATGTTTGCGTAAAAAATGGTAAACTCGTGCACAGATGACTAAATTTATGATATATTCATGTATTTGGTTTGTCGGAATCTTTTCACGAAAACGTATGATTGAAAAATATATAGTTCAGAATGAACAACTTATTCGGCAATATAATCTATTCATACACTTGTCTTTCACGGACTTTTGAATACAAACTTATCCTTTTTTTAAATATTTCAAATATTTCTTTCAAGGTTCAACCAAATAGAATAATCTCCTTTTGCCCATTCATGATTTAAACTGGCAGTGAGAACAAAAAAAAAAGAATCTTTGGTTATAATGTACCCTTCCTGTGGTAATGAGTATAATGTACCTTTCATATTCCATGGTATTGGGTCCTTTAAAAGTGCCATTACATCTATAACTTTTGAGTGTTCAGTCTGTAAAGTACTGTAGGAATCTTTTAACTCCCTTAGATTTTTTGTCACTTCTGAGTGCTCCGTCCCCAAAATGTCCATTGTTTGTTTCAATTCTTTCATCTCTTCTTGTGATTGTTTGATTTCCAGCATAATTTCCTGATTTGACTGATCTAAAATTTTTACCTTCAAATCTTGGCACTCTTGATTCAATGATTGACCACCCAATCGACTTACAGCCTACAGACACATACATTTACAAGTTAAATGAAAATATACAAATAGCATTTAAATGTGCGTATTGTTATGCGTTTACTTTTCTGCATTGGCTAGAGGTATAGGGGAGGGTTGAGATCTCACAAACATGTTTACCTCCGCCGCATTTTGCGCCTGTCCCAAGTCAGGAGCCTCTGGTCTTTGTTAGTCTTGTATTATTTTAACTTTTAGTTTCTTATGTATAATTTGGAATTTAGTATCGAGTTCATTATCACTGAACTAGTATATATTTGTTTAGGGGCCAGCTTAAGGACGGCTCCAGGTGCGGGAATTTCTCATTGCATTGGAGAACTGTTGGTGACCTTTTGCTTATGTCTGCTTTATGGTCGGGTTGTTGTCTCTTTGACACATTCCCCATTTCCATTCTCAATTTTATGATAAGTTCTTTATGCATAACTACTAATCCAGAGAACCTACAGTTCCCCTTTTGTTTGAGTCTATGATTTTAAGTGTTTATGGTACTGTGTTTGGTTTTCTTCCTGTACTGTTTTATCCATGTATTATCAGCCCAACGCTATTCTAGTTTCAAAGCAAATATCGAAAATAGATATTTTTTGTACCTCAGTTAATCCAAATTCAACAGCATATAAGTGAACAGTTTACAAAGTGAAATAAATCAAATATGGTAAGTGCTTTTATGACTGCTGTACCCATATTTTGACTATTTTATTAATCATGTCTGTTTAGTTCACGTATCATTGTATATATAACGGAATTTGACGAGACTGTCAACAAAGTGAGAGGTTTAGTGCTTTAAAACCAGGTTTAATCCACAACTTTGTACATTTAAAAATGCCTGTACCAAGTCAGTAATATCACAGTTCTTGTCAGTTCGTTTTGATGTACTTTGTTATTTGATTTTGCCATGTGATTATGGACTTACCGATTGGATTTTCCTCCGAGTTCATTAAATCTATGATTTTACTTTTTTAATGACAAATTGAGCAATTGTATTGTAAAAGGACATTTTCAAATTTTTATTATATCTGTTTAGATTTTAATATTTGAATTTAACTCAAGATAATATGAAGTAATAAAGAAGAATTGGTATATTTGTTAGGGAAGTTTGCAAAAGCCAAAGCACGTGTTTCCATAACTTTGGCTGAGAAATTAAGAAATAATGCATGGCAGCCGTAGATTTTCTTTCATTTAACCATGATTTTAACCTGAGCGTAAGCGAGTGGTAAAATGCGAATATAAATGCCCAACTCATTACTAAATGAAAACATACATACGGCTGTCATAAATTATTTCGATTGTTATAGGACAAATTCGGTAATTGTGTTTACTGTGAAAGCCCTAAACATATATTACTGTTTTTGGCAGTTCCGTTTATTTGCAATTTTGATAATATTATTTTCTTTTTATCGGATTTTTCACTTTTTCCAATGTAATTTTATACGTTTTGAGGCATACAAGAAGCTTTAAACACCCGGTATTTACATTTGATTTTTTTGTTTACGGAAACATACTTGTGACTCATCTTGTTTCGTTGCCATGTCAAGACAATAACATCATTTCGAGGAAATTTCGTTTATAAAGTTTTACATGTTTTACCATGAAAATTAAATTGAAACGTGCTGATTTGGTTTTTTTATGTAGAACATTTAGAATAGAGATAAATATATTGTATCTGATTCTTGGCCGACGTAGACTGGGGGTGTTGATGTCTCAAATAGAAAATATAAGGTAGTATAAATAAGTTGGTCGTAACGCAGAACATCTGTTTTTGTGCATTACTACGTTTGCGCCAAAAGTATATATATTGTGATTATACTGGTTGACGATTATAGGTCGTCATATAAGAATTTACGATATAACATGCTGAAGTTGCGGAGTGACCGCAGTTTATGTTTCATAAGTCAATGCTTATTTTTTATGTGACATTTTGTACTATGTACATGCTAGTCGCGAATGATATTGAGGATCGTATTATATTCAATGGTGTGGACACTGTTGGTTGTATTTCGTGACTGTTAGATGTAGGTGTTGGTTTGGCAGTGTAAACTCACATTGACCTAATTTCCTGCATTCTTTGATCAATTTTCTTTAGGGTTGGTTTAACAGAAACTATAAGACATATGCTAGATATATCTGCAATATCTGACAAAAAAATTTCAATCCAACCTTGATCATTTTAAAGATTCGATGTTGCAATTGCTACTTTCCAGATAATAAAAACATTTTTGAAAAATTCCATACAGACTTAACTTATTTCAAACGGGACTGCACGTCTTCATTTTTACAGATATGTTATTTATGATGCCGTCAAATTTGGAAACAATCCTGGTAAACTTAAGATCCTTTAAATGATTTTATTCGAAAAGGTTACCAATTCAACTCGGTAATTAGATTTTTGAATATTGTTTTTATTGGTATAACAATTGATTGTGTTATCAGTATATAAAAACAAACTAAATAGTATCATCATATACAAATACACTTTCATGGATCTACAATATGTCGATACATGTATCTTGGAATTGCACAGCGTCGTGTTTTTCTCTGACTCTTTATGACGTCTTTACACAAAATCCATTAGATGATGGATGTTTATTGATTGATAATTTAGTCTTAGTCTTAGATGCATGATGTTTTGTTGATTTTTATTGGCCTTCAACTAGCTGCCAGTAACTGCTAGTACTCTTAGATTTGTACTTTTGTTATTAAGATGTACCTGGTTACGTCCACTCTATGTTTAATTATATGAATTTCTATTTGTATCCATCTGATGACTCAAGTCTTTTTCAACTGATTTTTGTAGTTCTTATATTGTACTGTTGCACCACTGTCCAAAATGGTTAGGGACAGGGTTGAGATACTGCTTACATTTTTAACCCCGCCAAAAACTGTATGTTTTTGTCTGTCTGTCCTTATTCAGGAGCCTGTAACTCAGTGGATGTTGTTTTTTTACTGGCCATGTGTTACATATTTGTATTTCGTTCATTTATTGTATAATAATTAGGCTTTCTCGTTTGAATCATTTTACATTTGTCATTTCGGACTATGCGGTATGGACTGTGCTCATTGCTGGAGGCCGTAGTGTGACCTATACTTGTTTTAATTTCCATGTTATTTGGTCTTTTGAGAAGAATTGTCTCATTGGCAATAATACTACATCTTCTTTTTTGTATCGTTTTATATGTCGGGTATATTTTAATTTTAGAAAGTGGCAAGTAATTTTTGATACTGAAATGTTCCATTAATTATAAAAAAAAAAGATCAGGTATGATTGCCAATTAATGAAACAACTCTCCACAAGAGACCAAAATGACACAAAAATTAACAAATACTAGAGTAAGTCAGCGTACGGCCTTCAACAATGAGCAAAGCCCATATCGCATAGTCAGCTATAAAAGACCCCGAAATGACAATGTAAAACAATTCAAACGAGAAAACTAACGGCATTATTTATATAAAAAAAGAACAAAGCACAAATATGTAACACATAAACAAACGACAACCACTGAATTACAGGCACATACATACACAATGTGGCGGGATTAGACATGTTTTTTTCTGATCTCAACCCTCACCCTAACCTTGGACACTGGTATAACAGAAAAACATCAGAACATAGAATTTGTTACTTTTTCTGATATTTGTTCACTTTGTAACGTCAAATATTTCTCTTTGGTAAAAAAACAGGCGTTCTGGTATGCACAATTTTTGCGTGTGGTATTTTGAATGATTTTTTCACACTTCCTTTTTAAGAATTGTTTATAGTGGATTGGGAAACAAGTTTTGCAATTTATATTAATCCCTTTCCACTTTTCTGGTGCGAGTGCTGTCTTGTAGCGGCATTAGCCTGCTCTTGGTTAAGGCATGTTAATAAATGCATTCTTTAACCGAAATATAATGACACATTGACACAATTTTTAATACTGAAACCATTGAAAACAAAGCTGTAAAGAAATTTTCTTTCTTAGTTATTTGTTTATATTTCACTCATAATTTCTATCATACTTATAACATCACACCTTAGAAGTAAAGTTACATTTTGTAATCTTTAGTCATTTAGCATACACAAAAATGGAGGTACTGATACACTGTATACTTCTATCATTATGACCAGTGTGTTAACAGGGTCGGAGACATTTTCAATATTTATAAAAGATGGGAAATCTCATAATCTGCCAGTTATATGTATAAATTATCAAGATTACACTTACAAGTGATATGTCAATCCATGCTGTATTGAAATCAGTAGTATTTATGTTATTACTTTCATGATGAGCTAGATAATTTCTGTACCATTTTATTCTAGCTAGATCAGGTCCAGGAGTTGTCTCTACTGGATGTGGAAGGCTGTCAAATCCATTGATTGGCTGAGTAACAGATGTCAAGTGTCTGATCAAACAAATCATCAAGGTTACATCAAAAGTTGAGGAATCGGTTACACCTATAACATCAAAAGTTATCAAATCAAAGACACCCGCATAAACATTATAAGAATTAGTCGAATATGTAACAGTAAAGGGTTTAGAAGTGGGTATATCTGAAACAGAGATATCAGCCGGTATATCTTTACCATCAAAATTATTGGAGTCAGGTACATCTGTAAGATTAAAAGTTGTTGAATCACGTACACGTGTAATATCAACAGAGATACAATCAAATACACCTATACCATTAAAAATTGTGGAACGAGGTACAATTGCAGCAACAACAGACTTAAAAGCAGCTATACCTATACCTAACTAGTATAAGAATCAGGTACACCTGTTACATGAAATTTTGTTGAACTAATTACATATGTAACATCAAAAGTGTGTGAATCGATTACTATTGTAACATCACACGTTTAAGAATCAGGTATACCTTCAGATATAAGATAAAGACAAATTTTGTAAGTGCATCATCAAAAGTATTATAATCAGTTATACTTGTAACATCAAAAGTATTGTATTTAGGTACATACATAACATTAAAAGCCACTTAGCATTTACAGTTACAGTCCTATAACTGGTAACTGGGCAACATTTATAATAAAAGAAAGCACAGGAGTTTTATCTGGAGGTAATGAAAGTGTTTAACAATGGACGGACAAATACAAGTGAATAGCTCGTCACACCGATATAGACGAATCATCACAGCATACTTTGAAACTATTTGAGCATCAAAATGAATAAACCTCTATTCAGAACTTGACATAGATATCATTGTCAATGGTAATATCCAACAATCAGTCGCCGAATGACAATAATAGGTTGTGTGTTTGAATCCCACTTAAAGCAGATGCTTTTAACTCCAATCTTAATTGACAATATTTGCCAGTTGTCCTGCTTATCTTTGGTGGCTAATAATAATAAAGATTGATCAACGTAATATAGCTGATAAAAAGTAAAATCACAAAAATACTGAACTCAGAGGAAAATCAATACGGAAAGTCCATAATCACATGGCAAAATCAAAAAACAAAACGCATCAAAAACGAATAGACAAGAACTGTCATATTCCTCACTTGGTACAGGCATTTTCAAATGTAGAAAATGGTGGATTAAACCTGGTTTCATAGCGCTAACCCTCTCTCTTTGATAACAGTCTGATCAAATTCCGTTATATTTACATGATGCGTTAAATAAACAGTCACAATTAATAAAATAGTCAAAATATGGGTACTTCAGAAATTTACCCAAACGAACTTACTAACTAAATCTAACATAAACAACAGCAGTTGTCCTTTTCTAGATTTAGACATTTCAATTTCAAACGGGAAACTTCACACTAAAATTTACGACAAAAGAGACGATTTTTCATTTCCTATTGTTAATTTTCCTTTTTTAGACGGCGATGTGCCTTTGGCTCCATCATACGGTGTTTATATATCGCAACTCGTTCGGTTTGCCCGTGTGTGTTCTGATGTCATAGATTTTAACGAACGTAATCAATGCATCACTGGTAAATTGTTGTGTCAGGGATTTCGATACCATAAATTACTTAAAACTTTTACTAAATTCTTTCATAGATACAAAGATTTGATTAGTAAATTTGGCTATACCTGTAGAAAGCTTATTAAAAATGGTATTTCACATCCTAAATTTTATGGTAATATTGTACTTAAAGCGAGGAAATTACTATGTGATCCTTGTAAACTCATCGAACCTTTAAACAAACTTATAAGTAAGGGTTATCGTACCAATATTGTAATTAGATCTCTGAATATAGTTCACATTGGCACTGATATTGATTTTGTCATTAGCAAATTAAAACATAACTAAATTTCAATATCTTTTGAGGCGAGATGTATAGAAACACAGACACGTTAACTTTTATTTCTATAGAAGTCGCTCTTCACCATACTACTACCTGTCGATACATTTATTTTTGGCATTGCTAAAATACTAAATCCCTGTGATGTGTTTTAATCGATTTTAGTCTCTGATGCATGATTTTTTATTATTAATTGGTTTTGGCTTTTAACTAGCTGTCAGTAACTGCGAGTACTCTCAAATCGTATTTTCTTGTTAATTCAAACTGTTGATACTGTTTATAATGCTTTTTTGTTATTTTTTATTTATATGGATCTTGTCTGTACACCAGCTTTGATTATTTGTAATATCTTCAATTTTTCACTTATTCTTACAACATTTGTATAAACTTCAAGATTATAAAAAAACGTTTTTTTTCTAAAGTGAACATTGATTGGTTAAATATTTCTCAGTGATGTCCTGTGTTTCAATTTGTTTGTTAGCTTTTTGGTCATGAATGTTTGTCTCTAATATTTAATTAACTCTGCATTTGTATTCAGATATCGCAGATCAAATTTATTCGTTCATTGTGTAATCATACGTTTTTTGATTGAGTTAAGTCTGCCAATTGATATTTTATCGTATGTTTTTCTATTTTGTGATGTTATGCTATTGTTTCAGAAAAAGGGAGAAGGTTTGGATCCATTTAAACGTTTAATCCCATTGCAAATGTTTGCACCTGTCCTAAGTCAGGAATCTGATGTACAGTAGTTGTCGTTTGTTTATGTAATATATACGTGTTTCTCGTTTCTCGTTTTGTTTATATAGATTAGACCGTTGATTTTCCCGTTTGAATGGTTTTACACTAGTAATATTGGAGCCCTTGATAGCTTGTTGTTCGGTGTGAGCCAAGGCTCCGTGTTGAAGGCCGTACTTCAACCTATAATGGTTTACTTTTTAAATTGTCATTTGGATGGAGAGTTGTCTCATTGGCACTCACACCACATCTTCCTATATCTACAGCAGTCATCATCGCATAACAATTTTAAAAGGGACAATTTAACAGAACACAAAAACATCTATCTACGAACACATGGATTGACTTGAGTGTCTGACGTCAAAAAATCGTTCAATGTGCATACAAACAGTTTTAAAATTTACATAGGCAATGTAAGCATACAGAGTTAAAAAAAACCAAAAGTATGTAAGAACAAATTACAGAAATAGACCGATATTTAAACTAGTCCAAAAGTTATAGGTAGAATTTAGGAGAATCCAAAAATAGTTAATTCCACAACGCGATTGAATGATTTTGACGTTTGTGGTTCAATGTGTATAGTAATTCATAATATAAATATATCACAATGACATATAATAAACCAAAATAATACTGACGGAATCTTTTAAAAGTACAGAGTCACGTAATAAGAACAAAAGAAATACAAAGAGTCGCATATATTAAACAAACCACCAAAAAATTAGCCCCAATACACACACATTGACGATATGTATAAGTACCGAGCCAAGTCAAACGGATATCACATAAAACCATTCAACAGTAAAAGTAATATTAATAATAGAACAAAGACAAATGAAAGAACAGTAAAACATGTTGTTAAGATGATAAACAACATCAGTACGCAGAATCTATACATCAAGACCATCGTGTATTATTTGAGAAGTTGATACGGAATATTTATCAACAAGGTCTTGGTACCTTCCGATGAACTTTTTTAGAAAAAGGACGAGACGTTCTTTGACATACCCCTGGTTCATCAACTTTCTATTCAGACACTGATGACTTTTTACAAAGTCTGAGTAGGAGCTGCAAGCTCTTGAACATCGAATAAGTTGGGAAATATATATCCCATATGCAGGTGAAGTTGGTATGTTGCTACTAAGGTGTGGGAATTTCAAAATTAAAATCGTCTCGTTTGTCATAGATTCTGGTACTGAGATGACTGTGTAAGTCAAATTCGAGATATAAGTCTAAAAATGAGGCGTAGGAAGCGGTGTCTGTTGTTTCTTTAATCTCTAGTTCTGGGGGATATATCAATGGAACCCAATCAGAAAAGTTCGGATTGTTTATGGAAAGAACATCATCAATATATCTGAAAGTGAAATTAAATAATCTGGCTTCTTTGATCCTCTTGTTTTTGACAAATGTCTGGAGGAACTTCGATTCATACGAAAATAAGAAGAGGTCGGCAAGAAGAGGCGCGCAGTTTGTTCCCATAGGAATGCCGACAATTTGTTGGAAAAGTCTACCTCCAAACTCAACAAATATGTTGTCGATAAGAAACTCCAACATACTGACCACTTGTTCTTCTGTGTAGCATATTTACTTTTTTGTTTGTCACTATTAACGAAATATGCCTTATGAAATCCCAAAGTGATAAATTTATAGCGTATGCTATAATTTTTATGTTCTAAGGCATTGTGGATAAATTTTTTTAGGCGATTTTTCAATTTTACATGGGGAATGGAGGTATACAGGGTTGAAAACTCAAAAGTTTTGATGGAACTAATTTCAGAAAAAGACCGAGATTTAAAATTGTCTAGAAGTTCTTTAGAATTTTTAAGAATCAACATATGGTTAATACCACTACGCGAGTAAACAGTTTCACAGTATTTCTGAAGACCCTCTTTCACTGCGGACAGAATCTTAGTCAATCTAATGGACAATTCTTTAGTGGAACATGAAGATGAGCCAGCAATATACCGTTGTTTGTACGGAATTTTATGAAGTTTTGGTATCCAATACAAACAAGGTAAGTCCTCCGATTTGGTCTTCAATGTAATGTTTATTGAAGCCATGAAGGACTTATGATTTGATAAAATCTCATCCTTGTCAAATGATATGTCTTTGTATGTGGGATTACCCGAGTGCTCCGTTATACCCAATTCTTTTACAAGACATTCGTAGTAGTACGATTTACATACAAAGACAATATTATTTGAAGCTTTGTCCGCAGGAACAACAACATACTTATCATGAAGAGTTGATAGACATTTCATGGCCTCTTTGTCTCTGAAAACGGACTTTGGTCGATCGTTCACACAGTTTTTCAACTTGTGAATGCTATAGAGCTTAAAGGGATATTCGTTGTTTGAATCATACATATTTACATTGTTGTGTGATTGTTTTGTGTTTTTCATAATTATATTTCCAAGCATTATTTCATTTATTCCACTTTTTAAAAGTATGCTTAATGATTTTGTCTTACATCTTTGTTGATAAAGATTTATATCGACTTATAAATAGTGTTGATATATACGTGTTTCAATGTACTTATATACATATATTTCTTTTCGTTTGCCTAAAGGGATTTCCCTGCGATATATAGTTATACATATTCAATCTGGTTAGAGAAGTTGTAAAACGGGTTATTGTTATTTTGGATTTAGATATATTGGCTATATGTGCACATGAAATCATTTTGTTATTCAAAAGAAGGCTTTCCGTTACCATGGTTATATTATTTAAAAATGTTGTTGAGCTGTTAGTTCATCGAAAGTGCTCATAATAACTTCAACGTACAGTTTGCCATTTATTGTCATATTTATGGATATGGATCATACAGAGATTAAGTGAATACTAGAATGTAATGATGTGTTGGAGCATTTTGTAGTATGCATATGTCAATTTATATTGTTATTCAATTATATCAGATGATTATGTTATGTTAACACATGTTTTGACCGAGACAAGAACAAGTTGATACGAGCAATCTAACCCTTATTAAAGTTTTATCTTATTTAAACAAAGGAATTTAGAAAATGAATACTTTTATATACATAAATAATGCCGTTAGTTTTCTCGTTTGAATTGTTTTACATTGCCTTATAGGAGCCTTTTATAGCTGACTATGCGGTATTGGCTTTGCTCATTGTTGAAGGCCGTACGGTGACCTATAGTTGTTAATTTTTGTGTCATTTTGGTCTTTTGTGGACAATTGTCTCGTTGGCATTAATACCACATCTTTTTCTTTATATTTGAATTCGGACGAAACAGCGAGCGAAATTTAACTGAAGATTACTTGCCTCCACACTTATGTTTAGTACACAATAAGTAATAAACACTGTTAATATGTATTTGTATGTGCATGCTCATTAGTAGCATGTATTAATCCACGTTAGTTCTACTTTTTTCAATGAAATTATAAGTATACGTAAAAAAACATATGTACATGTAATGAGGAGATAGCTTTTCATAAGTTGTTATTGATGCTTAATCCTTTCATATTTTAATGAATAGCACATGTTTAATATCAAAGTTGCATTAAACACCACTAAGCAAAGAAAAAAACAACAACAATTAAACATGTTAAAAACTGAAATGGTTCTTTCGGCAATATTTGTTTCTGTCTGTCAAATGTTTTATAGTAACGTGTAGGACGGCATTGTGTCTGTTACAAAAAAAATCAGAATCTGATTGATTATTTTGTCTTTCTGTTATATTTATGTATTTGCAATTAGTGTACATATAACTAGTTTTCATGTTTTGACTTATGTTTCGCCTGTCACTTCTGTCTCAGAACGAGACAGTGATAATGATCCGGCATTCGTTAACTATTTCGCCTTACAGCTTTATATGTTAGAAAATAGAAGAAATAACTGTGTTAATTTTTATATAGATGCCTTACGTTATAAAATTTCCCTCTGTTATATGTACATCGTTTTCGAACTCATTGACATAGTTCAGTGAATACTTAGAAAAATTAAGATTTTTTTGTAATGTTTATTATAATCATATTCGGAGTAATAGGATAACTAAATATGATATGTGCGTATCTAATTTTCATTATATATATTGATAAGTTTACGTTTATGGAGTTCTATGAGTTTGATTGTCTCTCTGGTATCATTCGCCCCTCTTTTGTAGAAAAATCGTCATATTACAGACTTTCAAGATGAAATACATGATTAGTAGAACAGGCTAGAATTTCAGCGTGTGCTCTTTAATATATGTTTTGTTAATATCATCGAGATAAAATAAGGGGTAGGTGGAGATATGAAATTAATGAAATTTAACCCAATCATATATTTATATGTATGTCCATATTTTTATGCTTTTTATGTAGTTGTTATATGCCCAAAAAAATATTGTTTTGTTCAGGTATTTCAATGAGTTAATGTTACGGACAAATATTTTATTGTTCTGTAAAATTTCGAAGAAATTCTGCTTTTATACTACAATAAGATCATCCATTGTTTGTCCGGGATTAATGAATATATAAACTGATTTTTGTCAATACTGGTATCACTGGGCTAATAATTTCTTTTAATCTTATGTTAAAAAAAGATTTTTAAACCTTTAATATGCCTATCATACAGAACTTAGTTTACATTTACTAGTAGATATATATATATATCAATTTGTCCTCGTTCAAGTGTTACGCCTTATTGTGGCAATTATGAAGTTTAACTAATTAACGAATCCATTCGTCAAGCTTTATAAATTAATCGGTTAAGCCAACACTGTGATTGGAAATGAGCCTTTATAAAGTCTAATGCCATTATTTGAGAACAAGATTGTGAATCAGTCTAAATCGCTTAGTATAAATCATAGCCGAATACTAAATGTATAGTTATCTTCGATTTAGACTGTCAGTGACATACAGGTGTTGGAGAATTATCTCATTGACAGTTATATCACATGACAGAACCTTTAATAGTTTGTATAAAGGTGTTTGTTTTACTTATTGTTGAAGACGGCATGGTGACTTTTGTTGCTAACCTCTATGTAAATTGGTCTCTGGTGATTAGTTTACTCATTACCAATCATATCATATATTTTCATTTCATTGATAACAGCATAATCTGGTTATGGCAACTTGAACTTGAAATATCTGTTTGGTCAAATTTGATAGTCTTTGTTTAAATCTTTTCAGATAAAAGATAAAACATATGTTATATAAAATTGATTTAGTGCTGACGGCGGAGTGTTAAACATAGCATTATGTTTTTCTTGCTTTTGGGGTCTATTTTTTTTGTTGTTGTTGTATATATTCAGTATAAATCTTCTCTATCTGCAGTTGAACAAACATACCATTTCTTGGAAACAAAAGATTCCACTGAACCTGGTTCAAAACTCTCTTAAATTTTAAGTCAAAAAGAGTGTTGTAGTCTTTAGTCAGTGTTGAATGTAGATGGGAAGGTGGAAATTCTCTGTCAAAATAAGTACGGACTGCTCTTGGTGACACTCCTTTCAATAACAAAGCTAATCGCACATAATTATCTTCTTCTTTAGACAGGGGTGCCATGTTTTATAAAACTCTCACTCTATAGTACAGCAGAAAACGTTACGTTTTTTATCTGATTGAACATGATGCTTCCTGAAAAACAAAAGTGTTTATACATGGTGTGTTGAGGGACATTTATTTGTAGTCGTCTTATTATACAAAACATTCTTCTTGAACTTTCATACACATATTGCTAATATATAGTCATTATTCGTCATTTACTTTTCCACATATTTTCAAAACTATATTAAAAAAAAGAAATCGATAGAATTTTGTTTTTGTATTAAGTTAATAATAGATGGATAATAAATTATTTCATGTCATTGTGTATTTTACATTAATGAAGAACCTCATTAGAAAAAAAGAATGAGACTTAATCTTATTATGATGGGTAGAAATACAAACTACAACTTTAACCCAAGACGCCTATAGGGATTGATATACCATTATAAGATTTTTGTTGTGTGTAGTTACATAATATGATTATTGAAACAGTTTTCAATGGACTCAGTGAAGGGTAAAGAGATGGGTTAATTCTGAACTATATAAAAAATCATAATTTCTAAGTAAGAGTAACATATATCATGTATATAAAATTGAGAATTGAAATAGGGGATGTGTCAACGAGACAACAACCCAACCATAGAAAACAACAGCAGAAGGTCACCAACAGGTCTTCAATGCAGCGAGAATTGTCCGCACCCGTAGGCGTTCTTAAGCTGGCGCCTTAACAAATATATATGTAAGACTCAGATTGACGTCCGGTCTCTAATCAACATCCGTTCCTCAAAACGACGTCCAATTCTTACGTCACAACAAAACAAGACTCCAATTCGAAGACCAATTTTATGTCCCTCTGATCGACGTCCATTTTTTGGCTTCTCTAATCGATTTGCGATTTTCAGCTTCTCTGATCGACTTCCGTTTTAAGGACTGGCAGCAATAGCGTCTAACTTTATCAAATTACGTAGTAAGTGTCTTTAAGACAGCTATGATAGAAAAATACAGTACCGGTTGAAGGGTATGTTTTCGAAAGAAATAGAAAAAAAGGGATAAGCAAAGAACCGAACGCCGAGACATTTTGGGCCGACATGCCTTATTATGAGAAAATGTGAAAATAGGTAAAACAAAAGAACAAAACAGCAAATGGGGTCAGAAAAAATGATTGCAGAACTAAAACTTGGATTATCTGAGAGAGAAGTAAAAACGATGTTAAGTCAATATTTCTATGATCAGAAGACAGATTGTTTGTCTGTTTAGAAAAGCTATTGATTAAAATGTTCACCACAGAAGATGTGTTAGCAAAAATGATTTGGTGAATATGATAAAGGAAAATCATAGAAAGGACCACAGAAAAGCAGACACTAAATATGAAGCACTGAGGACAACAGTATTTCCCGTTGTCAGAGAAACCATTAAAATTCTGTTCAAAACAGAAGTGAAGTGTCAGCAATGTGCCAGTGCTATTGATTTACCAAAAAATACTACAACACGCAGACCAATTCCAGCTAACAGTCGCTGGCAAGTAGATTTAATTAAGATGCCAGCAGTAAGAGGATATTCATATGCATGCAACATAATTGATTGTTACTCAAGATTTGCCTTTGGAGGACCAACAAAAACCAAAACTGCTAAAGAAATGGCAGATTTAATTCTGAAGTATCTTTACCTGTTAGGATCACCAAGAATTTTACAGTCTGACAATGGAAAATAATTTTCATACTCCAACCTAGCAGATGTTACTGATGTTTTTAAAACACGACAAATTAATGGGCGTCCTTGTCATCCCCAAAGCCAGGGTCGGGTAGAAAGGTTTAACATAACATTAACACAGAGTATTTCAGAATCCAAATGTTTGTACTTCTGAACTCTAAGGGTTTTTCTATAACTACAAAACCACAACGCCAGCAACGCCTTATCAATTATATTTCCAGCGAACAAATTTTGCTCCTCGAATAGATTGACAGGCAAGTTTCCTTGAAGGCAAAACAATATTTAAAAATATATACAAATATGCTAAATTTATGATGAAATGCTATTGTATTGAAAAACAAAGGGAACCTTGAATTTCATATTTGCAAAATATTTTTAAATGTTCAATTTAATTTATTATTATTTTTAATTCTTCATATCAGTATTATTAGACATTACTGACACCCATGCAATTAGCTCATCTTTAATAGTTTTAAATTTTCAAATATTTGTAGATTCCATTCACAATCCTCACCGAGGAGAAGAGACTATTTTTTACCACAGCACATTTGGATGTAGAGGATAAAGACTAAGAGCTTCGTGGTACAGAAGAATCTACAGAGAACTATCAGCCCGAGGTCGGTGATGGTTTCACTAGTGAGCACATAAATGATGGGGTTAATCCTGATGAAGAAAATATGTCATGTATACATTTAGTGCAAGTTTTTTTTTTAATTAAATAGATATAGGAAGATCAAGTACTTTTTTTGACAGTAAAGGGGATTTTCAGTGTACTAAACGTTTGCATGTAAAATATTTTTTTTTTTAAATAGCTTTTGGATTTAAAGACAAAGCAACACAAACCCCATCAAAAACTGGGATTGATTTCATGTGCCCGGAAGGAAATGCAGATTCTACGCCACATCTGGAAATCTTGGTATAATAGCTTTCTTGTGAGCATCAATCTTCAATCAAGGAAATAATGGTAGGAAATACAAGCCCGGGAATAGTGTATCAATATGGAGATATATTCTCCGTATGCAGGTGCAGCTGGAATGATGCCACATAGATATCGAAAGTTTACAACTGGGAAGCTTAAATCATCTCTTTACTCGTAAAGTTTTGTTTTCAATCGACCCTCATTATAAATTTCTAAATGTAAGTCAAGAAATGAGGCACACTCTACTGAATCTGTTGTATCCTTTTTACCAAAGTTTGATTTTTTTAGTGAGAGAACAACATCTGTGTAGCGGAAAGCTAAATTAAAGAATAGTTCTAACATCTTTTCTTTCTTACTAAGAAGTTACGGTATCAAATTGGTCTCATAAGAATAAAGGAACAAGTCGAAAAACAGAAAGGCACAGTTGGTTCACATGGGAATGCAGATAGTTTGTTGAAAAACACGTCCTTCAAACCTGTTGTCAATCAAGAAATCAAGCATTTTGATAATGTCTGTTTCAGAGAATTGTTTGTTTGAATCAGAGTCATTCTTTACAAAGATAGGATGTATACCTTCCTAAGAAAAGATACTTGTATCCTTATTATGAAACAAAGCAAAACCAACCGTTTCAATTTGATTTTTGTTGGGAATGGGGAATACTTGTACAAAGTGTAGAAAAGATAAATGTTTTGATAAAACTGTAAGATTAAAGAGTCTGAGATTGCATGTTCTCTAAAAAAAAACAATAGGGCAAAAGATACCAGAGGGACAGTCAAATTCATAGTTCGAAAATAAACTGACCACGTAATGGCTAAAAAAAGAAAAAGACAGACAAATAATAGTACCCAAGACACAACATAAAACACTCAGAAGCTTAACAGCAAGAAACCCCACAAAACTGGGAATGCACTAAGGTCCTGCAAATGGATAAGCAGGCCCTACTCCACAAGTGACATCCGTCGCCTTTTACATTGTTTAGTGTCCACATCTGATTTACACCAACCCTAGAATAGGCAGTTTCACACAAACTTTGAAGCCCGGTTTCGATTGCTGATCAAATAGACGTTGATAATTTAGAAATATTGTTCGTGGAGCACTTGGAAGACCCAGTAATATACCGTTGTTTTAAGGACACTATTTTTGGTATCCAATACATTAATGGAAGATCCAGTTTTTCATCTGTGATTGATTTTCTAATTTAACATAGAACAGACCTATGATTATCTAGGTTTTCTTCTTACCTTGGAAAGTGTCGGGGGAATATATTTCGAGTTTCCAAGTGAATTGTCAATACCTAACTCATTTATCAAGCAGTTTATGTAATAAGATTTACACATAACGACTATGTTGTTTGGGGATTTATCTACAGGGACCACAACATGTTTGTCATGGAGATGGGACAAGTGTTTTGCAACATTTGGGTCATACGAGGTTTATAGACCCATATAGTTTCTCAATTCTGATTTCACAGCCGTAATTTATTCGGAAGTATCTACGTCTTATTTCTTGCGTTTGGCACGTGCATTACCTGTCATAATTCTCGACTAAATCAATCAGTTTTAGTTCGATGTTATATAAATATTTAAAAAAAATCAGGTACCTTATCGGAGCCTTTTATAGCTGACTATGCGGTATGGGCTTTGCTCATTGTCGAAGGCCGTACGGGTATCTATAGTTGTTAATGTTTTTGTCATTTTGGTCTTTTGCGGATAGTTGTCTCATTGGCAATTATACCATATCTTCTTTTTATACATATCGTAAACGGTTATTTATGTCTGGCACCATGAATTAAAGCAGTTTATCGATGTTAAAATCATGCTAATCGATTAGAATAGACAAATCAAGATATAAACTTAAACTTAAACTAGTGGAATAGCATGAACACACTGATACAACAACATGTAAAAATCTAAAATAGAATACAATGGGTTATACTATAAATTAGGCGACTATACTTGTATTTAAAACTTTAAGACAGCGAACACATGCCGCTAGTTTTTTCAGGCACGGACACATCGTTTCTGTCAACCAAGTCACAATGGTACCAATAGAACTTATTGTCGATTTAACTCGGTCTTCCTGACAACTCTTGTGTTGCAGAGTTTTGTTTTATGCAAAAAGCACAACCTCATTAATGAAATATTCGTATGAGCGTAACGTATTAAGTAAGATATGTAAACGTCAGAGAGTCTTTCACTGCTGCAAAATAAAAAGGATGGAATTGGAAAGTTGAAATCGTCATATTTGTCATAGTTTCTATTTTGAAGTCATACATAAGTGTCGAAGTAATTCATTCATTAACAATTTTATTCGTGCCACCTTTTGGGGGAGACAAAAATAGTATTAGTACTTACGAATAATTTACATAACTAACATTGCTAAAGAAATTATTTGAAAGTAGTAAATCAAAATTGAAATGAAACATAAAGAACACCAATTCCTGAAATCCTTTCTCTCGGTTTTAATTTTTAACCCAGATTTGTTTTCACTCAATCGATTTTTGACTATTGAATAACTGTATACTAGTGTTGTCTTTATTTGTCAATTTACTTAAATGAAGCAAAACACTAAATGAATTAGTTCCGATTTCTAAAACCATTCTACTTCTTATAGTGAACATGAACAAGGGTTTCAATGGTTGTCGTTAGTTTATTTGTTACATATTTGTTTTTCATTCATTTTTTTGTACATGAATAATGCCGTTAGTTTTCTAGTTTGAATTATTTCACATTTGATAATTTGGGGCCCACAGATCACTATGCCGTATAGGTATATTTACCTTACAACAAAGATTTTTAGGTGAAGTGCATCTCTTATCACTTTCAACCACATTTTAGTGTAAAAGTTTTGATCTTATCACTGTCTTAAAAGTGTGAAACTTAAACCTTTATGTCTAGTTAAATATTTAAGTTTATTTTTCAGATACTTTCTCGTTTTGTACACTCAGTACTGTTCAGTCAATATAGAACCTGTAAAAAAATCAGCATATTTTTGTCGTTTCGTACAGGTACATAAAAGCTACTGAACAATCTGAACATTTGTTATCGTAATTGACTGCAAGCGAATTAATTGTCTGGTTGACTTTACTGCAGTCGATAGTTCTGAAAATTAACTGGAAACTAGAAAAAAAAACCTTAACTAAAGTATTGTTCATTCTTTTAAGAGCTGTACAGATCAAACTCACTGTTGCTTTAAAAAAAAACTGGTCAACTTTTATATTGCATTCTCCGTTTTCGTTATGCGAAATGGCAGAGGATTTAATTATGCACTTTACTGAAAAGCGTTACCTATGCAGGATATACAAAGCCTGTAATTGTGAGCTATTAACAAAAAAAAAACTTAATGACTTCATCAATGTAAGATGAATTAACAAGGTTAAGATTATTTGCAATTTCTTCAATTTATTTTTGACCTAATATCAGTACTTTTCGTGACATGGAATATCAATTGCAATTAATTGGATCATTATAACATGTCTTATTTAATATTATCGAAAGGTTGTTAGTTGTTAACTCATCCAATATTTTTACGGAAACACTTATTGACAGGGACGTGCTTATAAAATTAACGGCACCAGATGCGCATTTCGACAATACATGTCTCTTCAGTGATGCTCGTGGCCAAAAAAATTTGAAATCCAAAGCTTATCTAAAAGATGAAGAGCAATAATCCAAAAGGTTCAAAAAGTATAGCCAAATCCGTGAAAGGAATCAGAGCTTTGCATGAGGGAGATACATTCCTTAATTTATAATAATTTTCTAATATTTTGTAACAGCAAATTTTAATAACAATATTTTTCATGCCAGTACCGAAGTACTGGCTACTGGACTGGTGATACCCTCGGGGACTAAGTGGTGGTAATAAAATTAACGGTACCAATTTTTCTTGCACCAGATGCGCATTTCGACAATACATGTCTCTTCAGTGATGCTCGTGGCCAAAATAATTGAAATCCAAAGCTTATCTAAAAGATGAAGAGCTATAATCCAAAAGGTTCAAAAAGTATAGCCAAATCCGTGAAAACTATTTAGTATAAAATATACGCTTACTCTTATTCTATCTAAAAATAATTTAATTATTATACATGTATAAAAAGCATGAATAGTTTGAAGATAAACTAATACATAACTTTATCCAATCGAATCGCGTGAGATTCAATAACAATGACCTGTACACATCATAATAAGTAGTAGGGGTAAACTTGGTAGGAAGAAAATTGCAGTTATTTCAGTTCAATCTTAGCAATGACTTATTGTTTTGCTATACATTCATAAACATTATGTTCTGTATTGGTATTGTTTTAGATCTTTCATTTTTCTAGGTAAGGCAATAGAAAGTTTGGGCGTTAAAAGTCTGCATAATTATTGACCTTAATCAGAAAACTTCCTCTTTTTAAATTTTAAAAGATTCAGAAATAATAAGTGGATATAAAGTAAAATCATTTTCAAAACACGACAACAATTTTCAATCTGGTTGGTATAGTAGTATTATCAAAAAGTGCGTTGAAATGAACAGTGGTATAGCAAACATCAAATTCCCTCACAAAATGTTATCACATATATTATATTTAAATATAATACTTTTTTGATAATAATACATATGTGAAGGTCGAGAGACTGAACACACATGTGGCTACTTACATTTCACCTTTTAAATACAAATTTAAAAAAACTATCAGCTCAATTTACAAGAACAGGTAAAGTTTAATTATAGAATGTCATGTACACACCTGACTGATCAATCAGTTAAATATGGCATCTATACAGGTAACCTTATTAGACTGATATTCATCCCTTGTTTTATGATCCTAATAAATGTCCAAAATTCAATGTTTTATGAACCCAATAAACGAATTTGTGCCTGTACATAACATAATCTGATTTAAATTCAAAACCGTTGGTCACGCTAACAAGAATCTAACAACATTCCGTTCTACTATCTATTCTGGTAGGATTACATCATATATATCTGTCTCCATTTTGTTAAAGGTGTGTATTATAATAACAAAACCCGAGAATCCTGACAGGTCTTAAAACAGAAAATATAAACATCTGTTATCAGATTATTTTAATCAAAGCGTTCAAAAATTATCTGTTTTTCAGTCCGATTGTAAATAAGTATACTTAATGTATCCCCCCTCATATATGTAAATCCGAAAGTATACTTACTCGTTTGTATTCTAACCAAAATCAAACTGTTCTTTAACTGACACTGTTGAAATTTGTATTAGCACTGCATTAATTTTATATTAATTTGGATTCTTAACTAAACACATCTTTTAAAACTTTTCTTTAACGACCTTTTAATTCAGAAGGTAGACGGAAGCTATTCAGTATAAATGTGTGGTTGATGGTGTGTTAAATATCCACCTAGATATGTGAAACGTTCTTTGTCATTGACTTATTTTGTCGCATTACGTTATTTTATTAATATTTACATATGGTTAAATTTTACCTGTGTGCAAAAGGAAATACACACTAGACTGAGTATGCATCCTTTATGAAGACGACACTTAATAAACTGATTAGTTATAAAAAGCTTTTAAAAAAATCAAGAAAACAATAAAGAACAACAGCAGCTGGATTACAATTTTAGTGATTAAGTGTTTCATCGAGGGCTACAATATCATATCGTCAATGAAGAGAAAGTGGATTTTTACGATTTTTTTACATTGCAACTACAAATCATATCCAAAAAGTAATACAAGTTTTAGATTTTTAAATAACTATGGCCTGCCTCGCTCTTTACTAATTTAAGGTTATATGTGAGATGTGGTTGTTAAA
Organism: Mytilus trossulus; assembly: GCF_036588685.1. NCBI lineage: Eukaryota > Metazoa > Mollusca > Bivalvia > Mytilida > Mytilidae > Mytilus > Mytilus trossulus. Next base: position 65,765,013 of record NC_086380.1, on the reverse strand, counting down.
TTAGTAATGGAAATATGGTATTTTTAATTATTGATTGATATCAAATGGATGGACTTTAAAAGAGTGTGCGTTATACACCCATGCTTTTAAAATTTTTAAATTTCTTGTTGAAACAATAATAAATTTAGACACGACTCTTGATGTGTGCCTTTCTAAAGGTGTGCCTATATTGTCAGTAGTTATAAAATACAGAAAATGCATTTTTGTAAACATTGTATAGGAACATTGTTAAACATGGTAAATAGTGCAAATTGCAGAGTGACAAAGCAACTAAAAATGAATTAATAATTGATATTTTGATATTAAATCTATCTGTGGAATGTATGCATAATAAAACGAACATAAATAAATGACAGTTCATCGGAACTGAAATTGACATAGTAAATTTGCCGGCATTTGATGTCTTATCCTGGACGAGAAACGTCTGTAATTCTTTATCTGATTTAAGCCAATTACTGTTGCTGTATCTCAGCCTCATTATAATGCAACCAATCAAAATATATACGGGATAAATAATTTATTCAAGATGGCGTGTATTTCGACTGAAATTAATAGCTCCGCACAGTGATGCGAAGCAATAAATGAATGGTAGCTCCAAAGTATTTTCAATTAAGTACAATTGTTATATTATCCATGCTCAAGTTTCAATGGGATTTTGGTTTCCTCCTTAAGCAGTCAGTAGAAGGCGTAGTTGATTATGTGAATATAAATAAGGAAACGCTTAGTAGAGTATGAACCGAACAACACACACAGGTGCATGTCTATCTAAAAACTCCGAATCTATAAATGTTGTTAACACATCGAAAAGAAACCACAAGATCTGCATAGATACCACATATTTCGATAAAAAAATCATCTCAGCTTAGGTTTGACACATGGCAACCACTCACTATTTAGGATCCTGACTAGGAAAAGACACATATAATGGATAACCTTTGGTATACTAGAAGGGGTTTGAAGGGGGTCATTAAAATTTTGGAATTAAATATTCTGGCAGTAACTGAAATTAAATAATTTTGCAAAGACAATATCAAAAACTTTAAGGGTTGTTTTACCCGACAAAACACATGGTAGTGTAAAAAATAGTGATCACAAGTGAAAAAAAAAATAGCCTTATTACCAACATACGAAAATGAAAATTCCACCACCAAAAACAATCCTCTTGGTACCCATTTTCAGAAGTTTATTTCATTTTATTAATGACGATATTTTATTAGTAACATTAAATCTGATTTATTGTCCTTAACCTGTATCAACCTGCTTAGTCGATATATAGTTCTATTATCACGACTAATAGAAATGCAAAATATATTAACAGCTACATCAAATTTCAGAAGATAATTTGTGATGATAGGTTATTAAGATTACTGTCGTCAATCGTGAACATATCTCTGGAAGGGATAAATGACCAGAATATTGCTCGATAACTATTTTATCGGAGATTCTGCGTACTTATATTGTAACATCGGATTATTCAGGAAACCTGATTGTCTGATCTTATCTGAAAGATTTCTAAAAGGTTATATTCAATGTTATAGAATCAAATTGCAATGCCGTTCAATCAGGAGTTCAACAATGATCCATACCTACCCAATAATTATTTCTATAGATATAGGAAGATGTGGTGTGAGTGCCAATGAGACAACTCTCCATCCAAATAACCATTTAAAAAAAGTTAACCATTATAGGTCAATGTACGGCCTTCAACACGGAGCCTTGGCTCACACCGAACAACGAGATATAAAGGGCCCCAAAATTACTAGTGTAAAACCATTCAAACCGGAAAACCAACGGCCCCGGTCCTATATATCTATATAAAAAAAACGAGAAACGAGAAACACGTTTATATTACATAAACAAACGACAACTTCTGTACGTCAGATTCCGGACTTAGGACTGGTGCAAACATTTGCAGCGGGATTAAACGTTTTAATGGATCCAAGCCTTCTCCATTTTTCTAAAACAATAGCATAACATCACAACATAGAAAAACACACGATAAAATATCAATTGGCATACTTAACTCAATCAAAAAACGTAAATTAATACACAATGAACGAATACATTTGATCTGCGATATCTGAATGCAAATGCAGAGTTAATAAGATATGAGAGACAAACAATCAAGACCAAAAAGCAAACAAACGAGTTCAAACAATTATATTTATAATCGATTTATCTCTTGTACTTTCTGTAATATGTGTACTAGGTAACTGATTTGTTGCTTAGTCATGTTCATATCATGAACAATATATATGTATATTATGGATTTAAAACCAAAAGGTGAATACATTATTTCTTTAAAAAAAATCTAAAATTTATCCGATTCAATGTATCGAAAATCTTGGTATTGTATTCCTTGAATTGTATGTTGCTTTTTTAGTATGTCATATCATCCCATAATGCAACTAAAGTAGCCATGCATTTACATTGATACATTTATGATCCTCATAGAACCACAACTGCCATCCTATTCTGTTTATACGGTCAAAATAATACGTGCATACTAAAATTTATCAAATAAGCCATCAATGAGCTGAAATTGTAACAGGCAAAACAGAGGTATTTTTTTACGTTTGATTCAGTTATGTCATTTTCAGCAGTTTATACAAGTACAACATTATCGTTCTGAAGGGAAGAGACATACAAGAATACTTTTTTACTCCTGTTTTTTCGTCCATTTGTCCTTACATCCCATAAAACATCTGTCGCATTTTCACAAGGAACTACAAATAAGAGCTTCTTATATTTTACACCGAACTTATTTTCGCATGCATTGTAATCAATCTGTTCACCGAATATTTATATATATTCTTACACAAAATAGCCTTGAATAAAAAAAAATCACCACATTATAATTATCAAGGACACTTATTTGTAATCAGGCTTAACCGTGTGTTGCATGTTCATTTACATTAATCACCATTTTCCTGTTTACTGTTTACTGAATACGTATACATATTAAATTTTCTTTCACATAATGACCATGTATGAAATTTTCGACACATTTTTTCCCGGAACTACGAATAAAAAATTAAGTATCAACATTTAATAATTGAACATGCTATACCCTTCAATGCCCTATAATAAACTTACATATGTTGGTATGTTTCAAAATGAAGACTTCTAAAATAAACATAGTATGTGCAATTTATATGTATCTATGGTAGCTGAGTACCTTCTTATTCTATGAAAGCAAACTGTCCACCATGCTTTGCCGACAGCGGCTTATTTTATTAATTTCATATTAGTCAGACTTTCCTTCCAACACTTGCCAAAAACATGAAGATTTCACTTATATATTTCAGATTTATTGATTATGGTCTTTCAATTAACAATCCAAAATTTTCTGGTTGGGTGAAATCAATATAACCCCAGAACTAAAAAATCAAGGAAACAACAGACACGGCTACCTCTGCCTCATTTCGAGTAGGGATGTCAACGAGTACTCGAGTACTCAAGTATCGCTCGGTAGTACCGAGTATCGAATACTAAAATAATACTCGATTTATAGGTTGCCTGATAAAATTGTGTTTCTTTCTAAAGCTTAAACAAAAATATTTTTATTGAGAGCGCCTCCCAGGAAATTAAAGATTTAATAAAAAATTATGACTCGAATGGGTGCGTTTACCTAATGTCTTTTAAAATCATCCAATCAGAGCTAGTCTATGAACAAGAGCTCTTTCCCAAGGCTTACACGTTAAGCTAGTATTCTTAGTCATTTATTCACATTTGTACCGTCAGGGCATATGTTTTCCTCAGCAGGACCGTAAGTTACGTAAATTAGATGAGAAATCGCCTCGTCCAAGAAATAGTTGACAAGATAATATTTTTGAATAAGAACAAATTTGTTGCTATCTGTGACGACCCTCAGAAATTGATTGAAGGCATCAGTGAAAAATTCTAATTATCACCCCTTTGTTGATCATTAAATATTTCTGTTTACTGTTGTTTGAGTAATAATTTTCCTATAGATATTTATAAATTTTCTTAATTAGATTGTAGACAGTTTACATAATTAGTACATTTAGTTAGTGACCTATTAATTATAGTATCAAATTTCTTTGACTTTTTGAGTGTTTTACGTTCAAGAGACAACGACCCCAAAAACATAAAATGGAACAATTTTCAGTTTCAATTTTGAAAATATTTTACCGAACGAGTACTCGATTAGTAAGTCTTCACCGAGTTGAAATTCCTAATTTCTAGACTAATACCTCAAATTTAACATACACGGTCATCTTTGTTCCAGTTGACTGTTCCTCTGGTATCTTTCGCCCCTCTTTGTTCCATAATCTAAAACAAACGAGAAGATTTAAATCTTGAAATTATTAATTCCCCCCCTTTAGTACCAAAATAGCAACGTCAACTGCATATATGATATACGTTTCCCATCTCATTTAATATTCACGGTCCTAGGCTTGAAGCTGCTACAAAAAATTATGAAACACGACTAGTTTTTTAGCAGTAAGTTGAAGAACCAGAACATCTCGTCCTTTTTCTCAAAGAGTATTTGTATCAATTTCACAAGTTATACATAATGGTCGTGAAGTAGGTACTGACATTTTTATCATCTTAATTACGTGTTATACTGTTCTTTTATTTGTCTTTGTAAATTATTTACCTTTACTGTTTAATCCATTTTTGGCGTGGCTTGATACTAATACATTAAGCCACTGTGGTATTATGGTGTGGTAATTTTTTGTATCTTGACTTTCAATTTTTGTTTAAGTGCTTTGTCTATATGTCATTTTGTTTTTCTTTGTTCACATATTTGTTTGTTTTATAGTGATTAAGATTATGAACACTGTTTACAGTTGTACTCCTATGTTTGAAATTTTTGCCCAATCTGGGTTTTTTTCTTCACACACTGTTGTTAATATAATAGAATTTGATGTCACAGTCATGCAAGTGAGGTTTACCTAATTATAGGGTTCTCCTGTGTCAACTTCTGTTTTCGCCACCTCTTGTGTCAATATTTTTTTTACACTCACATTTTCAGCCAACTCACATAAATTTATTTCTTCTTTCGAACTTGTTTTCCTTTTTTCAGACAATATAATGTCAGGTTGCAGAGGTGTTTTTATTAAATTCCTAAATATCTTTTTTAAAATCCTACATTGTAATAATGAACACTCAATCAGAACAAAATGTTCTTAAACTTTAACAAAGTTACTTTAGGAATCACGTCAGATTATTGGATACTCCTCTTCTAGTTAAAGGACGAAGATTAAAATCAAATTTATGTGTTACTTTTGAACATCTTTAAAACAATGTTTGTTTTCTTTTCCTAAACCATCTTTCAAGGTAACAACTGAGATGTAAAACTATGATCGATAAGTTGCGCAACGTAAACGATTGTGAAGTACCCAGCTCAAAACAATTATTATTATTAAAGTTTTAGGAACAGAACAATACATAAGGTGACATGTGAAACCAATTTTCCACACTTTCGTAATACATAATATGATTCACATTTTCGTTGATTATTCCAGTGTTGCTGCTTGCTATCCATATTTTTACTTTTGACCTGCATTGTTTTTATTTTTAGTTTGTATATCAAGATTATCTTTTACTTGAGTCTTTTTCATATTTTAACCTAGAATTTGATTTTAAAAAGAGGAAATATTTTCACCCTTTATCAAGTCTTAAGAAATTCACTTGTAGCCTAAGTTCACAAATCTAGAACCAATGCAAATGTAGCAAAAGCTAAAATAAAGCGTATTCTTAAAAAAAAAACATCACCTTAAAAAATTTCATGCATTGTAAACCACAAACAATATGTCAAATAACAGGTTAATTCTAGATGTGCATGACCAAGTTCGGATTTACCCAAAAATGGTCTAAACGTTTTTCTACGGCAAGAGAGTGAACCTTCTTTAGAGGTTAAAGAACAACGTTTTATTACCACCTATCAGATAGGCTCCTGGAGAAGAAACATACAAACCATATTATTTCTTTTCAGATGATGACACCAGAGGCACATCAATCACGAGCAAAGACATACAAGGTGTCTGGTCAATGGGCATCAAGAGCTAAAGAGTAGCACAGTTGGGTACAGATGCGCATTAGTTTTTCCATAGGCCGTAATGGTAACGTTTTCTTCTGTTGCTCAGTCCATATCGTTAACTTGGATATGTGTGATGGCTCGTTTCGAAGCTGAGACATTTTGACATATGTGGTTAAATTTTCGGGGTACGAAGTGAGATTAATTTTTCCGTAAATTAGCAAACCCCGAGTATCCTTTTGTGATGCGGCTCCTCATGGTAAATAATCCCATTTTTAACACAAAAAGTTCTTTGAAAATTTAATACTTTGAACACATTTAATAGCTCCATAGATTTTACACATTTATTCTGTGTTCCCCTACTTTCTAAATTAACTCGAATGGTTAAGCTCAGTCACTTGTTTATCATAGAAAAGTGTCAAATATCACTACACAGAGAATTTTTGTTTACACGTGACTTTTGAGTTCCTCATTTCAAGGCGCATTAGGGATCTTGTCCCATATTGAAATCCATACTTCTGATTTTTCCAAATATTTTTATGTGATCTTCATCGGTATAACATTCTGAATAAATCTGTGTATTTTTGTCCATTTCTGAAAAAAAATAAAGTTGTTTTAGCACTATAAGGCAATGACACTTTCGTCGCTATATTCATTTATTTTGAATACAATGAGTATGTATAAGTAATTTCTTCCAGAATACCTTCACTAGTCAAAACAAGGACAAAACTTCTGATTATAACCTCTTATTACAATACACAGACCCTGTTAAAGCATTCTACAAAATTTTCTTGTGCCTTAAAGTGCATTTTGACAGAGAAATTATGCAAAAATGAAGGTTGTATAAAAAAAACAACACCAAAATAATTATTCTTACTAGTGGAAATCTGGTATTTAATACTGTTAAAACCACTCTAAACTACTTGGAAATCATCCATATCATATAATTAGAGTACAATATAGTGCAAATTTTCAAAACTTGTCCTTTCACATAATTCTATTTGAGAAAAAAATGTTTTTTACATGTATTTCAGTGAAAACCTTTTATCAGTGAGAAATCCACAAGAGGTCTTAACGGAAACATTGTGACATCACATGTATAATGGCGTCATTAAATAACGACAGATCAAAGTAGTGCTAAATATAGTTTGCAGTGTTACATGAGAAACAGTTGCCGCAAGATTTAACTCGAAATATTGAGTCGTAACGATCTGTAACTAAGCCTTTTCATTTAATACCAAGACCATAGCAACAGTTTTCATATTAGCATATTTTTAACATACCGACTGTAATTTCAATTGCCTATCTATCATAAAAAACAATTTAGAGCTTGCCTAATAAAACAAAATGCTTACCAGTTATTCAGGACTTTTTAAAACCTCTAGTTTGCCATCTCAGGTTGAAAATAATGATACGTCTGGAACTGAAATAAGACAAAAAAAATACTCAGGCTTTGTTATCATTTGATTTAAATACATAAGTATTATTGAGAGAGAAAAATCTTATTCTTGAAAGTTTAATCACAAAGAAAGACAAATGCTTCTCCCTTGTGGCTTAGCCACCTTCATTTAAACCTTTTGTATTAGAAGCAATGGGTAGTAGCTAACTAGCTTAATAATTGAATAGGTGCAGAAATATTGTTTTCAAAAAAGTTTGACCCTCCCCCTTTTTCAGTGCTGAGAAATGACAATATCTTTCGTTTTGCTCATGTGCATTAAAAATAATAATTCATGATTTTCTTAATTCTGTTTTTTCTGCATATGATATCTACTGACCAGGGGTCAAATCATTGGTTAAAAGCACATGCGATGATGTATCTCACTTTACTCGTATGAAGTGTGTTATCTCCCTTGATTATCACGTATTCCTGTAGACCAGAGTGATAATTACATAACAAAGACTATATTGTGTCATGTTTACTTACAATTTAATAATATTTAAAAGTTATTTCTTGCCTTTTCAATGTAGCTAACAAATTCCTTTCGGATCTCTCGGAAGTAAACAAAGTTATGATTGTGCCTAAAAAAAGAGTTCAGCCCCGTGCCAGTAATGTATTTTAAAAGCGAAAATTTCCTTGAGTTTTTGCTGATCTTTATCAATAATATTTATCTTAAACCATTTATGATAACTAGGTATAAATAAAAAAATACTAACCATCATTTTCGGTGGTGTACAGGTGAAATCATCCATAAATCAGTCCAACAACTTCTGGAATTTAGCTTCTAAATTGGGTACAGATGCGCATTAGTTTTTCCATAGGCCGTAATGGTAACGTTTTCTTCTGTTGCTCAGTCCATATCGTTAACTTGGATATGTGTGATGGCTCGTTTCGAAGCTGAGACATTTTGACATATGTGGTTAAATTTTCGGGGTACGAAGTGAGATTACTTTTTCCGTAAATTAGCAAACCCCGAGTATCCTTTTGTGATGCGGCTCCTCATGGTAAATAATCCCATTTTTAACACAAAAAGTTCTTTGAAAATTTAATACTTTGAACACATTTAATAGCTCCATAGATTTTACACATTTATTCTGTGTTCCCCTACTTTCTAAATTAACTCGAATGGTTAAGCTCAGTCACTTGTTTATCATAGAAAAGTGTCAAATATCACTACACAGAGAATTTTTGTTTACACGTGACTTTTGAGTTCCTCATTTCAAGGCGCATTAGGGATCTTGTCCCATATTGAAATCCATACTTCTGATTTTTCCAAATATTTTTATGTGATCTTCATCGGTATAACATTCTGAATAAATCTGTGTATTTTTGTCCATTTCTGAAAAAAAATAAAGTTGTTTTAGCACTATAAGGCAATGACACTTTCGTCGCTATATTCATTTATTTTGAATACAATGAGTATGTATAAGTAATTTCTTCCAGAATACCTTCACTAGTCAAAACAAGGACAAAACTTCTGATTATAACCTCTTATTACAATACACAGACCCTGTTAAAGCATTCTACAAAATTTTCTTGTGCCTTAAAGTGCATTTTGACAGAGAAATTATGCAAAAATGAAGGTTGTATAAAAAAAACAACACCAAAATAATTATTCTTACTAGTGGAAATCTGGTATTTAATACTGTTAAAACCACTCTAAACTACTTGGAAATCATCCATATCATATAATTAGAGTACAATATAGTGCAAATTTTCAAAACTTGTCCTTTCACATAATTCTATTTGAGAAAAAAATGTTTTTTACATGTATTTCAGTGAAAACCTTTTATCAGTGAGAAATCCACAAGAGGTCTTAACGGAAACATTGTGACATCACATGTATAATGGCGTCATTAAATAACGACAGATCAAAGTAGTGCTAAATATAGTTTGCAGTGTTACATGAGAAACAGTTGCCGCAAGATTTAACTCGAAATATTGAGTCGTAACGATCTGTAACTAAGCCTTTTCATTTAATACCAAGACCATAGCAACAGTTTTCATATTAGCATATTTTTAACATACCGACTGTAATTTCAATTGCCTATCTATCATAAAAAACAATTTAGAGCTTGCCTAATAAAACAAAATGCTTACCAGTTATTCAGGACTTTTTAAAACCTCTAGTTTGCCATCTCAGGTTGAAAATAATGATACGTCTGGAACTGAAATAAGACAAAAAAAATACTCAGGCTTTGTTATCATTTGATTTAAATACATAAGTATTATTGAGAGAGAAAAATCTTATTCTTGAAAGTTTAATCACAAAGAAAGACAAATGCTTCTCCCTTGTGGCTTAGCCACCTTCATTTAAACCTTTTGTATTAGAAGCAATGGGTAGTAGCTAACTAGCTTAATAATTGAATAGGTGCAGAAATATTGTTTTCAAAAAAGTTTGACCCTCCCCCTTTTTCAGTGCTGAGAAATGACAATATCTTTCGTTTTGCTCATGTGCATTAAAAATAATAATTCATGATTTTCTTAATTCTGTTTTTTCTGCATATGATATCTACTGACCAGGGGTCAAATCATTGGTTAAAAGCACATGCGATGATGTATCTCACTTTACTCGTATGAAGTGTGTTATCTCCCTTGATTATCACGTATTCCTGTAGACCAGAGTGATAATTACATAACAAAGACTATATTGTGTCATGTTTACTTACAATTTAATAATATTTAAAAGTTATTTCTTGCCTTTTCAATGTAGCTAACAAATTCCTTTCGGATCTCTCGGAAGTAAACAAAGTTATGATTGTGCCTAAAAAAAGAGTTCAGCCCCGTGCCAGTAATGTATTTTAAAAGCGAAAATTTCCTTGAGTTTTTGCTGATCTTTATCAATAATATTTATCTTAAACCATTTATGATAACTAGGTATAAATAAAAAAATACTAACCATCATTTTCGGTGGTGTACAGGTGAAATCATCCATAAATCAGTCCAACAACTTCTGGAATTTAGCTTCTAAATTGGGTACAGATGCGCATTAGTTTTTCCATAGGCCGTAATGGTAACGTTTTCTTCTGTTGCTCAGTCCATATCGTTAACTTGGATATGTGTGATGGCTCGTTTCGAAGCTGAGACATTTTGACATATGTGGTTAAATTTTCGGGGTACGAAGTGAGATTACTTTTTCCGTAAATTAGCAAACCCCGAGTATCCTTTTGTGATGCGGCTCCTCATGGTAAATAATCCCATTTTTAACACAAAAAGTTCTTTGAAAATTTAATACTTTGAACACATTTAATAGCTCCATAGATTTTACACATTTATTCTGTGTTCCCCTACTTTCTAAATTAACTCGAATGGTTAAGCTCAGTCACTTGTTTATCATAGAAAAGTGTCAAATATCACTACACAGAGAATTTTTGTTTACACGTGACTTTTGAGTTCCTCATTTCAAGGCGCATTAGGGATCTTGTCCCAGTTCAGAGTTCAACTGATATATGGTCCATCCAATTTAATGTTTAAAAGTTTACAGCTCGTCTCATATTATTACAAACAAAATGGCTGTATTCTGATTTTGTTATGAATGTTGAAAAATTGTTAAGAATCACTTGTTTTATTTGTCTATGTTTTATTTTCACAGAATGGTGCATTTTAATTGTGTTTATATTTTAAACATGTTAAACATTGTAGAGCAACAAAAAATATATTCTCAATGAATATGAAATTGAAATAAAGTTACATTTACATTTTCAGTTAAGATAAAAAAAAAAAAAACAACAACAGTATCATCATCTGATAGGCATATCCTTACTATCATACAAATTCAATAAAATCTAAGGCAATCAAAATGAAATATAAGGATAAGTTTTGTGTTGGCCATCAAAATATTAGTATTTATGTATGAATGAAAATTTTGTACATAATTTGTATTAAACTGAAAGTGTTTGGCATATCCTTATAATCACACAATTTCAGAAGGGTCTAAGACAAGGCATTAGATACAAAGATTAATGTTTTGATTATTTTTTTATGGAAACCATTTTTTATATGAATTTGTACATGTTACTGAGTTATAAGGAGGTTTTTCAAGTCGTGAGGGAGTCGGTTAAAGTTACATAATGATCAATTAACATGATTTCTTTCCAAAAACAATCCCATGGCAATTTATTTTTGTATATCAAGCTATTCAAGACTCTGTGTAGATTTTTTTTTATTTATTTGTTAAGTCTTGTTATATTTAATGAGTTGTGTAATTTGTGATACTTTTGTAATTTATGAGTTTTTTTATTAATACTATGGCACTTCACGAACAAAATCTAATAAAATATTATTTAAAAAAATTGTTTGTCATTATATGCATTTGTTATAAAAACTATATTCAACCTGCTCTATCAGATATTGAGCTGATTTATGTAAAAACCTTATTTGGGTAGCTGTACTGATGATCCTAAGTGGATCTTAGATATTGAAAGATTCTCTTAGATTTTCCCTTTTCATGATGAGGTCTATTTCTGTGTCAATTGATATAAGATGATGTGGTATGAGTGCCAAAGAGACAAACCTCCATCCAAGTCACAATTTGTAAAAGTAAAAAAGTACTGCCCTCAACACAAAGCTTTGGCTCACACTAAACAGCAGGCTATAAAGGGCCCCAACATGACTAGTATAACCCATTCAAACAAGAAAGCCAACGGTCTAATCTATATAAACAGCATATCTTTAGAGTATTGTGATCTGTGTTCCAACGCAATCCTAATATTTTAACTACCTCAGTACTTGTGCTGTGTCAACAACATGTTTTTTAGGTTCTTCAAGTTCTTGTTATAGCTTTTATTTGATTCTCATAAGCGTAAATGGAATTCACAATCTGCAAATTATTGACAATTACTTTGAAATATTGTGACAATCTTTCTTCAGAATCAAAACTGCATATTGGCTACCTAAAAATCTCTATTTGAACTGGCAGTAAATTCTATTTAATATTTGATGTGTTTTGATAATACAGCATTCATAATAAGGGATGAGAGGGAGTCACCAAGTAATACAGAATTTAACTTTTAAGGTATCACATTATAGATATAAGTGTTTGGGAAAAATCTAGTGACATCTTTTTTAAAATCAAGTCCAATATTTAGAAAGAACTTTTTAATATGTTCATTTTGCATGCAAAATCTTACATGTATTGCGGATGTAAGTTAATTTAGCAATCATTTCAGCTTTTGTCTAGGTAGATGTAGATGACTGAAAAATGAATGATAAAATGAAACTTCATACTTTACTGTTTAGATCAGTCTTATTATAACCAGCCCTTATTATCCACTTGACAAAGTAGATAGTGGGGCTGGTCTTCATCAGTCTGCAGTTTAGATTTAGTTTAAATTAATCTGTGTAGACTTTCTTGATTTATCCCAGTAACCACAGCTTTTCCTGCTGCTTCAATGATTTATCCATACATTTCCGACATTGGGGTTCTTTTAAGTATCAATTTACATTTTTATTCCTACATTGTAATAGTCATGTCAGTAGCGAGTGACTTTATTTTTTGAAGTAAGTCTTTCTTATTATGAGTAACAGGATAACAATATTTGGTATGTGCATACTTTGCCAGGTCATCATGCCTGACAGACAGTTTTCACTCGACCTTTAACTTATTTCATGGATTAGTGAACAAGGTAAAGTTTTGGTGGTATATACAGGAAGATAAATGAAGTGTTTGAATCATTATTACTTTAACTAAAAATCACAATATAATGATACATTTGATTAAATATATGTACGCCTATTCATTTAATGTTAATCGGTACTATCAGATAGACTTTAATTTTAAACTGTTTTTATTAAAGAATATATAACATATAAAGACGGGATGGTAGACGATTTAAATAACATTATATACTTTTTGTTAGTGATTTACAAATATCATATCATTGATTATATTTGTTTTATATAGAAATATGGTGTTGCAGGAAAAACCTTCTGGCCAGTGGTTTATACAGTCCGATATGCGGTTTAAATAGAACAAAAGAATTCGACCTCTTGTGTTTAGAAGGTAGAAAAGTGAAATTAACTTTGTATACGGTTGTCAAGATGTCACAAAAGTTACTTTCCGTAAAGTCATTATAAATATTTGCATTCACGTTGTTTAATTTTCATATTGTACAATTGTTGACAATGCAACTTGCAAACAATCGTTTTCAAAACGACCATAAGTCAAGCTGTTACGTCATTTAGGGGGTCTCCTTATAAACTGCTACTTTTTTTTGCTGGACATAGAAAAAATCTGGGAAAAATTACAAAAATTGAGAAATGAATTGCCAATCGTTTAAGACCATTCCCAAAGTGGTACACCTAAAGGAGTAGGTTCAATAAGACCCCTTTTTGGCCCCAAAATATAGCAATTTTACAAAATTGTTAGAATTTAAAATATTAGTTATTTATTAAAAGTCGAATGGTTCTGCTACATAAATATAGCATGTTTTTGACAATACAATGCACAAATATCGGGTACTAGCACCATTAAGTCATGCTAAATTACTGAAATCTTCACTATTCTATCATTTTAGTTAAATTTTAGACGGCTTTCGTGTAAAACAAAAGTGGCCGCATTCGTGTTCATCCTCAATATTTGATGATAATACATAACATATATAAAGGTTGAGGATGAACACAGATGCGGCCACTTTCATTTTTGACAAAAACCATCTAAAAAGTGCCATTTTTCGGCATATTTTGTAGATTGTTCATATTTGAGCTTGAATCAGATCGTTTTTAATGACTAAATCAGTTAACATCTTTCACATAAACTAATTGATTCCAATTAAATAGACACTTAAGTGTTTAAAAAGTGTTCAAAATCTTATGTCATATGAACCTGAAATTTGAGGCCAAAATCGGTCCTTATCGGACCTACTCCTTTGACATTTGGACGCAATTTCAAAGTTGGATGTTATATATATGACGGGGTTTTGTTAATTAATTTTTGAATCAAACACACCCGTCCTATATATGTAACACCACATGACTTTTAAGTGATGAAAACTAATTTGTTTAAATAATATTTGCATGTTTGACATGTTTTTTTCTTTAACAATTACAATTACACCGACAGTCATAATTTCTGTATTATTTAAAAAAGTTTTGTTACACATTTTGTTACACCTTAGTTATACAGTAACCCGGATTGGTTGACCATTGTGAAGTTGAGTTTTTGGGGTGGCATAAATTTATATCGTTGTACTCCTTTTGTTTGTGTTAACCAATTGTCGTTCGGAATTATTTTTTATACGTCATTTATTTATCTTGCAATTTCTTGTAATTTAGTTTGCGTCTTATTTCGTTGGTGTCATATTCACCGTACGGCCTTCAACAATGAGCAAAGCCCATACCGCATAGTCAGCTATAAAAGGCCCAGATATAACAAAGTAAAACAATTCAAACGAGAAAACTAACGACCTTATTTAAAAAAAAAAATGAACGAAAAACAAATATGTAACACATAAACAAACAACAACCACTGAATTACAGGCTCCTGACTTGGGACAGGCACATACATAAATAATGTGGCGGGGTTAAACATGTTAGCGTGATTTATGTTTGTGTTCGATCATACAGTATAATAAGTCGGTAGTTGCTCGCGAATGGATTTTTTTTATTCTTTGCGTCTTATTTGTTGATTGCAGTTGGTTTTTGTTTTGTGTCATGCGGAGATATGATGTTGATTTTGTTTTTCTTTTGATGTGTTTGCATCTTAAATTCGGATTGCACCGAGTTATTTCATGATTTCTTTTGTGCTATATTTTCGAAACATTTTTAGTCTATCTTATAGCATCTTACAATTGTCCGGCGACATAATGTGATACTTTTTTTGTTCGCCAATATTATTCATACGATTTTAATTTACTATTTATATCTTTTTCTTTTCTTATTAGTTTACCTACAGTCGAAAATTTAAAAGACATTAAGAGTCTTTACTTATTTAACCGTTTTACATTAGACTCAATTTTCTCAAACACCTCTCCCTAGTTTTCAAGAATATCAAAGTTCCCTTATATTAATTGTTACTGTATACGGTGGCTCACTCTATTTTTCTCATACTTGCTCACTATAACAAGTCAAGTACTATAGTAGTACATCGGTGTCTTCATATTTCATGTACTGCACATGCGTATATATATTACTCGAGTGTGAAACATGCAGACAATACTCTACTAAAGCAAGCCAGAAAACAATCCATCAACAAGGAATTAAGACTGAGCTAAGGGGAGCACGCTCCAGTCATGCTCCAGTGATTCCCTATGTTTAATCAAACATATTTCCCCGACGAAAGCCCCCCCCCCCCCGCCTATATTCTTGAAAACGTTGTTCTTATACATACTTATCTCCATGTTATTGTCTCAAGTTTTCAGTCTCTGCACCGAACTCTTACAATCAACCAAGTCGTTGCAAAAATGGTGCTTAAAAGAGCAGCTGCTTGGGTTAAAATTGTACTTACTAGACAGTCTTTGATAATCTGTTACAGTTTTGTACAAGAGTAATGTTTGGGATGCTTACACCTTTGGCATATTTTGAAATTTGAAAAATGAATATACTAAAGACCTTTTTTGGGTGTTAACATTTGCGGTTGACTGGCATATTTTATGTATAATGTACAACCTGTTTAATTTAAAAAAAAAAAAGATTCTGGAAGATAACGAAAATTAAGCATATGCTCTTTTAACTGTTCTTGAACAGGGCTGTAATTTAAAAAAAAAAAAAGAGTTCAGATGATCAAGTTCTTTGAAGAAGGAGAAAGGGGAAACCAATAGCACTGCTATATCATCTCAGAAATTATATAAATTATTACCATTATTATCACAAGACTATGAAGGATGCATTCACATCTCTTCTATTATGGAGACGTTTGACAAATTCTGTGTATAAAAAAAACAAGTTCCTTTTGTGACATAACTTTATTCATATAGATTATTTCTCCTACATATCTTTATATATTGCTTTCTTTAGTTCAAATTGGAATCTCAGATAAGCATCTGGTACTTTAAAACCTCTACTCTCTGTGCCATGCCTCTGGTCGACATATGTACTTCAGAATAATTACTGACTGTCAAATGTATAGCAGAACGTACATAACTTCTTGATAAAACAAACTGCTGTCTATCTCCCTTTTCGACACTGCAAAAAATAAATCGAACAGGCATTTAAAGAGGGGGCTGCAACCACATGTTCCCCGTACAAACGGATCGGAATTCAATTCTCATTCTGTTAAAAAATATTGTAGGATGCGTTAGTGTCGAATCCTGAAATTTGTAAGGTATTTTTTAATATACACCACAAAAAAAACCAACATTTAGTTAGGATAAAGAACTATAAACGATAGTCCTATAATGTAAGGCTTCAGAGTTTCATATCTTTAAGATTCAACATGTTTATCGGATTGTTTTTTACTATCAATTAAATGAGTATAACACTGTTTTCTTATATCTTTAATTGACATCAGAAATGATGGAGATCTGAAACAATAAATCAATAAATTAATAACAATCATAAGGATATTCCTCTATCCCCCACAAGTCATTGGTATGTCCATTTGAAATATAACGATGGCTGATGAATAGTAGACCTCTCTTTTGATCTAGTGTATTAACATAGTGTTTATATGAAATGTATTGTTCAAACTAATGTTCGTAATCTTGGAGCCATAACGGTTCTTTTCTTTGACGACTGGAATGTCTGATTGGAGTTGGAGCTTCTTTAGGCGGTGAAGAATTAGTTTGTGTCAAATCCAACGGAATGCTTTGTGAAATGGGCGTTTTCATACCCTCTGTTGCTGTTGGCACGTTGGGTAGTTGTGAATGATTCAACGCAATATCTGTAGGGTGTGACTCATTTTGACAAGAGTCTCGATCCTCGTGATTCTGTTCGTCTTGTGAAGTAGACAAGTCTTCAGTGAGCACATTCTTTTCTGCGCAGGGAGCACTAGAGAGCTTTGTTTTGCCCTTAGGAGATGATTCATGTAACACTGGCTTTATTTGTTTGGCTATTAATTTCAAATCAGTGTCAATTGATATCCTTTCTGGGTATTTGTTCTGGTTCGTATTTCCGAATAAATTTTCTGTTGAGAAGGGTAACTCTACCCGATCCATCAACCCGTATTACATATTGGTCAAATTGTCTCACTTCAATAACTTGTCCTGTTTTGTCCCATTTCAATGGATTCACACCAATCTGATTCTGGATTCGGACATGGTCGCCAATAGTCAATGGAGGTAGTTGTTTTGTGTGTTCGGAAAGTTTTTCGGCTACTTTCATGTGTCTATGCCTCAAAGCCTCTTTGCGTTTCGATAAAGTGTCATGCCATGTGTCATGCGGTTTATACCGACCAGGAAGAATTGGGATGAAGTCACGAATTGGGCGTCCAAACACACACATAGCTGGTGATAATCTTGTTTCTCTATCAGGTGTATTGCGATATTGTAGAATTGCTCGTTGTAAAGAATCTGTTTCAAGTTCACCGTTTGGTCCAGTGTTATCAGTGATTAAACGTTTGACTGTTTTTACGCCAACTTCAGCTCTGCAATTGCTATGTGGAAAAGCAACCGATGAAAGGCGATGATGCACTCCCCATACTATAAGGAATTGTCTTGTTGTAGAGGCAGTAAATTCTGTTCCTCCGTCTGAAGATAACTCATCGGGTATTCCGTAAGTAACAAATGTTCTTCGTAGACACTCAATTAGACCTTGTGCACCATTGTGGGCCCTCTCAATGATTGGCCAGTTAGAATATCTGTCTACGACTACCAGGTAATTTACGCCTTTATAATGGAAGAAATCAGCGCACAAACATTGGAAAGGATAATCTGGGTACACAGGTGGTGTTGGTGGAGCACATGGTTGTGATGGTGCCATTCGATTGCATTGATAACACTCATTGCGTAGAGTAGTGATATCTGGGGTTATTCCAGGCCAAAAGACTGACGACCCTGCTCTTGACATCATTGATGTGACACCTTGGTGTGCTGAGTGGATGATAATCAATACATTTTTGCGGAGTGCAGGAGGAATTACGATGCGATCCTTATAAATGACTACACCATCTACTGTGTAGAGGTCTTCTCGAAATCGTCTTTCATGATTGATGACAAAAAATTGTGTTGAATAGTCTGAAAAGACAAGTAATCAAATTGGTTGCTGTCTTCTGTAATCAATGCTATGTCATCAATTAACTTGAGTTCCTCTGAATTATTTCCTGTTGGGTTCCGCGAAACGGCATCGGCAGCACGATGTTTTGCTCCTGGGACATGCATCATTGCGAACTTGTAACGCAATGTTTTTTCCTTGAGGTTTCGTAGCCTGGTGTTTGAAATCTTGTCAAGTGATCGGTCACCAAAAATTTTGAGTAGTGGTTTGTGATCTACGGCAATAATAAGTTCTTCACAACCAAGAACGAAATACCTGGCTTTATCCAGTGCGTCAACAACAGCTAAAGCTTCACCCTCTACTGGAGCATACCGTGATTCAGCACCATGAGTAAAGCGACTGCCTACCAGTGTAATTTTCCAACCCTCGTTACATCAGAATGGTAGAAGCTTTTGGCAATTGAAATGCTTTTGGAATAACCAGAATCCAAGTCCGGATTTTGACCAGTCAGTTGCTAAGCAAGTCGGTTTGGATTTGTCAAATATGCGTACCCCTTCCTCGATTTCGCTAACAATTACAGTCTTTGTTTCTTGAAAGAGAGTTTCTAGCTGACTATCCCAACGAAATGGTGTCCCAGGTTTGATCAATTGACGAAATGATTTTAAGCGATCGGCCATACTAAATGCATACGAAACCTGATTGACAAGGCCAAACCACGATCGAACGTCTGTTATGTTCTTTGGTGTAGGGAAATCCAACATTGCTTGCAAGTATCTTTTGCAAGGGCGCACACTATCGTTTGTTATTTCGAATCCAGCAAACTCAACTGTATCTTGCGCGAAGTGGAATTTTTCTGGGTTCAAAGTTATTCCATGTTTTCCACAAATCTTCAACCAATGACAAGCTTGAGGGAAACTTTCTTCAATATCATCAGACCACAGAAGAGTATCGTCGACACATTTAGTCGAACCTTCTTGTGTAACCATCACCTGATGCAATGTATCCTTCTTGAGGAGCAGTCTTGTACCTGTATCTTCCCCATGGAGTGATAAAGGTGGTAAGATGTCTGTCTTCTTCTCTGATGGGTACACTACACAATATCACACACCTATACCCCCCCCCTCCAAAAAAAAAAAAATTTGACCCCCAAAAAATTACCCTCATTTCAAGTAAAAGAGCCCTAAATTTTTATAAAAAAGCAAAAAAACACCCCAAAAAACACCAAATTTTCTTACTCCCAAAAAATTGTTTTTTTTACTTTGGAAAAAAACGTTATTAAAAACACCCAAAAAACAACAAAAAAATTCCAAAAAAAATAAATAAAAAAACCGGGAGAACAGGCGAAGAAAGAATTCTGTGGGATTTAAGAGTGCACACTCCTAAAATAAAAAAATCAATTTTTACTTTAAAAAATGAAACAACCTACAGCTCCTAATTTATATCCAGAATTACCTATAGAAGATGGACAAAATTATAGACTACAAAAAATAACAGAAATAGAAAATTCTTTAAAAAATGAAAGAGACAAAAGAAATTCTTTATATAAAAAATATAAAAGAGGAGTAAACTTTACAGATGGAATAGATACAACTTTAATTTCAGCATCAGTTATTTCTGCAGGTATAGGTATTGCTATTCCTATTTTATTACCATTACAGATTACAGCAGTCGCATTCGGTAGTGTTGGGGGTGTAATAAAATTAATAAGAAGAAAGCTTACTTCAAAAGCTAAAAAACATTATGAAATAAAAACTTTAGCAGAGTGTAAATTAAATAGTATTAAAGATTTAATTTCTAGATCTTTAACTGACAATAAAATAAGTGAAGAAGAATTTAAACTTATTTTAGAAGAACTAGAAAAATTTAATGAGATGAAAAAAAATTTAAAAATGACAAATTTAAAAACTTCAAAAAGTTTACCAGAAGATGAAAGACGAAAAATTATAGAAGAAACAGAAAATAGAGTAAGAAATGAAATAAAAAAAAAAATGGAAAATCTATAATTTTTATAAACAAAATAACTTTAGTTGAAAATCACCACTATGTGAACGTGGGAAATCCACCAAACTATGAATCAATTTTTAATTAAATAAATGGATGAAGAAACAAAAGAAAAATTAGTAAAAAATGTAAAAATAATGTTAAATAAAAAATTTAATTATTTTTATCTTAAGTTGTTTTTAACAGGTTCTTTTTATTGTTTATTATCTAATATTTTAGATGAATAAAATGGCTGAAGGAGGTTATGAGTTTGATAATGATTATGATAAAGAAGAAGAAGAAACGTCTGTTCAAAATGATGAAGAGTTTCAAAAGTATATAAATAAAGAAATTGAAGTAACAAGAGATTTATCAGAAAATGATGCTAAAATTCGTAAAAAAGAAACTACAAAAAAAATGATTAAACAATTTTATAAAAAAAATGGTGAAACTACACGTAATGAAGTAGGTTTTTTTGTTAGGGAAGATCATAATGAAAGACAAATCTTATATGTAAAAGATGAAAAAGGTAATGATATTGCATTAACATATTACCAAAAAGGAGTATTAAAGTTTTATAAATTTAGTACTCTTCAAAAAGAATACCGTGTTAATTTTGTCAGGGATGTTTTAGGTGTAGATGATTATAAAATATCTGATTATTTAAAAGAAGGTAGATCAGTGTTTCAAGATTTTCAAAAAAAGATAAAAGCACCAATTCGTGAACTCGATAATATAGAAATTCCATTACAAGAAATATCTACACAAGAAGAAGGACAAGAATTATTAGAAACAGCAAGTAATGCAGAAACATATGTGAAAGAAATAGAAACTTCATTTATTGAACAAGGAACATCTTTAGTAGATAATGAAACACAAACAGAAATGACAAAAAGAGAGATGGATGGAATAATCAGTGCAATGACATCAGTAAAGGAAGAGATTGCAAATGAATTAGCAAAACTGAATGAAACAAATAAAAACTTAGCAAAAGAAAATGCCAAATTAAAACAAGCTAAAGAAGACAATTTAAAATTTCAAATAAAAAGAATAAGTAGTCGAATGAGAGAGTTGGAATCTGAGAGAAGTGCAAGAATAGAAGTAATTAATATTAATAGAGAAAAACTACGTAGTCAATTAGATAGATTTAAACAAACAATACATAAAATTTTAAACGAAGACAGAACATTAGGTGAAAGAATAAGAACATTATTCAGAGAACAAGGAATAACAATAGTTAGTGTTTTAACTGCTTTTGGAATGATTATTGGTGTTATTGTTGAAGCATTTACTGGTTCTCCTTCTCCTTCTCCTTCTCCTCCATCAAAAGGTGGTGGTGTACAAGACTGGATAAAAAAACAATTAAAAAATCTTGGAAAATTATTATCTTTTCTTGCAGGAAAATTAGCAGCTGCATTACCAGGTATTATAGGTTCTATTGTTTCTTGGTTATTGTCTGCAACAAAAGACGTAGTTAATTGGTTTGCAAACAACTTATGGGCATTGCTTATTTTAGTTGTTAGTTTATTGTTTACTGCTGCTAGAGATTATTTGAAAAAATAAAGTGCTGTAAATCCTATTACAATACTTACAAATATTATTGCTTGTTTATTATCTTCATGATCTTCATGTTCAATTTTTTTTATTGGATCTATTTTTGGTTCTTTAGGCTTTTCAGGTTTTATAGGTTCTTGTGGTTTTACAGGTTTTTTTGGTTTAAAATCAACATGATCAAAATTTTTATTATTTAAATCATCATTTAACCCAAGTGTTTGATTTTCTGTTGCAATTATAATTTTATTATTATAACCAACAATACTTCCAATTTGTAAAACCATATCACTGGGAGACATATATAAACCAAGCCCATAAGCATAATCAACTTTACTTCTTGCATATTTTAAAACATTTTCATAATTCGATATCTGGGTGGGTAAATCGATAGGACTATTTATTACATCTTGTACATTTGCTAAGAATTGTTTTTGTGCATCAAATCCTGTTCCTACTTTTAAAATTTCTGTTTTTGTTTGAGATTGTGCACCTAACAAAGCCCATACATAAATTTTAATACTTTCATTAATACGTTCAATACCTGCTTGTGTAAACCCATTAGAGTTATCTAAAATAAAAGTAGTCCAAGCCATACTTATATCTTTTTCATGATACAATTTATCATGAATATTAAAGAATGGACCATCCTTTTTATGATTTTGTCTATATTCACCACTTGGTTTATAATATTGCTCAAAACTTCCTAATCCTTGACATGATGATTCTAGTTTTTGTCTCCAATCTGTATTTGGAGAAATATTAAATTCATCACATATTTTTTGATATACAGCTTTGTCATATGGGTTCTTGTAATAACAAAAAGAAGAATCTGTTGGTAAAGGTGATTTAAGTTCTTTTAAAATTCTGGCAATACAATAATATAAATGAAACATATAAAAAGACTTTGTAAGATTTGAAGTATTTTGTATATGATCATTATAAGAAACACCACATCCTGTACTTGCACACCAAACTGCAAAATTTAACTGACATTGCCACCAATCAAATGAAGAATGAATCCAGGCATTCCATGGTTCGTTAGTGTGTATTGATGGGTTTTGATAGTTTTGAAATAAATCAGGAAAAGATGTTTTAAAGTTCTCTTTTTGATTTACAAATATTGTTTGATTTACAAGATTTGTTTTTAATTGATGATCTTTTTCAGAATATTTAATACCTGGATTATATGAAACATTAGGATTATATTTAAATTCTTTTGTTATCATTTTTTTATATTAAAAATGTTTCATACTATTTCAAATATTGATAATACAATAAACTTAGAACAATACATAAATAACAGAAATGGAAATAAACGTATTGGTTTGAAATTTATAAGATACAGTATAGGTTGGTATAATGTTTATCATGGGTTTATAACAAAAACCGGAGAGGAACAGCAAAGGATTATGAATGGTTATTATAGTTTTCAACAAATAGTGGATGAATTTCAAAAAGAAAATATTGTATTATCCGTAAATGAAGCAAATGGTATCGCTTCATTAAACACTACTACTGAGTTAAAGATAAGTAAGGGTTTGGGAAATATGTTAGGATTTAATAATAAACGTAAATTCGAACCTAATGAATTACATTATGGAAACAAATTTGTGGATTTTGCTATCCATAAATCATTATATATCCATTTGGAACAAGTTAGCACTTCTCATAATTATCTTGATGGTAAGCCAAGTACATTATTGGCTGTTATTCCAGTTGAAAATAAAGAGTTTGGTGAAGTTATAACAGCGAGATTTGAGCATCCGGAATATAAGTGTTTAGTAAATGATGTTATAACAGAATTGAAATTAGAAATAAGAGATGAAAATAATAACAAGATAATTAATCATTTACCAATTAATTGTGTTTTAGAAGTTATATAATTTATTTAATAAAATGAGCATACTTGGTGTCAAAAAAAAAAACGTAGATACATCGGAAATAAAAAAGGAAATATTAAATATGAAGAGTGAGCTTCAAACAATGGATACTAAGGATAGAGATTTACGCCGGAGTGTCGCTGCCCTAACCATCAGAGTTTTAAATGTTGAAAATATAGTTAGTAATATTAAAAATAAACCAGACAAAAAATTAATAAGTATAAATGCTGGAATTGATGGTTCAATACATGCAAGACAAAAGTTTAATTTTGGTGATGGTGGTGGTGGTTATTATGTAATGAACTTTCCAGGACAAATATTGGGTATTAGTTTAGTAAGTTTAAGAACAAACTCAGATAATATAGATGTTATGATAACTGTTAATAATTATAAGACATATAGTTACGGAATAAGTTTAAGTAATGGTGACACACACAGTTATCATAACTTTGATATACCTTTTGAAGTTAAGGCTGGAGATATTATAGGGTTTGTTAGTGAGAGTGATAATTCTACATGTATCAATACTCTAGTATCAGTGATAATTGAATTATTTTTATAACAAATTTAATCCTTAAAAATGTCGGCATACGGAAACAAATTAAATCCTTACAGAAAAATAAGAGAACCCCGTGGTGTGAAAGGTATTCGTCAAAGTGTATCAATAACAAATAATCCTTCAACTATTGATCAAAATCAACAGCTATTAGTGAGATTCCCCAATCTAAGCAATAATGATGTTATTGTTCCTGGAACAACCAGATTGGCATTTGAAATAGAACTCACATCTACAGACGACAATGCAACTATATATCAAAACATAGGAAGAACAATAGTTAAAAAAACAACAATTCGTATAAGTGGAAATGAAATTATGTCAATTGATGATAGTGATATTTATCATTGTTATGTTGATTTATGGAAATCTACATCTGAACGTTTAAATATGGCATACCAAGGAATTGGTGAAACAAACATGTTAAAACACAGAGTTGGCGCGGATGATAAAGCATCAAACATAGGGGATGAAGCAATTGCAACTGCATATGGTGCAAGATTTTGTATCCCACTTGATTTTGAACTATTAGAAACTCATATGCCTTTTTATCAAGCAGGTCTTGGTGATAGACTTGAATATGAACTTACATTTAATAATTATAGCAATGTTATTAAATCAACAGATACATCTGCAAGTTATACAATCAAAAACATTTGTTTAGAATTTGATATGGTTACTGATGCAGAATTAGCAAGACAGATAAGACAACAAGTTAATGGTAAGATGGTTATTTTGTACGATAGAATACTAAGACATAGAAAAATAACCAAAAACAAATCTGATACATTGTGGAATATAAATTTAAATGTTCCAGCTAGAAGTATGAAAGGAATTCTAATGTTGTTCGAAGATCCTGAAAGAACAAGTACCGAAACTTATTATAATCCTAACATAACAAAAGTAGAAATGACAATAGAAGGTGTTCCAAATCAACTATACAGTCAAGGAATGAAAGCATATCAACAATGGGATGAAATAAATAAATTCTTTGCTTTAAATTCAAAAAGAAATAAAACAACAGAAGAAGTTTTAAAGGATTTAAATCTATCCTATACAACATTAGAAAAATATCTTACAACTAATTATGCATTATGGTTAGATTTACGTTCAACAGATGACAACTCATTACACGGTTCAGGTAGAAGAATTGAAAATGCTTCTGAAGGTATTACTATCCAAATAACTAAAACAGCAGGAGCAAATAAATTAATAAATGTTTATCTGTTTGTTATACAAGATGCACAAATTAATTTTGAAGATGGAAGATTTAAAGAAGTTAATTACTAGCGGTTCCCCTTAAAAAATGGAAACAAACGAGCGGAGCGAGATACACTCCGATTCCCTTTATGAATTACCAAAATATCCCCATTGTGCTATTATATGTGGACAAACAGGATGTGGAAAAACAGAGTTTGTTCTTGATTTATTAGAAGGAGAATATAGTGGAGTTTTCAAATATATAGTCATACTTTGTCCAACCATCCAATGGAACAAAGCATACAAAAATCGTGAATGGATTGGTGATGTTAGAAAACCAAAAACAAAAAATCTAATAATTGTTAATCCTATTGTTGAAGTGAGAGAAGCGAACGGTTCCCTTAATGAAGAAGAGAAGCTACAAGAACTACTAAGAATGTTCTTTAAAAAATATGCTGGTCATTCAACATTATATATCATTGATGACTGCAGTGCAACAAAAGAACTAACAAAGAAAAAAGATATGCTGTCCGAGCTTGCATTTTCAGGAAGACATGCGGAACAATCAGTGTGGGTCATTTCACAGAGATACAACTCTGTTTTAAAAGATTTAAGAGAACAAACAAAATGGTTATGCATGTTCTACACAAAAGATAGAGATAGTTTTGATAATTGTCTAAGAGAAAATGATGTTATTCCTACTTTGGAAGAAAGACAAAGAATAAAGGAAGAACTTAAAAAAAAGAAACATCGTAAATTAATATTAAAGACAGATCAACCTACTGATTATTGGTTACTTAATTGATTTTTTTAGCAATTCTCAAGTAATGCTTAAGTAATACTTAAGTAATGCTTAAGTAATGCTTAAGTAATTCTTAAGTAATTTAACCAAAATAAGTAATTCTTAAGTAATTTAACCAAAATAAGCAAAATAATGCTTAAGTAATTTAACCAAAATAAGCAATAAAAAAAAGCAATGCTGTTGGAAATACTAACAATTGCAACAAACACTGCAGTCTTATCATTGGTTGGATATGTTGTATTTATTTTTTTTAAAGTTAAAAATAAATTATATCCGTTTTTTGAAACGTATAAAATGAATGCTGAAGAATTATTAAGCGAGCAAATTGTGGAAAACATAAATATTGATGATGAAGCGAGCGAAGTGAACGGTTCCCTTCAAGAAAAAAAACGCGAAAGATTATCAGCTGTTGTTGCTGGTGGGAGTAGTAAACAATATCTGGGTAAAGAATTACAACTGTCAGATATTGATAAAATGACAACAGAACAAATAAACAAACTATACTGTAAATATGAAGCAAAATTGGGAGCTAGTATGACCAAGACATTAGGAAACTCTTTTATAAATTTATATGTCATGGGTGTATCAAAGTTTTTCAAAGTTGTTAATCCACCAATTTTAATACAAGACTTAGAGGAAGATCCTTTTATCAATAATGCTTTAACTAATACATGTTGTGAACTGTACTATAGATATGGAATGTATCTTGCTCCTTTTACTGCAATATTAACAACAGCAAGACATATCGAACCACTCGCTTCGCTCGATTTCCAAAAAAAAGATGAAAAAAATGACATAAAAAATGATGAATGAAAATCCTGAACAAAAAGAAAACAAAGAAGAAAAAAAAGAAGTATTTAAAAAACCCAAACCAAAAGACCCAAAAAGAGTAGCTGCTGGTAAGAAAGGTGCAGAAGTAAGAATAAGAAATGCAGAATTGAGAAAAAAAGAAGTGGAAAAATTAAAAAAAGAAAATTCAAAAATCAAACAAATAACAAAAGATTCTGATACAGAAACAGATTATGAATCAAACGAACATATCCCTTCTGTCAAAAAACACTCCAGTTCCCTAGTTGATTACAAATTTGTACTTTTTCCTATAAGTATTGTTGGATTGGGATTGTTTTTTTACAACCAAAGTAAGAAACCAGAAAGAATGATTAAAGAAATAACAAAACCAGAAAAACAAAAGAAAGACATTGATCCTTTTGAATTTAATTAAATTTAGTACATTAAAATGACAACTCAAAAAGACGGAAAACAAATAGCAAATATGTTATATCATGCTGGAGTGGAAACATTGTTAACAGTTGGATATGCAGAAATAGGTAAAAAGGTATTAAGGAGGCCAGCACCAAAAGTGGATTTTAATATGAATGATGTTGTAATGTTATCCATTGATATATTACTTGCGATGGCAACAAAAGATATGTTGATTAAGCAAGGTATTATACCTGCTGATATTATGAAGTAATTTTTGTTTTTATAAAATGGCAAGTGCTTTAACAATGATGCTTGGTGGGGCAATAACAAATGCTTTTGCATTTTCAGGGAGTAATTATTTATTTTCACATATGGGTAGTAATGCAAATGAAGAGAAAATAAGACATGATAAAGCTATAGAAAAATTAGAAAAAGCACAATCAGAATGGAATAAAAAAAGAATACAAAGATTAGATTTTATAAATGAACAATTACAAAAGGAACATCATGCGGTTCAGACTTTTGATGATGTTGACCAGGCAATGAAACTATACTATCGTGTCACGAATAAAAAATTAACTTCATTATCACCTAAACCTACATTAAGTGATTTTTATACTCCATCAGAAGACCAGAAAAATAGAGAGATTGCATTTGTTGTTGGTGGTATGACATTAACTGGTTTTATTGTTTGGAAATTAAAATAAAAAAATAAATACAATTTACGTTTGTATGAAAAATTGGAAAAATAAGAAAAAATTGATAAAAATTAGAGTCCCTAATTCCTGCAATTTTTCTGTTTTTAAGGGTATAGAGAAATAATAAAATAAAATAAAAAATTCTTAAAAAGAAATTTCAGGACATGGTTTTTCAAAAACATATTCATAAACTTTATCTGGTCTAATAAAAGCATCCCAACCAGGAGGAAACTTAGATAACTTTTTACCATCAAACTTTTCCATTACTTCCATTTGTTTTGGAGTCAAAGGACATTCTCCATCATCTCTTAAACAACATATCTGATAATCTGATAACATTATTCTTCCTAATATAACTTTAGCGTCAGGATCATCTTTCTCAGTATAAGCTTCAATCATTTTTTAGTCTTTTATTTTTTAAAATAAAAATTTAAATTATATATTTTTTAATATCCATAAGGAAAACTTCTAATTAAATTTTCATTTTCACAATATACCATTCTTTTATCAAACATATAATCATAAGCTTTAACTTGTTTAACTGTTTTAAGTTGATGATCTTTTCCTATTTTTATATTATTATATTTAACAGTTTCATATTTTTCATTTTCATCAGTAACTATTTTTATTTTTTTATCTAATGTAATCTTTTTTTCTACTTCAGCATTTAATCTAAAACCTTTACAACAGCTAACTAGTTTTTCTGTATCTAGTTTCATAGAATAATCTTTTGGACCAGCAGATATAAATTGTTTTATATGATTAGCGTTATGTTTTGAAACAATTTCATCTGTTAAATCTCCTAATTTATTTCCCATCATACTTTCTATTTTTTTACAAGCTTCAGAACCATCATCATTATAAATACAAGAATCTGTATCCATGTATAAAACTCTTTCTTGAAGAATATCCAATAGTTCGTATAATTTTAATCTAGCATGTGCTGTTGTAAACAAAGCTATATAAACATTTACACTTGGATTAGGTTTAGAGTATTCTTCTTTATTTTTATATTCTGTTAAAACAATATCTTCATCTAATATCATAGTACTTATATCTTTATATTTTTCATTAAATACTATTTTAGTTATATGTTCTAAAGTAAAACAATATTCTTTTTGTGTAAAATTATCTCTCATACCAAAATGTCCCCATAAATTATTTAAACATATTTTAGCTATAAATCTTAATCCTGAATTGTACTTAACTTTGTCAATATCTAGATCATAAGCAGTATTATCTATAATGTATTGTATTTTTGTTTTACATTCTTTATCGTTTTTACAATCATTTTTACAATATTTAGGATCACATTTACATCCTGAAGCTTCTTGTTTATATTTCATAAACGTATCTACATAAAGTTTAAATATATCTGTAGATGTTTTTTCAAAATGTTCTAGTTCATATATTTTTTGTAATTCATAACCTTTTTCTATTGCTTTATCTATTTCTATTGTAGACCATGTACCTACTATAACTCTTTCCTCATCAGAATGTATACATTTTTCATTTTTAATATTTTTACATTCTTTACATCTTTTTATTTCATGTATTTTATCATGTTTATTTAAAGTAGGATCATCTATGTGTTTACATTTAAAAGATATTTTATTCATACATGTTCTACATAATCCAAAAAGTAATTTATGTGTATTATCACTAGTTAATTGTTTATAAGGTAAAACAGGGTGATACAATCCTTTAGGTGGTAATATTTTACATTTCATTATTCCGAAATAATTATTTTTTATATAATCATCTACAGATATTTCTGTAGATGTAATAGGATGTCCTATAGGATATTTACAATATTTATTTACTGATGGATACAGAGAACAAAAATCTACATATCTACCTTTTAAATCAGAAAGATTATTGTATAATTGAATAGTTTCTGTTCTTCCTCCATAAAATGCATCTCTTTTATCAATAGGTTTTAAATGTGGATCAACTTCAGGATATTTTTGTTGATCAAACTCACATTCCCATATTGTATGAATTTTTACATTTGGTTTTAGATAATCTTCAATAGTTTTAAGTCTTTCTTTAGTTTGGTCATATAACTCTTTCATAGTTTTTTTATTTCTATCTTTTTTACATATTTCTTCAGGACTATAACATTTTGTACATCCATGCCAATAACATCCAAAAAATTCATAAACATTACGCATTTTATTTTCTCTATCATAATAATAACCATCGACTTTATAACATTTATTATTAATGAATAATTTCTTTTCACCTCCCCTTTTAGCATGTTGAATCATTATATTATATTCTAAAGAAATATACTCTAACCATTGTATTGAT
Source organism: Mytilus trossulus (assembly GCF_036588685.1). Classification (NCBI taxonomy): domain Eukaryota; kingdom Metazoa; phylum Mollusca; class Bivalvia; order Mytilida; family Mytilidae; genus Mytilus; species Mytilus trossulus. Next base: position 65,734,297 of record NC_086380.1, on the reverse strand, counting down.
TTTTGTGAATGTACTTCTTTAATTGTCATCTTTTTGTGAATTCCAATTGTTTCATTTGTCAACATTAATGTTTTAAATATTTTTGTACAACATTGAGCAATTGTAATATATTGAAATGGATCGATACAATTATTGGTTATATTTAAAAATAATTTTCTATATAAGGTACAACCTTTGGCAAGAATTAAAACATCCAATAGACAATAATAAAATATTTCTTTATAGAATTTAAATTCTTTTTCTTTAACTTTATTATACCATTCATCAAATAATTCTTTATTTTTAATTGTCATAGTATTATAACCAAAATATTCTTTATCAGGATAAATTCCCTCATATTTTTGATTCTCTGTTGTATTAAAATAATGTGGAAAATAACCTTTGTTACCCACAAATCCAAATGTTTTTGGGAAAGCAGCTAATCCACATAATGTAAAATTTATAGAATCTATGAATATTAAATTTATTCCTTTAATAAATATAGCTGTTAATTTTAGTCCAGAAGAAATTATGTTATGTTCAATTTTATTTTTTACAATGTATCCTAAAATCGGTTGCATATCATAACCTTTTCCATAATGTGAAATAAAAGTGTAGTCTTTAAATTTATCTCTTATGAAATATTTACAAAAGTTGTCTATTACAGAATTTGTTTCATATTTAATTTTTTCTACATCACTAAAACAATCATCTATGTCTAATTCTAACAAGTTTAAATTATCAATATTGAAATCACATTTAAATACTTTTACATAGTTATTTTTAAAACAATAAATATTTTCTAAATCGTAAGCTATACAAAAATTCATTATATGTATTCCTGTTTCTTGATTTGCTTCAAAATCAAAATATATATATTTATTATTTTTTACTTGTTTTGGTACTGATGGTTTCATATAACATAAGTGTTCTTCATTACTTTCCGTGTATTTTTCATAACATATTAAACATATTTTTTCACCACATTTGTGATTTTGACCTGTATATGTTTTGTTACATTTATCACAAATATGTTGTTTTCTGATAGTTGTTACTGTATTATCTTTGCATGTATGTTGTTCAGTATAACCAATTAAACATACTTTACAAAACCTACGTTTAGCTAAAAATCCTGTTATATTTGTTATAGTGTCAAAGTGTTCATCATGATAATATAAATATATTTGTTCATTATATTCTTCATTACCATCATATACAATATATTCTGTACTATTTGATGTAAAAACAATTATCCTAATATTAAGATAATTTTCAAAAGCTTTTAAATCTTCCAAATCATTTCCTTCTTCTTTTATTTCTACTCCTGATTGTTCATGCAAATCTTCAGCAACTCTTTTTTGTAATGGTCTACCCTCTTTAATGTGTTTTAATTGAGAATCTGTAAAATCTTTTAATAACTTATTTGAAGCTAAAGAAGTTACAATTGCCCTTGATAAACATATTGTATCATCATTTTTTATTTTGATAATACTTCTTTTATTTATGGCATCTAATATTTTTAAAGCTTTACCTTTTCCTCTTTTATTGGGTATAATAGTAACTTCAAAAATAACTTCTTCTAAATTTAATTCTTCAGCACTATTTAATAATCTTTCCATTTGATCCATGAATAACTTTTTAACTGTATTATATGTTCTTATAGGCCAGCTTTTATGTTTAGTAATTATGATTTCATGAATAGGTACTATTTTAATTCTTCCATTAGGGTAATCTTTTATGGAATAGTCTACCATGTGGTCAAAAGCATTTGTAAATGTTTCTTGTTTTTCATCCTTTAGACTAATTTTATAATTAAATACATAAATACTTGCTTTATGTTTATATTCTTTTGTCAAAACAAGTTTATATGAATCTCCTCGCTTGGATAAAATTTTATCCTTTTTTGCCTCCATTTTTTAAGAAAACATTTTAGTTACTTAAAAATGTCTAAAACAAATCTAACAAATAAATTAGCAGATGAATTACATCATAGAGTTATAAAATCTTTTCCTAAAAGACGTGTTTATGTTCATTCAATAGATCAAACATGGGCAGTTGATTTAATAGATATGCAACCATATTCAAAACAAAATAAACACTATAAATATTTATTAGCAGTTATAGATGTTTTTAGTAAAT